>NW_021604614.1:13074397-13149680 GCF_004785775.1 Grammomys surdaster | reverse complement strand
TCTATCTATCTATCTATCTATCTATCTATCTATCTATCTATCTATCTCTTAAAGACCACTGAGATAGCCCACATTTCTGGAAAATGCAAAAAGCTGAGTAAGTGTTGGAAGCTCTCTATTGACACATCACTGTCTCAGGTCTAATGATGGGCCTCCTAGTGGCCACCTGCGGTACTTCCGACTCCTTCCTCCCTCTCACTAAAGATGCTCTGGCGGATGGATGTGTTCTGTGTTCCTCCCACACCCAGACTCTCCTCCTCCCCTTTGGGTCTGCGGTCTTAGTCAGCAGCCTTAGTGAGCCGATGGTGAACAAGATTCCCCCTGGAATCTGCCCCTGTCAGATACAGAGGCAGTAAGAGCTTGCGCGCGGATGATAAAATTCGGGCAAACCCAGTCCCGAAACTCAGCTTTCATCTTGATATGACAGCGTTTTAGAAAAATATAAACGCACGAGGTAACTTATACCCCATGCCCATTTGCTGAGAATATTAGGAAGGATGTGAGATACGAAACCGTCCGAAACCGTGAACACAGCTCCAGAGTAGTCCTGGCATATAAAGGCAGCCCTGTGTTAATCTCTGAAGACGATGATTCTTGTTTCCTTAAAAACAACAACAACAAAAAAGTATTAAGAGATTAGAGAGGCCGGGCAGTGGTGACGCACGCCTTTAGTCCCAGCACTTGGGAGGCAGAGACAGGCGGATTTCTGAGATCCAGGACAGCCTGGTCTACAGAGTGAGTTCCAGGACAGCCAGGGCTACACAGAGAAACCCTGTCTCAAAAAAAAAAAAAAAAAACAAAAAAAACAAAACCACAGCAACAACAAAAAAGATTAGAGAGAAGGCTCAGCAGTTGAGAGCACTTGTTCCTTTTACAGAGGACCCAGGTTTGATTCCCAGAACTCACGTGTGGCTTATAACCATCTCTAACTCTAGCTCTAGGAATCCAGTGACTTCATCTGGCCTCTGTAGGCACCAGGAGCGCATGCGGCTCAGATACATACATGCAGTGAATGTATTCATACTTGTAAAATAAAGCTAAATAAATATTAGTGTGTGTGTGTGTGTGTGCACGCACACACGTGTGTTATAGTACATGTATGCAAGTCAGAGGTGGACTCCTTCCACCCTGTGGATCCTGGAGATGGCACTCATGTCACCAAGCTTGGTGGCAAGCACCTTTATTGCTGAGCCATCTTGCCAGGCCATCTTTATTTTTTAAATTAATTTGTGATAGTGTGTATATGTGTGTGATATGTTTGTCGGAGTCAGAAGCGCAACTCTGTGAAGTTGCTTCTCTCCACTTTTACATGGGTTCTGGGCACTGAACTCAGGTCGCTTGCCTTGTACAGTAAGCCCTTTGACCCAAAGAGCAATCTTCGTGGCCCTCTTTTTAATTAAAAACAAAAATAAAAACAAACAAAAAAAAAACAAACCCCATCAAAACCTGTTCTCATATAGCCCAGGCTGGTTTCAAATATACTGTGTAGCCAAGGCTAATTCACTTATCGTCCCCACCCCGCTCTCAATTGCTGGCCTTGGCAGGCAGGCACCCTGCCATGCCTGGCTGGAGTCTTTCCTTTTCCCGTGGCCAATTTTTAAAATGACAAAATGAAATCCAAGATGAACATGATGACCCTTTTAGGAATAGCAAGTCTCCAAAGGAACAGTTTCATTTGCATGAATCGGCTCTTTAGAACCGAGCCAAATATTAAGTAATTCTGTTCCTAGAAGGTGCAGCCTGAGACAACCATGATTCGACTGTTCCACTATTTCTGCCCACGCAACCCAAGCTCTAAATGGAAACATAAACTCCAGAGTGCAGGCTGATGGGAACAGGAAGGTTGCCTGACAGAGGCGGGGCACGGGGGAGGGGAAAGAGGTCACCATACAGTTAGCTGGCGTGTCTGTCTTGGGAAGAAATACACTGTGTTTCCATTCACCTTCCTAAGTATTGACCCAAGAGAAGAAAGACAGCTTGGTGCTTTAGTCTAATATAAATGATTATCTTCAGAAGTTTATTATTCAGCCAACACCACTTCCAATGCTGCTTTCAATCGATTGGATTTTGTGTGTGAGAGAGAGCTGCTTTGGGCTCACGGAATGAGTGCATAGTATACAGAATTTCCACAAATCCCTTGGTGCCAACACCTCCAGATTCCCCTTTCATTACCGGCTTGCATCGTGGTGCAGTTACACCATTTACCAGCACTGATATGCCAAAGTCAGTGCTACTATGAACATACTAGGTGTGTCGAACATCCTGTGGGCTTTGACAGGAATCTAACTCTGCGTAGTCACCATATCAGTCTCAGAAGAGACTCTGCCTAAAACTCCCCTGGACACCTCTTATCTACTCAGCCCCCTGCTCTAGAGCCCTGGCAGCCAGGGATCATTCTCGGTGTCACGGTAATTTTGACCTTTCCAAGATGTCTTAGTTTCTCACTTCGTAAGATTCCGATTCTAGCATTGCTCCCTGAAGGGTAGACTTACTGACTTAGTGTCTGTGTGGGGTTGGCATTGAACCCAGGGCCTTGCTCATGCTAGGCAAGCACTCCAGCACTGAGCTGAAGTTCTAGCCAAGGAACTTTACATAGAGAAACTTTGGGGTAAGGCAGCAGCGGTAGCGGCAGCAACAAAAAACACGAAGCGAAGCGGACAAGCAAGTCATTCGGGCCAAAGGCTTGCCTTTCTCTTAAGTTTGCTTAGTAAGTTTTATCAAATGTTCTCTGTCCTGTGTTTCCAGGAAGTAAATAAGGAATTTATCAGGTTGGGTGCTCATGCTATATTAGCACCAAGTGGGGCTTCAGGCCTGGGAAGTGAGAGAACAGAAAAGGTGTTTTATGATGTAGAAGACTCCGTCCCTCCCTAACCCCTCCATGTCCAATTTCTCCCTTCATTTTTAATTTTTAATTTAAAAATTAAAAATTTTAATTTAATTTAGAAAAAGCGGGACAGTCAGGAGAATTGGGAGTAAAAAGGTACCCTTTAGCTATGTAGTTAGTTTACAGCCAACCTGGGTGACATGTGACCCTGTTTAAAACAAAAAGGTTCTCTTCCTCCCTCCGACTGTCCTGTCGGAATGGGTCTCCTCCAGAGGCAGGCAGGGTGAGGCTCCCGGGAGTCACAGCTCTGGGCTCATCAAGCCACTGGTTCCCTGTGTTTGTCTTTATCCTCCAGAGCATGACCTGGTCCTTTGGATGGAACAGTTCCCTCCCTGTCTACTACATGCGTGAAGACAGGAGA
This sequence comes from Grammomys surdaster, assembly GCF_004785775.1. NCBI lineage: Eukaryota > Metazoa > Chordata > Mammalia > Rodentia > Muridae > Grammomys > Grammomys surdaster. The sequence continues at coordinate 13,146,435 of NW_021604614.1, read as the reverse complement.
GTCCTTCTGTACATCAGTGGCCACACTGCTGTCATCTACGATGTCTTCGGGAACACCCAGTACCATCTTCAGGTATGTAGGCCTTGTCGCACCCCCGTGAGCAAAACAGTGTGTTTGCTTGTTTTGTTCGTTAAGATAGGGACTCAGATATGGAGCCCAGGCTGGCTGGCCCTGGGTTCTCAAACTTTTGGCTTCAGCCTCTGAGGTGGTAGGCGTGTGCCACCACACCAGGCTGGAGAAAGACACCTGTAATTTGCGTATAGACTTTGCCTTGAATCCCAGGTTGGCTTGTGTGCCTCACCATCATTCTGGCAGATGTTTCCTTTTTCCAGCAAATTCTCCCTTTGGATCAACAATAGGAACCGTGAGGTGACTCAGCCCACAGACACCAAGCCCAAGCCCAGTGACCTGGGATTCCCTAGGACTCACATTGTGAAAGGAAAGAAGGAACTCCTGTAGGCTGTCCTCTGACCTCCATATGTGCGCTGTGGTAGGCAAGTGTGTGCATTCCCCATGACACCCCCAACACACACACACACACGGATACACAAATAAATGTAATAAACAAACAGAAAAATTTAAAAAGCATGTCTTCTGTGAGTCTAATCAATACTCATTGGGAAGCAGTAGTTGATATTATTAATTTTGTCATTTCAAGAATTACAAATTGGCTGGAGAGATGGTTCAGGAGTTAAGAGCACTGGCTGCTCTTCCAGAGGTCATGAGTTCAATTCCCAGCAACCACATGGTGGCTCACAACCATCTGTAATGGAATCTGATGCCCTCTTCTGGTGTGTCTGAAGACAGTAACAGTATACTCACATAAATAAATAAATAAATAAATCTTTAAAAAAAAATTAGAAGCTGGGCGGTGGTGGCGCACACCTTTAATCCCAGCACTTGGAGGCAGAGGCAGGCAGATTTCTGAGTTCAAGAGTTTGAGGCTAGCCTGGTCTACAGAGTGAGTTCCAGGACAGCCAGGACTACACAGAGAAGCCCTGTCTCGAAAAACCAAAAAAAAAAAAAAAAAAAAAAAAAATAGAAACACCTTGATTTTGTACATTTCTTTTAAAAAAACAAAAAAACTAGATGTGGGAGCATAGGTTATGTCCCCACAGAAGTTACAAAGGGCACCTGTTCCCTGGGGACTCAGACCTACAGCCACTTAGACTCAGCTTTTTGTTACCATGCCTGGAAGGTAGGTGTTAGTATACCCACATGTCAGAAGAGGAAACTGAGGCTCAGAGTGTCACAGTGACTAGCCCAGAGTGGAATATATATAAAATTAATAAAATAATTATCATATCATGAAATATCATGATTGTTATTAGTGTTATGCAGTCTAGGTCTCAGGACTTAGAGGTACTCAGGAGTCCAGGGGTCCCCCAATCCTTCCCTCGCTTTCGCAGTGTTTCTTACTATTTCACCCCCTGTCCTTGCATATCCTCTATGCCTGTCTTCCTCACACCTCTGGCTTCCTGCATCCCTGACAGATTGTCCTTGAGTTGTCACGATTCCCTACCTAAGTGTCCCATTTCTGGTGTCTGCTATCCACTGCCAACTTGGTTATTCGTTCTCCGTAGCTGTTTCATGAATGTGTGACGTTATAGAACCCTTCTCAGTCAAGGCCAAGATCAGGAGGATCCCAAATTTTTTCCCAAGCACCTGGGTAGTGCCTGCTGCTGGTACTGGGGATGCAACCTGAGGAATTTCCTTTCTGATAAAAGCAGTGAGCAACCCTTGAAGCTGGGTTGAGCAGAGACCACCAAGTACAGGAACCGTGGAGGAGGCTGGCCGGGGTAGGCAGGCAGCTCAGGTGGGTGCAGCGTAACCCACAAGAGTCTAGCCATGCCAGTTCACAGCTAGGACTGGCCACCGCCATTTGTTCACAACGTAACTGCATCCTGAGCACTGCTCGTATCAGGTCGGTCTGTGGCCGTGAACAACACTAATCTAGCGCCATCCTCACGGAATTCCCAGTCTGTGATCTAAAGAGGCACGGAAGCAGGGAGCTTTAAGAGATGAGGAGAGAAGGGGCCGGAAGGTGAAGGGAAGGCACGCTAAGGGAGTCACCATGAGAGACGCCATAAATTGGCCGAGCAGGGACGGAAAACGTCCTGTTTCCGCTGAGACCTGAAGAATGAGTTGAGTGAGTGAGCCAACAGGACAGTCTAGGGAAGAACCAGACAGAAGCCTTGTGTGTGAGGGCCAGTGTGGCTGGTAAAGAGTTGACAGCTTTGGGGGGGGGGGGAATATGGAGGGAGGGGAGGAAAAATGAGCACCATGTCCTATAAGACCACTCCCATCTCTGAGTGCGTTTCTAGAAGATTCTTCTCTTGTATGGGAAATGACTGGGGCAGAGACCACTGAGCCGTAGAACTGTTCAGTCCTCCAGGGCGAGCAGTGTTTGTAGAGGACAAGGCCAGCAGGGAGTTCAGAGGTCCTGGTTGTGTTGGGTACTTACCTCCATCCCTAGTGAGGACCACAGCTTCTTCAGGTTTGCGAAGGAAGAGAAAGCTTGAGAATCCACTGCTCTACCCCCCAACAGAAGATGAGAAACCTCTGTGTAGGCTGTAGAAGCCACTTTCCAGGCAGGCAAGCTTTGGAAGGAGCTCAGGGATACGTGGACCCAGCCCTTCCTGAGGTCCACACTGGGACCCATCTTTATCATTTTTAAGCACGTGTTCTTCATTTCCACAGGGTCACCCTAACATCATCTCTTGCCTCTGCGTCAGCAATGACAGGCGATGGATTGCCACAGCAGACGAAGGACCAGACTGCCTCATAATTATATGGGATGCCTTCACGGGGTAGGTAGGCTCAGGGTGCGCGGATCCTTCTCCCTCTCAGCCAAGAAAAGGCTAAATAATGTTTAATAAACCAGAAACCTGGTTTGTTGGTGGCCCAGAGTAGACTGGACTGAGGGAGAGTCACAGTAACTCGGTTCACAGAAGTCTGGAGCATACGCTGGACATCAAATCTGTCACAATCAGGAACTTTATTTTACATTAGATTTTCACTGAGGTTCTTTCTTTTGAGCAGGGTCCTCTGCAGCCTCCCCCAGTAACCGATGCCCTCTTTCATAGTCTGCCGGGATCCTGTCTCTCTGCCTATGTGCGTGTATAGTTTTTACATTTAACCAACTAATTAGTGTGTGTGAGAGTCACTGTGTATGTGTGTGTGAGCGTACGTGTGTGTGAATGTGTGTGCATGTGTTTGAGTGTATGTATGTGTATGTGAGTGTGTGGGCGTATGTGAGTGTGCATATGCGTGTACGTGAGTGTGTGAGTGTGCATGCGTGTATGTTTGAGTGTATGTGAGTGCATGTGAGTGTGTGAGTGCTCATATGTGTGTATGTGAGTGTGTGAGTGTGCATGTGTGTATGTGTGAGTGTATGTGAGTGTGTGAATGTGAGTGTATGTGAGTGTGTGAGTGTGCATGTGTGTATGTGTGTGAGTGTATGTGAGTGTGCATGTGAGTGTGTGAGTGTGCATATGTGTGTATATGAGTATGTGAACATATGTGAGTATGTGTGCCTGTCTGTGAGTGTGTCTGTGAGTGTGTGAGTGTATGTGAGTGTGCATGTGAGTGTGTGTGCCTGTGTGTGAGCGTGTAGCCTGCATGTGAAGGTTAGAGGACACCTTGCAGAGAATGTTCTCTTCTACCCTGTGGATCCAGAGCATTGAGTTCAGGTAGTCAGGCTTGGTGGCAAGCACCTTTACTCCCTGAGCCATCTCGCCTTCCCCGAAGACTCTAAAATAACATTACCCTTTTAGGTTTTCAGTAGACATGAATTTGTGGACCCTATTGAATCCATTCTAGCCACCTCTTGGGATTGCTGCGAGGGTCAGTGGACCATGGATCAGACATAGAAGCAGAGAGGAGCTCTAGACTCTGGCAGGACCATAAGGCCCAGGTCTTGGGGGGCTAACTATTGAATCACGATGAATAAGGCTGTTGGGCGGGACTTCTGTTTAACATGCTGGAGTGGTGGGACAGACAGAACTGCTGTCCATTAGCTGAGCAGTGACCCCCATGGGTCCTGTTCCCAACCCCCGATTGTCACCTAAACTGACTTGTAGTGATATTCAACACTGCGCCTCCCAACATTGCTTTCTGCCCTTCCTTCTCAGGCTCCCATTCCCTGTGCACCCCATAAATGTGGACAGGGGAAACAGGCTGATGGGGTGTTCTCTGGGCAAGAGACAGCAATTCCCCATGAGAGACGGTTATCACCACAACCCTGCCCACACTTCCCCCCAGTGGGCAAACTGCAGTATCCCCGGGCACCTCCTGCTAAGACAGCGAGACGTCTGGTGGCATCTCCCTCTCTTCTGTGCCCATGGCCTCTGCTGCCCCCACGTGCCCACATGCTTCCAGCACGCTCCCAGGCCTCTCCTCAGCTTCATTCTTTGACTAATCACTTGTTTGAAATGGCTTCATTATTTTATTTTGAGGGTCTCATTGTGTAGACCAGGCTGGACCTAAAACTGACAGAGATCTGTCTCCTGCTGACTCCCAAGTACTGAGAATACAAACCCCACATGATTCTGATTTTTTTTTTTTTTTACTGTGGTAAAATATAGACAACTTAAAAATCACCATGCTAACAATTTTATGTATTCTTTTTATATTTGTTTATTTGTGTGTGTCTGCACGTGCCACAGTACACGTGTAGGGTTCATAGATACTAATGGGGATTGGTTCTCTCCTATGTGGGTTCTGAGGGCGTTAAGCTTGCCAGCAGGTTCCCGTTTGCACTGAGCCATCTCACAAGCCATATTTTATATTTATTATTTTGGGTTGTTTTTTGTTTGTTTGTTTGTTTGTTTGTTCATTGTTTTTCCAGGCAGGGTTTCTCTTATAGCCCGGGCTGTCCTGGAACTCACTCTGTAGACCAGGCTGGCCTCAGACTCAGAAATCCACCTGCCTCTGCCTCCCAAGTGCTGGGATTAAAGGCGTGCGACACCACTGCCCGGCTGGGTTGTTTTGAGACAGGGTTTGCTATAGAGACCAGCCTGTCCCAATGTGTACCACCATACCTGCCAGATATTTTTTTGGTTGTTTTATGTTGGTTTTTTTTTTTTTTTGGTTTTGTTTTTTAAGACAGGATTTCTTTGTGTAGCCCTGGCTGTCCTGAAACTCTCTCTCTCTAGACCAGGCTGGCCTCGAACTCATAGACATCTGCCTGCCTCTGCCTCCCAAGTGCTGGGATTAAAGTTGTGCGCCACCACCAGCCAGCTAGTCTTTTTTGGGGGGTTGAAAAGATTTATTTAGAGGCTTGAGCAATGGGTCAGTGGGAAAGACCACAGGTTTGCTCTTCTAGAGGACCCAGATTCAATCCTTATCACCCACAGGGTGGCTCCCAACCTTTTATAATTCCAATCCCAGGAAATCCCATACCCTTTCTGGCCTCTGGGGGCACTGCATACATGTCATTCGTAGACATATATGCAGACAAAGCGCCCATACAGAAACAAATAAATAATTAAATACTTTATTTTATTTTATGTGTATGGGAAGTCAGAATAGGGCATTGGATCTCTAGGATTAGAGTTATAGAATACTGTGAGCCCCCATCTGGGTGCTGCGAATCAAACCTGGGTCCTGTGGAAGAGCAGCCAGTGCTCTAACCACTGAGCCACCTCTCCAGCTTCCACTTTAGTCTTTTTATGGCTGCATAGTATTCCATCATCACATGGATAAAACTATGCTTTGTTTATTCATGTTGCTTTGTAAAACCTCATTTTAATATTTGGTGGCTTTGTAAAAATTAATTTCAAAAGATAGATATTTTTTTAAAATCGAAAAACCATACTATGTTGTGTATAGTAGCGTAGTTTACACATTATACAGACTTAGGAAAAATCATTTTTTCCATATGGGCCAGTGTAATCCTTTATATGCAGATCCTATAATGTATTCTTTTTTGTTTAAGATTTATTTTATATATGTGAGTACACTGAAGCTGTCTTCAGACACACCAGAAGAGGGCATTGGATCCCATTAAAGATGGTTGTGAGCCACCATGTGGTTGCTGGGAATTGAACTCAGGTCCTCTGGAAGAACAGTCAGTGCTCTTAACCGCTGAGCCATCTCTCCAGCCCCTGTAATATATTCTTGTATTTATGTAAACAGGTAAAATGTAGGTAAAGCAGGAGACCAAAAGGACGTAATGTCTGCTGATAGACAGCATGGTGTAGGCAGAAGGATATCTGAGTCTCGGAAGAGGACGGAAAGCTAACTTTTCTCTCAATTCTTCTTCTTCTTCTTCTTTTTTTTTTTTTTTACATTTTTTGTTTGTTTTTCTGTCCTGGTTTATGAATTCAACTTACTATGTATTGAAGAACCTAAAACTATGTTTACATTCTAGAAGAATCCAGCACTCACTACTCCTTTGAGATAGTGAGTGTGAATGTTGAGTTTTCTCTCTTTTTTAGCGTTTTATTTTATTCATTTATTTTGTGTGTGGACAGGTGGTTGGTCTGAATGTATTCCTGTCCACCACATGCATGCAGTGCCTGAGAAGGCCAGAAGAGGGCGTCAGATCCCCTGGAGTTACAGACGGTTGTGAGCTGCCATGTAGGTGCTGGGAACCAAACAAACCCAGGTCCTCTCCAAGAGCAACGTGTGCTTTTAACTGCTAAGCTGTCTCGCCAGCCACGGGCTTTCTTTTAAATTCCATTGACCATCAGCCCAACAGGAATGAAACATGACTAGTGGCTGAAGACACTTGTCACAATTGTAATTAAAAAAAAAAAACTAAATGAATTATTTAAGCTGAAAATTGAAGCCTGCGTTGGCCATCACCGCCAGTTCCAGTGCTTTTTCCAGTGATAATCAGTCTGAGGTGCTTCCTTCTAAAACATCTGCTACTGATTTGAACACAGGCAGAGGGCCTTCAGCCTGTGGTTTTTCTGCATGCTATTTGGTACAGTCATTTGCCAAGCCTAAATCCAATTGTGTAGCTCTCCTCTGTGGAGCCTGGGTTACAGGGAACACGGAACCAGGAAAGCTTTATCCTCAGAAAGGGAACTGTCCCTACCTTCATGCCTGAGGTTCCTGTGGGCTGTGTGGCGCCCCACATTTTCTTGCTAAGGAGCCCTCCTTACAGAGACTGTCAAAGGTCCTCTGTGTATCGCAGCAATGTCAGTTGGCTAGAACAAGTCTGTTCCAGCTGAAGGACACTGGGTCTCTGTCATTTGAGAAGCTTCGGCTAACTAAAATGCAGCCCCAAACCTTTGCTTGCCTGGCAGCCCTTCCCATTGGGATGGCAGCTCGGAGTTCACAGAGGGAGAGTAGATCTCAGCCATGGAGAGGAATGGAATATCTAACTTGACCCTGAGGGAAAGCTGATGCATGAGAAGGGTGTGCAGAAAAGTCTATCCCCAGAAGGGATATCTTCAGCTACGTCCACTCTGTGGACAGTTGCCTTCATGGCTAGACCCAATATGAACAGAGTTGTGCTTTCTGTTTGACATGGGCTTCCTGACAGAGTGTCACTGTGTATCCCAGCTTAGTGCTTGGTATGCATTCTATGATAGCCTTCCTTTAGAGCTTTTATGGTCCATAAAATATTATTCAGAGGCTGTTCTGGTCTTAGTGACAAAACAAACAAACAGGAAAAAAAAAGCAAAACATTTCCCCCTAAGGTTTTATTCAGTTTAAAAATCTTATTCAGGGTTAGGGATGTAGTTCAGAGATGGGACGCGTACTGAGCATGTGCACGACCCTAGGCTGGTCGAAACTACTGCATCTGCAAGGATAGGGAAAGATTAGCTGGGTGTGGGGGTAAACATCTGTAACTCCAGTAGCTGGGGGCTGAGACAGGAGGATTGTGAGTGTAAGGCTAGTCTGGGCTACACAGTGAATTCCAGGTCACCCTAGACTGTCTAGGAGGCCGCTCAGATAAATCTTACTCTTTTTACAAACGTAGCATATTTCTGCAGTCACCTTCGATGTGACTTTGATTGATTTATGACTCCACAAATCTGGCTTATTAACCTTTAAAAAACCTTTTTAGGGCTGGGGAGATGGCTCAGTGGTTAAGAGCACTGACTGCACTTCCAGAGGTCCTGAGTTCAAATCCCAGCAACCACATGGTGGCTCACAACCATCTGTAATGAGATCTGATGCTCTCTTCTGGTGTGTCTGAAGACAGTGTATTCATATATAATAAATAAATAAATCTTAAAAACAAAAATTCTAAAAAAAAAAAAAAAAACCTTTTTAGCCTGGATGTGATATATTAGTTTTATGTTTAAGGGTTTCTTGGGGGTTTAATTAAGAAACAAATTTCTCACCAATACTTAAGTAATTCCTATAAATTCAATAAATTAATCCATAAATATGGTAGACCTTTGGCTTTCTTAAGTATTTTTAACACTGTTTATAAAGCTCAACTGATTTCTATTGAAAATTGGAAGTCTAAATCAGCTCCACATTTTAAATTAGAACCGCAAATCTAACCTGCTTGAGACCCCGATAATGTCAAATTCTTTTAAACTTTATCTAGTCCTAAAATTACAAACAAGGGGCTGGAAAGATGGCTCAGTGGTTAAGAGCTCTGACTGCTCTTCCAGAGGTCCTGAGTTCAATTCCCAGCAGCCACATGGTGGCTCACAACCATCTGTGATGGGATTTGATGCCCTCTTCTGGTGTGTCTGAAGAGAGCCACAGTGTAGTCACATACATAAAATAAATAAATCTTAAAATAAAAATTACAAGCAAGTTTTCTGGGATGGTATGCACGTGACTCCTACAGATCTGATGGACTTGTCTCATGTGCCACTAATTCGAAACCTCTCCGTGGCTGAGATCCTCTCTCCCTCTGTGAACTCCGAGCTGCCATCCCAATGGGAAGGGCTGCCAGGCAAGCAAAGGTTTGGGGCTGCATTTTAGTTAGCCGAAGCTTCTCAAATGACAGAGACCCAGTGTCCTTCAGCTGGAACAGACTTGTTCTAGCCAACTGACATTCCTGTGACACACAGAGGACCTTTGACAGTCTCTGTAAGGAGGGCTCCTTAGCAAGAAAATGTGGGGCACCACACAGCCCACAGTCTCGCTGCCACTTGACCCCGGCTCCCAGTCTGACTCGGTGACCTCCCAACCCCACATTCCTAACTCCTACGGTCTCCTGCATTCATGGGCTCCCAGTGGTGTTTATATGTCATCTGGTTGAATTCTGTGTGTGTCAAAGGCTTTAAATGAACTGCACTGTTGAGAAGTCTCAGCAGTGACCCAGAATAGGCTTATGTACGTAAAAACAGGAAACCCAGTCTCCAAACCAGAACCATTATGTACAGTCGGGAATCTGTTCCAGGCTTTAAGTGTCTGAATGATTGCACATACCCACAGTGGGAGGAACCAGTGTTTGCCTGTCTACATTATTTGGATAATTTTTTTTTTTAACCTGGTTTGGTCACTCATTCAGATCAAATGTCATGCTTTTTTTTTTTTTTTTTTTTTTTCGGGACAGGGTTTCTCTGTGTAGCCCCGGCTGTCCTGGAACTCACTCTGTAGACCAGGCTGGCCTTGAACTCAGAAATCCGCCTGCCTCTGCCTCCCAGGTGCTAGGATTAAAGGCATGTGCCACCACTGCCCGACCAAACCTCATTCTTTAGAAAACATTTTAATTGTTGGCTGGAGGAATGCCTCAGTGGGTACAAGCCCTGCTCTTCCAGAGAACTCAGAGGTTCAATTCCCAACACCCTCGTCAGACTGTCTGAACTCTCTGTCGATAACTACAATTCCGGGGGATCCAATGCCCTCTTTTGGCCTCTTAAGGGTGTCACGTTCACATGTGGTATACAGACATACATGCAGGCAAAACAGCCATACATGTAAAAATGAAACAAAATAATTAAAGAAAAATGTGGGTTTTTTTTTTGTTTTTGTTTTTGTTTTTGTTTTTTTTGGTTTTTTCGAGACAGGGTTTCTCTGTGTATTCCTGGCTGTCCTGGAACTCACTCTGTAAACCAGGCTGGCCTCGAACTCAGAAATCTGCCTGCCTCTGCCTCCCAAGTGCTGGGATTAAAGGCGTGCGCCACCACCGCCCGGCAAAGAAAAATGTTTTAATTCCCTCTCTACCAACAATTGCTTTTTAAAAACATTTATTTGTATAACATCCACTTATTGGGACACCCCTTCCCCTGAACCTGTTGGGAGGCAGAGCATCGTGGCCGGAAGTCATAGTAGGCTCACCTCACAGAAGCCAGGAAGCTCATAGGAAGGGGCCGAGGCAAGCCATCTCTCCAGGACCATGACCCCAGTGACCCTTTCCTTAAGCAAGGCTACACTTCCTAGTGTCCCCCACCCCCCATATATGAGAGTGCGTGTATGGTGTGTGTGCACATGTATGTGGCCAGAGATTGACTTGAGGAAGCCATTTTCTATTATTCTCTACCTTATTCACTGAAACAGGGTCTGTCATTTGAACCAGAGTTTGCTAATATGGCTAGTCTAGCTAGCTAGCTTGCTCTAGGGATCCCTGTCTCTTTCCAAGCACTGGATTAACAGGGGGGACCCGCTATACCCACCCAGCATTTACATGCACATTCTGGGGATCCAAACTCTGGTCTTCCTGCTTGCATTAGGTAAGTGCTTTAACCCCTGAGCCATCTCCCCAGCCCCAAGTTCTAGTTTGTACCCCTGCCCAGGAATGCTGTCACATTGTCAATGGATCCAGGGATTAACTCATTGACAAGCTTAAAGCCTTCAGAATTCAATCACTTCCCCCAAATTCATAGCCAAGCCTTAGTGGGCATTGCAGGTTCGAACCTTACAGCATCCTTCACGTCTGGCAAAGTTCCCCGCACAAGAGTCAGCACCAGGAAACAAATGAGCGAGCTACCAGAGTGCTCATGAAGAGAGCACACAGCATACCTATCGTCCTATTCTGAGGTAGGCCCGCCCACTGCTATTGAGATAATGTTTGCATAATGACGTGAAACTGGACACGAGAAGGTGTACAGTGAGGGTTGGCATTCAGTACAGTGTTACAGAACCATCACCTTTACCTTGTTCTTTACCTTGTTTAATCATCCCCAGGGAGCAGTGCTTCCCCCTCCCCTCCCCTCCCTTCACACACACACACACACACACACACACACACACACACACACACACACACACCCGCCGCCAGTCACCAGTCTGTTCTCTGCTCACAGAGTCTGTGCATTTCCTATCTGTGGGCCCACATATGTCTGCCACGTTCTCAGGGTGTGCCTGTGCTGTGGCATGTGTCACAGCGTCTCTCCTCTTTGTGGAAGAATGAATAGTAATGACGGTTTGCTCATGTATTATGAATGAATAAGAATGAATTAATTCCGCCATGCCTACTAGCTCATAGCTGTAACCCCAGCACTCAGGAGGATTCCAGTTGTTGAGGCCAGCCTAGGCCACAGAGCAAGACCCTGACTCACAAAAGGGTGTGTGTGTGTGTGTGAGCCAGAGAGATGGCTCAGCAGATAAGAGGCTTGCTATTCTTGCTGAGTTCAGTTCTTAGTGTCCATGTCTGGCTGCTCATCTGCTTGTGACTCTGGCTTCATGGGATCCAGTGCCCTCTTCTGGGCTCCGCAGGTCGCCCACATGTATATATCTGTGCACACACACATACATACCTTTAAAACAAAAATATCTTAAAAAGAATAAGTTATTCGGATACGAACGTTAATGAGACACAAATATTCCTTTGCACAGACAGGTCGTGCTTCGTTATGTTTTTGGAAGGTCTGGCTGGGTTTGGCCTCACTGGGAAGCCAGGTATCCCTCTGCAGGGGCTGCCCCCTCTCTGTCCTGTTTTTCAGGATCCCCGTGCACACCATATTCGACAGCTGTCCAGACGGCAACGGGATAAGGTCAGTCGCCATCACCCGTGACTCCAAGTTTCTGGCCACCATCTCAGATGCTGAAATTCAGGTAAAGGGCCCTTTGGGTAGGTCTCTCTGAGCTGGCCAATGCACCAGATGTCTTCGCAGCCACCTCTGTACAGGCTACTTGGTGTGCGTGTTCTAGGATGAGCAGACATCACAGTGTAGGGTTGGACTCCATGCTTAGGGCTTGCCTCTGGGCCTTCGCTTAGTTACCTAAGGCCTTGGGGTTTCCATGGGCTTCTCCTGCACCCCCAGGTGCCTCTTATGTCCCTTGTGTGTTCTTTCTTGCAGAAAGTGTGCATCTGGAAATGGACTTTGGCAGTGGAGACACCCGCATGCACCCTTGAGCTTCCCAAAGAGTATGGTTTCCAGGTGAGCTGTGTTTGAGCCTGTGAACGTTAGCCTGCGCTTACACTGAGGCTGCCTCACGGGGGTTCACGGTGCTCGTGGACGTTTGCCACCGTGCAGAAGAAGCCTCTCAACTGTACAGAAGAAGCCTCTGAACCGTTCTTTCCCGGCCCAGCCCTCATTTTATCCCTCCTAATAACAGCTAATGTGTTTGACACACTTGCTATGTCCTAGATTCTGCTCGATTCTCAACTTACATTAGCTCCCACAATCCACACAAACATGCAGGTGCAGAGTTATTAATATCTGTGGACTACTGCTATTAATTATTAAATAATCTATCCAAAGTCACCCTGCCAGGAGCAGCATTTCTTATTCCAGAAGCTTGCTCTCAGCTGCTTCTAACCTTGCGGTGAGCTGACGAGGTCCATGGACACATTCTGGTCAGCTGGGGAGGAGGCTTGCCTAAGACACCCTGAATGCTAACTAACATCAGGCCTCTGCGTCCCGTGTTACTGCTCTCTGCTTCTTGTGTTTTCAGACTTTTTGACAGTAAGTATATGCACCAGACTGGTCTATGTCTGGCGCTGTGATACCTGAGTCACGGGACCCGAGACTCAGAGGGTTGGGTAATCAGACTCAGCAAGACCCAGGTCCTGATGTGCTCAGATGCCCACGTCCACAATCCTGCCAGTCACCCAGAAAAATAAATGCCTCTACATACAGAGGTTGTATTGATCCAACAGCCAGACATATGTGGCTATTTAGGCTCTGTGTGAGTGTGTGTGTGTTTGTGCGCGCATATATGGACATGCATGTATGGAAGCCTCAAGGGTTTGTGCCTGGAATTATCATTGTTCTTCTACCTTACTGAGGCAAGGTCTCTCAATCAAACCCAGAGCCAACTGATTTAATTACTCTTGTTAGCCAGCTTATCTGGGGATCTCCCATCTCTGCCTCTAGACACTGGAATTATAAGAAGACCACAATGCTCATCCAATGTTTACGTAGGTTCTAGAGATCCCACTTCCTGTCCTCAGGCTTGTACCATGAGCACCTTTAACCGCAGAGTCCCCTCCCAAAGTGTGCTGGCTAGCTGTTGTTAATGTGTCTCAAACCTAGACATAGCTGGGAGCAGGGACTCTCAATAGAGGAATTGTCTCCTTCACATTGGCCTGTGGGTAGGCGAGGCATTTTGTTGTTGTTGTTTTGTTTTTTCAATTGCTGGTCAATTGAAGACCTCAGCCCACTGTGGGCAGTGCCGTCCTTGGACAGGTGTGCCTAGGCTATATAAGAAAGCAAGCTAAGGAAACCATGAAGAAAAAGCCACTGAAGAGCATTCCTCACTAGTCTCTGGTTTTTTTTTTTTTAAGATTTATTTCATGTATGTGAGTACACTGTCGCTATCTTTAGACACACCAGAAGAGGGCATCGGATCCCCATTACAGATGGTTGTGGGCGGTCGCTGGGAATTGAACTCAGGATCTCTGGAAGAGCAGTCAGTGCTCTTAACCACTGAGCCATCGCTCCATCTCTCCAACACCTCACCCTCTTTTTTTTAGCATTTATTTATTTTTATTTATATAAGTACATTGTAGCTGTCTTCAGACACACCAGAAGAGAAGAGGGCATCAGATTCCATTACAGATGGTTGTGAATCACCATGTAGTTTCTGGGAATTGAACTCAGGACCTCTGGAAGAACAGTCAGTGCTTTTAACCACTGAGCCATCTCTCCAGCCCTAGTATCTGGTTCTCTGTCCTGGTTTTCCCCAACAATGGACGGTTCCCTGTAAGCCAAACAAACCCCTTTCCTCCCCCATTGCTTTTGGTCAGTATTCTATTACAGCAATGGAAAGCAAACTAGGACATGAGTCCCAGACTTGGTGTTTCTGAGACAGGTTGTGGATACATAGCCAGGTGGCCCCAACACAGCATTCTCCCACCGTGGCCTCCCAATGCAGGGGTCATGGGCGTGCGTGTCTTTTTAACTTTGCTGTGCAAAATGCCTTTAGGATTTCCCCCGCCCCCCCACTGAGTCTACAGACCCCTTCTGAACTATTGTCTTCTTTAATTACATTGTTTCCCAGCCCCAAGCCCCAGGTGTCTCACTATTGTCTTCTTTAATTACATTGTTTCCCAGCACCAAGCCCCAGGTGTCTCCCTGTTTTGTTTTCTATTCCATCTTCAGTTCTTCTTCCGAGCAGCGTTTTGGGTGCACACATCTTTTCCCTTCCTGAGTTAAATTTATTTCTGCATCTTATTTTTCTTCTTCTTTCTGATGCTTTTGAAAGTGGAATCAGTTTCCCTAATTCCCCTTTTCAGGTGTATAGAGACACAGCTGGATCCAGCTGCTCAGTTTTGTGTCCTGCAACTTTGCCTGAATGCACTAGTATTTAAATTTAAATTGATCACAATGAAATAAAATGACAAGTTTGGTTCTCCAGCTTTTCCACCCTCATTATAAAGTCCCCCTCCCCCTAGCCACACGTGGCCTGATATGTTCACAAGGGAGATCTCAGGCTAGACATTCCTACACACACAGCCCTTCCTTTCCTTCCCCTCCGAGTTCACTCTCATGGATAGCTGACTACCTTGCTCCTATGTCGTTGAGAGGACAGGGTGGGCGGGCCATCAGGGGCACACACTAACCTGTTCCCACTCCCATGCCTCCGATCTGCCTCCAGCCCTCCATGTTTCTTTCTGTCTCTCTAACCTCCCCATGGAGGGCTAGCTCGCTAGACCCACGGGTCTCCTCCATTAACTTCACCTGCAGCCATCCACTCTGCCTCCTTAACCCTGAACTTACGGTACAGGACAGACCCCATGGCAGCTCTGTGGGCCCTGTTATCTCCTTCTAGCTCTTGCCTTCTTCACATAAAACTTCTAGAAGGGAGTTGGTAAGATGGCTCAAGTAGGTAAAAGTAGTTACCACACGAACCTGATAGCCTGAGTCCGACCACTTGGGCTCACAACAGAGGGAAAGATGTGGCTTCAGAGCTTGTCCCCTGACCTCCATGCCAGGACCTGAACTCATACCTAATGCATGATACCAAAAACTAATTAAAACCTTCCAGAAGAGGTCTCACTACCCATTGTCTTTATTTTGAATCTCTCTCTTCTCTCCCTCTTGTTCTCTGTCTGTCTGTCTGTCTGTCTGTCTGTCTTTGTGTCTGTCTCTCTGCCCTCTTTTTCAGAGAGCTCTCCCCCACTCCCACCCCCCACCCCTGGGAAGATACTTTTTTAAACATTTAATTTCGTAATGATTGTTATTGTGTGCATTGTGTGTGTGTGTGTGGGTCATATGTGTGGGAGACAGAACGCAGCTCTGTGGAGTCGGCTCTCTGGTCCATCTCACAGGTTTCGAGGGCGGGACCGGGCTGTCAGGCTTGCTCCAGGCATCTTTTCCCGCTCAGCCATCTTGCCCACCCTGCTTCTTTCACTCAGCTCACTGTGGCACTGGTCACAGATTTTTTTTTTTTTAAACTTCTCCTATTTGGCTGATGGTACTTTGGGTACGTTAACTGCTTATTTATTCACTGTTAATGGGCACCGGGAGTTGGGCAGAAATAGTTTGCCTCTGCCTCATCTTGGGCAAGGCCTCTTGTCACATCCCAGGCTGCAGCTCCCACTCCCTACCTGGCGCGAACCTTCCTGCCCCTAGGAGTTTCTTGGTTGTTGTTTAGTTTCTACATTTGACATTTCCCTCACTTCAGCTTCTGCAGAGTTGATTTTTTGGGGGGAAGGGCGCCAACAACTCACCCACGTGCCATTCACTGTCTTGGCAGGAGTCAGAATTCCCTTCCAAAGCCTCAGATTTGTTCCAAGATCTCCTGTGTCCCTGTCAGCTTCAGAAATGTGCCTTCCTTGGCTTTAGTCTAAAAGACCACGGAATAAAGATTAGTGACGGGGTAGGGGCTGTTGATGAAAGAGCACTCGTTCAGCTCGTGTGACAATCTGGGTTCATTGCCCAAGAGAATAAAAATGAACAACGAACTAAATAGTGAATATAGTTTATTTTGTTGCTGGTTACAGATGATGAGTTATAATAAAATAAATAAGTAAATACAATAAATAACACTTGTAACATGGACACATCTCACACTGTTTACTTTACAGCCAATATTTAAAGGCTATTAAATTTTTAAAATTAAAATTATTGTTTAATTGTAACTGCTCAGCTGAAGTAGGTTTGATTTTTGTCTCTGTTTTTGTTTGTTTGTTTGTTTTGTTTTGTTTTTCAATACATTTTTTTCATGCCTTATGCCTCAGGAAAACCTCATCTTCAACCCGGCCAACAACAGAGAGTTGGTGAGCAACAGCAAGACGCAGGCTGTCTACTATAACTGGGTAAGTTGAGGCAGAGGCGCATCACAGTGCAGATAGAAACACACACTGAGTTTTCGAATGCAGACGTTCTGTGGCATAGGAATATTGTATCTCCTTAGGACACAATGGGCATATATTCAAACAGTTTTGATTTAATTGTGCTATTTATCTTAGTCTCATTGGAAATTAGCATATTAAATTAGAGGCAGATAATTAAACCTCATTTAATTTTTTTGAGGTAATGAGGCAAGTATTTATTTGCCTATATTTAATAGGTCTAAAGGTGGGGTTGGGTTTGGTTTTTGAGTTTGGTTTTTTTTTTACACCTTGGACTCTATTTCAAATTTCAGAAAGGAATTTTTTAAAAGTAGAAAATAGTTTATTTATTATTTGACACTTTTATACATGCAAACAATGCACCTTGACCGTAAGCACCCCAACTCCCTCTCCTCCTCCCCTCAGGGACCCTAGCTCCTCCCTCCCACTTCCTTCACAAACCACCAGCTTCTCCATCTACTCCCCCTACGGCACCCCTCCTTTCCACTTTATGTCCTTTATTTATTCTGTCTGTCCATTTGTCCATCCATCCATCTATCCATCTATGTATTTTTAGTTTAGTTTTGTTTTTTTGAGTCAGTAGCCCTCACTATCCTGGAACTCCCTATGTAGACCAGGCTGTCCTGGTCTAGAGATCTGCCCGCCTCTGCCTTCAGAGTGCTGGGGTTAAAGGTGTGCGCCACTAGGCTCATCTCTCTTTCTTTATTTTTGTTAATAACCCACAAAGTCCAGTCAGTGCTGCCTTTTGGAACACTGGGCTGTCAGAGGCTGAGCAGAGTAGGGCCTGGGAGTGGCTAGAGGTCTCCCAGGCGCAGTGGGGATAGCCAGCGTGCAGCACTGTGAACACCATACCCATATGAACACCTGTCGTGTGGTTAATGGCTGATTTTATGTTCACTGAAATACCTTCAAAAAAAAAAAAAGAAGAAGCCAACCCAAAGACTTGTTGGAAAGGCGCCCATCAGTGGTGTTTATGCTTTGGGTGTTTATTTTTGCTTTTTAAAGCCTCATTAGTGTGGAACTCAGATTTACATTAGCCACCTACAGCACAGAAACACTGTCAAGCCTGGCTTTTGAGCAGATTTGCGTTCCTTTTCAAATGCTTTTAGATATTCTCCGGACGACCTGCTTTCTTCTCACAGGAACTGGAACCCTCCGACCCCATTTAGGCACATTTGCTCTGGTTTAGCTAGCACATAGTACTTCTGGTGGCTTGGTCTTTAAATAGTAACGTCTTTTTCTGTGCTTTTCAGTTTGAAGACAAGGGTATACTCGTTCACAGTGCCCCGCTTCTGACAGAGAAAGTGAGTATTTCCTGTTGTGTCTTCATATGTCAGACACCGTGAAGGGTAAATACGGATGTGTAGACTTAGTGGGTGTGGTCTACATCTTAATGTGAAGCCATTGGGAAAGAATTGGAACATTCTTGCTTAGATCCTTTATTCACAATGAATTGTCTGTTAACAATAATAGAAAGCGGGCTGGAGAGATGGCTCAGAGGTTAAGAGCACTGACTGCTCTTCCAGAGGTCCTGAGTTCAATTCCCAGCAACCACATGGTGGCTCACAACCATCTGTAGTGAGATCTGATGCCCTCTTCTGGTGTGTCTGAGGACAGCTACAGTGTGCTCATCATATACATTAAATAAATAAAATCTAAAAAAAAAAAAAACAATAATAGAAAGCATTGTAAAAATAAAACAAAACATTATGGAAAAGAGGTTGGTGGTGCAAACTTTTAATCCCAGCACTCAGGAGGCAGAGGCAGGAGGATCTCTGAGTTCAAAGCCAGCCTGGTCTACAGATGGAGTTCCAGGCAGCCAGAACTACACAGAGAGACCCTGTCTCAGAAAACCAAAAAACCAACCAACCAAAAAAAGATATTATTAGTATACAGAAATACAGATTTTGTAGTGTGTGTGTTGACAAAGAATAAGAATTAAGTTCAACAGAGAGCATGCCCAAGTGAAAAAATAAAGAGGAGATGAACAGACACAAGGAAAAATAATTTTTCCTCGGCTCCATCCTCAGGACATCAGCCAAACAAATCACTTCTTAGGAAAGCTTATTTTGTCTGTTTGCAGATTTTTTTTTTTTCTTCGAATGAGAACATAAGAAATACAGTCAGTGGTTATGACTCCTGGTGGTCACATCTTACAACCTCTCTGTCAATAATGACTTAGGGAACAGTGAACCACTGCTCCCGAAGGAAGTACAGAGGTTGGTTCCTGTATGGTTCTGCCATGTTTGATGTGGGCTCCTGTTTCAAAGATAACGTTTTAGATGTAACATTGAGGGCCAGGTATGATGGCACACCCCTTTGATCCCAGCACTTGGGAGACAGAGGCAGCTGGATCTTTGTGTTCAAGGGCAGCTTGGTCTACAGAGTGAGTTCCAGGCCATCGAGGACTGGTGGCATAGTGGGTCAAACAAAACTGAAAAAAAAAATCCCCACAATATTGAGGGCTGAGGATATAGCTCAGTTGGTACAGTGCTTGCCTACCATGCACAAAAGCCCTGGGTTCAATCCCCAGCAACCCGTAAACTAGATATGATGGTGAATGTCTGTAGTTCCTAGGACAAGGGAGAGAGAGGATGAATTTTAGGCTTTTCAAATTCAAGGCTGGTATATAGGAAATCCTGGAGGGAGGGAGAGAGAGGAGGGGGAATCTTTGATTTATTTCCCTTCTCTGATGGAGCCCAGGGTCTGGAGTGGCCTAGGCAAGCACTTTGAGTTACACATCTAGTTTCATTAGCAAGGTGCTCACAGCAAACTGTACCCTGTACAGACCATAGGATACAATGTTTCCTTCGAAAGGCAGGTTCTATGAAACTAGACAGTACTCCCTTCCAGGGAGCGGGTAAGTTAAAATACCTACATCGCCAACAAAACACACCGAAGAGGCCAGGAAGGACATTTGCTCACAGTGTGAGTTGAAATAAAACAGCAAGGGATCATCTTGTCCAATCTCAGTCAGAGAGGTTCACGTGGAGTTTTCGCCAGTCTGCCTACCCACGTGGCCACAGATGACAGGCAGAGCTGGCTTGATTCTCAGGTTACAGAAGGCAGGTGAGAACTCACAGAAACACAGTCTGCCAAGAGCAGATGCTAATTACAGTTTGAAACGACAAAAATATCTTGCATGGACACATGCCTGCACTGAGAAGAACATGATCCTGCTTGACAAAAACCTCTGGATCCTTCTGTGTTCAAGTTCAGAGACAAACTGCTGGCTTTTTTTTTTTTTATGTCAGTTTGACACGTTACAGTTATCTGAAAGGAGGAACCTCAATTAAGAAAATGCCTTCATGAGACCCAGCCATAGGGCATTTTCTTCATTAGTGATTGGTGCCGAAGGGCCCAGCCTAACTGTGGGTGATGCCATTCTGTGCCATCCTGTGCCATCCTGGGCTGGCGGTTCCAGGTGTTGGCAAGCCTTTAATCCCAGCACTGGGGAGGCAGAGACAGGCAGAACTCTGTGAGTTTAAGGCTAATCTGTTCTACAGAGTGAGTTCCAGGACAGCCAAAGCTACACAGAAAAACCCTGTTTCAGGGAGATGGCTCAGTGGTTAAGAGCACCACCTGTTCTTCCAGAGGTCCTGAGTTCAATTCCCAGCAACCACATGGTGGCTCACAACCATCTGTAATGGGATCTGATGCCCTCTTCTGGTGTGTCTGAAGACAGCTACAGTGTACTCACATACATGAAAGAAAGAAAGAAATCTTTAAAAAGAAAGACCCTGCCGGGCAGTGGTGGCACACATCTTTAATCCCAGCACTTGGGAGGCAGAGGCAGGTGGATTTCTGGGTTCGAGGCCAGCCTGATCTACAGAGTAAGTTCCAGGAAAGCCAGGGCTGCACAGAGAAACTCTGTCTCGAAAAAACAAAAAACAAAACAAAACAAAACAAAAAACCCTGTTTCAAATGACAAGAGAAAACAAAAAAGAAAGAAAGAAAAGAAAAAGAAAAGAAAGAAGAAAAAAGAAAGCAGGCTGAACAGTCCAGGACAAGCAAGCCAGTAAACAGCAACCCGGTGGATTGTGCCTCAGCTCCTGACTAAGCTGAATCAACCCTTTCCTCCTCAAGTTGCTTTTGGTCTTAGCGTCTTATCACAGCAATAAAAACTCTGGGACACAAAGCTAGGGTCTTCTTGAAGAGGGCACTGGGCAGAATATTTGCTATGTCATGTAATTGTTGGGTTTCCTTCATCCTTCCCTTTCTCCCTTCCTCATTTATTTCTCTCCCTCTCCCTCTCTCTCTCTTTCTCTCTCTCTCTCTCTGTGTATAATATTTTATTTTGAAATTGTGTATATGTGCATGTGGGGTTACCTCCTGTGAGCTCAGGTGCCTTGGAAACCAGAGGTATCAGATGCCCTGGAGCTGGAATCACAGCCCGTTTTAGCTGCCCTACATGGGTACTGGGACCCAGTAGTCCTCTGGGAGAGCAGTATGAGCTCTTACTTGCTGTGCCATCTCTCCAGCTCTCTTTCCGTTCCATATTTCATCTCTGAAACACTGTATAAGAAAGATGGCTGAATGCTTCATTTATTTCCCCAAGCATCCACTGAATAAGAGGTCTTACCAAAGCATTCTGACATTAAGGGCTGAAACAATTTCTTCTGATAGGACAATACCTTACTGTCAAAGGACATCGGGGTAATTATTTTGTTTTTCACCTAGAGCACGTTTCTGCTCATGACAGACTACAGGTTTAAAAGACTCTATGAGAGACGCTGGACACGTATAAGCGAAATTAGCCAATCTTTTAGTCATGTTAAATAGTAGGATTGGTGAGTTGGAGAGATGGCTCGTTGGTTAAGAGCACTGGCTGCCCTCCCTGAGGATCTGGGTTCGATTCCCAGCACTCACATAGCAGCTCATTGCCTGTAATTCACAGCCTCATACAGACTTGCATGCAGGCAAAACACCAATACACACGAAATAAAAATACATAAATAATTTAGGCAGTGTAACTGAGGGCACATGACCCTCACTGAACTCAGGAATGGTCCACCTGTGGGTTTCCAGCTATTTCTGTTTTCCTCTCTCTCTGCCTCGTTGTATTTATATTATAATGTTATGAAATGCCACACGGATGCATGTTTTGGTTCTATTATTATCATTATTATTACTGACTGTAACTCATAACCTGTCTTTGAAACACAGACTTTCAACAAACTTGTGGGGAAGTTTAGCCAGTCTGTTTTTCACTTGAAGCTACCACAAGTACTGTCGGCAACAAAGGAAGGGAAGCTGGTTGTCTGGGATATACACTACCCACACTCGGCCCCTTCCTCCTCCTCTTCCTCCTCCTCTTCCTCCGTCTCGGCCTTCCCTTACATCAAGCCTCGAAAACTGGTCCATTTACAGAAGGAAGCCATCACAGTGCTCACGACAATCGACAGGTAATTTCTGATTAGAGAGGATCCTGGTGAGATTAAAAAAAACACTATATAATTGCATAGTTTTCTCCCTCTTTGCCCTTTCTGAGTTTCACAGCCTTTTTTTTTTTTTAGTTGTCGTTACATCTTATACAATGTATATTCCTCAATGTATTAATACAACCGGCACAGTCTGCATATTGCTGCTTGTATGCACACAATTTCTGGTCTGAACACTCGATATTGGACAGGCAGTCAGGGGTTCTTCCTGGGCAAGACTATTTTTCTCAGCATTCCCAGTGCCTGTGGTTCTTTGTTAAAACCCCTTTCATATAAAGATTCATAGATGCATAGAGTATTTCTTCGGAGAGTTGTAATTATAACCAAGGACATTAGCTGCCTCTCAGCAGAAGAACTAAGCACTTTGAGGCTCAGGATAGAAATGGGTTTTTTCTTCTTAACTCTTATTTGCACTAACTAGATTTTAGTATTTTTTAATGTTTTCTTTCTTTCTTTCTTCCTTCCTTCCTTCCTTCCTTTCTTTCTTTTTTTTTTTTTTTTTTTTTGGACAGGGTCTAATAGAATAGCCCTGTTAAGCTTGGAATTCACTATGTAGACCAGGAAGTCCTGGAGCTCAACAGAGATCTGCCTCTACCTTCTCAGAGCTGGAATTAAAAGTGTGTACCACCATGCCCAGTCCCTAAATTAGACTTTCAGAAAAAACTCATGGACACACATCATTTTTAAAAATTCTGTGTTGCCGGGCGGTGGTGGCGCACGCCTTTAATCCCAGCACTTGGGAGGCAGAGACAGGCGGATTTCTGAGTTCGAGAGTTCGAGGCTAGTTCCAGGACAGCCAAGGGCTACACAGAGAAACCCTGTCTTGAAAAACCAAACCAAAAAAAAAAAAAAAATTCTGTGTTAGTGAAACAAACGGTATGTCTTTTTTTTTTCTGTGCTACTAAAACCTGTTTCATACTCCCAAAATTTCATACATTAAATGTAAGAAAACATGGCAAGAGGCTTGCCATTAAGAGCGCTTGCTACTCTTGCGGAAGACCAGAGTTCAGTTCTTCACACCCACAGGGTAGTTTACAGTCATCCAGAACTTCATTTCTAGGGGGATCCAACACCCTCTTCTCACCTCCGAACGTACCAGGCATGCATGTGGCACACATTCATACACATAGGCAAAACACTCGTGCACATAACCATTTTTTAAAATCTTAAAAAAAAATTTAAAAATAGAACTTAGGTAATTTTGTTATTTTTCTTGCACAATAACAATTACCTATCCTATATTGGAGTTTTTTTTTTTTTCTTGCTTGGCTTCTTGAGACAAGGTCTCATGACGTATCTGGGCCAGGTCCTAAACTTGTCTTCCTGCCTCACACTCCCAAGAATTCCTAAGAATTTCCTTAGATCATGTTCTACCACCCCCGGCATTCATATAGTAAATTTGCAGTTCTCGGGTGTGAATAAAAGCTCTGTTCATGAAAACCCGACGGTTAGCCAGGCGGTGGTGGCACACGCCTTTAATCCCAGCACTTGGGAGGCAGAGGCAGGTGGATTTCTGAGTTGGAGGCCAGCCTGGTCTACAGAGTGAGTTCTAGGAGAGCCTGGACTACACAGAGAAACCCTGTCTCGAAAAACCAAAAAAGGAAAAAGAAAAAAAGAAAAAAAAAAGAAAACCCGACGGTTCTAGTGCAGTCCCTGGGACCCACGTAAAGGAGGAAGCAGAGAACTGACTTTCAGGAGGTGGCCTTTGACCTGCGCATGCGCACACACCAGGCACGCATGCCCACGCGCACATACCGTGCACTCATGCCCACACCCCAATAACTTTATAAGGGTTTCATGTACACTGCTTGGCACATGGGAAACCCTAGGTTAAAGAAAAAGACAAACCAGGCATCATTAGTGTGTTAGAAACACTCCTGGGAGCTGCCCCATCACTGGAGCCACTGAACAATCTGCCTCTGCTGAGCCCATTCGCTTCCCCCAGTGCTGCGTGGGCGCTGGACAGTCGTCATTTCGGAGGCGTGAGAAGACGTGTGAGAGCATAGATGGATGCTACAGCTGACCTTCAGTTAGCTTCAGGGTAGAGGCTTTGAAGGCCAGGCCTGGCTTCCCCTCTTTCCATACTAAGGGGAAGAGGGCTTCACAAACACTGGGCGAGCTTTGCCGCTTCTGCCCAGCAGAGGGCAGTAAAGGCAGCCCTAGCCAATTACTCTGCCCACCTGCCTTGCTTATTAATCAGAAATCTCATTTAATCAGCCTCCCTAACACTGGAGACAATTTATTCTTTCCTCCTCTGTCATCAGAATTCTTTTAAAGTCTTTAAAAAATTAAAAAAAAAAGCTGTCTTAGGATGGATTGGAGGACTGGAAATAATAGCCACGTTGTTGTCGCCGGGCGCTGCCTTTGCCTATGATGACAGGGTGTGGCTTTAAGATGATTCTAAGAGCAGAGTCTTCCTAGAATGCAGTTCGTGTCCCACTGCCCAGTCTAGGTGATGGGGCGGGGCAGGGGGGCTGCTCAATTGCTCTCCAGTGTCATCTGTACTCATAGGGCAGTGACTGTAAGTCAGTCATCCAACCACGGTAAGGGGCTGACTTTGGAACCAGAAGAGTGTTTGAGAGAACGTGCTGTTTACTTTAGACACACTGGGTTCCTGTGTACTCCAGACATGGAGCCCAGATAGGTATATGTGGTATTTGTTATATACTTACAATACAAGATTTTTTTTTTTTTCAGGACTGGGTATCTCTGCCTATCCCTGGCTGTTCTGGAACTTGCTCTGTAGACCAGGCTGGCCTCAAACTCAGAGATGCACCTGCCTCTGCCTCCTGAGTGTTGGGATTAAAGGCGTGCGCCACCACCGCTGGGTTTTGAGCAAATCTCTTAACTTCTCTTCAGCCCTGGACTGTAAAATAGGGTTGCAGTAAAGGCAGCCTCATTGGGCAGCATTGAATGGAACATCACAGCACCTGGGCTCCAGGGCCTGCCACAGTTAGACATTTCATGGGTGGCTCTCGCCATTAGTGCTACAGAACAGCCTGGTATTTTTCTCTATTTCAGCTACATTGTCACAGGTGACATTAAGGGCAACATTAAGTTCTACGATCACACCCTCTCCATTGTCAACTGGTACAGCAACTTCAAACTGAGTGCCATAAGGACTCTGTCCTTTTCAAAGACCCTACCAAGTCCACCGACCGAGAAGTCCAACCTCCCCACAGACTGCACTTTAAGAGGCGACCTTTTCGTTGTCAGGTGAGCCGTTAGCGAATCTTGTCATCCAGACGGCGGAGAAATGGCTGATGCCCCCTTTCAGTTTGCATGCGGTGTGACGAATGTTTGTCTTGTTTCTAGGACATAGCATTGAAGGAACACACCTTCCTAGTTAGCCTCAGAGATGGCTCCTTGACTGAACCAGTATCGGATTTTGTTGTTGTTGTTGTTGTTGTTTTGTTGTTTTGAGACAAGGTTTCTCTGTGTAGCCCTGGCTGTCCTGGAACTCACTCTGTAGACCAGGCTGGCCTCGAACTCACAGTATTGGATTTAAAAAAAAAAAAAAAAGACTAGTTGAAAATTTTACTATCTAGAAGCCCGAGTATCTGAGAGTTGAGTGGTTTTTATACCTGAGTTCTCATCTCCACTCTGCCGGCCTGGAGTCCTTGGCCGTGGGTTAGCCTCATTTCTTAGAGCTGAGTGTGTCCTAGCCACTGAGGTTAAAGGCACTGGGTAATTAATAGCCATAACATTTCAAGACTGAATTATCTGTGAGTCTGCTTAATTACCCTTGCTGTCTTTACAGGCACGGCGGTATATGTGTGCCCAACTCCGTATTTGCATACACAAATGAATATTTGCATGCGTAGATTAGCTAATTGTACGACTGACTGTCCATCTGCCTACTTAATGACTCAATTTCCATGTGGGGAAGCGGGCTTTTTTTTCACTTGCAAATGGAGGCCGTTGGATGTTGGTGGTATATTTTTGGAGATGTTGGGTTAATAATGTCACCAAATTATAGACAACAAAGGCAGTTCACGTGCAGCTAGAAGAGGAACGGCTGGCGTGGCCACTCACTGCAAACGCTGATCCTCCTGGGTCTCTCTCCTTGGCAAACAGGAATTTTATCATTGGGACGTTTGACGCCACTGTATACCACATGACAGTGGATGGCACCAAACTTGAGAAGCTCTTTGTGGAACCCAGGGATGCCGTCCACGCCATCTCCTGCCACCCGTACCAACCCCTCATCGCAGTCGGGAGTGTCTGTGGCATGATCAAGGTGTGGGACTTCGAGAAGAAGGTCTATCTGTTCAGCAGGGCCTTTGAGAAGGGGCTTGGAGTCCAGTGTCTGACCTACAACCCTGAAGGTACTTGGACTCTCAGAAGGTTCCATGATACCCAGAGGGGCTGTGCCCTGGGCTCTCCCCCACTGTCCCCCACCCCCCCACGCAGCTGAGCCTTAGTGTCCTTCCCAAGCTGCCTTGATTCCCAGTTTCCCAGTTTCCCTGTGGAGATTCTTCCTTCTGCTCATTTTGCAGCAGACTTCCCCTCAGAATGAAGGGAGTCCCTTTTCCTTCATCGCTCTCGGGCTTGTCATTTCAGGAGCCCTGCTTGGAGCTGGCTTCACCGAGGGCACGGTTTATATTCTTGACGCAATGTCTTTAGAAAATGAAAGCTCAGAGCCCTTCAAATATTCCAAAAGCAGCGTGTCTCACGTCAGCTTCTCACACGACTCCAATTACATGGCGACGGCCGTGAGTAGCTCCCTCTGCTCTGTGCTCTTGTTTATGAACAAAGGGGTGAGGGGTCTGGGGAAAGTGGGGTTACATCCCAGTCAAGCTGGGATGCAAAAGGAAAGGGTCGGCAAGGCAGAAGAACTTCGGCGGGCAGACAGGAGCAGGGCCTTAGAACATTCAGACTTGGATTCTGCAGCCGCAGGAGGATGGCCGGCTGCTGTGTTCCCAGGAGCCCGTCTCTATAGTCCCTCCTTCTGATCATTTTGACAAACCTTGTCATTGATTGACCTCAATGTCCTTCGTCAGGGTTTTGGATTCTGTTCCTTCCCTCTGTCCCCTGGTCTGCCTTTCTGTCAGATGTGGCAATGGGGGTGACGGTGGTGGTGAGGAAGGTCCTCATTGGGCCACCTCCCCCCTGGCATTCCACTTACATACAGCCTGGCCTCTGGCTGGTATGCACAGCACTGGTAAGGACCAGAGCTATCCTGGCAACCAGCGCGGACATCAGCACCTCCTGCAGGCTATTCCCTGCCACTCTGCCCTGTATGAGACCTTTTTATTTTTCTGTAGCTAGACAAAGTGTGTGTGTGTGGGGGGAGGGCAAAGGCAAAAAGACACAGGCTCTCTGCTTTCCATGGGGAACAGTGTAAGAACATGGAGGATGAGGCTGACGTCATACCTCCTCCCCTTCCACCTTTAGCTATGCACCAGTAGCCTCAGTCTCCCAGCCTGCAGAATGGGTATCACTTTCCCTGCACGTTCTGCTGCACTAAGATTTGTCTGGATAACATATCCTCAAGGCAAATGAGTCCAAAGGCCGCCATGATGAGTTCTTCCTGGGTCCTAAAGTTAACGAAACAACTTCCGCTCTTGCTCCCTTAGGACGTCAATTTCACCGTGGCCGTGTACGTAGTGGTGGTCAAAAATGGACAAAGGGTCTGGGAGTATTTGGCAAGACTCCGCTCTCACCGCAACAGCATACGAAGCCTCCTGTTCGGGGTTCACCTGGACAGCAACGAGCCCAGGCTGCTGAGCCTTGGTAAAGACAGATTCTTGGTGAGCTGTTTGGTTTGGTTTGTCTGATTGATCACCAGCACCATCCTCCCCCTCCACACCCTCAGCCTTCTCCCATCCCTGGCAACTTATATAGACCCCACCTATAACACATGGCGAAAATGACTGTAGAGTCATTTTCACAGATTTCACCATATTGGCATCTCTGAGGTGATACCTCACATGGCCCATGTCCAGGAGCAGTAGTTTCTGGCAGGCTGGCAGCAGGGCGGGTATGTCCCATGCAGCACAGACAATTCAGCTGTCTTCACTTCCCAGGGAACTGGGAAGGCTGGCACTGACATACCTCATTAGCATCCAGAGGTCAGAGGGAGGCTATGACCTTGTATGGGAACACAGTAGGAAGGTGGGGTGGCGTGGGATGGGGGAGGGGGACCACGTAGACACAGCTAGGTGACCTACTTTGCTTTCCATCACCACCCAACACCGCCCCCACTATCACCACGGAAAAAACACTGACCAAAACCAACTTGAGGAGGAGAGGAAAAGAGTTTCCTTGGCTTAGAGCTCACAGTTCATCACTCAGAGAAGCTGAAGCAGGAACTCGGGACAGGAACCTGGAGGCAGGACCTGAAGCAGAGGGCACGGAGAAGTAGCTTGCTTTCTGCAGCAGGCTCAGCTACTTTCTCATACAGCCCAGCCCTGCTGGCCCACAGACATGGCCTCGGGCCAGTCTGATGGCGACAGTTCCTCACAGAGGTTCCCTCTCTGCCTGTGAGACTGTTTTGTATCAAGCTGACAAAAGCTAAGCAGGGCAGCAGGGCAGTAGATGATGTCATCAAACTAAGGAAATCAGAAGCAACCACCCATTGTGTCGTCGTTCCCCTCCTTCCCTTCACCCAGCCTCCTTCCTGCTCTTTTTTCTCCCCACCTGCACCTTCGTCCTTTTATTTCTGTCTATACCCACAGGCCAGTTTGAGCAGGCTGCTCATCTGGAACCATCGAGTGCTGAGATTTTGGTTGAGTTTGTTCCTAAGATAACAGAAAAGGGGGCACAGCAGAAGTTCAATAACTGGCAGAGTTCAGGTTTGGGGTCTGTTGGGTTTAGACTTAAGTTTTCCTTCCACCACATCCTGTCCGCATGTCCCTGGGCAGGCTACCCTGAATGTCTCTGCCACCTGCTCATGGACCTGTGTGCCGGTGAGAGACAGCACCTCAGAGACTTGGGAATCCATAGGTATGACGGGTTAGGGTGCTGAGCCTACCGTGCTGGTCATCCTGAGTGCTCAGTGAAGGTAGCACGTGGATGCAGTCAGAGGACTTCCCTTAAAGACGATAGAGCCTGACACACCCAGGGCTTGAAGCGTCTCAGCCCAGCTTGTCCTCCAGCTGGCTCCTCGTGTGTCCCCGTGCCCCTCGGCAGATCGAGTACAATCTTGTCAAGAGCTACAAAGACCACCTGGAAGTCCTGGACATTCACCGAACAGACCAGGGCAACTACCCCACCTGCATGATCTGGTACCCGCCGCTCACCAAGGAGCTCTTCCTGCTTATCTGCAACAGCGGCTACAAAGTAAAGCTCTTCAATGCCACCACAAAGATGTGCAGGTGAGCCCCAGGGCAGCCCACCAATGTGCTGGCTGCACCCATTTCTCAGTCCCCAGCTCCTAAGAGCTTTCCCTTCTCAGAGGGAGAAACTGAGTCACAGATAATGTCAGGTGTGTTCACCCAAGAGCACACAGCCAGGCCGTGCCTACAGAAGGGTTCCGACCTGGGGTCCTTGCTCTAAGGCAGGGACCAGGGAGGTGAGGGACCCAGAGCTTGGTGCTCATGTATCTGTGAAGAACGCAGCCTGGAATGCTGGGTGTCACGGTGCTCCAAAGCCAGCCATCCTTTCCCATACAGGAGAGAAACCAAAACCAGCTATTTTTAACAAAACACTCCAATGGTTTGATTTTGTTGTTGTTGTTTTGATTTTATTTTGCGAGAGGGTCTCACTCTGTAGTCCTGGCCTCTGTGACCCAGGACCTGGGATTACAGGTGTGTGCCCCCACACCCAGCAAGCATGTCGGATTCTTCTGATGCTGCTTCTCACAGGAGTTTTAAGTCCAGCTGACCTCATTCATTCATTCATTCATTCATTCATTCATTCATTCCTTACCTGGGCCAGGCATTGTTCCAGGCAGTGAAAGTCTGTCCAGACAAAGCTCCCTCGTTGGACGGACACTTAGGTGATGGGGACAACATTCTAGTGACAGGTGGGGTGACAGTGCTGTGCATAAGAACTGGAAAGGCGGCATGTCAAGAGGGGATTGCTGGGGGTGCAGAGGGACTGTTGCCATCAAAGAGTACCGGGCAGGTGGGGGGTGGAGCTTAGGGAGGGAGGAGTAAATCTGAAAGAACAAGGCATTTGGGCGTCCAAGAAGTTCTAAGAAAGTGACTTGGTTGGAGTGGGACTGGGTAAGGGTGAGTGGGGAGGGTGGGGGTGTGGAGTGTATGGAGGGTGGGGGTAGGAGGGGCAAGGAAGGAGAGATTGGATATCAGGCAAATCCAAGGTCGGACAAGGCAGGTTTGAGGTCGTACTACACACAAGAGCCCCTGAATTAGACTCTTGATCACGTGTGGAGGCCGAGCTGGGGTCAAGGGCAGAGGAAGCTAAAGCCCTGAGGAATAGACTGAAGGGAAAGAGGAGATGGAGGTTGCAGACCACACCAGGGGCATCCATGGCAGCACTCACTTAGGAGGTCCATCTTTCCCTCAGAGGCGGCCTACTTGTTGGGGGTGGAGAGCTTTTAAGTCTCATGGGCCCCAAGAGCTTTTAAGTCTCATGGGCTCCAAGTTTCCCTCACCTGGGACACGCACAATCATGCTGTCCCCACAACCAGACCACTTTGTCTTCAGCTGCCTACAGCCTTGTGAAGTATTGTCCCTCTGAGGTCTGGGGAGGCTTATCACTTCTGGAGAACCAGTATGACAGGCAGGCCAAGACTCAGCCTTAGGTTCTTGCTCTGACTCTGCCTTCTACTAGGGATTGCACACAGGGTCAGACCTGGTCAACCCTGTGGGGAGGGAGCCTCTTTCCCAGTGATGGCTGGCTGCCAGTGGATATGGCTGGAAGTGCGTGAAGAAGAGGGAATATTTGAAGCCAGAGATAACAGCCCAGTAGTAACATATTCAGGCTCAGAGGCTTTGAAGGAGCTCAGAGTTTTAACTGGTTGGTTGATTTTAGCTTGTTTCTGAGATGGGGTCTTGCTATGTAGCCATCTCCTGAGTGCTAGGGATACAGGCGTGTACCATCATAGCTGGCCAGGATCAGGCCTTCAATCTCAGAGATTTCCAAAACCCCAGCCCCCACCCCCAGGCTCTCTTCCCATTTGGTTTGGTTTTGTGGGGGTTTGTTTGTTTTTGTTTAGTTTTTCTTTTGGAGACACTGTCTCATTTTGTAGCCCAGGCTGGCTTTAAACTTACAGCAAACCTCCTGCCTCAACCTCTCAAGTGTTGGGATTCCAAGCATGAACCATCTCACTCCTGCCCACTCCCCACAGCAATAGTTCTTTTCCAGAAGGAGGAAAAATGACAGCATCCTTACATCTTGACAGGAAGTAGAATCTGACACAATGTTTAAAATCCCTGAGAGTGCGTAGAACTTCAGGAGGCTCTTCTTTCGCTGTCTTCAATGGACACACACTTTTTTTTTTTGGTTTGTTTGTTTATTGGTTTGTTTGTTTGTTTTGGTTTTTCGAGACACGGTTTCTCTGTGTAGCCCTGGCTGTCCTGGAACTCACTCTTAGACCAGGCTGGCCTCGAACTCAGAAATCCACTTGCCTCTGCCTCCCAAGTGCTGAGACTAAAGGTGTGCGCCACCACCGCCCGGTGGACACACACTTCTGAGCAAAGGACATCCACAGAAATGCCCAGTCAGTGCCTGGAAACTGAATTCACAGGGTAGGAGATGCAGGCATGGCATGCCTCAGGCTTGAAGTGCCCACTAACAGTTATTCACTTGCAAACACAGACAGAGGCTGTGTTGAACCCTGTGCTCATGTGTGTGTGCGAGTGTTTGTATACTGTGTACATGTGTTCGTGTTTCTGCCTATTGGTCATCCATCTGAAGTTAGCTCAAAGCATCTTTTAAGAACACAGGGCTGGAGAGATGGCTCAGCGGTTAAGAGCACTGGCTGCTCTTCCAGAGGTCCTGAGTTCAATTCCCAGTGCCCACATGGCAGCTCACAACTGTTAACTCCAGTTCCAGGGTGTCTGACACAGACATGCAAATAGGCTAAACACCAATGCACATAAAATAAAAATATACAAATCACTTAAATAAAATAAAACTATTAAAAAGATAGAAAATGTACATGGCAAGAAGAAATGGCTCCTCAGGTAACAAGTACTTGCTGCAGGAGCCTGATGGTAGAGAACTGGCCCCTAAAAGTTGCCCTTTGACCTCCACGCACATACCACAGCATGTATGCGCCACCCACTGCACCACCCAGCCCCATCATAGACAGTAACAAAATTAAAAAAAAAATACTATCACTTGTAACTTTAACTTTTTTCAAATCCTATTTTTAATGATGGTTTTAAAACACTTTAACCTCTCTTATAGCCCATCACCCACCAGAGGTAGTGGAAAAGAAAGGAAGGGGGTGGGGTGGAGGGGTGCAGGAAATAGACCTGTTTAGAAAGGTAATTTTAGAGCACCTCCCGTCTGTGTTGTCTAGAAATCGGCAGTTCGGTTCACAGGTTAGCGGGCAGAGGCAGCTCCATCCACTTGTAAACACCTCACAGATACACCAGCAGTCCAGTTCCGTAGAGTCCGGTTAGCAACAGCGGTGACACAGCCTCGGTTTGAGTCAGCAGGAGGGAGCAACAGGAACACCAGGAGAAATTCTCAGCTGTGCCTCTCTCAGTGAAGCGAAGATCAGCACAGACTCAAGACCCTCAAGCATTGCACAGCTAGCCGTTCCAGCAAGCCAAGCTCTGTCCCCGTCACTCAATGGAGTCCTGGTTATACCCTCCAAATGTCAGCTGTCCTCCACATGTGCATCCAGTCAGCCCGGGTCCGTGGAAGTGGCACGAAACTGCAGCACACCACATGTTTTTTAGTGCGGTTCTCTCTATAGAATCCCAACAAATGCAGCTCAACTACGCAAGTGTAAGGCGGACCAATACATGTGTGTCATTAGCCAAGAATCCTTCGTCGCGTGTCCTTCCACGTGCTTGCTTTCGCAGAACATCCTCTCCTCCTGTGTCTGCGTCAGTGAAACATTCCTTCACGAGTCCGCCTGAGCCGTTCACACCTGTGTCCACTTTAACGAACCGTTCCTTCCCATGTTTGCCCCAGCAAAACGCCATCCGACCGACCTTCCAAAGAACCCTTAAGTTTCCACTGAAGTCACAGCTCAGCTTCTAAACTCAAGTGCAGAAAATAACTTAGCAAGGTTGGAAGTCGAGTTCATAAAGAATTTAAATGAAGGGCATGTATAGCCCTGTGTAACCACCGCCTCTTCCTGTAGCTCCAGAACATTCCTCTCCCTCCAAAACAAGAGTCCCTTGCTTACAGCATCTCTCATGTGGGAGAAATTTTAAGTCTGGTAACAGCTGTTCAGCTGGGAAGGAGTTGCCCTCTCGTGATGAACCCAAAAGAATTCTAAAATGCATTTTAGAATGTTTGAGAGAAAATAGAAAGACCAGCTTTCCGTGGCCACAGCAGAAGGCCTGTGACCACAGGAGCAGGTACTCAGCAGCCTCCAAGATGAAAGCAAGACATCCTATTTTACAAATGGGATTAGTAAAGATAAAAGTGATTGATGGTGCTGTGCGACCACGAGGGTGTGAGGAGGCAGGCTCGCTCGACCAACCACTGTTGGGGGTGTAAATTGGCGTAACCTTTGAGGAGAGCAATTTGTCACCCTCTGTTCAATTTTATATCCTCCGACTTCTAGGGATGAAGCCTGCGGAAGTGCCGTGCGCTTATGCCAAGGCATAATAAGTAAAAGGATCTCTTGTTTGGAAATATGTTTTGAAATGGAAGCAATCCAAGATGCCTGTTAGTAGGGCATTGGTTAAGTGATGTCTTGTCAGTACACCAGAATACAATGACGCTTTTAGCACAGGGGGGAAAATAGCCAATGAGAAAGCTGTCTATGCAGTAACATGGCAGCATCTCCAAGACATAGTAAGAGATGACGGAAACTGCAAACAAGTATGACTATTTTAATTCTCTCTTCATATGACCTCACATTTATGTAAATTTCGGTGAGTCATATATACCAGTTACCCGTGCTTTTCTTGGGACAGGGCACACACTGTAGAAAGTGGATGTTATATTTTACATATATCTAAAGGCTTGAACCTTTTTTTTTTTTAAACAATGAATATGAAATGGCTTTCGGTCAGAATGAAGAGATAGGAACTTTGTAAAATTGGTAGACAGGTTGACTGTCACTGGCTGACAGCTACGTATGATGTGCCAGGAACTGTTTGGAGCACTTTAAAAAAAAAAAAACTGTATTCACTAAGCTGTGCAGTCCAAGAAGCATCCATCACACCCAAAAGGGCTGGATTTGGCTCAGTTTGTAGAATGCTTGCCTCCCATGTATAAAGTCCTGGGTTCAATCCCTACTACCTAATTAACCAGACATGCATGCCTTTAGTGCCTGCACTTGGGAGATAAGGACAGGAGGACCATTCACTCAGGGCTATCCTCAGCTACATAGTGAGTCCGCATCAAAAAGCAAGAAACAAAAAACCAACCTCTGGCTCCCCTCAGTTGACGCTCCCCAGCCCTTCCCCTCTGTTCCCAGAAGCCACCGGCCTTCTCCTGTCCACAGCGTATCTATTCTGCGCATGTAAACACACCTTCATATTCCTGGAGATGGGCTCATAGCGTGTGACCCTTTGTGCCTGGCTTCTCTTGCTTAACATGTTCTCGAGACTCATCCACTTTGTGATGTGAACCAGTGCTCGGTTACGGCTGAGGGTTGGCCCTATCCTGTCCACCTGTCCATCTGCTGATGGTGATAGTCATTTGCATTGTGTTCATTTTGTAGGAGTGTGAGCATTAGGGTATTGTGCTGATGGAGACGTGCATACGTATAATTTCCTGAATGGCCCTGGGATGGGCATTTCTGGGTCACTTGTAATGACTCTTGACTATTTCCACAGTCCCTCCCCCTCCCCCCCCCCAACTTCCCCAACCGGAGACAAAGATCCCTGTCTTTTCAAACCATGGCATGGCTCTGGGCTCTTAGCCCTGTTCCCCTGCCTCTCCCCACTTGCCAGCGTGTGGAGGAGCCCCAGGAAAAGACATTCGGTGATACCTTAGTGCTTCAGTAAAGCCACCTGAATTAGAGCAACCTAAGCTGGATACAGTGACACGCACCTGCAATTCCAGCTAGGCAGGAGGCGCTCTTGAGCCTAGGAGTTTGAGGCCAGCTTAGGTAAAATATCAAGATCTAGGAAAAAAAAAAAAGTGGGACCAGTGAGGTATAGGACATCCTACATGATGGAAGGAGAGGACCACCTCCCATAAGTTGTCACCTGACCTCCCCCCCCCCCCGCCGTGCACACCCCTACACATGAATACAAAGATGTAATAAGATGTTATAAAGTCAAAGAGGCCCAACCAGCATCATTACAACTCAGTGCTCTCCCGTGGTTCTGGTGACATGCATGTCACACAGACCTGTATTTAGGGATGTCTACAACAGAGGATGGCGTCTCACTCCAGTCTGTGGGCCTGACACTGAGGAATCTCGTCTTTGCTCACATCCCGCCCAAGGCGTGCCGTTTCCTTGCAGGCTTTTTTCTTGTCTGTTGTTTATAGGCAATTCCTTAGGGCGTAACGCAGAGAGGGAAAGTCAGCGCAAAGCTACGCTCTTCACAGTGAGGGTGTCCCCCTGCATTCGCTAGAGCATTTGCTGCTGGGATCCGATGCCCCTTGTTTACAACAGCCGCTGGCAGGGCTTGAATGACAGGCTCTTAGGTAGGGATTAGCTGAGTGACAAGACAGGGAATTCAGAACCACAAATACACAAGGAGTCCGGCATGTCGGTGCATGCCTGTCATCCCAGCACTCAGGAGGCTGAGGCAAGGAGGATTGTGAGTTCTAGGCGAGCCTGGACCTCATAGCAAACCCCCAAACAACAGCAAGAAGTATGATAGCATTAAATCCAGACTACAAACATACATTGAAACTTAAAGTTTATACTCTCTTTTACCTGCCTATACAGGAAGACACTCCTTGGACCGGCGTACGGGTCGCCTATTGAGCATGCGCAGGTGCTCCCAGTAAAATCCACGCTAGAGCTGCAGAAGCGTTACTTGGTCTTCATCAACAAGGACAAGGTAGCAGCCCTCCCTCCTCTGCTCCTGCAGGATGGCTGTGCGCTGAGTCTATAAAGAGCAGGAGACCCAGGGTCAGTGAGATCGCTCGACCAGTAAAAGAGGTTACCGCCTAGTCCGACGACCTGTGTTTGAACCCTGGGACCCCTTAAGAGGAGAGACTGACTTGGGAAAGTTGTTTCTTTGACTTCCAAACGTGCACCCCTGTGGCACCAATGTCCCTTCCCTAATAAATACATTTAATATTAGAACAGACAATAAGACCCATGGGTCCTTAGTTCTACTGCTCAGAATTACCTCCGTATGGGTCGTGGGTCGTTCTGAAAATAGCCATAGATTAGTGAGAATGACTCTGGAAGTTGTGTGTGTGTGTTTGTGAGTGTGTGTGTGTGTGTGTGTAGGTGCTTGTGTGCTGCAATATGCACGTGGAGGTCAAAGGACAACTTTCAGGAGTCGGTTCTCTCCTTCTACCATGTGAGTCCTGGGGATGGAACCCAGTCAGGCGTGGTGGCAAGTGTCTACCCTCTGCTCCATCTCACAGGCCCCTAGGAGATATTTAAGCCGAGGTCTCAAAGTTTCCCAGTGAAAATTCATGGCCTTCCAAAGGGTGCTCTTCTTTCTTTTTATTGACCGGGGAAAAATCTAATTTGCATGGAAGATATATAAACCAGTTGCACCTAGATATATGTTGAAGTCGTCTCTGACAGGTGTCCCCAGATGTGTGAGTGTACAGTACCAGTGTCTGGAGGTGAAGCTTGGGCAGGTAAGGTTGAGACTCAAATAGTCAAGTCTGAATCTCTATTTACACTTGCCTTTCCAGGTTGGACTCCAGATCTTACCAGTTGACGGCAACCCACATAAAACATGTGCTATTGTTTGCCACCCAAATGGGGTGTCCGGGATGGCCCTCTCCTATGATGGCCGCTATGCCTTCACAGCGGGAGGCCAAGATCGCTCAGTTGTGCAGTGGAAAATTAACTTAGGGTACGTGAAGGGACATACCCTGGCCCCATAAGGAAGTGTGTGTGTGTATGTACACATATTGATGTGTACGTATGCATGTGGGTGCCTGAGACGGCCAGAAGAGGGCGTTGGATCCCCTGGAGCTGGAATTAAGGTAGGTGTGAGCCACCCGCTGGGAACCCTTTTCACCACCGTTGCTCCGCCCCTTAGACCCTATCTTTTCATTGGATTGCAGCAGACAGTTTCAGAGTGCCTGCTACATGCCCCGTGTTGTGCTAGGACTGAGCAGTTCCTGGCTCTCAAGATGCTTCCTGGTGACCTTAATGTGCAGATCAAAGGCTACTGTGCGGATTCACAGGCCACGATCTAAATTTCCTGCTTGGGCGACAGTGGTCCTGGCTCCACCTGGCTCCGGGAAGTGTTTCTCAGTATCTGCACATACTCATCCTGGCCAGAGAGACTAAGGCCAAGTCCCCAACGTGGGCATTCCAGCAACAGTCAGGATGAGTTAAGAGTCTGTGGCCTTTGGTGCCTCTGCCCTTCCCTGCCCTGAGAGGAGATCCGCTCTGCCTAAAGTAAAACTGGAAAATTCTAGGCTCGTACATCAAAGAATATAGGGGCTTCAATGCCAAAGAAATAAGCATTTCAATGTAGCTTGGATTCTCTGCTCCAGAATCTTGGCAGTTTTCTTAACATTTCTGATCCTTAGATTCTGTCTGGGAAGAGTGGGTAACAGCTTTTATAGGGTCCTGTACAAGTCAGACAGGTTTACATATGCAAATGGAGCGACCAATCCAGAGCTAAACGCTCTGTGAATTAGGACCTCCTTCCTTCCCCTTCTTCCTGAAAAGGCACTCAAGCTGACCCCTTCGTCCATCCAAATGCAGTGACCAGAACCACGGAAGAGCAAATGACTGGACAGCAAGCTCATGTTTCTGATACCACTGTCCACTCGAGCTTTTGGGGGGGGGGTGGGGGCAGACAGAAACTCCTCGGAGGCCCCTCCCTCAAAAAGCAGTCTGATTCATGTCCCAGTAACGTCCGCCCCTGCCATCTGCCAAGCATGCGTCTTTCTCTTGACGGCAGATGTTAACGCTTTCCTTCTTACCCTGAACTTGAATGAAAATAGCAGGCAAAATCTGTTTTGGTGTCATGATGGCTTCAAATTGTAATCGCAACTCTGCCTTTTGCCTCTGCTATCCTGAGTGAACTGATACATGAAACTGGGGGCAGGGGGCTCAGAAACTGGAAGTGAGCTAGCTCTCCACCCAGAAGCATGTCCCCAATAGGGACATGAGCTCTTCCATGTGTCACACACTTGCCAACTGTAATCCTTGGGGCCACTGACACACTTCGGGGGAGGTGAAACAACACCCCCCCCACACACACACACACCTTCACTCTCGTCCTCACTCAATGTGGGATCTGGTAGGGATTTCCAGTAGCTTCCCTATGCTTGGCCAGAATCCAGGCTTCTGAGAATTTCAATTTAATCTGTTGTAAGGACAAAGGATCATTATGAACTAATTAGCACTTTATTCCTGCTTCTGGTGACTTAATATGTTCAGCATTTCACTAATGGAAAGAAATGTAAGAACACCAAATAAGTAAACAATGCAATGCTCTACCAGGGCCCAGGTTGTATTTCAGTGTGGTAGCGTGTTGGTCTATCGTGCACGAAGCTCCAGGTTCCACTCCTAATACCACACAGTCACACGTGCGGGCTAGTTTTATATCAACTTGACAAAAGATAAAGTCATCTGAGAGGAGGAACACCAGAAAGTTGGGCTCCTGGAGAGCCAAATGCATTCTGCAGCTTTCCCTTGGGGGTTCTTGGTGCTGACAGGTTCCCATGTCACTTCTGGTCATTCCCTGCTCTAGGCCAGCAGGTCTGAGAGTGGCTTTGTTATTCCTTGAGTCGGGATCAGGCCAGTTCTGGCCTGGAGGCACCGAAAGGACCTGCTAGCTGAACACCTGATAGCTTCCTGTCAGAGATAAGATGTGAAAACTTGGCCCTGAGGGAGACTACCTCAGGCCCTCTGCTGGAACCACTAAAGGGGCGGAGGACATTTTGTGATTCTGCTGAGAGGGGTAGGGATGTGTTGGTGCTTGTCAGTCCTTGGTGTGGACAGACATGTGCTTCTGGGCTTGGCCCTGGTCTGGGTGTTTTACGAAGCCATCTTGACTCCATCTTCGAAGTCATTCTGGGAGACGAGTGCGATTCTTCTTACTTTTTTTTTTTTTTTTGATTTTTCGAGACAGGGTTTCCCTGTGTAACCCTGGCTGACCTGGAACTCACTCTGTAGACCAGGCTGGCCTCGAACTCAGAAATCCACCTGCCTCTGCCTTCCAAGTGCTGGGATTAAAGGCGTGCGCCACCACCATCCGGCCATGAATGTGATTCTTATCTCTACATACATGTCACTAAACTTCCAAGGGGTCTCTTGATGGCTCAAGTAAGGAAGGAAATGGTTTCCAAGAAACAGAAGAGGCCTGTGGCAAATCCTAATGTGTGTATTTAATTCTTGTGGCAACTATGTATTACCCTACCCATTCTGCAGACGTGGAAACTGAGCAGAGATGGGTATTTATCATGGTCACACAGCTTGCCAGCAGGAAGGGTCAGGCCTCACATACAGGCCCCTGTGATCCTAGGATACTTCACTTCCCCACTATGGATCTTCACTGAAGTGGGTTCTAGTTCACTGAATTAGCAGAAATCCAGTGAGTGGCTTTTTTTTTCCTTGACTTTAGATTATTTGCCTTTTGTGTGAGGGAAAGTTGGTCGGTCTCATGCAAAAGTAGGTTTTCTTCCCATTCAAAGGGCCTATTTTTGGAAAAATCTGACCCTGTGTTAGAGAGCAGAGGGTTATTTTTATCTTCTTGGCATGGGTCCCTGTGATCTCCCGGGTTTTTCTGGAAGCAATTATCGCTGGCAACGCACCTGCACAGCACCCCAGCCTTTCAGCATTGGTTGGCCGTGCTCAGCTTAAGAGGGTCGAGGTCTCAGACTGAAGCCACCCCAATCCCCAGGAGAGATGCGGTCCCCAAAGATTATAGACAAAGTGCCAGGTGCCTACCGTGTCATAAGAATGAGAATATCACCATAATTAAGGTGGGTGCCCTGCATGGCTGTGCTCCACACTTGAAACTGAATTTTCTGTTGTAGGCTTTGTCGCCATGGGACCTTCCTAGGCGAGTTGCAGAGACCCTGACGTGCAGATGCTGCGGGTGCCCTTCAGAGGCCACCATCTGTGCGGTTCCATGACTTCATGCTTCAGTACTCCCTAATGGTGATGTTTTCCATTGTTCCAGTGCCCTGGAGGCGGCCGTTTCTCTCGGGGGTGAAGACTTGACCCCGTTCTATGGTCTGGTGTCTGGTGGCAGGGAAGGAAAATTCTACAGGGTAATTGTCATCAGAGTGAACACTTCCTGGGGACGTCTAGTCAAGGCTGTAGAGCAGACACTGGGGATTGACCCTCTTTTGTTTTTCTATAAAGCTCTGCCCCCACACTGAGCTCAGAATGAACTTTCTAGAAAAAAAAAATCCCATTCACGGATGTATCTGACTTCAGATGGACTGTGTGCTGTTTCTGTTTCGTTTGACACAGGAGCTGGAGGACTATTTTTACTACTCTCAGATCCGAAGTCAAGGTATCGATACAATGGAGACCAGGCAGGTGTCGGAACACATATGCCTGTCAGAGCTTCCTTTTGTCATGAGAGCGATTGGTTTTTACCCATCGGAGGAGAAGGTGGGTAGGATGCAAACAAGATCAGTGCTGGGATGGGCTATTTATAACAAATGCCTCTGGGAAGAGTCTCTGTAGCCAGCCTGGAAATACGCCACTTTTCTCAAGTAAATAGATCAGCAAGAAGATTCTGAGAACTCCTGAGTAATTGACTAGAGGTAAAGATGTGTCCTGTCCCCAAAGACCGATTCCTTGTGCGTGTGTGATGTTAGATACACCAGGGCCTCCTAAACCTTTGCTGCCTGGCCTCTCTGGCCAGCGTGAGCATGTGCAGATACTGAGAAGGAACCAGGATCTCTATGTAGCCCTGGCTGTACTTGAACTTGCACTGTAGACCAGGCTGGTCTCGAACTTACAAAGATCCACCTGCCTGTGCTTCCCGAGTGCTAGGACTAAAGGTGTGTGCCATCATGCCCAACCCGCAACCTCTTTTTTGCCCAAGTAATTTCTTACACAATCCTGGGTATATCAGTATATAAAACAGACACACAAATCAAACATTTGCTGGTAATAAACTATGAAGAAGCTTATTTTAAAAGAATGTTTTTGTTTCTCATACAGTTGTACTCTTTGTTAGAGACAAAATCAAATTCGCACACTAGTGAGACGGGCATGGTTATTTCTTCCTATGTAAGAATGAAATCTTAGCTAAGTGTTTGATGCTGCCGGATGCAGTGCACTTTAAGTGTTTTTCAGAGGTGGCTGAGGTTTGGTTCTGTAATTGTTAGTACCAAAAATACTGCTTCACCTGTGATCCCAGCTCTTGGGATGTGGAGGCGGGAGCTTCAGGGGTTCAAAGTCATCCTCAGCTTGTCCTCAGCTACATAGCAAGTTTGAGTCTGGCCTGGCCTGTCTCCAAAGCCAAAACAACAAAAATAGAAGTTATTAGAGAGAATCACTTGATGTTTTGATAAATTCTCTTCAATTGTTTATATGTGATATAGTCTTATCAGTATTTTTTTAAACAAAGAATTGGCATTATAGGGTATAAATACATACACATACAACATATCAGTGTTAAACTATGTCTACACATATGGATTTAGTAACGGTGTATTTATGTGGATAGCCTTAACATTCTAAGTTTCCGATGTTTTGTGAGCTTGACGATAAAAATTCCTTAGTGCCGTGCCTTTTACGAGCGACGGGCCTCACTGGCTCCTCGCTCAGCTGGTGGATGCTGGGCTTGTCTGGAGCATTTGGGCATAGAGACACAGCTGCAGTGGACATCTTTGTTTCCATGGTTCCAAGTAGAACTTGGACAGTGTCAGAGAACATGAGCTTTAAGGCCCTGTTGCCAGCCAGACGTGGGAGCAGTCACCTGTGGTGAACGAAAGCACGGACAGCCCACATATGTGTTCTGGGAGCTGGTGTTATATTGCCCTATCATTCTGGAGGCTGAACCCAAGAATTTTTAACTTGGTTGTTGTTGTTGTTTTGGTTTTTCGAGACAGAGTTTCTCTGTGAAGCCCTGGCTTTCCTGGAACTCACTCTGTAGACCAGGCTGGCCTCGAACTCAGAAATCCGCCTGCCTCTGCCTCCCAAGTGCTGGGATTAAAGGCGTGCGCCACCACTGCCCGGCTTTTTAATTCTTTCTTAGAGATGTAGTTTTGTTTTGTTTTGTTTTGTTTTGGCTTTTGTCTTTTGCTATAGGGTCTCCTCATTGCAACTCTGGTCTGGAACTTGTGTAGACCAAGCTTTCAAACTCATAGAGATCCACCTACCTCTGCACTCAGAGTGCTGTCAGAGTGGATATGACAGTATGCCCTGCCCCCACAGCTGTATTTTACTTATGAAGCAGTATCCTTAGATGTTGCTTCCCAAACTGGTAGTTGTATCAGAAGTACCTTGAACTCTTGTCAGGTGGGTGAGATGGGATTCCTAGGCCCCACCACGGGCTGAGGAGCATAGCCAGCTGGGACAGCGGCCTGGTAATCTAGGGTCTCGTCTCCACAGGGTCCTTTAGATATACAGCCATGCCCCTGCCTCCTACACTGGCTCTGAGCTGCATTTCCCAGGGCCACTCATCACAAAGGACCAGGACCTCGACACAAACACACTGCGTGATTATTGGTCAGGAACCCTCTGGCTGTAAAGTCACAGGTACCTAAGTCATGCCAGGCCTTGGTTCAAAGAATCCAAGTCTGAAGTAGAGGCAGTGTGCAGCTCAGCTGAACCCAGAGGCTCACATGCAACCCCAGGAAGCATCCTTCTCTCTGGGCCTCGCTTGCCTTCGTGTTTCCTTGGACTGTGGTCTGTACTCACTCCTGCCTGTGCCGAGGAAGCCACCGACCCTGATACAGGAATGAGCCTCCTTCCCAGGACCAGCTACCCACTGGTAGCAGTGGATCCGACCTCATCACTGTCTAGAAGGACACACTGCCCCGGCTGCCAGGCCTAGCCACCCACCCTTCCTGGAGTCTGAGACAGGCTCGGTCCACCCTCACAGGGAGGACTTGGGCAGGGTGGAACGGTTCCCAATTGAGGTTCTGCTTGGACCCTGGATGTAGCTCAGGGGTCAAATGCTCTAACATGTGGGTTCCGTTCCCTAGCCCTGCATGGGACAATGGTGACACCCAGTTCCTGGGTTTCTGTGAAGACTTTGTGGGTAACTAGCCCTGGGCCATGTGAATGTCTGAAAAGCAGTGTAGCCTTTTTGTAGTCCTTCCTCTGGCTAAACAATCACAGGCTCCAAAATATAAGGTCCCCCACCTTTTTCTGTGCTGGGGACAGAACCTAGGGCTTGACATATCTAAGTAAGCACCCAAACACTAAGCTATAGTTACAGTTTTTGTTCTGTGGTGGTTTGACTATGCTTGGCCCAGGGAGTGGCACTGTTTGGAGGTGTGGCCTTGTTGGAGAAAGTGTGTCATTGTGGGCATGAGCTTTAAGACTTTTGTCCTAGCTGCCTAGAAGCCAGTCTTCTCCTAGCAGCCTTCAGACAAAGATGTAGAACTCTCAGCTCCTCCTGCACCATGCCTGCCTGGATGCTGCCGTGTTCCAGCCTTGATGATAATGGATTAAACCTCCGAACCTGTAAGCCAGCCCCAACTAAATGTTGTCCTTGTAAGAGTTGTCTTGGCCATGGTGTCTGTTTGCAGCAGTAAAACCTTAAGACAGGTTTATTTGAAAAACACAGAAATATTATAAGAATATGTTTTTGTTTTGACCCCAGGTGTGGGATATGGGGCTGCTTCAGAGTGTCCTCAGCAGCTGACTGTGATTTGCCTCGTGCTCTAGCAGGGGGTGGGGTACTGTTGCCAGCTGCAGATAGTTTTTGCCATTGTGTGATGTTTAGAATTCTGGGGCCTTTTCAGAGGGTGTATAAACACTAGGGCCCCGACAGGTGGGGTGACTTGTTGTTGGTCACTCAGGATTGTTGGTTGGTTGGTGGTTGATTGTCTGTCATGGTTTGTTAAGTAGTTTGTTCATAAAGAAGAAGCAGCAAGAGGAAGAAATTAGATACCTTTACTGCAAAGGTCAAACTTGACCCAAGGAACCTGAACCCCCTGATCACCAAGAAGTATCTAACAGTAATGTACCTCGCCCC
Organism: Grammomys surdaster; assembly: GCF_004785775.1. NCBI lineage: Eukaryota > Metazoa > Chordata > Mammalia > Rodentia > Muridae > Grammomys > Grammomys surdaster. The sequence goes on along the minus strand of NW_021604614.1, from coordinate 13,102,063 downwards.
CTGTCCAACCCTTGATGTTATTCTGGGATCTCTTTCCTTTCCCCTCTATTCTTTTTCTCTCTCTTATCTAGTGTTAGGGTGCTGGAAGGTGGAAGAAAAAGGAACCCACAAAGTAGCAAACGTTTAGCTACACTAAGCAGTCTCTCCAGTCCTCAGAAGTTCAAAGTTATCCTCAGCTACGTAGCAAGTTCTAGGCTAGCCTGGGCTACATAAGACTCTGCCTCAAAGGAAAAAAAAATCTAGCCAGGTGGTGGTGGCACACGCCTTTAATCCCAGCACTCAGGAGTCAGAGGCAGGTGGATTTCTGAGTTCGAGGCCAGCCTGGTCTACAGAGTGAGTTCCAGGACAGCCAGGGCTATACAGAGAAACCCTGTCTTGAAAAACAAAACAAAACAAACAAACAAACAAACAAACAAAAAACCAAAAAAAAATCTACTTGGGCTAGAATAGCAGTTCTCAAACCCCCTGGCAAACCTATCTCCAGAATTATTTACATTACGATTCATAGCAGTAGGAAAAAAAATGACAGTTATGAAGTAGCAACAAAAATAATTTTAAGGTTGGGGGGGTCAGCATAACACGAGGAACTGTATTAAAGGGTCACAGCGTCAGGAAGGTCGAGCACCCACTGGGCTATAGGCACCCCCCCACACGCACACACACAATACTGTGCAAGCAAATGCATTTACCCTTTGGGGACATTATCTGAAGCTCCTGTGATCCAGATGTGCCCCACACCAGTGTGCAGTCTTTGTTTGCTCGCGCACTTGTTTGTGTCTGAAGCATGAGATGTTTCTGATCTATTTTTCCCATGTCAGATTTATAGTGATTTAAAAAAAAAAAAAAAACAAACAACTTTTTCCCCCCCTCAGGGCTTTTAAATTTCTAACCCTGGCTCTGCTGAGGTTCATGGAACACGTCCCACGAAAGCATAGCTGTGCCGTCACCCCTCTCCCTCCCTGCTCTGCTGCCACCTCTCCCCCCTGCTTCCCTAAGAAGTCGTGTGGAGAAGTTGGCCTAGCCAGCTTGGGCACACACAAGACTATAGCCACCTCTGGGTTCGAAGCTAATGCAGTAATTGAAGTCTAGTTCACAAGACTACAAGCCTCCCACAAAGAATTCCTCACCCCCTTTCTTCTACAGAAAGGTCCATGAGCCCTCGTGAGTCTGGAGTGGCTAATTGAAGAGGGGGGGGGTCTCCCAACTGTGCCTGTTGTTTGTTCTGGATCTCAGGCTGCAAATCCCCCTGCCCCACTCTGGGGAGTAGGATAGATGATAGGCGTATGCCACATCCTATTTTAGATGAACCATGGGCACTGAGTGTAACATCAGAGAAGGAGCCAGCATTGAGTCCAGTTTCTATCGCCAGTGTCAACAAAGTTGCCGGTGATGTCCTTCTGACCAGAGGATAGCCCATGTGCCATGCTCACTCGATGCTCCCTGCGCCCTCTCTCTGTTCTGATTACACAGCACTGTGTAACCCACGTTCTGTTGTGAGTTAATGTCCATGCAGCCTCTCAGCTCCATAAATTTAAGGCTAATCCTGGTAGGAACATACGTGCCCCCAGCAAGCGCCCCGATAGCAGGTGCTCAGCAAATGTTAACTGAACGAGCGAGTAAACGAGCAAATGGCGCCCAGCGGCCTCATCCAGCCACAAGGACAAGGAGAAAAGTGGAGCCCTGGCATCACTGTTTGATCTCAGAGTCATTACCAAGTCCCCTAACACACTGGGCAAATTCAGGAGCGGTGACATTGTGTAGGAGTGTTTAGACATTTAGAGAGGATAGCTTGACTTTTCAGTTATTTATATCTGTGTGAGTGCGTGTGTGCGTGCGTGTGTGTGTGTGTACGTGTACATGCTATATGTGTGGAGGTCAAAGGGCAGCTTATGACGTTTCTTCTCTCCCACCAGGTGGGTTCCTGGAATTGAACCCAGGTTGTCAGTCTTGGTGGCAAGCATCTTCAGCCACTAAGCATCTTGTCAGCCCTAACACATCTCATTTTAAGAATGTATCCTGGAGGGCTGGAGAGATGGCTCAGCGGTTAAGAGCACTGACTGCTCTTCCAGACGTCCTGAGTTCAATTCCCAGGAACCACATGGTGGGATCAACCAGTACCTCAAGGTGGTCTCACTCAGCGGGCTTGGGCTGATCACCCCAGGCCTGATGCTCATTGGCACACAAACACTGAAACCTATTCCCTCAAGAACTTTCTTGAAACAGCCAGAAAGAGTCACGCATAACCTCATTTCACAGCTATTTACCTCAAGCGGCATGCGGCCACCCACCGTGAGGCTCCCTGGCTGGTCTCCATCCCACTGGGCTCTCCCCTTCCACCACCCCTGCGCTTCCCACCGCGTGCCTTCGGGGCCCTGGGAACAACCACATTCTCCTTGGTTCTCCTCAGCCTTTTTTTCTCCTGGGCGGGCATGGACTGTCAGCTCATCAAGGGTCTATATAAATGAAAGTCTGCGTGCTTAACAACTTCCCTGTCCCCTCAGCAGGCAGTGTGGCTGTGAAGAGAGGAGGGGGCTGGTACGTTTTTTTTTTCTCATCCTTTCTATTCTGCTTTCTTAAACTAACAGCATGTAGTTTGTATCGCCTTTGTATCCAGAACCAAAAGGATCAGAAGCTAAACATACAAGATCCTCTCGAAGCCCTGCGTGGTAATCTGTTAGACTGGTGGTCCCAGCTGGAGTAGAGATCGAAGCCAACCAGTAGCAAGCTCACCCATATGGAGGGGAGAAACCTGAGAAGGAGATCCTGGGCACAATTTCTTTTCTGAGAAAGCTCCCAGGGCCTTGAGTACGTTGGATCTTGCTCTGCAAAGTAACATCAGGAGGTTATAGGTTTTTCATCCTAAAGGTTAAGAGAAACGGACCAAAGTCCTAGGGGAGGCTGGAGCTAGCTTCCTGCGAGGCAAAAGTATTTATACGTGAGCACTTAAGTAAATAAATCCCAGAATACCCGTGAACCATCAGATAAAGCAAGCTGGTGATGACATATCACCAAGTGCAAAGCAGATGGGGAGGCGGGGCTTCTCTCCAGCTCTCAGTGTGCGCCCAGCACTTGAAGAATGCCCTGTGGGCTTTGGTCCACTCAGTGGCCTCAGGAAGCATGCAGGCCCTTGCTTTTGTTTGCCCTCCCCATTTTACAGGTGGTAAAAGTGAGACTTGGAGCATAGAGGAGGCTTGCCCTGCAACTGAGCTACTGAGGGCAGTAGTTTGGAGCACACAGGCTGAGTGAGCCCAGACCCGACATATGTGCCCTGGTGCAAAAAAGGAAGATGACCCCCAAAGTGGAGATGTTGTCCCTGGGGTTCTGGATGGATAGTTTGTTTGTTTCTGTGCTAGGCAAGCGCTTGACCACCGAGCCACACCCTGCCCAGGGCACGTACTTTTTCTTATGTCCCCATTTTTTTGAAGCATTCACAACGAACCCGCATCGATCTTTACCAGCTTTGTGATTCTAAAGGCCAGACGGGGCTTGGTAATGGCAAGGAAACACGTTTCCTAAAATACCAACATTCTAGAATCGGATAATTGTCCTGCTTGCTTTTGTTATGGCTCCGCCTACTTTAAAAAAAAAAACAACTTTACCATAAAGTAACACACGCCATACAGTACAGTCCATTTAGAGTGTGCAGTGTGTCGGCTTGTCTACAGAGTTGTGCAGCCGTCTGCCCTGTGCAACCCCCCAGGGGATACTATCATCCCCCAAAGATATCCCATACCTGTTATCAGCCACCCTCGGCCCCTCCTCCCCCAGCCCTGGCAGCTGCCAATCTGTCTTCCGTCTGTGCAGCCTTGTCTATTCCTGATTGCATAAAAATAGAGCATCCAGTATGTGATATGTCTGGCTTAAGTTCACTTTGCATGGTGTGTTCAAGATTTATTCAGAATGTAGCATGCACCAGGCCTTCATTCTTATATTTGTAAGCTTTAATTTCTTTGTTGGTTCTTGTTTGTTTGAGACAAGGTCTTTCTACATTAGCCCTGGCCGTCCTGGGACTCACGATGTAGACCAGGCTGGCCTCGAACTCAGAGACCCACCTGCCTCTGCCTCCAGTTTCCTAGGACTAAAGGTGTGTGCCACCACATCTGGATACTATCTTTACCTTTTTTTAGTTTTATTTTTGGCTTATTTTTATGTGTATGAGTATTTTGCCTGCATGCTCTCGGAGATCAGCAGAGGGCATCAGATTCCCTGGAATTGGAGTTATGGGTGTTATGGGTGTTATGGAGTTATGGGTGGCTGTGAACCACCGTGTGGGTGTTGGGAACTGAGCCTGGATCTTCTGCAAGAACAAGAAACGTTCTTAACTGCTCAGACGATCCTCCTGCCTCTTGTTATTATTTTTTTAATTACTTACGTGTTTGTGTGTGTGTGTGTGTGTGTCTGTGCGTGTCGGTGCAGTTGCTTACAGAGGTCAGAAGACAGTATTACCCATCCTGTGAAAGAGTAGCAACTACTTTTAACTACTGGACCTTCTCCTCAGCCCTGATGATAATGATGGTGTTGATGGTGATGGTTCTTTTCAAAAAAAATTTTTTTGATTTATTTGTTTTATTTACGCAAATGAATATTTTGCCTGTAGTATGTTTGTGACCCATAGATATGCTTGGTGCCTATGGAGCTCAGAAGAGGAGATTTAGACCTACCTAAACTGGAATTCTAGATGGTTGTAAGCCACCAGAGGGGTACTGACTGGAGTCTAGGTCCTCTGCAAAAGAAGTCAGTGCTCCTAACAGCTGAGCCATCTTTTTTGATCCCCTTGAGTATTGCTGAAAAATATTCTATTCCGTGAATTTGCCGCATCTTATTTGTCTGTTCACGGGTTGGTGACCCAGTCGGGTTGTTTCCGGCATGGCGCTCCCATGTGCGATCACAGACATCCCTACGCAGTTCTTGTGTGCACAGTTTTCCATTTCTCTTGCCCACGTGCTAAGGAGCAGAGATGCCTTGTGAGACGGGAGTTTTGTATCTGTCCGTGGGGTGGATTTCTATCCCCATTACTTCTTAACTGGAACCAGCATACATCTGAGTGCTTCAGGGTGCCCAGGAACTGGTCAGAATTTCTAAGAGTGGTAGGCACCTGACCAACTACTCTCATGGCTTTGGGAAAAGCTACAGGTCTCTGGACTCAGGCAGGACTCTGTCTCTTTAAATCCTTTACAAGCACGTGGGGTATATACGCTCGCCCATTAGTCGCCTAGTACCCGTGTCTGTTGCCTGACACATGTCACAGTACCACAGTGTAATCTGTCACCCACAGGTTACTGAAAGGTCCAATAGTGGGGTCGTCATAGTGCTGCCAAGAGGTGGCCATGCCGCAGACGCTGTTAACTTTTATTCTGGAAAGTTAAAAGTTCTCTGTTTCATAAGGGAAGAAGAGTTGGGCAGAGTGCCCACCAAGCACATCCAATACCATAGGTTAACCCCCCCCCAAAATAAAACAGTGACAATAACAACGAGCCAAAAGATGTATTCTAAAACATTCGGTAAGAACAAGTCTTGTCCCTGCGGATTGTGAAGAGGACGTTTGTACTTGTGCTATTATATGTCCTAGTGATTAAGCTACAGCCTTTTTTCAGGGAAAGCACCTCATATTATTTTAAAAAAAGGTGGGGGGGAGGGGAAGATGCAGCCATGGGAACTGGGCTCGGTGGCTCCCATCCTCCCAGCACATGCAGGTGGAGGCAGAAGGATCAGAAGTTCAAGGTTATTTCCAGTTACCTAAAGCTATAGAGTTTGAGGCTAGCCTGGGCTACTTATGAAGTCCTTTCTATAAAAGAAAAAAAATGGTTATTAAAGGTTTCATACTCTCTGTGATGTTTACTCCAGCATCTGTTGAGGTCTTAGGGGGACGTGTCCCCAGGATGAGAGGAGACCGCTCTGTGGTTTTAAGAGCAGAGCAAGCAGCGGCTGGGCTGGGAGAGTCTCTAGACAGAGTCGCAGAGGAGAATCTGGCTGTGGCTCACCCTCCCCAGCTCGCTCCTTCTCTGTGCCCGCCCCCGCCCCCCCAATTAGTGAGAAAACACTGGAGTGCACAGCCTGGAGAGGGCTCAGGGCCTGGGTGACTTGGCGGAGGTCAAGGATGCTCCAGGGAGTTTTGTGCGACAGGAAGAGAGTGGAGGGAGTACGGAGAGGTATGGAGAGTCCTCCAGCCCGAGAGGCCATGACACTCTCACAGAAGGGAACCCGCCTTCTGGAAAAAAGAAAAAAGAAAAAAAAAAGTGGGGATGGCCCCAGTTCAAGTGTATCAGGTTCCTTTCCACTTAATAGGGAGCCTTATAAAACTTAATTATAAAACATGATTCAAAAGCCCCCAGTGGCTTCCTGTGGCCGACAACAGGGATTATAAACCCAAAGACCTTTGGGATTCAATAATGAGAGGAAGGAAAAATCGTTCTGTGGGAGGGACGCAGGCCACCAAGAACAGGTCACCCTTGTGTTGCAGGGCCTGGGGTAATACCTACAAAGAGGCAGCATGCTGTCTAGATGTTTAAAATGATTCGTCAGGTGAGAAATCATTGCATAAATATTCTACATCCAACAAACCAGAGCCGTGTCAGTACTAGCAGCTGAGCCACATGGGCAAGGACAGGAAGTGGTTACCCTTCCTAATAAGGCTTTTTGTGACTTTTTTTTTTTTTTTTTTTGGGAGATGGTATCTTACTAAATATCCCTAGCTCTTCTGGAACTCACTCTGAAGATTGGGCTGGCCAGAAACTCACAGAGATCCTCCTGCCTCTGCCTCCTAGGTGGTGGGATTAAAGGTGTGCGCCACCAAGTCCAGTTGTTTTTTTTTTTAACTTTTAATTTTGTGTGTGTGAATGTGTGTGTGTGTGTGTGTGTATGCGTGCCCTCAGCAGCCAAAAGAGGGTGTCAAGTCCTTTGAAGCTGGAGTCACAGGCAGTTGAGAGCTGCCCCACACGGGTACTAGAAACTGAACTGGGGTCCCCTACAAGAGCAGCGCAACTGAGCCACCTCTCCAGTCCCGCTTTTGTGAATTTGAAGAGAAATTCTTCCATCGCCGGTCACTGTCTGCTTCCTCCACTCACTCACACTCATTCATGTTTCTCGGAGTAACCCTGAGGTCAGGCCCTGTCTACACCAGGCAGCTGAGGCAGCAGAGCCGAGAGCCGCTGCTGCTGCTGCTGCTCCCGCAGCTTCCCAGGGGAACAGATGCAAACCCAAACAACTAGCTCATCCGCTGCAGCTGCCACCTGCCCTTGCTCTGCTGAAAGCCACAGGCTAGGAGCTAACTCTTTTCTGCATGAATGTCACCTCTGTGAGCCAGCCTTCCCCCCAGTCATGAACACCGGTTCTAAGTGTAGCCCTCGCCTCCCTCCCGAGGACTTGTAAACTAAGCACATTCTCCCCTCACAACCCCAGACTCACTGAGTTGGAATCCCTCTTGTTAACGAGCCCTCCGGGCCATGTTGGCCTGAGCAATTTGAGAACTCTGGCCTTAAAAGCCAGGCTTCTCAACCTCAGCTGCATGTCAGATCACCAGGGGAACTTTTAAATAGTATGCTCCAAAGTAATAAAATCAGGATCTCTGGGCACAAGAAGCTGCTATGAAAACTATGAAAACTCTCCAGGTAAATGAGATGGCTTCAGCGGACAGTGGACTAGGTTGAGAAGACTGTGGCTTTGGACAACCAGAACATTCCATGCTGGCCTCCTGAACCAGAACACTCGGGAGCATCCTGGCCTCCTGAATCACCTTCACAGTGGGCATTCAGAAAGCATTGGGAAGGTCACACCCATCCCCACAGTCGTCGTCCTAAACATGAACTAACTTCATTTAGACATGCTGGAGAACCCGTCTCTGCCACTAACCTCTGCAAATAGTCTTAGAAAGGAGTGTCCAGGAATGCCAAACTGCCAACTTATCACTTAGCATTGCGTGAGTGCGTGCGTGTGTGTGCGTGTGTGTGTGTGTGTGTGTTGTGTGATGTGTACGTGTGGAGGTCAGAGGACAGCTCTCAGGAGTCAGCCTCTCACCGGGGATTGAACTGAAGGAGCCAGGCGTGTACCACAAGCCCTTTTACCCGCTGAGCCATCTCGCCAGCCCAAGCAGTGATCCTTAGGGAGGAAGAGGTGAATCGCCTCCAGAGTGGTTTGTGCTGAGAACACTCGCTGAGATCTTAGGATGCTCTGGGTATGACTAATGCAGACATGTCAATTCCCTTTGTCATCATAGTGAGGAATTTGAGTTAAATCATACATTATGTTGGTAATGTATATGTATTATAATTTATATACTTATTACTTATAAAGTTGATCGTATGTCATTAGCATAGAATTATAATTTATATTGCAATTACATGAATTCTAATTAGAAAGTACATAGAAAAAAACCAATCATGGTATAATCACTTTCGGTTCAGTCCCTACCCTGGGCAGGCACTTTACTGTGTGCTTTAAAACAACCCAGTGCAGGAAGAGGATGTAGCTGGGATGGCAGAGTGCTCACCTAGCATGCAGGAAGGCCTGGGTTCTATCCCCAGCACCACATAAACCAGGTATGCCAGCATATGCCAATGAGATCAGAAGTTCAAGCACATCCTCAACTGCATAGCAAGTTTAAGGCCAGTACGGGCTTCATGAGATCTGTCTCAAACTGTAATTCACGAAAATAAAAGCCAGACTAAACAAAGCAAAAACTGGCCCAGTGTATATGTGTTAGACAGAGAAAGTGGAACATAAGGTGTATTAAATAGTGCACCAACTATCCCATACATAGAAAATGACAGTGTTAGAGTTTGAAGACAGGCCAGATGGTGTTGGTGCACACCTTTAACCCCAGCATGGAAGGCAGAGGCAGGCGGAGTTTGAGGCCAGCAGAGCTAGTTCTAGTACATCTAGGGCTACACAGAGAAAACAAAAACAAAGAATTTGAAGATATATCTGTTATCTGAAATTATCACTTTACTCTCTACTTTAAGTGGTGTGTGTACATCTTAACTGTTAAACTTATCAAAGTCTTTACACTTTATTTTTTAAAGGGTGTGTATGGGTGTCTTACATGCATGTGTGTTTGTTTGTATACTTCCTATGTGTCTGGTGTCCACAGAGGCTGGAAAACGGTATAGATCCCCCGGAACTGGAGTTACAACTGTAGGTGGTTGGAATCAAACCTGGGTCCTCTGCAAGAGCAGCCAGTGCTCTTAACCAATGATTATCTCTCCAGCCCCAGTGTGACTACAGTTATTCAAACTGGGGACATGGCTCAGAGGTTAGGAGCTTTCAGTCAAAGAAGACCCAGGCTCAGTTCCCAGCACCCACGTGGCAGTTCACAACCATTAGGAACGACAGTTCTAGGGGATCTAACACCTCTTCCTAGTCCCTTCTGGCAACAAGCACATACATAGTGCACATACATAACACGCTTTGTAGTATTAAAATTATATAGCATGAGATGTCATATGATAACAGTTTTTAATATGCATTAAAAATTCATGTATAACATAACGCACCATCGTGCAATTGTGTCAAATGTATGTTATGTTAACTACAAAGATACTAACTATAAAACAGTGTCCTCACACACAGTGTGTACACAGCTTCAGTCACGCTTCCTGTTTCTCAAGAGCCCGGGGCTGCCAGCATCCAACAGTTATCCTTCACACATGGGGGGAAAAAAGCAGTCACACCTCCGTTTCTCCTCCAACCTGACTGCCTGTATCTAAGCTGCAAAATTCTTCATGGGAAAGAATAGAAATGAAAGGCTCCCCTCCCCCAAGGCTCTTAACTGCGCAGGGAACAGCTTAAAAGCAACAGGTCTTCAACAATCTACTGGTTAAGTATCTTTAAAGTGAAAGTAAATAACCCCTGGCTCAGAGACGCAGGCTCAAGTAACAAAACTGTATCTGCCAGTGAGGTAGGGAGAAAGCGAAAGTTCAGATACTGTTTCCACTCAGCGGGAGGTCAGTGGTATCTGAGGAAAGGGATGCAGGAAGAAATAGAGAGACACTAGGAAACTAGTAACTTGCTTGAGGCCATTGGCTTGCAAGTTAGGTCAGCAAAAATAAAAACTAAGGCAGACATGACTGCCCATGTCTTTAATCTTAGTACTCTGGAGGCAGAGAGGCAGGTGGATCCCTGTGAGTTTCAGGTCAGCCTGGTCTACATCGTGAATTCTGGGCCAGCCAGGGCTACTCAGTGAGATCCCTGTCTCAAAAACTAAACTAAACTAAAATAAATAAATAAATAAATAAATAAATAAATAAATAAATAAATAAAAATTAAAATTATGAACACCAAAATATCTGGGGCTGGCAAGATAGCTTAGTGGGAAAAGGTGCTTGCTGGCCCCCAAATCCAATATCCAGGGTCCATATTTAACACCAGCAGGTTATCCCCATGGCCTCCAAATATGCACAAGGGTGTGTGTGTGTGTGTGTGTGTGTGTATGTGACACACAAATCAATGTAATTAAAATATTTTAAATTTTATTCTTTTTATTTTGTTTCTCTGTGTGTGTCTGTGTGTGACACACACACATAACCCATGTATATATGAGTTTACAGAGGCCAGAAGAGGGCATTGGGTCCCCTTGGTCTGGAATCACAGATGGTCGTGTGCTATCAAATTGTGGATGCTGGAACAGAAGCCAGGTCCTCTGCAAGAGCAACCAGTGCTCCTAACCACTGAGCCGTCTCTCCAGTCCTCTTTCCATGTTCTTAATCCCGTTTCTGTGTCTGCCATTGTGCCAGAAGCACACTGTCGATGACCGTGGGATGGGAGTAGGGTCTGAACTGAGGTTCAGGGGGGTGGGGGGTGGGGTGGGGGTGGATCTTCAAGCTGTAATCCATTTTCCCCTACAGTTTTATCTGTTCTACTTTTTTTCCCCCTACTATTTTGCAGTATCAGTCTCAGAATCGACTTGTTGGTTTCCACAATAACAGAAAGGCCAGCTGGGGTTAGGGACCTCGTTTGGTTGTTTCCTGGTGGTGCTGAGGGTGGAACTCAGGGCCTGGGACATGCTAGGCAGGGAGCCAGTCCATCAGCTTGAAGAACCATCACCTTAACACCACTAAGTCTCCAAGCTCCAACTTAGGAAATCTTTCTGTTCATTTAGCTTTTTTCCTAACTCCCACACTATTTTTTGTTTTAAGAGCCTAAAGCCTTTTTGTTAAAAATTATTCCAAAGAATTTATTGAACTTGATGCTACTAGAAATAAAACTTGTTGGGCTGGTGAGATGGCTCTGCAGATAAATATGGAATCCACATGGTGTCCACTGTTCTTCTCATGTTCCCTGAGGCATATACATACCTGTACATACACTACACTAAACACACACACACACACACACACACACACACACACATACACACAATGTACCCATTTTAAAAAATGAAATGGAATTACTTTCTTAATAATTTTTTGTGGTGTTTAGTGTATGAAATACAATTGATTTTTATATATTGAGCTTTTATTTTACGTGTATGAGTGTTTTATCTGCATGTATGTATGTGACCCATGTGCATGCAGTACCTGCTGAAGTCAGAAGAGGGGGTCAGAACTAAAGTTATGGTTATGTGGGTGATGGTAATCAAGCCTGGGACCTCTGCAAGACCAGTTACAGATGTTAACTGCTGAGCCATCTCTCCACTCCTGAGTTTCACAGGTTGATGTCATGCCCTGAAACCTTTTGCCAGTTCTAATAGGTTTTAGTGCATTACTTAGAATAATAACAATAAGTATATAATAATATTAGGTTTTGAGTTTCTCATTGAAATCTATACTTATAATTATATTATTATAAATTATTATAAGTATATATATGTGTGTGTGTAGTATAGTGTAGTGTATGTACAGGTATTAATATTATTATTTGAGACAGAGTGTCATTATGTAGCTCTGGCTGGCCTGAAACTCATTGTGTAGATCAGGCTGGCCTCCAACTCACAGAAGTCCACCTGCCTCTGCCTCCTGAGTGTTGGAACTAAAGGCATGCATCTCAAGAGCTGGCTGTATACTAACTTTAAAAATTAATATAAATAGAAAAAATTTACTAGGATGTGAGTCACGTATTTGAGTTTCTCATTGAAATCTATACTTATTCAGTCAAACTCACTTTAAAATTCTTGGGAAGTACTTTTATGTTTGTTTGTTTATTGAAACAGAATCTCTCTGTCTATCTGTGGCTACCGTAGAACTTGCTATGGCAGGCACAGGTTGGCATTGAATCTAAGGCATATTGCAGCCTCTGTTTCCTGACCACAAGGAAGCAGGTGTGATCCGCTACGCCTGGCTAGACTCTGCCTTTAAATGAATGTGTATGTGTCAGCATGAGGAAGTGGTTGACAGCTATACTGTGAGACCCTCAGGTGACACAGTTGAATACCATTCATGACAGTCCACATGGTACGAACAGTGTGACACCATCAGGATAGAACAAAATGACACAGACTGAATGGCTTAAGATACAAGAAATTAGGGGCTGCAGAGATGGCTTGGGTTAAGGGCACTTGCCAGTCCTTCCTGCAGAGGACCAGAGTTTGGTTCCTGTGTCCACACATCAGGTGGCTTGTGTCACCACCTATGACTCCAGCTGCAAGGGATCCAACCCCCTCTACTGGCATACATAGGCACCTGCACTCTATGTGTGTGTGTGTGTGTGTGTGTGTGTGTGTGTGTATACATAGAAACAAACATGCACAGAGATATTTTTTAAAGTAAGTCTTTAAAAGATCGTTTATTTAATTTGAACCAGATCCACTGCTCAGCATGTGCTAGAACAACAGAATTTTGTCCTCTGACAGAATGCAAAATCAGTGTCAGCAGGGCCATATACTCCCTCTGATGGCTGTCAGTGACTCCTTTTGGGCTCCTCCCACCTTCTGACACTTGCATTCTGTTCCCTGACCTTGAGGGAACAGGTGCGCACGGTATCACACTGTGTTCGGCTCCAAGCTGTAATGGTGTAACGGTGGACATATTGGATTCAAAGCCCCTCTACTCCAGCGTGACCTCCTTTCATAATTACCTCTGCTGTGACCCCATTTCTAAAAGGGTCCCCAAGATTAGGACTTCAGCATCCGTCCTGGGGTGGGGAGGACATAACGCAACCCACAAACACATGTTCCTTTTCCAGTTTTCAGGAGTGGCCTAACCAAGTTTTTTTTTTTAAAAAAAATAACCAAATATTTGTTTATGTTGATCATAGTCTTCGTTTTACATTCTGATCTCTCCTCTAGATTGAGGACATGTTTAATGAAATCAAATTCAGCGAATACGTGGACACTGGAAAGCTGATCGACAAAATCAACTTACCGGACTTCCTCAAAGTTTATCTTAACCACAGGCCGCCTTTCGGCAACACCATGGATGGCATCCAGAATAGCTTTGACGTGCTTGGTTTCACCAATTCTGAAGGGAAAAAGGCTATTCGGAGAGAGGATTTCCTGAACATGCTCCTTACTAAAGGTAAGGCAAGGCGAGGAGATCTGGTAGCGTATCCTCCAGCCATTCCCAGCACACAGAGCCGAGGTAGGGCAGGCAAGCACCTTGGGGTCTTCATCTGTCACAACAAACACTCACTGTGACAGGGCTTCGACCTCGAGGGTCATCTTGTACTGTCTTCATATCTGACAAGGGTGGGTTAATGAGAAGGTCCCTGACCTAGAAGTGAGAAGTGTGATTCATGGGCCAGCAAGATGATGCAGTAGGGTAAAGGTGTTTGCCACAAAGCCTGATGACCTGAGTTCAACCCCAGATTTGCTTGGTGGAAGACTCTGGTCTCCAAGCACTGCCCATGGCACGTGCTCCCCCGCCCACCCACCCACAAAATAAAATAAAAATGCAAAAAGCGTATTTAAAGAAAAGCGCATGTTACACTCAGCTTCCCGAGACGTCCCGGTCCCAGTGGTCCCGGTTTCCGGTCCCAGTGGTCCAGGTGTGTTCACTTGCTTCCTTTTGTTTTGTGGCCCAGACTGGCCCTGAGCTGTAGAGCTCTCTCCATTCTCCTGCCTCAGACTCCCAATTGCTGGGATTGGAGGTGTATACCACCACACTCAGCTTGGCTTGTAAAACAGGGAGGTGTTTGCCAATTTATCAGCCTCCTCTGGCCATCACAAGGCCAGGATGCATTCAAGATACCAAGCCACAGTGCAGTAAACAGGTTTGTTCATTTCCACCTACAGATGTAGGGGTTGTACTGTACTGTCCTGCATATCTGACAGGCATCGAGCTTTTTTTTTATTGTAAACTAGGCTAGCTCTGAGAAGAGGAAGCTTGGAATAAAATGGAGCCCAACCTTCCTTACCCGAGTCACCTTGCTTCTTCCTACAAGCCCCAGCATCGTCTGTAACACCATATAAGGAAGTGTCATGACAGATGGGGACTCTATAGATCATCTTTCTGTCTAAAGAAATGGTAGAATACTTGTATTAAAAACCTCTGAACCGGGCAGTGGTGGCGCACGCCTTTAATCCCAGCACTTGAGAGGCAGAGGCAGGCAGATCTCTGAGTTCAAGGCCAGCCTGGTCTACAGAGTGAGTTCCAGGACAGCCAGGGCTACACAGAGAAACCCTGTCTTGAAAAAAAACCAACCCCCAAAAAAACTCCAAAAACCTCTGGCTAGGGGCCAGTGAGACGGCTCATCCAGTAACGTGCTTACTGTTAAGGCTGAGGAACAGAGTTCAGTCTCTAAAACCCACACAAGTAGTTAGTTGGAGGGAACTCCTAGAACTTGTCCTCTGACCTCCATACAAGTAAGCGTGTCACACACACACACACACACACACACACACACACACACACACACACGATAGATAGATAGGTAGGTAGATAGGTAGATAGATATGAAATTTAAAAGGATCTCCAGCCAGATGTGGTAACACAACTGTACTTCCAGCACTTGGGGAGTAGAGGCAGGAAGATCAAAAGCTCCCAGTCGGGCTCCAGGCGTAGCTCAGTGGTATAGTGCTTGCCTAGCATGCTCGAAGCCCTGGGTTGAATCTCCAGTGCCACACAAACCAGACCTGGTGACCCGAATCTGTAACCCCAGTACTTGGGAGGTGGAGGCAGGGGGATCAGGAATACAAAGGTCATCCTCAGCTTTATAGTAAGTTGTAGGCCAGGCTTTGATCCATGAGCCCCAGCCTCAAAACAAACAAAGACCTTCTACTAATTCTCAACCCCAGCATTAGACAGAGCCCAAGACTTAACCAGACTCCTTTTACACTCCAATGCCCAGGCGAGCACATGACAGAAGAAGAGATGTTTGACTGTTTTGCGACTCTGTTTGGCCTGACTCCTGAGGGGTGGAAATCGGAGCCTGCAGCCACCTGCACCCCAGGTACTTAGCCTGCCTTTGTCTGGGCGTGTAGCCACCACTCACGATCTGTTGTAGACTTAAGTGCATCTGTTCCTCCCGACTGATGCAAGCCACTCTCCTCAGACCACACACACAACAGCGTCAGTCTGCTGGGAATCCCATGAATAAGGGATGACGGAGTTAGTGAGTTAGTGAGCCGTGCCCGCCGGGTGAGAGCATCCGTTCCCGCTTTGCCTGTCCTGTTCTGCCTTCTGACCCTGTTCCTTTCTTTACTCCTCTGGGCCATTCTTTATCTTTCTGGTTTGCGTGGATGAACATCAGCCACCCCTGGAGGGTAGAGTGGGTCGCCTGTGGTGAGAGGAGACCCTGGGTAGGTAGGCATACAAACTCAGCTCTGTTCCTTCTTCTTCTTGTTCCTCGCCCCATCTCTCCTTCTAGAGTTTGGTTTCCTTTCTTTTCTTCTTCTTTTTTTTTTTCTTTTTCCTGAGACAAAGTCTTACTATGTAGCTTTAGCTGGCCTGGAACTCACTAGCGTAGCCAAAGCTGGCTTCAAACTCACAGAGATCTGCTTGCTGCCTTCAAAGTGCTGGGATTGAAGGCAAGTGGAGCCATGCCTGGCTTTGTGTGTGTGCGTGCATGTGCGTGTGCATGTGCGTGTGTGTGTGTGTGTGTGGTCAGTTCTCTCCTTCTACCACATAGGTCCTGAAGATAGAACCCAGGTCTTCAGACTTGGTGACAAGTGATTTCACCCCCTGGCCCATGTCACCCACCCTTCTAGACCTTTCGTTTCTCTTACATGTGCACATGTGTATGACACGCATGTGTGTGTGCTTGTCTTGAATAGGTGTGCATGCATATGTGCCCGTGTGCGAGTGTGGAACACAGAAGCGTCTTCCTTGATCATTTCCTACGATACTCAGGAAGGCAGGGTCTGACCAAATCTGGAGTGCATCACCTCTGGCGAGTCCACTCAGTTAGCCCCGAGCTCCCCTGTCTGCCTGACTGGTCCTGAATGGAAGAAGCCTCTCCATTGCTGGGCTTCTTCGTGAGTTCTGGGAATCTGAGCCCCACCCTCACTTGTGAGGAAGCACTGTACCCTCCAAGGCATCTCCCCATAAACAAAAGCGCCTTGGGCTGTACTCAGTGGCAGAGGGCTTTCCCTCATATGCTTGAAGCTCTTGAATCTATCCCCAGCAACAAACAAACGAAAGCTCCTCTTCCTCTTCTCGCTGTACCCCAAGAACGCCCCACCTCTTCTTATCCAGTTGTCACTAACAGATGTTACTGTCCTGAGCCAGTTGAGCTCAGGAGCTGATCGAAACGGCTCTCCAGGCTTGCTTGGGCTGGAAAAATCTCTACCAACAGCCCAGGAGAGTTGATGGTCAGGACCCACAGCTCCTGAGAAGATGGAAGCAAAGATGCCTGGCCCATCTCCCTGCCACATCTTCCTTCTGTTGTCTAGCCAAGTTTGCCAGGACCTTAGTTAATAGGACTCTAGTCCATGATGGGTTTTGACCCTTAGCACAAAGCATCCCCCCCCTCTTTTCTTTCCTTTCAAGGGTTTGTTTTACATGGATGGGTGTTTTGCTTGTGTGTATGTCTGTGTACCATGTACATGCCTGGTGCCCAGGGAGGTCAGAAGAGGGCATTAGATCCCCTGGAACTAGGGTTACAGATGTTTGTGTACCACTGGAGGGGGTATTGAGAATCCAACCCGGTCCCTGGAAAGAACAGCAAGTGCTCTTGACTGCTGAGCTGTCTCCCCAGCCCGCCTCCCACTTTTGTTGAGTGTTGTTCCCTTGGGTTTTTGAGGGCTTGCTCTCATTAGGAACCTCATCACTGGAAAGGCATTTGGCTTTCTTTTCTTGCCTGTCTAGGTCCAGAAATCTGCCTCCAAAAAGAACTTCCAGAGGAAATCACTGCAGAAATATTCACGACTGAAATTCTTGGCTTAACCCTTTCCAACAGCTCGGAAGAGCTTAATCAGTGATGTCATTGGCAACGTTGGCAGCACCAAGGGCTTCATGTATGTGTGTGCTTGCACATGCGTGTGCATGCTTACACATGTGTGTGGGTTTTCTGAGAGATGTTCCTTTTTCTGTTCATGTCCACCCCCACCCCTAATCTTTGGAGCATTTTCAACATTAAAAGCAAATTTCTCTTAGGCAGTGGAGTTCACAGAGTTGGACATTGTACTGTCTGTGAAAGAGAAGAGTGGGTGGAGGCGAGAATAGGCCTGGCAGCTGGATCTCCAGGCCTGAAGGAGCCTCAGCCAGCTGCATGTATGCTGCATGAAAGTCACAGTCAGCCGCTCATGCCCCGAAGCGGGGAGGAGGTGTTCTGGGCTCTTGGGAGTGCCAGATTCTTTTCCTTCCCAGCAGAACACCCAAGCACTTGTGCATAGCCATGACAGCAAGCATCGCCGGTCATGCTTAACCCTGGTGACAACTGCCAAAGAAAATGCAGAAGCAGCCTGGGTCCCACAAACTGCACGTGGGCCAGAAGCCACAGGGTCCTGCTCCTGAGTGACGCACATGACAAATGCTGCCTCACACCCCACCCCTCATTTCTGCCAGGCTGCACTGCACACAGTGGGCAAAAATGGGGGACATTAGGGGACATCTCTAGGTTTACAGTGAGGTCTTGTTCTTGCACTGTGGCATAACAAATGAAAGCTACAGTCTGCTTTTAGAAGTTTTCTCTCAGTTCTGAGGTCTCTTTCTGGCAAGTGTCCCCAGTGATTACCTCTTTATCACACTCTGTCCAGTATGCCTTCCCACCCCATTGGGACCTTTTCAGACAACTGTTTTAAGGACCTCATTTCTTTGGGGGAGGGGATTAAACACTCTTTCCTTTCCTTTCTTTCTTATTTTATATACATTGGTGTTTTGCCTCCATAAATGTCTGTGTGCCGGTGTCAGATCCCCTGGAACTGGAGTTACAGACAGTTGTGAACTGTCAGGTGGGTGCTGGAAATTGACACCCCCCCCCCATCATCTGGAAAAGCAGCCAGTGCTCTTAACCACTGAGCCAGTCCTGGAAAACAAAGATGAGCCCCAAGGAAACCTTTCCGATCCTCTTAAAGAGCCTTCCTCCTGTAGAGCACGGGAGAAATGGCACTGCCTGTGTGCACATGTGCCAAGCCCTCCTGAGGGGTGTGCACTTGTAAGTTTGGCAGTGAGAGTCTCTTGCACTGTCTACCCCAAACCAGGCTGTGTCACCGCAACCTTTTGGCAAGCGACAGGAGCCAAAGTTCTGCAGGCACCGCTTGTCCAAGCATGTCACTAGGGCTTTGCTATCTGGTTTACAGTTTGTTCTTTAAAACAAAACAATCCAAAACAAACCAAATTCATATCTCTCTCTCTCTCTCTCTCTCTCTCTCTCTCTCTCTCTCTCTCTCTCTAAGACAGGGTTTCTCTATGTAGCACTGGCTGTCCTCAACTCAATTTGTAGACCAGGTTGGCCTTGAATTCACAGAGATCTGTCTGCCTCTGCCTCCTGAGCACTGGGATTAAAAACACGCACCACCCCACCCAGCTAGAAACACAAGCTTTATGAATCAATTTCACAGCTGCTAAGGTCCCTAGCGATATATTACCAAGCTAGTTCCAAAGTTCACAGGGACATTTTAGGGAATAGGGAACTCCCAAATAACTCGTTCTCTTAAAAACCAAACCAGCATTGGGCACAGCTTGAATACCAACCAGGGGCTTCCTTTATCAAATCTGGCATCTTTTAATTTTGCAGTCCCTGACTACACATATCGAAATGGTAGTGAGAAAAACTGTCAGTGTCACTTGAGTCCACCAGGGCTGGTGTCACCATCAGAGGCAAATTGAAGTGCTCTCTCCATGCTGGTCTAGCCAGAGAGTAGGAAGGCCAGAATAGCTAGGGACATCAGAATCAATTGTGATGCCCCGTCTCATCTCTTCCCGCCCCAGTCTGGCCAAGAGGTCCTTCTACTGGGGGACACTTCCAGCAGGTGAGTTGCTTTCGTTGTCTTCACATGTTTGACTAAGCCAGAGTCAGTCACAGATCATTTGAATAAAAGAGAAGACAGGCCAGCACCAGCTCCCTGGGTTAGGGACAGGGCTAAATGGCTGAGACTCTTCAGAATGGGGATGCCAAAGCTGTGACCACAGAAAGCCATGGCAAAGTGACAGAAGACCATGTTTCAGAGATTGAGCATTGAGATCAAAGGACACAATCCTGAACACCAAAAACCTTATCGGAATGTTCCTTTGAAAAATGAGGCTTCGGGCTAGCAGGCTGTGTGTCACTACGAGATGAGATAGTGAACTCACAGATCAGTAGTAGTTAAGTAGTCTTACAGACTACTTCTCCCCACTGCCCACCACCTATCCACAAGCCAGCACCGAGGACTGTCTGGGCTAGGAGTGTCTGGGCTGCCCAGCATTTGCCCGGAAACCCAGGGACTAGGTTCCTGGTCCACTTCTGATGTTTAGTAGGTACCTGTGTGCCCCTGGGTGTGGCTAAGCCCTTAAACCTCGGTTTCCTCCTGGAATCGCTCCTGGGGAGGTTGTGGGGATTAAAAGATCCAGAATGAGTGAAGCATTCCTGGCTCAGAGTATTGCTCGAAGTATGACAGCAGCTATTATTGTCGCAGGGAGAGTCTGTACCGGAGAACTGAGAAGTTGCTTGACAAGAATTAACTTCTCCCGAAACTAGGATTTGAGCATCATAACATATTGACTCAGAAGCAGGTCTCTGCTCAGTTAGAGCCTGGCTCCTCAGTATTTATAGAACAATTGAGTATATCCAAAACTTCAGTGTCTTATTTTATTTTAATTTTATTTTTGAGACAGGGTTTCTCTGTGCAGCCTGGCTGTCCTGAAACTCACTCTGTAGACCAGGCTGACCTTGAACTCACAGAGATCCAACTGCCTCTGCCTAACCAAGTGGTGGAATTAAAGGCGTGTGTCATCAAGCCTTTATTATTTATTAATTTTTATTGGCCCTCAGGTATACTTTGAAGTAGCTGAGGATGGCTTCTAGCTTGTAATGTAGCTGAGGATGGCCTTGAACCCCTGATTCTCCTGTCAGTATGCTGTGTGGCACTGCCTCTGGGGAGATGAGAATAAACATCTCAGCCCAGACAGACCAAAGTCAGGAAAGCACCAAAGTCCAACTTTGATGAACCAGTGAGGGTTTTTGTTTGTTTGTTTTTGTTTTTGTTTTTCGAGACAGGGTTTCTCTGTACAGCCCTGGCTGTCCTGGAACTCACACTGTAGACCAGGCTGGCCTCGAACTCAGAAATCTGCCTGCCTCTGCCTTCCAAGTGCTGGGATTAAAGGCGTGTGCCGCCACCGCCTGGCTGAACCAGTGAGTTTTATTGGGGTGACTTACAGGAGTGTGGGTGAGGGGTTACTTACAGGTACAGAAATGTCTCAAAGACAGCTGCATCATCAAAGCCCACCCCAGCATGGGTAATAGCTCACAAAAGCTGGGAACCTGGAGGACACTTCACAGCCCGCAGGCAGCTCCACAGCCTGGATAGTGTCTCTTCAAGGGAGCTAAGTTGGTCTAAGCCTCTTTCATCCTCTTTCGTCTGAAAGTTTTTCTCAGTATGCCTTATAGTTCATATATGCATGGGGAGGGAGGGGCCTAGTGAATCTGATCAGTTTCAGGGACTTGCTAAAGCCTCTTAGTTGTTTTCTTCCTGAATCTGAGAAGCTTTCTTGCAGGACAGATGGCAAGTCTCACCTCTATCTGGAACATCCCATGTCTTAGTAAACTTCCCTCCAAGATGGAAGGTTTTGTGTTGGAGGAAATTGCTAACAACACCATACCTCCCAAGTGCTGGGATTACAGTC
Source organism: Grammomys surdaster (assembly GCF_004785775.1). Lineage (NCBI taxonomy): Eukaryota > Metazoa > Chordata > Mammalia > Rodentia > Muridae > Grammomys > Grammomys surdaster. The sequence continues at coordinate 13,080,932 of NW_021604614.1, read as the reverse complement.
TGGTGCCGCTACCCACGTCCTGTTCTTCATCCTCCTTGAATAGCTTCTGGCTTCAAGTGAATGCCAGGTCCTTCCAACCCTCTACCTCAGGGGTAGCAAGTTCTTCACTGGGATCTAGAGTAAATACTGAGCTGCTTAAGCCCAATGGGGTCTCGGTCTCTCTCTCTCTCCCCCCCCCCATACCTTAGGTTGCAGGGCAAACATAACTGTGGAACATGCAGAAAAAAGGGCCATGCCGGTGAACCAACCCACTCTTAGTCACAGTTACCAGAATTTGGACTCTCTGACGCCCACATATGACATCATTTACTTCTTAATGTTTTCAACCATTTAAAAAAAAAAAAACGCTATGTCTTAGCTTACACACTGTACAAAGGCAGACAGTAGCCTTGGTTTGCTGGTTTTCCCTTTCTGTTCTGCATTACAGGCCAAGTCATTCACGCTAACAGACTATCACAACTATACAGAATCTGTACAAAATACCTGACAGCCTGGTGTGGTGGCGAAAGCCTATAATCATAGCACTTAGGAGGCAGGGGGATTAGGAGTCCAAGGTCATCCTTGGCTATGTAGTGATTATGAGGCCACCCTGGGCCACACAAGAGTGAGTCTTTAAAGAAATAATAAATATATAAAAAGCAATACTTGTCTATATCCTTCAAAAGATGGTAAGGTTGTGACAAGCAAGGAAAGACGGAGTCACAAAGGCCAGATGTAGCATGGCCACCTGGATGATCTGCCAGAGGCCAGATGGAGCATGGCCACCTGGATCGTATGCTCACATAGCCTGGAAAACTCAGGTGAATGAAAGGAACTCACCATTTCATTAACAGTGCTACACCGGGAGTCATTCAAAGGCTTTTAGGAACCTACCACGGGTCTCCCTGTAAGATACTCAGGTTAGGGAAGCTGGTGAAGGGTCTGTGGGGAACCTCTGTACTGTCTTCCATTGCCTCTAAATCTAAAATGATTTTAAAAGGTGCATGTGGGGAGGGTGCCATTTTTTTATTATTTTTATTTATTTATTTTGCTATACTACAAACCAAACTCAGGGTCTTGTCCACGCTAAACAAATGCTCTGCCACTGAGCCACACTCCCGGCTTCTACAAAAGATGCCCTTCAGAAGGTGGTATCTATAGCACCATCTGCCTTTGCTGCTGTGTCCTGTGTCTTTCTCTGGTGAGCGTTCCTGAGACCAGCAGCAGCACCCACCACACAGAGGCCCTGGTTCTATGACTATCCTAAGCTGTCCTCAGCAGGCTTAAGGTGTTGCAAACCAAAACGGTTTTCTTAGAAACATTTGTATCCTGGAGCTGGAGTTGTAGTCTCAGGGACTTTGGGTGTGAGCATGCTCTCTAAGGATTTGACCAGCAGGTCCCTGAAGGCAGCTGTTTCACAACCTACTGAGGTAAACAGAGGGCCCTGGGAAACAGTGTCAAGTTGCCACCCTGTGTACATGGTGTCTAACCCTCCTCTGTTAACTCTGCTGACAAGAATGCAGAGAAGAAAGAAGGGGTCAGGGAGTGGGCATTTGGGTACACACCTGCAATCCCAGCAGTCTGGAGGCAGAGCCGGACAGACTACCAGAGTTTGTGCCACATGCAGGCAGCAACCTTTATGGCATCAGATTTTGCCTGGAACTGGTGTTATAGATGGTTGTGAGCCACCATGTGGGTGCTGGGAACTGAACTCAGGTCCTCTGGAAAAGCAGCCAGTGCTCGTAACTGCAGTGGAAACTTAAGGGTTCTTTGGAAAGTCTGTTGGATGGTGTTTTGCTGGGGAAAACACGGGATAGACATTCCATTAAAGGGGACACAGGTGTGAAAGGCTAAGGCAGACGCAGGAGAGAGGATGTTCTGCTAAAGCAAGCAAGCAGGTGAAAGGACGCATGATGAAAGATTCTTTGCTAACGACACACATGTATTGGTCCGACTTACACTGTGTAGTTGAGCTGCATTTGTCGGGATTCCATAAAGAGAAATGCACCAAGAAGTCTGGTGGTGCGCTGCAATTTCGTGCCACTTCTGAGGACTCCGGCTGATTGGATGCATATGCTGAAGCAAGACAGGTGCTGAGGCAAGACACGTGGAGGACGCGTGATGTTTGGAGGGTATAAATAGGACTGGACAGAGTGACAGGGACAGAGCTCGGCTTGCTGGAACAGCTAGCTGTGCAATGCTTGTGGGTCTCGAGTCTTCCCTGATCTTTGCTTCCCTGAGAGAGGCACAGCCAAGAACTTCTCCTGGTGTTCCTGTTGCTCCCCCCTGCTGACTCGAGCCCAGGCTGAGGCCTGGCTGTCTCTGCTAGGTTGTGTCACTGTGGTTGCTACCAAGCTGGTGTATCCATGAGATGTCTGTGAGCGGATCGAGCTGCGCTGCCCGCTAACCTGTGAACGGATCTGCCAATATCCAGACAATGCAGATAGGAGTTGCTCCAAAGAACCTTTCTAATCAGGTCCACTTCCCCTCTGCTCCCCCCCGCCCCATCCTTTTTTTTTTTCCACTACCTCTGGTAGGTGGTGGGCTACAAGGGAGGTTAAAAATTAAATTTAAAATAAGGTTTGAAAAAAATTAAGTTACACTTAACCACTGAGCCATCTCTCCAGCCCCAGACCTAGGGCTTTACAGATTCTAAGCAGACTCTACAACAGAACTGCATTCCAACCCCTCATGTCTTCATTCATAAGCCAAGAACAAAGAACTTCACTTGTTTATCCAATCTCGGGTTCCACATGTTTACTATACACTAGAGGCTATGCCAGACATAGCTGTCCCCTGGGGAGTGCCTGTCCTCTGGCCTCCTAGGAACAAATGCTAAACATATAGTTCCACTTGTGCTGGAGACTAGAGGGAAGACCTGGGTCCCGGGAGACAGACATCAGAGAGGATTATATTTTTGAAGAAACTGGTCAGAATGAGCCATGCAGAAACAGAGAGCATAGTCAATCAAAAAAGATGTCGCAAGTAATGCCAACCCTGAAGCTGATGTGTTCCTGCGTGAAACTAAACAGAGGTCAAAACTCAAGAGGGTTTCAACCCCACGCCCATAGGTCTTGAGTCCTTGGATACCTATTCATCCCGATACCCTGGTTACCAGGGATACCAGCATTGATGGTGATGCTGGGGACTGAACCTAGGACTTTGAACATGCTAAATGCATGCTACACCACTGAGTCCTTGCTGAAAACTTTTTATTGTTTTTTTTGTTTGTTTGTTTTGTTTACCATGCTGGTGATAGAAGTCAGGGAGGAGTTTTCGACCTATAGATGCCCAAGTTAACATGGCCCAGTGTCAGCCACCACGTGCAACTCTGTGTTACAATGTGTCAGAAAGGACTGGTCCTTGCCATAAGAAAGTTACATCACAGAGAAACAGGCCTGTGATCAGGACAGGGACAGTACAGAGAAGGGGAAATTACATCAATGAAGGACGATATCCCAGGCAGACAGTTGAATGGGAATAGCAGATGAGTGAAGAATTACAAGTGTGTATGGGGGTGGGGCAGGGGACGGTGCTAGTGACAGAAGATCAGTCCAGAGGAGGTAGAGGGTCTCATGACAGGTCTGGGTTATTAAACTGAGGCTAAGCCAGGTGGTGGTAGCAACGGCGCCTTTGATCCTAGCACTTGGGAGGCAGAGCAGGCAGATCTCTGTGTTCGAGGCCAGTCTGGTCTACCGAGTGAGCTCCAGGACAGACAAGGATGCAGGATCTAGCTTGAAATAAATAAATAAATAAAAATGAAACAAAGGCTTGGTTGGATTATGATGGAGGGGAACTGGAGGATCAAGTTTGCATCTGGGAGGCAGAGGCCTACGTGGGAGCTAGTCAAGGAGAGGGAACAGTGCGGAGCCTGTTACATAGTTCAGAAAAACAAAAGCTTGTGTTGGAAGTGGTGCTCAAAGAATAAACGAGGCTTAACAAGCTGAAGGGGCAGCTGAGTGTGTATTGATCATGACCTCTGATTTGTGGTAATAGAAGGTGGCTCTGGTTAGCTTAAGTGGAAAGGGACTTTATTGGAAGGCCATCAGGTAATTGAGAGTCCATGGAGAGGCAACCTCTGAATATGGGCAGGGCCACCACTGTGCATATAACCTTTCAGTCCCCACAGGCTCTCCAATGGCCGCGTCTCCCATGAGGCATTTCTCTTCTGCCTCTATCTTCTAAAGTGAAAATGAAAAGCTGAGTGTGGGCTAGCAAGATGGCTCAGCAGGTAACGATGCGCTGATGACAACCTGAGTCTCAGCCCATGACCACACGGTAGAGTACACACTGCTCCTTGGACATTGTCCTCTGGCCTACACAGACACACACACAAACACACACGAGACACACACACACGTGTGCATGCACAGACACACACAATGAATGTTTAAAAAACAAAAACAAAAACAAACCCAAAAAGCTTGTACAATAACACATGCCTATAATCCAAGCATTCAGATGGCAGGGGCAGCAGAGTTACCTCATTTGACGTCAGCCAGATCCACATAGCAAGACTCTGTGTCAAAAACGAATAAACGAGTGAAGACGAATCAAAAGCACAGTGTAATACCACCTTCAGCAACCAAGTTGGCTAAACAAAACAAAACAAAACAAAAACCCAGCAATAACAAGTTTTGGTAATCTATCCTCACTGCTGATGGCACAGAAGAAGGTCTGCTTTGGAAAGCGGTTTGGAAGGTTCCTGAAAATATTTAGCATTAACTTTCCATCTGACCAAGCATTCCTTTCTCAGGCATAGCACCAAACAGAAGGGAATTATCCACACAAATCCCATACACTAACAGTCAATAGCAGCGTCATTCATAACAGACAAAAGATGGGAACAGTGTGCGACCCGCAAGAGGACAAACTCTGACATAGCCACATAATCAAATATTGTTTAATTTTTTTTTCATTTCAGCTATAAAAAGAAATCTTAGTACATGCTCCAGGATGGATGAGCCCTGAGCACATAAGCACATGCCAGATAACCCATCAGTTATTCCCATCCTGGCTTAACGTACAGTCTTGTCTGGGGGTTTTGTTTTTGAGACAGGATGTCACTGTGAAGTATGGGGTTGTGATGGGTATTGGGAGAGGGAACTAATAAGGGAATGAGAGGGGAATCTGGGGGATTTTTCCAGGCATATCTTTTTACCATTTTAAACACACTACTGTGAAAAATAATACATAAATAGATAAAAATTTAAAAAATGATGACATTCCTCCTTTAATTCCTCTGCCTCTACTTGAGAGGCAGAGGCAGACAGATCTCTATGAGTTCGAGACCAGTCTGGTCTATAGACTGAGTTCTAGGACAACCACTGCTACACAGTGAAACCCTGTCTTGAAAAACCAAAACCAAACAACAACAATAGTAGTAATAGACTATGTTTTTAAAATATTTTGTCAGAGAAGTTGACAACTTTTTTTTTTTTTAACTCTGTAGCCCAGGCCGGCCTGGAACTCACAAAGATCTGCCCGCCTTTCCCTCATGAGTGCTGGGATCAAAGGCATGTACCACCATGTCCATGGTATTTGTTACTAACACAAGCTATATGCAGTGGCTTGCTCCTGTAATTCCAGTATGGAGTCATATAAGGACTAGGCCAGCCTGGACTATGGTGTGAGACCCTATGTATGAGAAAAAGAAAAAAAAATCAACTCACAAACAAGGCTGGGTGCCATGCACAAGACTGAAATTCCCAGCTTCAGAGAGACAGGTCACTTTAGTGGGTCCTGCTTCCCAAAGTCATGGGCTTATCTAGAACTCTAGGGAGGATGCTCAGATGTGGGAAAGGCACATACGAGAGACTCTAGAATCTGGTGGCTTTCTAGATTTCTGACTTTAGAACCGACTGATCGTAGCATAGCTGAGTGGGAGATTACTTGCCCAGCGTGTGACAGGCCTTGGGTACAGTTCATAACCCTGAGACACAATACACTGAAACACTTTTGTTTTGAGACAGGGTCTCACCACATAGACCTGACTGGTCTCAGACTCCTAGAGATCCACTTGCTTCTGCCTCTTGAGTACAGGGATTCAAGGTGTGCCCCACCATGCCTGGCAACAGTGTCTGGGTAAAGGTTCCAACTTTACTCCAAGTCACTGGGTCATAACCAGACTGTCTGAGTTTAATCCTTCAATGCTACAGAAGAATTTGGATATTATTTCACCTTGAACACATTAATCTTCTTCCTCCCTACCACCCCTACTTCTTTGACAGGATGTCATGTAGCCCAGGCTAGCCTCTAGCTCATTATACAATCAAGGATGACTTTAAACTTCTGATCCTTCTACCTCCACCCCAAGGGGTAGAATTACAGGCCTCCATCAGCAGGCCCATCTTGGTGTTTGCTTTCTGTAAAAGGAGGGAGATAGCCTCAACTGGATCAGCCTCATCAGCAGTATATCCTTCCTGCTCCTGTTTCAGAACACGAGACAATATTGCATTTACGTCTGGAACTTTCTCCTCAACCCCACTCACTTCCACCCGCTCCCAACACACACACACACACACACACACACACACACACACACACACACACACAC
>NW_021604614.1:13046630-13074387 GCF_004785775.1 Grammomys surdaster | reverse complement strand
CACACACACACACACACACACACACACACACACACACACACACACACTTTGTTGGGCCTGGCTAATGCCCTGCTCCCCAAACCACAGAGCACCTCTGTCTATGAAAGCCACACTGCTGTGGTGAGTTGCTAGGCTGCAGAGAGCACTGAAGGTTCTCCCTCAATTACACATCTCTGTTCCAGAGATGGAAACCTCCTCCACCCGGCAGCGGTGAACCAGCCTCCACCCTGGAGGTATGCCTAACACCAGGCATGGACTCAAGAGTTGAATTTAGCAACCCGGGAAAGAGGAGCATTTAACTTCAGTCCCTTGGGTGGGGCTTCCTGATGCCAGCCATCATTTGGGTCCTGTATTTAGCAAATGCTTGCTGGTACGCACAAGCATTTAAAGCAAAGCTGTGTTTCATCCTCATAAGAACCTCAAAAAGATCTGTAAGTGGTATCTTCTCATTTTAAAGATGAGGCTCAGAGTTCTAAAGATGTTTGACACTAGTTGTGACAAACTTCCGTTATCCTGAGGTCATCTTGTACTCTTAACCTGTCTGGGATGCTAATGTTCGTGGAGAACTCGACTTGTAGTTTCTGGTCCATAGTTAGACTAACAACCCTCAAGCTGAAAGCTTCAAAAGAGCCAAGAAGAGGATCCAGGCATGGCGATACATTGTAGCGGTGAGTTAGTTTAACTGCCTTAACTCCAGGGCATTTCACCTGGGAGCGCTGCACCTGCCCAAGAGCTCTCTGGATTCTCTAATGAAACACACACGCGCGCACACACGCACACATGCCAGCTAATTTTGATATGCCTTGACTAGCACAATAGCTGGGCACTTCTAAACCTCCCCCTCGGCTAGCAAACACTCCCCTCCAATACTCCTGAGTTAATATCTTTTAAAATCTATATTTCATCTCTGCTACCCCAGACCCGGTCGAAGAAGTGGCCCCTAGGGCCACTTTCCTGGATTCTTCCATGCCATCGGGCCTTTAAGTTTCATCTTTCTGTTTCCTTGCCTGAGCAATCTCAACGTCCAACCCCATCTCCCTGCCCAACTATTGGCTTTATGGCAGTTCTTTTGTTTTGTTTTGTTTTTGTTTTTTTCGAGACAGGGTTTCTCTGTGTAGCCCTGGCTGTCCTGGAACTCACTCTGTAAAACAGGCTGGTCTTGAACTCAGAAATTTGCCTGTCTTTGCCTCCCAAGTGCTGGGATTAAAGGCGTGCGCCACCACTGTCAGGCATGGCAATTCTTTTTTATCAATAGAAGCCAGCCGGGGGCAGGGACCCTCAGGTCTGGAATCGAGGCTTTTGGGAGCCGAAATAAGATAAAACATTAGAACCAATACCCAACAGTACATAAGTGTCATCCGAGGACTCAGTAGTCATCACAAGTTTGAGCCCAGCCTGAGTTATATAGTGAGTCCCTGTTTATAAAGAGAAAAACAAAAAACTAAGCAAGTATCTGAGGGCTAGCAAGATGGCTCAGCTAGTAATGCTACCTGTCACCAAGCTTGACAAACCTGACAGCCTGAGTTTGATGCCCAACTCCCATTTAGAAGAGAACCAGCATGGTATGTGGGTATCTCCTGATAAATAAATAATTTAAAATTTAAAAGAAAGCATTTGGAAACATCTGAAAAGCAAGACAAGACAGCAGTTAGGCCAGTGGTTCTCAACCTGTGGATCGCAAGCCTTTTAGGGGTAGAATGACCCTTATGACCCTTTCACAGGGGTCACCTAAGAGCATCAGAAAGCAGATGTTCATACTACAATTTATAACAGTAGCAAAATTACAGTTACAAACTAGTGACCTAAATAATTTTATGGTTGGGGGTCACCACAACAGGAGTAACTGCATTGTGGGTCACGTGCAGCCTTAGGAAGGCTGAGAACCCCTGAGTTAGGTGGACCGGAACTGAGGTGACTGGCGCTCCAGCAGGGACACGGACTTCTTATACTGTGGTATGTCCTAGCTTAGATGTTTCCTTTTTAATTAGAAACTAATAGTTTCTATAACTGAGCCCACGTAGATAAGACCTTACATATTTAATACAGTGCTACCACTGTATAAGTGGGAAAAAGTTAACTTTAATGTTTCTCCACCAATATGGCTGTTCATTTCCGTAATGCCAACAACAGTAAACAGGATTACTTTTTTCTAAAGTTGGTAGCATGGCTAAAAATGCACAAGAATTCAAATTCAACATATATCACATATAATATACATGATATATATATATATGTATGTATATATGTATATATATAAGACATATCATATATATGATAAATATTATATGAGATGTATATGATATATATGTGATATATCATACATGAGATATATAATATATTATATATATGATAGAATGTTAGACATTAATAGTAGCAACAGCCTTTTCAGGATGTAGTCATTTGTACAAAGTAGAAATAGGGTCATCTAGCATTAAAAAAAAAAAAAAAGCAAGATCCCAGCTAACAGCAGAGTTCTGTTGTGTAGCTTCAGCATGTGTGAACTTGACTGTGTGAATGAAAATTAAATCTAAGCCCTACTGAGAATGGTGGCTCATGCTTGCAATTCTAGTGAAGGTGCAAGGGTCAGGAGTTCAAGGTTGTCCTCAGCTACTTAGTGAGTTTAAGGCTAGCCTGAGCTATATGAGACTCTGTAAGAGAGAAGGAGGAGAAAGAGGAGGATTAGGAAGCGGGGGGAAAGGGAGAAGAAATAATAGTGTTAGTCCTAGTCAAAGAGAGGCATACAACAAGAAAGTGCGACACCATAACCAAGACCCAGCAGGAAACGTCAGTCACCAGACACAAACTATAAAACAACTGAGTTTTGTTGAAAGAAAGAAGCTTAAAGATATCTGCTGGGAGGGGGCTATAAAAATGACACAACTAGATTTATAAGGAACATTTGTAGAAAGCTTTTACGGTTTAATCAGGGATCAAAACATAAATACCTTCAGGGGCTAGACAGCAAACTGAAGTCAGGTGGTTTCGGGGAACAAACCGGTCACCTGAGCACCTTGAAGGCAAGGGCTGCTTTGCAGAACTCTGGCTGGGTCGAATGAATCTGGATTCCTTTCTATAATTGTCAAATTCATGTAACCTCACATCGGCCATTATAAACATGTTTCCTTTCCCATTTTCATGAGTAGGCATGTATAAGGTCGGTCTGCATGTATGTGCGTACATTTGCATGCATGCTGTGGGTGCACATGTACATGGGAGTGCATGCATGTAGAGGTCAATCCATGTCTGGAGTCATCCTCTATCTAACTTATTTACTGAGGCAGACTGGCTCAATCAAACCCAGAGCTTTTAAGTATGGCTAATCTCACTAGCCCGCCTGTTCTGAGGAATCGCCTGTCTCTGCCTTTCAAGACTTTGGAATTACAGGGCAGTTGCCAGGTCCACCAAAACTTTCTTTGAGTTCTGGGGACGGGTCTTTGTGCTTTTGTGGCAAGTGTCTAACCACTGAGCCATGTGCCTAGCTCACTGTAACCATTTCAAAGTACAATTCAGTGAAATGGGACATTAACCTCCATATAGGTCCAGAAAACTTTCTTCATTAAAAAAAAAAAAAAGCCCATTGGCCATCATTCCCTGCCCCCTGCCCCAGCTCCTGCCTAGTCTAGACAACTCCTGTAAGTGGGGTCACACAATCTTTGTCCTTGTGTGTCTATATTTCTCCTTAGCATACTTTCACGCATGTATAGCAGGATTGGTATCCTTTTTATTATCATGGATAAATAATCTCGCTGTTTGAAAAGACATCCATTCATCAATTTGTATTTGAATTTTTAATATTTTTACGTTTCATTTAGTGTGTGTGTATGTGTGCGTGTGGTATGTAAACGTGTCGATCAGAGGTCAGCTTTCATGAGTTCTTGTTTCCACAGCATGGGTTCTGAGAATTGAACTCTGGTCTTCAGACTTGGCAGCAAGCACATTTACTAAACCATCTTGCTAACCAGATACGTGGATTTTTATATATCTTATTTTAAAATTATATATATGTATATATACATATATACATATATACACATATATAATACTCACATATATTCTGTGTGGGAACTGCAGTATAGCACTTGTCTAGCGTGCACCATTCCTGCACTAAACAAAAATTAATTTCCTGGGGTCCAAGCACGTATCTGATTGTCAGATACAGAAGGTCAAATGTATGATTTATGGCACATTTTTCAATCCATCACAGAATGGTTCTTTGACATATTTGTGGGGTTTGTTGTTGAGCCAAGGTTTCTCTTTGTAGCCCTGGCTGTCCTAGAACTCATTACTATGCAGACCAGACTGGCTTTGAATCTTGAATACATAGAAATCTGCCTGCTTCTGCTTTCCAAGTGCCAGGATTAAAGGTGTTCATCACCACTGCCTGGCTCGATATTTATTTATTTATTTCTTTATTTATTTATTTTATTATTTGGTTTTGAGACAGGGTCTCACTATGTTGTCCTGGCTAGTTCTAGAACTAGCTACATAAATCAGGCTGGCCTTGAACTCACAGAGATCTGCCTGCTTCTGCCTCAGGAGTGCAGGAATTAAAGGAGTGAGCTACCACGACTGACTGTTCTTATTTTAATTTTTTCGCTTTAGGACCGTGCGTTTAAAGCGGTTAAAAGATAAGCCTGGGAAAAATCCTACAGATTCTCACACCCATTCCCCGCCCCCCCCCCCAGGTCCCTCTACCAAACCCCTGCAACACGCCCAAACTTCTGGGGAGATGCTTCGATACCAGAATCATGGCAGTCACAGATGAAGATCACGGCTGCGACTTTGAATCACTCCTTGACTCAGTTTCCCCATCTGTGAAGTGACTGATGTCGAGCTAGTTCCTCTCCAGCTTGTTCACTTTAGGTCATCTATTTTCCCAGCATCCACTTGGACAAGCATTCGCTCTGGTCCAGTGTGTTTAGCCGAAAATGCACACCCATCTATCCCTATCCTGGTTGACCGCGGTAGATTCTGCCACCCAGCTTTGTCCTCGGGTAGGGGGACATCCCCTCAAAAGTCCTTCTGTGTTGGGCCAGTCCAGTTTACCTGCTGCTCTGGGTCAATACACTGCACTTCCACCAGGAGCCGTTTAAGATTAAATTGTCATTTTCGGACAAACCCCAGGGAGGTTGATCCGTGACTGGGGCAACTTATCTCTAAGGGAAAGAAAGCCCTGCGACAATGTCAATTGCCACCGGGGTCGGGCACCTTCCCTACGCCTCTAGTTTAAGCATGGGGTGGCGACGTTCTAGCTCGCACATTTCAACAGGGCAGCTGGCCAGAGACCGGCGCCTCAACTCTTCCTAAGATCACCTCACGTCCCGAACCGTCTCCTCTAACTCTGAGAACTCAAGCGCCCGACTAGAAACTTGGACGATCGCTCCGGCGGTCACCAACCGGAGCTAGAACACCCACGGCCTGCAGTCTGCCATCCCCAGGGTGTGTGTCTTGGGGGGGAGGGGCCCCCATCGCACCTGCGGCCTCTGGGTGAGTCCCGGCGCGGGTCGGTCCCGCGTACTGGGAGGTCGGGGTCACCCGGGATAGCTTCCCAGGGCGAGGTCCCCGAGGCTCCCCGGGGAGGGCGGCGGCACCCGGAGGCCGCACTGTTGGCGGCCGCGCCGCTCCCCCTCGTTCTGTGCAGCTGCCGCCCGGCGCTTGCGCACTGGGCCCCGGGCGCGCGGCGGCACCAGGCTTTGTGTGTGCGCGTATGTGTGTGAGTGTGTGTCTGTGCGCGAGTGAGAGAGCGGGCGAGTGTGGCGAGCAGGACCCGGCGGGCGCGCTCCCCCAGCCTCCCTCTCTCTCTCTCTCTCTCTCTCTCTCTCCCTCTCTCTCTCTCCTCTCTCTCCCTCCCCGCCAGAACCATGTCGGGCAGGTCGGTTCGAGCCGAGACCAGGAGCCGGGCCAAAGATGATATCAAGAGGGTCATGGCGGCTATCGAGAAAGTGCGCAAATGGTAAGCCGAGGCGCCTGCTCGCTCTCTCGCTCGCCCCGGCTCGCTGCACCGCGTCGCGGCCGCCAGCAAACCCGGACCCAGCGCGCAGAGCGGCGGGGCGCAGCGGCCCCGGGCCCGGAGTTGGCGAGGGCGCGCGGCCGGGGTCACCTGCGCCCCGCGGGGGCTGCGTCCGCTGCCCAGGTGTGCTTGGCGCCGGTCGCCCACCTGGCGCGGTGGCAGCGGTGGCGGCGGCGGCTGCAGCCCGGAGCCCGGAGCCCGGAGCTCGGCTCTCCGGAGAGGGGGGTTCGCAGCCGGCCCCAGAAGCCATTTCGTTTTTTTGTGCAAGTCACATGAAAGCGGCTTCCCGCGCGCCGGGGCCGTGATGCCGGCGGCGGCGGGCAGAGCGCGAGCTCCATTGTGCAGCGCGGAGCGGGCCGCCGTCTCCTCCCGGGGCGGCGCGGCGCCGGTGTCCCCCCAACACACACACACAGACACACACAAACACACACACACCCTACGCCCCGACCGGCCCGCAGCTCCCCGCCTCCCAGGCCTCGGCGCCCTCGAGTCTGCGGAGTTTGCAGAGCGCGAGCCGTTTAAATTTAGCGCTTTGGGCAGCCTGGAGCGAGGGCTCCGGGCGAGGAAGGAAGATGGGGGCGAGCGCTAGGAAGGCGGTGGCGCGGCCGGGGCGCGGGGCACCCACGGCTCCCACGCGCTCCGCGCGGCACCCGGAGCTTGGGGGACGCGATGTTTGCAGCCAGAAGCCAAGTCCTGGGCCGTGTCTTGCCTTCTTCTAGCTGGAGCTGGTGTTTGTTTTGCGGAGAGAGCGAGCGACCGTTGTTTTTGTTCTCTGCACTGGGGGAGGAGGAGGGGACCGCGAGATTCGGTGTGGGCCGTGCGTGTTTTTCAAGCTCAAATTAGATCGTGCCCGGCGTGGCCTCGTTATAATTAGTAGGATGGAACATTTTCACGGCCCTCGTCGGGATCTCACTCCGACGCGGCCCCAGAGGCCAGGCCTGAGGCGCCAGTAGTCCACCACCAGGTTGGGTCAGACTTGTTGAAAACTCCCTGCTCCCTGATTTTAACTTTATTACGGTTTTTTTCCCACGGTTTCATCTGGGTCCGAGAGGGAGAGGAGCAACTGCGAGGGTGTCCCCAAGTGTCAGCGGTCGCTGGCTGGACCTGTCCTTTATAGGAACTGGCCAGGCCCCATTGCAGGCTGTTTTTTGGGGGGGTTTCATTTCTTGAGTAATGCCTCTGTTGTTGTCTTTTTTTTTTTTTTTTTAACACTCCTGGGGGCCTGTCTCCGGTTTGATGGTGTCACAAGTTAGCTGTCCTTTCAGAGTGAAACCCAACAAAAAAGGCAAGGAGAAAAATCAATAAAGTCCACGTGCTCCGGGGCCTCCTATGGAAAGGGCTGTCTGCGGATGGCCGGATGCCCGCCGTGGGCTGGGTTTGGCTCCAATGGGACAAAGAATTTTCACAACCGTGAGAAGGGGATGCTTTCCAAAGTTGAGATCCAAGTCCTGGGTGCCGGGAGCTCCCCTGCTGAGCAAGGCGACCAGTGCCCAACTGGAGCCATTTAAAAATGGCAGAAACAGCTGCAGGCCAAAACACAGGAAAACAGCACAGTGGCCCCTCTCCTGTGGGACTCTCAAGGGAAGGCTGGGATGGCACCCCTCCCCTGCATCAGTCCCGGTGCAAAGAAAGGACTTTTATCAGAGCAAGAGTCCCTTCTGTCTGTCACCCGCCTGGAGGGTAGAAAGGGGCCGGTGTAAGCTCCCTTTCTGGTCCTGGAGCTGTGACAGCTGCGGCTGGGTCTGCCAGCTGCTCTGCAGGGCAGGCAGATGGAGGGATGGGGCTTTCCACCCTGCGGGCCCCAGAGCAGCAGGCCTGGAGGCTTCTTCCATCCTAGCCGGTACACAGCCTGCCAAGCCTGGGAGTGCAGTGGGGGATGTGGCTGCCTTCTTCCCAGTGTTTTTTGGGGGAAATAAGTACATCGTGACCTCTAAAGACTTCAGGCTTTTGGGGGTCTCCTGCAGGAGTTTCTGCTTCACTTCCTAGCTGTGACCTTGGGCAAAATATGAAACTCAGTTCCCTGACGCTGTCAACTAGGGGACTCGGTGCCCGCTCCCTTTCCAGAGCTGCTGAGGACTGGCTAGTCAGGTGGAGTCACAAGAGTTCACAGGGGCCCTTGTAAACCTTATGTAAGGTGGACTCTGTAGAAATTTTGATTTGCTTCCCTCTCCACCTTAAGCAGAAATGGAGGGGGCTTCCTTGAGTCACTGAATCTGGTCTTGCCCTGTCTGTACAACAGTCTTGCAATCAACCCTGAAGGTTTTGGGGTTGTTTATTAACTGTGGGCTCCAACCATGCATCTCACCACTGGCTAAGACAGGAGGCCGTCAGAATTAGCAAGTGAAAATATAGAACACCCAGGTAAATTTGAATTTCAGATAAATAACAAAGTGGTTTCTAAAAAAAAAAAAAAAAAAAAAAAACCTTTTCCTCTGGGTATAGTGGTGCATGCTTATAGCCTTAGCACTTGTAAGGTAGCGGCAGGAGAATCAGGAGTTCAAGGCTAACTTTGGCTACATACTGAGTTCAAGGCTAGTCTGGCCTACATTTAAGCTTGTCTCAAAAAAAAAAATACATGAAAATTTCTGCTGAGAGTATTGCTCTAATGGTAGAATTTGAACACAGGGCTCTGAGTTTTGTCCTTAGCCTGTGTGCACATACTCAAACACGCACACCTTTATGTAAGTAGAATATTCCATGAAATATTTGAGACATACCAAAAAGTTATCCATTTATTTTAGAGGCGAGCTGAGGTGTCTGGCATACTATCCAGTCTGAAAGCCTAGGAAGGTTTTGGTTTTTTTTTTTCCCCAATTGACTAGCACTACCTTTCCTGTGCCCTGCAGAAGAAGCCAGTGTGAGCCACGGCCTCCCCACCCACAGTGGACAGCTACTGCTCTTCTCCTTTTTGTCTGGTGTCCCGACAGAGCAGGTTGGTGGGGTGTGAGGTAGCCAGAAGATGGCTGAAGGAGAAGAAAATGCTAGGTTCCTTTTTGGACCAGGCTTGGGAGCCCCAGTGTGAGCTAAAAAAGACAAAGGGGGGTCAGAGCTTCCTGGTAGGCATGGCTAGTTTGGGGTTGGAGAGACTTTCCACCCATCCCTGAGAAGTACCATCTGTGAGGTCCTAGACCTGATTAGGATGAGGACAGGTCCCCCAAGGTGACAAAGACTAGTGAATATACAAAGGGATTGGGCTGGAGAGATGGCTCAGTGGTTAAGAGCACTGACTGCTCTTCCAGAGGTCCTGGGTTCAAATCCCAGCAACCACATGGTGGCTCACAACCATCTGTAATGGGATCCGATGCCCTCTTCTGGTGTGTCTGAAGAGAGCAATGGTGTACTCATATAAATAAAAATAAATCTTTAAAATAAACAACAACAACAACATAGGGATTTAGAGTTCTTTGGAGTCAGAAAGGCCCCCTGGGGCCTAGTAGAGCACTGGAAATTTACCTTGGCTTTGAGAATCTGAGATGGGCTCCGTACTTTATATAAGAGCCCAAGCTGGGGAAGAACTTTGGAACTATATTCTTACATCTGGGACTTCATCCTTTTATCTCAGGCACGAAAGGCAGAGGAGGTACAGAAGCCAAGCTAGTTGCCATGGAAGCAAGAGGACTCAGGCTCTGTGCAGAGTAGTTTTGTGGCTAGGTTGAGGTGCGACTTGATGGTCAAAGTGACTCCCTCCAGGTGGTGAGAGGTAGGGGGCTGGAAGGGAGCCAGTGTTTGTCATCTGGAGCAAGCTGTGGCTCCCAGGGGGAATGTGGGCTGCGGCTCATGTTTTGAGAGTAGCCAAAAATCTGGATTTTTATGGTTTTTCTCTCTCTCCCCTCTCTTTCTTCTACTTTGGCAATTGAGTCAAGTTTTTAAAAGTACCATGAGGGTAAACAAGACATTCCTGTTGGTCACTCGCTTGCCGCCCTTGCTGTAAGATGATGGGGACTGTCTAGTTCCCTCACCAAAGGAGCAGCCAGCTGTGTGCTCCCCCAGGGTGGGCTGCAGCACTTGTAGGAGGGGATCTGAGCTGCTGCCTTGAGCCAGGGCCTTTGTGAGAGCCAAGTCCCAGGTCGGAGGTCAATCCCAAGGTCAGGTTCTTCTTCAGTGTTTGACAGTTCTATTACTTTTTTTTTTTTTTTGACTTATCTTTGTGTGTGTGCACATGGGGAGGGAGCATACTCACATGTGCCATGATGCAGGTGTGGACGTCAGAAGACAACGTGTGGGAGTAGGTCCTCTTCCTTCTACCGTCTCAGTTCTGAGGATCTAACTCAGATCATCCAGTGCCTTCACCAACCACCTACTGAGCCATCTCACCAGACCCTATTATTATTATTAATCTCATTGTGTAGTTTAGAGCCACCTTGGACCTAGAATTAACAATCCTGCCTAAGTCTCCGAGGGTACAGGAATCTCAGGATCCTAGGGTGCTAGAATTATACTGTCCAACTCTCAAGGTCGAGTTCATAACTCTTGCCCCTGTCCCAGATCCCCCTCTTCAGCGTCCACACCTAGTAATAGTGTTGTGTACTCTAGTGAGGAGGTCATTGGCTGGGGGAGAAGGAGCCCGTGTGAAGTTGGTGGCCCATAATGCCTGGTAACTTCAGACATTCATCCCTGTTCCCGTCACCTTGGGAGGCCCAGAGCTCCGGAATGCTTTCCAACCTGAACTGTGGCCTTTATGTTACAAGTTAATGACTTAAATTAAAAAAAAAAAAAAAAAAAGTAACACACTCAGATTTTTACTTGGTTGATTTCATTGGGCTCAGACCAAGGAACAGATCGAGTCACTTTGGCTGTTTAGATTCTAGAAGATTCTGCCATCCACTCTCTAGAATGGACTTTCCATGTCTGTGGGCAACAGAGTAGTAGACGGTGGACTCTGACAACAAAACCTATATTCATTCTTTTGTCTTACCACATTGTATTGTCTGTATGACCATGTCTGGGGCGACTACTTCTTTCCTCATTTGTAAGATGTGTTCCTCTCTTGTCGTTTTAAGAATCTCAGAGAAAGAGAGGAGAGGAGATATATAGCTTGGTCTCTAGCCCACCGGAGCCATCAAGATTGTCTCTCCTTGTCACCGAGGTCGTTCCTGGCAATTGCCTTGTCCCACCAGCTACCTTCTGAGAATTCAGAAGAATTCAAATGGAGAGTCAAAGATCGGTCTTGTGGCTTGTACGCTCTGTCTGCCTCCAGGAGGCAGGAGAGGGATGGAAGACAGACATCTGCCTTCACTTCATGCTTCCCCTGCTGAAAGACGCGTGGGTGGGGCCTCTGGAAAGCAGTCCAGGCCGAGCAAAGGTTTGGATTCTCACTGTGGAGTTACGAGTTCACCTCCTCAGGTCTCACTTCCTTGATCTGTCAGGTGGAGAAGGTGACACTTGCTGCCACGGATGGTCATGTAAACTTCAGAGCACATGGGCATAGTGCTTGGCACACGGAAGCAACTACACATGGTCAGTCTTCTTTAACAATGAGAGGCAGGCCATCAGGAACAGGAACATGGAGAGCCCTGAGTGGCAGGGTTTGGTTATGTATATGGTTTGGTTATGGTTGTCCTTGAGTGTGCTTGCCATCGCTTCACCCCTCACCCCCAAAGGCTCAGTGGTGACATGGCAGAGACTGTAATGTGTCACAGTATAAATGAGAGGAAGGCCACAGGTTAAGTTTGGGTGACGAAGCCATGATTCTCATAACTGCAGTTCTAGGTAGCAGGGGGACTGTTGTGCTGAATTGACATTGCAGCCCCGCCTCTCCCTCTGGTCCTCCCCCCCTCCCAATCAGCTGGGTTATTTGCTAAACTCAATAAGACTTGAGGCTGGCTCCCTAAGAAAGCTAAGCTGGAACCTAGTCTGTTGGGGTTCAAACCCCAACTCTGCCCCTGGTTATTCTCCCCCAAGTTGTGTTCACCCCTGCCCAAGTATGTAGCCTTTAAATATTTAGAGAAAGAAGTGGTACCATCTAACAGAAGTTGGTGGCCGTAGTAATAGTCTAGAAAATGGTGGTGTCTTGGTGAGGGCATAATTAATATCCTTGATGAAACCGTTCACACCTTTCCTTCTCACGGCTTGTTTTTTTTTTTTTTTTGTTTTTTTTGTTTGTTTTTCTCATCTGCAAACCTGTCTCTCTCAAGTGGGCACTTGACATCAGTCCTATGGGTGTTTAGAACCCAGGGGTTCTATGGAGACCAGGGGTCCATGTGGAGCCTTGATTGAAGGACAGGTAGAAGGAATGGCCCCCACAAGGCCAGGCTCAGCCTACCTCTCAACGCCCACCTCTCCCCTCTCCCCCCGCCCCCGACCCCATGCCTCTGCACTGTTCTGAAGGGAAGCTGCCAGGAGGGTAGGGTGATTGCTTGATTTTTGGATCTCAGAAGGGCAGGGAGCACAAAGCTTGTGTCGGCCAAGTGACTTTCCCAGGGGCCTCAGCCGGCAAGGACAGAGCTGGGATTCCAGCCATATCTGTGTGATCAAAGCTTGTGGTCTTAGCCCCAGGGCTACACAGTCATCACTTTGTAGCTGTGACTTCTGCCACCCTCTTCCCTGAAGCCTGTACAAAGCCCCCTGGTTATGGGCTCTTCCTCATTCCCTGTAGGGAGAAGAAATGGGTGACCGTTGGAGATACATCCCTGCGAATCTACAAGTGGGTCCCTGTGACGGAGCCAAAGGCTGACGACGTGAGTATGTTGGGCCGTCGTGTCCTCGTTCCCTACCCAGGGTAGCCTCCCCATTGCAGAGAGAAGGGCTGTGTTGCTGACCACTGGCCTGGGGACCTAAGGCCAAACTGCTCAGAAAGCACACAGCCCAGCTGAGGCCTAGAACAGGCCCCTGGGCCTGTGTCCTCATCCTCCTATAGTTCTTCCCCAGAGCCTGGCACCCAGTGATAGGAAAAATGTCCCTTGAAAGTTTTCCTCTGGGGCTGGTGAGATGGCTCAGTGGTTAAGAGCACTGACTGCTCTTCCAGAGGTCATGAGTTCAAATCCCAGCAACCACATGGTGGCTAACAACCATCTGTAATGATATCTGATGCCCTCTTGTGGGGTGTCTGAAGACAGCTACAGTGTACTTAGATATAATAAATAAAATAAAAATTAAAGAAAAAAAAAAAGAAGAAAGTTTTCCTCTGTTTTAAGAGCCTCACAGTCGGCCAGTGGAGACACACTTTTATATGGGGCTTACACTCCCTAGAATCCTGAATACTATGGCGTGTGGACAGGCAGTGTTATGCCCAGGGATACCAGGCCTCCGCCCATCCTATGGCCCCGTACCTGAGCTGCCATCCATCTGCCAGGCCCTGTGTTCTCGCTTCGTATAATCGTTTACTTTGAAAATCTCTTTACAAGGGGAAGACGTGATCTCTGAGAGGTACAGCCACGTCCCCGCCAGAGTCGTACAGCTACGTCAGAGTTGTGACTGGGACTTAAGTCTTTGTGATTTTGATAGTCATGTGTTCTCTGTCCCTGGAGAGCCTTCTAATGATGGAGGCTCTTGGAAGAACAGGAATGAGAGAGCCTGGTATAGAGATGCCTGCGCCACTCCCGACGGGGGCTATAGGAAGGTGAAGGGAGACGGCTGGGACCAAGCTGGCCAGAGTGGCCAGGGTGGACTGTGGTGAGCATGCTGTGTTCTGAAGGATACTTGAGAAACAGCCAGCCCACTTCCCATCTAGAGGCCTTTGCGCTACTGTTCCTTTCTCTCTCTGCCCCTGCCCAGGTTACCAACCCTTGGCACCTTTTTCCTGAAAAGATGACCTTGGCCCCAGCTGCTTCTGGGAGTGACGTGGCCATGATTAATAAGTTTTGGTATGGGGCAGCAGCTTTCTCAGAAAAGACAGAGGCTAAGCTTCCCTTCCTAGGGTAGCCTCTCTCTGACCCATCTTCAGTAACCTGCTGCCTGAGAGTAGGGACTCTAGACAGGGCTGAGATCACGTACTCCCCTTGGGAGGCCTCAGAACTGACGGGACTGACATCCCTTCTCATTGTGACCTGGGTTTCTGAAGCCACCAAGGCCCCTCTTATCATAAAGGGACCAAGGCTTGGCCTATCCACGTGTAACTGGGCAGGGCAGCTCTAGTCCTCTGAGGCTGCCTGGCTCCGGCCCTCGCCTTGGCCTTAGACATCATTAGGTGGTGTAGAAATGCTGCATCTGAGGAGATGTGGTCCTTGCTGTCAAGGAATTTCTAATCTCGTTGGGGGAAGATAATTATAGAATAGCACGAAACAGACATCAGGGAAGTGCCAAGTGGAATATGATCAAGGAGAATGTGTAATCTATGGGCCGTGGGAAGGATGGGGCAGCTTCTGGCTGGGCAAAGAGACAAGCCCTGGCTAACTCATGGGGCTGGCTGCATCGGCTCACTGTGGGGGCCCTCCGCTCTCTCCGCTGTGTAGAGGAGCCATGCCTAGCTTGTGTGGTTTCTGTACCCAGAATGTGCACTGTGTCGTCTGGAGAATACTTAACATAGCACAGTATTCCAGAAAGTCTGAGTTCTTTTTGCCTCTGAGCGGTGGCAGGAGCATGCTATTTAATTCCCCTTCTCCTAGGGCTGAACATCTGGGTGAGATGCAGATTACCGGGCCCCACCCCAGACAGCTACATTAGAATCTCTGCAGGTCAGGCCAGGAATCTGCATCGAGTGGAGGAGGGGTTAGCTTTTTATGGCTTTAGAAAATACTAAATTAGGACACAGTTGTGCCATCTTTCTTAAAAATAAACATTAGTGTTCTTCTTGAAGGCTTCGTTCCCCCCCACCCACCCCCAAAAAAAACAGGCAAAATGTGTGTCAAAATTCAAATGTTACTTCTGTTCATTCATGTGCGTGCTCGAGCGTACCAGTGTGTACATGTATGCGCATGTATGCATGCATGCACCAATGCACACAAGTGGAAGTCAGGAGACAACTTGTGGGAATCGGTTCTTGACACTCTGTGGGTTCTAGGGATGCAACTCAGAGCTTCAGGCTTGCAGCCTTTATTGCTGAGCCATCGCTCCAGCTGTTGTTACAGAATTATAGCTGAGAAAGTATGGACCTACTAAAAGTATGTATGTAAATATGTAGGTATGTATTTGTTGTTTTGGATTGCTTGAGACGGGGTTTGTCTGTGTAACAGATCCCTGGCTGTCCTGACCTTGCTTTGTAGACCAGCCTCAAACTCACAGAGATCCACATGCCTCTGTGCCTCTGCCTCTTGAGTGCTGGGGTTAAAGGTGTGAGCCACCATGCCCGGCCCTTACTTTGTATTTTTTTTTTTTTTTTTTTTTTTTTAAAGAGTTATTTATTCACCATTGCTCTCTTCAGACACTCCAGAAGAGGGCATCAGACCCCATTACAGATGGTTGTGAGCCACCATGTGGTTGCTGGGAATTGAACTCAGGACCTCTGGAAGAACAGCCAGTGCCCCTAACCACTGAGCCATCTCTCCAGCCCAACTTTGTATCTTTTGAAGCAGGGTTTTACGATACAGCCGGAGCTGGTCTTGAATTCACCTTCCTCCTGCTTCTGTCATGCTAGGATTACGGGACAGAGTACATTCTTGCAAGTGAATTTTGCTTTGTGGGTGTAACTCAGTGGTAGAATATGTGCCTAGCATGTATGATGCTATGTTCTTTAAACCACAAGATGGTGGGTTTGGGGTGTCTACAATCGCTCAGTAGGAAAGGCGCCTGCCACCAAGCCCGATGACACGAGTTAGGTCCCTAGAACTCACACGGTAGAATAAGACAACTGATTCCTAAAGGTTTCCTCTGACCTTCACATAGGTACTGTGCTCCCCCACCCCCATCCTGCCCGAGTGTGTGGCTGTTGGCACTTATGCCCCATGCCACGGGTAACCTTGAACATGCTCTGCCTGTGTTTATTTGCACCTTTTTGAAATGTTACCATAAAAGAAAACGACTTATTTCTTATGCACGTGAATGTTTTCTCCGCCTATGTGTGTGTTTACCCCCATGCACTCAGTTCTCTCAGAAGCCGGAAGAGGGCTAGATCTCTGAGAACCAGAGTTGCAGATTTGAGCCACTCTACGGATGGATGCTGGGAACTGAACTTGGGCTGTCTGCAAAAGTTAGTTAGCTGGGCCGTCTACAGCCATGTTTAAATATTAATTTTGCAGCAGATCTTTTCCCTACATCTGCCTTTTTTCACTGCATGCACACACCCCATGTTGAGTACCTCCTTGAAGGTACCAGTGCACCCAGTTTATGTGTGTCCTTCCAGAGTGCCTGTGCTCACAGGTACACAATAGATGGAGACCCCTCAACACACCCCAATGGTAGTGTGGCAGCTGCGTGCTCTCTTCTTCTTTGTCTTGGAGATATCGAGGTATTTTAACATGTTTATGCCTTGCAGATCTTTCTGATTAAAATCCAAAGAGATTGCCGTAGTCTCTGCAGTTGTTATATTGAACAGTCAGGCCGACCATGATTTATTTTTGGAGTCTACCATCATTCATAGAAACCTACACATTCTGTTCTCTTGGGGGCTGGGGTGTGGCTTACCCGCAGTGCACTTGGCTAGTATGTATAAGGTCCTGGGTTTGATCCCCAACACCCTAAAATCTCCTCCTCTACTGCCTCTTTGAGTTTTCTATCCTTCCTGATACTTTGAGAAAGCAGCTCCCCTCGGACCCCACCCCCACCAAAGAGCTTAAGGTGCTGGAAATGAATGACCTGTGTCTTTGCCATGGTTGTACCCGCCCTGGTCAGCTGTGACAGTGACTGTGGCCTTTCCCCTAGTTTTTCTCTCTAGAAGAGGGAGTTCCCAGCAGCCAGGGGGTTTGCCTGTCTACAGGTAACAGCCCCACAGACAGGTGAGATTATGTCTCAGAATCCTCCCTTTGGTGAGACTCTTTGATCTCAAGGTGGCAAGGAACACTTTGTGGGCCACGTTCAAATGCAGGCAGCGACAACCTGCCAAGGCTTGGGGGCTCTGACTGTTTGATGGAATTAAATATTCATGCCATTCCCCAGGGCTGCTTATGTGTACAAATTCGTGGGCAAGCACGTGCTCGTGCACACACACACACACACACACACACACACACTTGCATGACTGACTGGGTTTCTGTCCCATTTTTCCTCTAGAAAAACAAGAACAAGAAGAAGGGCAAGGACGAGAAGTGTGGCTCAGAGGTGACCACTCCAGAGAACAGCTCATCACCAGGGATGATGGACATGCACGGTGAGCCCCGCCCTATCCGCTCTCCCTGCCTGGGCCCCGGGAAGTCCTAAGTTGTGTTTTTGTTTCCCCTAGCAGGTTTGCTCACATTCCAGGCAAAGGGTAGGAAGGCTGGGCAGGACCGCAGGCCTCCGTGCCACAGAGGAGCTCTTCAGAGGACACGCTCCTTTCCCTGGCACACCTAGCCAAGGAACAAAGCAGAGGCATAAAAACAACCCCACCACCACCACCCAGAAATGGAGAGATGACTGTCTCACAGGAGATAATCCTAGCAGCTCTACACACCCAGGGAGGGTTGGGGGTATAACTTACCAGACCCACGAGGGCATTTCCCATTCTCCATGTTTGCTTTGCTCCTGGGAACCCCAGAATGGATTTCCGAGTAGTTCACGGTCACCGTAGGAACCTGGGCACTGCCTCGTGCCAGTCTCAGTCCTTAGCCATCAGATTTTAGAAGTAACGTGCGTCCCAACCATCAGGGTGAGGCTGGGGCCACCATGTAGCCGGCCTCCGGTTCTCGCCTAGTCTGTCTGTTTCTCTGTCTCTGTGTCTCTCGCCTTATTATTGGGAGAAAAGGCTCAAATCACACTCACGGCTCCATGAGACGTCCAAAAAAAAAAAAAAAAAAAAAAAAAAAACGCATACACCTTATGGCCAGTCCAGGCCAAAGCATAGGATGTGTACAGCCTGTCTCATCAGGTCTCTCCTGTCCCCCTCCTGGTTGCTTTTGTGAGAATAATTACCTTTCTGTCACCGTGACAGAATGCTTTTTGTTGCTGGTGCAGTTTGAAAGAGGAAAGGTTTATTTGGGTTTAGGGCATCAAAGGCTCTGTCCAGTCAGTTGATACCATTGTTTTGGGGCCTCTGGTGGGCTAGCACATCACAGTGGGAGCATCAAGGTAGAGGAAGCTTCAGGCCAAAGAGGAAGAGGAATGGACTTCCTTGTGGACTTGTTCCTGGAATCCTAGTACTTGGAGACTGAGACAGGAAGATACAGGTCTAGGGACAACCTGTGCTACATGGTGAATTCTAGGCTAGCCTGGGCTATAAGGATAAAACAGTGTCTCAAAGCCAAACTGGGGTCAGTGAGATGGGTACACCTTAAAGGAGGAATCCCTTCAGTGGCCAGAAGACGTCCCCTCAGGGCCCACCAGCCTCCCAACTGCATCAAGATGAGGAGTTAGCCTTTTACACGTGGGCCTTTGAGGGCATTTGAGATTCAAATGACTGGCAGCTTTTGGTATTCATAAGTCTGAAAACCTGCTTTACTGCTGTTGTCTGAGAAGTCAGGTGTTACTGTGCCAGAAGCAGCTGGCTTAGGCAGGGACAGCTTTCATCCTTTAGGGGAGACATGGCCGCTCTCAGCAACCTGGTCACCCACCCGGTCATGCTGGGCCTCTCCTACTGGAATTTGCGACTCTTCTGTCTCTCTCTCTCTCTCTTCCCCCTTCTTTTTTTAAAAGCATTTTTAAAATTTTATGCATATTGGTGTTCTGTTACTTGTATCCTGTCGAAGGGGGGAGGAGGTATCAGAACCCTTGGAACTAGTGTTACAAACATTTGTGAGCTGCCATGGGGGTGCTGGGTATTAAACCTGGGTTCTTTGGAAGAACAGCCAGTGCTCTTAACCACTGAGCCACCTCTCCATCCCCTCCTCCCCCTTCTTTTCTCTCTCCTTCCCTCCCTTCCCTCTTCCTCTCTCCTTAGTTTATTTATTTATACCTGTTTGTTTTGTTTTTCTTTTTTGAGAACAGTGTCTCAGTATTTAGCGGTGGCCAGCCTGGAACTCATCGCATAGACTAAGCTGGCTTGAAACTCAAATGTCAGCCTCCTGGGATTATCAGGATAATTGTATTTGGCTTAAAGCCATGCACTGTCACACCTGGGTACATTTATTCATTGTATGTGCGTATGCCATAACACACATGTGGAAGTCAGAGGACAACTTGTGAGAGTCATACCTCTCCGTCTACTGTGTGGGTCCTGAGGATTGAACTCAAATCTCCAGGCTTAGTGGCAAGCACACTTATTACTGAGCCGTTTTGGCAGGCCTGTCTTGGGGATTTTTTGTTGTTGTTGTTGTCCATTTTTTTCTTTTCTTTTCTTTTTTCTTTTCTTTTCTTTTCTTTTCTTTTCTTTTCTTTTCTTTTCTTCTTTGTGACGGTGTTTTGCTCTGTAGCCCAGGCTGGTTTTGGATTCATTACGTAACCCAGGCTATCTTCAAACGAATACTGATCTTCTTGTCTCTGCCTCCCAAGTACTGGATATGTGTCCAGGTTTTGATCTTAATTTTAATGTCTTTACTTTTGAAGTTTTTTATTGCTTTTATTTCTTTTGTGTGTGAGGTGGGGAGACATATGTGTACCACAACTTACGAGAGATGGTTCTCTCTTTCCACCAAGTTGCTTCCAGGGATGGAACTGAGCCCATCAAGCTCGGTGACAAGCACCTTCCCCCACTGAGCCATCTCGATGGCCCATGTATATACTTGTCCTTTTGACCACTCTAAACCTGTTGTCTAACAAGGTGGTCTGTAGTTGACTGTTGAAGTCGAAAAGAAGTAGTGGTTTGCTCAAGTTGCTGATGCCCTCAGACACAGCCCCGCCTCATCCTGGGAAGACAGAGGCAGCGAGTACCCTTGTGTTTTAGGGTTACTATTGGTATGATAAACATCCTGACCAAAAGCAAGTTGGGGAGGAAAGGATTTATCTGGCTTATGTTTCCACATAATAGTTCATCATCAAAGACAGGACAGGAACTCAAACAGGGCAGGAACCTGGAGGCCGGAGCTGATGCAGAGGCCACGGAGGGTGCTGCTTACTGGCTTTCTCCTCATGGCTTTCTCAGCCTGCTTTCTTATAGAACCCAGGACCACCAGCTCAGGGATGACACCGCCCACAGTGGCCTGGGCCTTCCCCCACCAATCACTAACTAAGAAAATGCCCCATGGGTTTTCATACAATCATTCTTATGGGGACACTTTCTCAATTGGTGTTCCCTCCTCTCAAATGACTCTAGCCTATGTCGAATTGACATAAAATTATCCAGCACATCTCATTTGCCCAAACTGACCATACTAGATTTCCAGTCCCTGGCACCTCATCAAGGAGCCTTGTTTCTTCCTGACTTGGCTTCACAAAACCACAATGGAGTTTTACTGCTGGTTAATGAGCAAAGAAAGGTCCACGGTCCCTACAGTAGCACAGGACCGTAAGTCTAGCTCTCCAGAGATGGAGGCAGAGGGATTGGGAGTTCGAGGACAACCTGGGATACATGAGACCCCATCTCAAAATACAAAAACCAAAGCAACAACAAAAACCCAAGGGTTGAGGATGCAATTCCGTTGACAGAGTGCTCACCCGCCATGCACAAAGCTCTGGGTCTCATCCCTAGTACTCTGTAAGCTGGGGGTGGGGGGTCCAGGTCTCTAATCCCAGCAGTTGAGAGAAAGGGGCAGGAGAATCAGAAGTTCAAGGTTATCTGACGAGTCCCAGGGTCAAGCCTAGAATCTATGAGTGAGAATTCATTTCTTTTCAGGGTGAGATACGGGTTGTGGCCTGGTCCCCTGGCTTTCTGAAGCAGCCCCTCTCTGGCTGTCCCAGGACCTTCCCTCATTACTGTTCCATTTTATGTTGTTAGTAATGGAACCTCTAGCCTTCTGGTTGGTCTTAACCTGTAGAGCACAGTGGCAATGCCTGCTCCATGAAGCCTTTGTGGGGATCAGATGAGATAACCTCTGAAGAGCCTTGGCATGCTTACAGCTGTGTTATGATGCCGTCCCGATGCGCAGAGTGTCTGATGACAAGGCCCATTTTACAGATGAAGAGCTAAGGCTCAGAGAAGGGAGTCGGCTTGCCCCATTAGCAGCTGATAACTTCCCGTGCTAGAGCTGACACGGGAGAGGGTTTGTGGGCAGAGTCTAGACTTGCTGCCTGGACAGATGTGGAAAGAGCCAGCTCCTGGACAAAAGCAATGTGTCTAGCCCTGGTCATTTTCGTTTTAGCTTACGAACAACCAAGACCAAGGCAGGGGTGGCCAAGCATGAAGGCTTGGGGACAAATGTTGGCCTGGCAAGACTGTTCCAGAAGGCTGGGGAAGGGGCACAGCTGGAGCTGTCCAGGTCACCCGAGCTGCTGTCTGTAGTCCACAGATTCAGCCGCGTCAGCTTTGGATCACAGTTCCCAGGCCAGGTCCCACCATCTGCCTCGTCAGACATTAATGCTCACGACAACTTATTATGTCATCTATTAACAGAATTCTCGCCACACGTGCATCTGGGTCCTGGCCTGGGAGAATTTAGACTTTCTTGAAGGTAAATGGGGAGAGTGCATATTTTCCAAGTCAGGCAGGCGTTCACAAGAGAATGCTTTTATGTAACTAGCATTCCAGAGTGGAGTCAACCGAGATGAGCTGGGCTGTGTGACTGACCCGGCGCTCCTTCCAGGTGGAGGTAAAAGAGATGCTAGGAGTCGGTCCACATCAGATGGGAGGCGGATACCTGTAAGCCTAGCTCTGGGTAGATGGAGGGAAGATGGATCAGAAGTTCAAGGTCATCTTCAGTGCTGTGACGAGATTGAGGAAAGCATGAGCAACATGAAATTGTGTCCTAAAAAGAAGGAAAGAAAGAAAAGAAATGAACAACAGATCTGAGGGATCAGTTCCCCCCTCTGATCAAATTTTGGTAGCAATGCCAGGTAGGTAGGTACCCATCAATAAGTTATTGATTAAATGCAGTGTCTGGGCATGGTAGTATGCCTGTGATTCCCCTGTAGTCTCCAACTGCTAGGGAGCCAAAGCCAGAGCATTGCTTGAGACTGTGAGTTTGGGGCTAGCCTGGACCACATGGTAAGCAAGACCTTGTTTTCAGAAGATAATGGTCTGAGTGTGAATGCTCTTTCTCAGTGTGTGGCACATGGTATGCAGAGAGGGCCTCTGCCCTCTGTTGTTTTACAAGGTTCCATGGGTAGCGTTGTCTACAAAGACAGCCTCAAGTTAGAGTGTTATTTATTGTTTGAGACAGTCTCAGTATGAAGTCCTGGCTATCCTGAACCCACTAGGTAGAGCAAGGTGATCTCGAATTTGCAGTAATCTTCTAGGCTCTGCTCCTAAATGCTAGGCTTGTGAGTGTGAGCTGCCAAGTTATCCAGTGTTCCTGTAAGATCAACACTTGGATGTCTTTGGTCTAAAACGGCTGTATCATGCTTACCTGTCAGAGCAGAGATGATCCAGAAGGTGTTTTCCAAGGGCGAGGCTCCTCCATTGCACTTGGGGTTTGCCAATTCACACACCCTGTGATTCTCCCAAATGATGGAAATTCAACTGTGTGATTTGTGGTAACTGGGGACTCTGTTCATGCTCTCCCCTATAAACATAAAACATAAAATGATTGTACCCATGAAAGCAGTTCAGGACAAGGAGAGGTGTACCCTGGGCCCCAGCACAGCCATTAGTTCCACCACTCCGTTTATTTCCTCTCACCTCTTCATCCGTCTCAGGAAGGCGGGGGCAGGGGTGGGGTTAGGGAGATGGCTCACTGGTTAAGACCACTCACTGCTCTTCTAGATACCCAGGTTCAATCCCTAGAACCTATGTGGTGGTTCATGACCCATCTGTAACTCCAGGCCCAAGAGATACAGCGCCCTCTTCTGCCACCTGTGGGTGCCAGGCTGTGCATGTGGCACAAACATACATGTAAGCAAAACATCCCATACACATAATATAATTAAAAGAAAAAAGTTGTGGGTGAAGCTGGAGAGAGAGAGCCCTGTCATTAAAGAGCACTTGATGTTCTTCCAGAGGACCTGAGTTCAGTTCCGAGCACACACATCAGGTGGTTTACAGCTCCAGGGGATCCAAAGCCTCCAGTGGGTACCTCCACTGATATGCACATACATAATTAAAAATAATTACATCTTACAAAAATGATTCCCACCACGGTTGGAAAGATGAATCGGTGGCTAAAAGTACTTCCTTCTCTTGTGCAGGGGCTGGTTTGTGTTCCCAGCACCACTATAGTGTGCACACTACATGTGTGTACGGTGCACATAGTACATGAAGGCATGAACATACACGTAACTAATAAATCAACTACTTTAAAAAATGATTTCTGGCGCTCTTGCTACCATGCCTTATTTTATATTATTATTTTATTTTGAAACAGGTTCTCTCTCCTTAGTCCTGTCTGGCATGGAACTCAGAGGGATCCGTCCACCTGCCTCTGCCTACTCAGTACTGGGATTAAAGGTGTACCCTACCACACCAGCTATCCCTTTTATTTTGGATCAACAGGAAGCCAGTCTGGGGTTTAAGGAAATGAGATGGAATATGATAGCAATACTATCTCATGGCTGGAAGCACATAATTAGAATTCAGTTTCCTATGACCCCAAAGTTGTTGGTTTTTTTTCTTTCAATATTTTTACTAATTCTTTGAGAGTTTCATAAATGTATACAATGTATCTTGGTCATATTCACCCCATAAGAGCTCCCAGGTCCACTGCCATCCCCTTCCATCTTTGTCGTCCCTGCTTCCGTTTTTTAAAAATGTATTTAACTATTTTACGTTCACTGATGTGAAGGTGTCAGACCCCTTGGAAATGGAGTTATAGATAGCTGTGAGCGGCCATAGAGGTGCTGGGAATTGAACCTTGGTCTTTTGGAAGAACACACCACTTGGAAGACTCTTAACCACTGAGCCGTCTCTCCAGCCCCTCCCCGCTCCCGTGGTTTAAAATATATCTATTTGTTACTTCGTCTGAGCGTGACTAAGTGAGCACACACTTTTAATCCCAGCATTTAGAGGGCAGAGGCAGGTGATCTCTGAGTTTGAGGCCAGCCTGGTCTGTATAGCAAGTTCCAGACGAGCTAGGGCTACATAGTGAAACCATGTCTAAAACAGGGTTTACTTTTATTTCATGTTTGTTTGCCACACGTATGGAGGCCTGGAGTCGTGGGTGTTTATGAGCCGACATGTAGGTGCCGGGAGCCAAACCTGTGTCTGCAAGAGCAGCAAGCGTTCTTCGCTGCTGAGCCATCTTTCTAGTCCTTTGTGTCCCTCTGTCTTCCTTCCTTCCTTCCTTCCTTCCTTCCTTCCTTCCTTCCTTCCTTCCTTCCTTCCTTCCTTCCTTCCTTTCTTCCATTACAGATGGTTGTGAGCCTCCATGTGGTTGCTGGGAATTGAACTCCAGACCTCCGGAAGAGCAGTCAGTGTGCTCTTAACCACTGAGCCATCTCTCCAGCCACGCACGTGTCCTTTTTTCATAATAATCCAGTTTGTGCTCATTTGTTCATGGGTGTGGCTCCATTCCACTGGAGCGCGGTCAGCCTACCAAGGGCCCCACCCTTAAAGTAAACGGACTGTCTCTGAAAGAATCACTAGCCCATCCTTGCATGCCGAAATGTTAACTGGCTTGATCTTCAAGCAGCCGAAGCTGCTGTACTTCGTGAGCAGCCGCGGTCCTGTTCAGGCCAGGAGTGTCCATTGTTTGTGCTCTGGTCCTTCCCAGCTTCTAGCTGCTACCGATCTTTACTGCCACCATTTCTGTCTCAAAGGCCCCAGACACAGGGACCTCCTTAGATAGCCAGGGCTGTGGGAGAGGTTTTGAGAGGTGATCAGGCTAGTTGTGAGAATTCCTTGCCTCACAGGCTGAGGCATTAAGGCACAGGAGAGCCGATCCCCGGACGCACACCACACACGCACACACCTCTCCTCGGCAGTTATGGGATGTCAACCTGTGCTCTGTTCCCGTGCAGATGACAACAGCAACCAGAGCTCCATAGCAGACGCCTCCCCCATCAAGCAGGAGAACAGCAGCAACTCAAGCCCCGCCCCAGAGCCCAACGCGCCTGTGCCCGGTGACGGCCCCGAAGCCAAGGCTGATGAGACGCAGGCTGATGGAAAAGAGCACCCTGGAGCTGAAGGTACTTGCCGTCCTGAGACGGGGCACGGAGGGGCTGCTGCTGAGCCAGCCTGCAGCCAGACAAGCCACAGGTGTTTTAAGAAGGCTTTGCCATGTGCCAAGCCCAGACCATGACTGTAGAAAAGTAAGACCTGGTTTAGAGCCATTTAAAAAAGAGAAATCAGACGATTGGGCTGGGTTTGAACTCTAACATCACATAAGCTGAGCATGTTTTATACGCTTGGGATCTTTGCACTTGGGAGGCAGAGGCAGGAGGATCAGGAGTTTGGGCCAGTCTGGTCTACATACTGAGTTCCAGGACAGCCAGGGCTACACAGAGAAACCCTGTCTCAATAAAAAAAAAAAATAAAATAAAAAATAAAACAAACAAATAAAATCACTAGATATTAGGAATGGAAGTAAAAGTCCTGCTGGATTATAAAGGTTAGAAAAGGCTTCCTTGTGGTGACAAAAGCAGGTGAAGGTGGAGTTAGGCAAGTAAAGAAACCAGAGGGCTATCTGGGAGAAGAGCATTATCAGCAGAGAGCCGGTGGTACAAAGGTCCTGAGGTAGAGGTTAGGTCAGTGTGGCCAGAGAAGACGTGAGGGACTAGAAAAGTAAGATGAGTCACAGTGGGCTCAGCTTCAAATGTGGTGAGCTCATAAGGCCACTGTCCCCTGGCTTTGTATAGTCAGTGAGACAAGAGGCATGGGTTGACAGGACCTAAAGAACTGAGAAAGATGATGTGATGCTTAGGGTCGAAGGTGGCAACATCATTATGTGACTGCACCATTGTCTATGTGGGGAGGGACGGTAGCTAGGCCAGCAGAGGAGCGGAGGAGGTGACACAGGCCTGATAACTGACCGATGCTGGGAGCTTCGATCCTAGTCCAGTGGAGGCTGGTTCAAGGTGATCACTGTAAGGCCAGCCTGAGCTACAGAGCAAATGCTGGGGCTAGCCTAGAACAAAGCAAAGAAGTTTGGAAAAGTGGTTCAACAGTTAAGAGCATTGGTTGCTTTTACAGAGAACCCAGGTTCAATCCCCAGGACCCACGTAGTAGCTCACAGCTGTTTAACTCCAGTTCGAGGGGATACACTCCAATGCTGTCCTGGCTTCCAAGGGCACTGCATGTAACTGGTACATTTACATTTAATTAAACTACTCATACACATAAAATAAAAATATATAAATAGGTAAAAGTCTGAAGATATATTTCAATGATAGAACTCTTGTCGAGCATGGCAGGGACCCTAGGTTTAATCCCCAGTGTCTGTCTGTCTGTCTGTCTCTGTCTCTCTGTCTCTGTCTCTGTCTCTCTCTCTCTCACATACAGACACACACACACACACACACACACACACACACGAGGATGGGGTTGGCGGGGGAATGGTGGGAGTTGAAGCTCAGTTGGTAGAGCAATTGGCTAGCATCTAAGAAGCTCTGGATTCTATCCCTAGTGCTAAGTAAACTCGGTGTGGTGGTACCTACCACATGGAAGATAGAGGCATACGGACCAGGAAGAAGTGCAGAGTCATCCTTGGCCACATACTGAGTTCAAGCTTAACCTGGAAAAATGTGTATGCCTTCAAAGAAGAGATTTTTTTTATTATTTTTATTTTCGAATTGCTTTCCACTTGACTTTTGAGGTCATGGTCACAGTAAAGAAAGGGAATCTGGAGGCCTTAAGAAGGTTTCTTGACAGTGATGCCATGTAACCCAAGCTTCAAGGATGAGTTGATGTCACAGGAGGGTACAGAGAAACCAAGTCCCAGAATGGTGTAACACAGGGAACTGTGGAAAGTCAGTGTGACTGCCGGCCCCAGACCTGTACAGGGAGTGCTGAGTGGAAGTTGGAAGCTGGAACGCAGAGGGCTTACCTGACTGACCAGCTGGAGAGTGTGCAGCCTGGACTTCAGCTAAAGGCATCCTAAAGAGTGAAAGTGCATGGTAGGATGCCCGAGAACAGGAAGAGAGGCTCCGCTAGGCTGGACCGGCTCAGATTTAGGTGGCCACCATTTTTTGAGCAGGTGAGAGTACCCATGTGTGAGGTTGGCCCTTGGATAGGGCAGAAGTGGGTCAGTAGGTTGATATACCGAGGATCTTAGTTAGGTTTTTATTGCTGTGATAAAACACTATGGCCATAAACAACTTGGGCCGGAAAAGGTTTATTTCGGCTTACCGTTCCGTATCACAGACTCATATCACAGACAAAGGAAGTCAGGACAGGAACCTGGAGCAGGAGCCGAAGCAGTGGCCATGGAGGGATGCTGCTTACCGGCTTGCTCCCATGGCTTGCTCAGCCTGCTTCCTTATAGCACCCAGGACCACCTGTCCGGAGTGGTACCGCCCACAGTGAGCGAGGCCTCCCATCAATCAAGAAAGTGCTCTACCACTTGTCCACAGGTCGTTCTGATGGGGCATTTTCTTAATCAAGTTTCCTTCTTTCCAAGTGACCCTAGCTTGTGTCAAGTTGACATAAAACTTACCAGCACACAGGGGACCGTACAGATGTTAGGATGGGGATGGAAGTGAGTGTCTTCTACCTCAGTTCTCCTGTGGTTGCGTTCCTCCACCCCAAGAGGCAGAGTGCTTGCTTAGCACGCATGAGACCCTGGGTCCCATCCCTACACACACACACACACACACACACACACACACACACACACACACACA
>NW_021604614.1:13027383-13046620 GCF_004785775.1 Grammomys surdaster | reverse complement strand
ACACACACACACACACACACACACACACACACACACACACACACACACACACGAGCTTCTTTGTAATTTCCCTAGTGGCTTTGCTAAAGCCCTCTGCCATTTACATCTGTGGCCATGACCTCGTGTTTCAGCTCGAGGGCCCTTACAGTCAGGACACGCTCAGTCTTGCTTCCATCCCGTTGGTTAGATAATGCTTTAGACAGAAGGTGGAGGGGCTGGGATAGGCCATAGTCACGGCTAACCTGCTGTTCACCACTCAGTGGCCTTGCACAGGCAACATAACTCCTCTGCACCTACCGGTTTTCTTGTTTCTAAAACGGGACGGATAAAAGTGGCTTCCCTTGTCAAATTGTAGCAAGGAATGAAGGAAGTGGAGATACCAGCCGAGCACTCAGCAGAATTCTGGGGTGGACAGAAGGAGCTAGAGAGCTGTGGGGAGCCCCTCACCCCCCGCCCCCACGTGAGTGAGAGATTCTGAGGTTACTGGGGCAAGTATGGTCATGTCTGGAGCCACCTCGGCTTCATTCCTCTCCTGCTGTCTGGCTATGGCCTCATTTCCCATGAATTTGAATCTGGGTCCCCTTCCTCCTAACAGGCTGGTTACAACTCAGCTGTAAGAGTTCCGGATGCGATGCTGTTTCTATCACAGCTGTCTTTTATACCCCCACCCTCCAACTCCATCAAAAGCTTTATAGGCCCAGATGGCAATCATATGGGGTCCTCTTCCAGTTACCCCAGGCCATTGGGCTAGGACCCGTGTGTTCTCCCCACAGGTGGGAAACTGAGACAGGGTGAGTTCGCCACCAGCTGTTGACCTTGCTTTGAACTTGTTTACTGCTGAGTGAGCTAAGGGAATGACATAATGTCCAAGCTCCCCGGACTAAATTTAGGCCCCGGGAAATAATTTCCCCTGGGTGAGTTCCAGAAGCACCAGGACTCTCAGAGAACAGGCTGCTGTCCTGAGCCCTCAGGCCTGGCTCTCAAGGAAGCCTCGAGCCTGGGCATGCCTCTGCCAGCAAACAGGCATCATGAGTCTTCAAATCTCTGGTGACCGACTGCCTTGAGGGCGGTAAACCCTGCCTCTCTCCCTCCCTGCCTCCCTCCCTCCCCCCTTCCTCCCTCCCTCCCCCCCCTCCCCCCCTCCTTCCCTCCCTCCCATCTGCAGTGCCCAGTGTGTGTGGAAAACAAACTGCCCGCAGAGGCAGACACCAGTAAGACAGACTTTTTAGTTTAACTATTTTTAAAGCAAACAAAGAGATTATGAAATAGAATACAAAATTAATGTGGGTTTTTTCCCCCATCTTTTTCTCTTTGCAAGCAGAGTATCATGTAACTGCAACAAAGGCTGGTCTTGAACTCCTGACATGTACATCCAAAGTGCTGTGATTACAACACATGCTTCCACGTCCAACTTTTCTTTGTTCTCTTCCCCCCCCCCCCCCATTTTCTTTAAGGCAGAGACTTACTATGTAGCCCTACTGGCCTGAAACTCTCAGAGCTCCTCCTGCCTCTGCCTTGTGAGTTAATTAAAAGTGTGCCATTGTGCCTGGCCCTTTAATATTTCCCTTCTTAAAAACATTTTATTTTGTGTGTATAAGTGTTTTGCCTTAGGTATGTATGTGCACCATGTACATGTCTGGTACCCTCAAAGGTCAGGAGAAGGTGTTAGACCCTCTGCAAGTGACATTTTGGATGATTTTGAGCCACCATGTGGCTGCTGGGAACCAAACCCACGTAGGTCCTCTGTAAGAACAGCCAGTGCTTTTAACCACTGAGCAATTTCCCAGTTCCAGTGTCATCTCCTTTTTAGCCACAGGAAATTCATGCCCCAGGCCTGGAGTTGCCCATATGTAGTCCCAGTTCTCAGGTGGCTGAAGTACAAAGACCACAGATTTAAGGCTAGCCTGGGCTTCATAGCTTCATTGCAAAACCTGTCTCCAAAAGGGGGGGGGGGAGAGAGAGAGAGAGGGAGAGGGAGGAAATGAACCACTTTGGTGGTGATAAAGGACAAAGCTCAGCTGTAGATTTCATGTGTAGTCTATGAGAAATCCTGGGCTCAACTCCCAGGACCCCAAAGAAAAAAATGTTTCTAAGTGAAAAACAGTTCTCTGGTATCTAGGATATTCTGTCACCTCTGTGTAGTTCCAGAACATTTTCCTCAGTCCTCAAAGAAACTGCCTATACTGTACGGTCCCTCTCTGACGTCCTTCAGCATTCCCTTACGATAACAGTGCGCTGTGTGTTTGTGTGTGTGTGTGTGTGTGTGTGTGTGAGCCTGCTGTGTGTGCTGTTGTGGACATTTCACATGAAGAACATCACACGTCTTGCCTTCCACCTTGTCAAGACA
This sequence comes from Grammomys surdaster, assembly GCF_004785775.1. Classification (NCBI taxonomy): domain Eukaryota; kingdom Metazoa; phylum Chordata; class Mammalia; order Rodentia; family Muridae; genus Grammomys; species Grammomys surdaster. Next base: position 13,044,273 of record NW_021604614.1, on the reverse strand, counting down.
GGTTCTGTCTTGTTTCCGGTGCTGTGCTGTATTGTCCAGGCTAGCTGGCCCTTAAGTTTCTGAGCCAGTCTCCTGTCTTTGCCTCCTGTCTTGCAAGTGCTGGGATTACAGATGTGTGCCACCCCGTCCTGATTTTCACATGGGTTCTAGGGAACAGACCTGGGTTTTTAGGCTTTTGTAACTAGTACCGTCACCCCTGAGCCATCTCTCTGGCCCTCTTTTCTTCCTTTTTATGATTGGGTAGTATCTACTATAATACTATGTGGTTGTTTCCACGGAAGAACTCACCATTGAAAATAGTACTCCTGTGGCATTTGTATTCAAAATTCTGGTCTCTGGACCAAAAAGTAATATTACTGGGTCTTGACAGGTGTGATGGCGCACACCTTTAGTCCCAGCACTTGGGAGGCAGAGGTAGGTGGATCTCTGAGTTCAAGGACAGTCTGGTCTATAGAGCAAATACCAGAAGAGTTAGGGCTATACAGAGTAACCCTGTCTCTGTCTCTGTCTCTCTCTCTCTCTATATATATATATATATATGTATATGTATATGTATATATGTATATATGTATATGTATAATTAAAATATAAAATTTTATTTTTTATATAGATATATAAATTTTTTTTTTAGGAACTGCCATTAACATAGATTTTCAAGGGGAAACGAAAAGAATTTGAGTTCATGTTCTGGATAATCCATCAGTTACTCCCACCTAGGGTTAATTTGTGTTTGGGGGTGGGGGTTGTTAAGACAGATTGTCACTATGTAACCCAGATTAGCTTTGAACTCTTTCCTATCCCCCTGCCTCAGCCTTCCAAATGGTAGGTTTACAGACTTCTGCCTCCATGACTAGCCAGTTTGGGATCTGTCCATGCCAGCACAGGTAACCCTCACAGCCACTGGAAAGGGTTGGGTGGCTGTCGGCAACCTTGTTTTTATAGGGGAGGCAGAGATCTTGTACAGAAAAGACCGGTCCGGTGATTCACTGGGGGTAAAGGCGATGTTTAAACTTAAATCTGTCTCCAAACTGATTCCCTCTGCATCCCCGGTTGTAGGTGGAGCCCCACCCATGGATTGTAAGAAAGCCCAGCACAGAAACTCTGACCAACCGTGTAAAGGTGGGCTGCTGGTCTGGGTCCAGTAGCAGAGCACTGAGCATCTTGGAGCTCCTACCGGCCCTGCGAGTAGCTGTCTGTACCCCCGCCCGCCTCAGGCTCTAGACAGCAGCTGGCTGTATGCCCATAGTACTTACATAGTGTTTTTTAGTTATTGCCTGGATTTTGTACTTTGTTATTCCTCTGCCTCAGAAAGTAAGCCATGCTTGCTTAGGCACATCTTCAAGATTAAAAATCAAATTTAAATAAAGTCAGGGTGACCTGTCATCAGGGCCGTGTGTGAACAGCCTAAGTCAGGGTGGGAAGTGTCTCCTTCCTTGTGTCCTAGAATCTCTAGATAAACTCCAGTGACTCACGGAGTTCCAAGCGCCCCTCACCTCTTCCAACCTGCACCTTCCTTTTGCCAAAAAATTGTGAGCTTGGGAAAGAGGGAGACTGAAGCATGACAAATAACCCAAGTGGTTAGTTGCATCGTCAGATAAACGATTGCTTCCCAGAATGCTGTTCAGCCAGGTTGTAAGCTCCTGAGTATAGAGAATTTGCCCTCACCATTCAGAGAGAGAGAGAAGATCTGTATGCACATGAGGGAACAGTCTAGGACAGTGGGACCGAGTCCTTTAAAATACTGGCATGTGGATCTTAGAGGTGTGAAGTATCAGTTGAGTTTAGCTCTGCTTTTTGTTTTCCCTTGATGGTTAGCTGCCACTGCTCGAGTCCCTTAGAATCATCCTTATTGTTAAGAGAAATGTTGGGCTAGGGTTATAGTTCAGTTGATAGAGTACTCACCCAGGGCTGCTATCCCCAAAGCCCTGGGTTTGATCCTCACCACCAAATAAACTGGCTTTGGCAATGTGCACCGGTGAATCTCAGCACTCAGGAGGTAGAGTTCATAGGTCCCAAAGTTCAAGGTTATCCTCAGCTACCAATAGTCTGAGACTGGCCTAGAATATTTGAGACCTGTCTCAAAAGAAGACGGCAGGGACAGTAAGATGGCTCAGCAGGTAAAGGCACTTGTCACTAAGCCTGCCACCTTGAGTTCGGTTGTCAGAACTCACATGGTAGGAGAGAACTGAGTTCATCTGACCTCTGACCTCCATATATGCACTGTGGCATGCAAGCACATATACTGAATAAACAAATGTGTTTTGTTTTTAAATTAGAGACGAGAGATTTCTCAACAGTTAAGATCGTTGGCTGCTCTTGCAGAGGACCCAAAAATAAGTAACTCTTGGAAACACTTGTTTCCTGCTGCCTCTGATGTTAGGAGAACGCTAGCTCTCTACAACAGCCTAGTGAAGTCTCTGTGGCCATGGCTCCCCTGCTGGAGCCAGGTGACAGCCATGATTGCTGTAGCACGTGGGGCCCAGCAGAGGGCGCCAGACTGGCAGCATCATGTGCTAAGTAGCCCTCCCTCTTCCTCCAGGCAGAGTCGGTATGCATGGAAGGAGGATTGGAGACCCACTGAGCTCACTTGTGACCTGGTTCCTTAACTGTTCGGCTAGTTGATAAACCAGAAACTTCCCAAGCTTTAGTCGAATCCAGGTCTGGAAGCTCCCCGCCATAAAACTCCCCAGATCTGGGTATTTTTAGGACTTGGCCCATCTGCCTCAGCTTCTCGAGTGTCTGAAAACAGCTTCTGTTGTCTTGCTTCTTGCTCAGATGCTTCTGATGAGCAAAATTCACAGTCTTCGATGGAAAACTCAGTGAACAGCTCAGAGAAAGCGGAACGGCAGCCATCTGCAGAGTCAGGGTTGGCAGCGGAAGCATCGGCCATCTCTCAGGTACCTGCAGCTGGGCCTCAGTGGGGCGGGGCTGGGGTTCTCCGTGGCATGTTGAAAGTCTTGCTGCTTCCTGTTGGACTGTTAGAACACTCCTCGTCCACTGAGCAGCCATTCAAAGTATAAGCCTATGCCATCTGGGACCCAGAAAACCAAAGGCTGGATTACTCTTTGGAATTTTGCATGTGATACAGCCCCCTTCTGTGTTATAACCAGATATCAACATCGTTCTTGGATTGTTCGGTGCAAACCCAAGGCCCAGGGGCAGGAGGCAGATATGATAGAATCTAGCCCAGGTTCAAATCCAGCTCCAGTCAGCTGGATATGGAGGTGCACGTCAGTAACCTCAACTACTTAGAGAGTTGAGGGAGTAGAATTGCAAGTTCAAAGCCAACCTGGGACACTTAATGAGAGACCATTCTTATCTGCCTGGCTGGCTCTGTATCCCTGTTGCCTGGAATAGGACCAGGTCTTTAGCAGGCTCTGTGCTAACCATAATGAAGAGACGTTAACTTAGGTGTAAGACGGGCGCTAGGCTTGAAGAGGCTCAAATAGAACGTGATGGGGGAGGGAGACCTGGAGCTTGTCCCCCAGCCTCTCCAGCGTTGCTAAGAGGTCAGGGCTTCTGTTTTCAAGTCAGTGGGGCTTTGTTTGGAATGTTGGAAGCTTTGTTTCTGTGAGTGGTTTACAGTTTAAGGAGCAGGCTCAGGTGATGTTGGATGACACCTGCAAGGCCACGTCATGACAGCTCAGACAGACTTTTAAGAGGTACAGCGGGAAGATCTTGCTAACGGGGGTGGGGAGCGTGGTAGATGGAAAGAGGGGGCTGTAGGGTGCTTTGCAGGCACTGGCTGTGTTTCGTGCCTGTGGTAACACAGAGACACAGGAAAGTCCAGGGAGCACTGGTTAGCTGTCTGGAGTTTGGTCTCTTGGTGATAGGCAAGGTCTGAGAGACCAGCAGTGACTGAAGGTGAACGAGTAACCTTTTGGGTGACCGTAGACTTCTTGGGAATTTGATGACCACTTTCCTCCGAGTAGTGTCTGTGTGTCCGTGCAACAGACGCTGGGCATCTGCCCCGAGCCAGGTACCTTAGCCTGAAGTTGAATAGTTCTGGGTTTTGAGGAAGCCACCTCAGAGGTGGGTCGCAGAACTAAGCCTTATGCTCTGGTACCTGCACGGATACAGTCAGAAAGACTAGTCACAGGGAAACTTGGCTCAGCCTGTGTGGAGTCAAAGACAATGGGGCTCAAACACTAGAGGGAACAGCACAGGGAGGGGGCTGTGGTTCAGAGAGACAGTGGTGTTAGAGCAGGTGGGTTTTTTGCTCTGTCTAAAGCAGTGGGATTTAAAGTTCTCCATGTGTGGAATCCCCTACCACACATGTATACTGCTCATGGGGGTTCAGTCAGAACTATACAGTTCTTTCCCCCACACCCCGCTCTGTCCCCTCCCCCTCTGGAGCCAACCTGTGCCCTGACCACCCTCCCTGCTTGTACTGACCCCCAGCACTTCTCTTCTTTCCCCAAAGGATTTAGAAGGAGTGCCACCGTCCAAAAAGATGAAGCTGGAAGCCTCTCAACAGAACTCCGAAGAGATGTAGACGCCCAGTGGGACCCTCTGGTCCATGTTTCATGGCAGGTACATCAGCAGGCTTAATTCTAGAACGCGGCCCAAGCGACTCCTCTTGGGTGTGAGCAGAACTAACGTTTCAAGTTTACTAAGTGCAAATCCAAGAAAACAAAAAACAAAAAACCTAGAGCGACGGGAACCTCGCAGACGCTTGACGGACTCTGCTGTGAAACTGAAACACTCGAACCTTCAAGTGACTGTCCTCGGGGAGGTGGGTCAACAGCTCAGGAGTGTCTGCACACTGTCTCGGAGCCAAGATTACATTTGTGTTGCTGCTGTATTCCCCGCCCCCCACTTCTCTATTTAACCACATAAGCTATTCGAGGGTGGTACCAATCAGGAGTTTGCTTTCCATAGGGGCTTTTGGCTCTTCAACCAGTTCCTTCTGCTTTCTTTTTTTGTGCCTTGTACCCTAGAGGTGACCTCTGGCATGCTTCCTGGTTTTTGCATCTCTCCTGGCAAAGTGCCCACTTGTTTTGGTTGGCTGCTGCCCCCCCTCCCCCCAATGCCTCTCTCCTCCTTGCCCCAAGACTGCTTCAAAGCAAGCAGGGTAGAGCGGCGGGAGATCAGGCACCTTTCAGTGGCTCCTGGTTCAGGTGAGCAGTGTTTGGGCACACCCTGAGCCCCAACTTCCAGGGCTCCCGGGGCTACAAGTTCGGCCCCGTTTCCCAAGGGCTGGCCTCTTTGGTTCAGGACATGCCCTCACCTTCTGGAGCCATGGAGGCTAGGGGTTTGCAAGCCACCGTAGCCCAGATTGACATGCAAAGCCTTTAGATTTTTCTGGCACTTCTACCCTATGTCCCCCCCCCCCCCCGGACTCTGGCCACAACTGGCACTGCTCTCTCCAGGTCCTCCGAAGACAAAATGACTGACTGAGCTTGTCTCCTTAGGATAGTACAGGGCTGGGGAGGTTGGGAGCAGGCGGCAGGAATAGCTGGTGCTGAACTCTCCCACAGGACATTGCTTGGATTTCAAATCCATGGAAACCTGTTGCCCTTTGTCCCTGTCTCCTATTCCCTCCCCCCTTCCCCCACCTCTCAGAATCCCAGGCAGGATGCTCCTGCTATGTTCTGACTCTCAGAGGCAACAGGTGGATGGAGCCTCATTCCCAGTACCTGCTGTTGGTCTCCATTGGAGATCGGACCTTAACCGTTGGGCCTCAAAGGCCAGAAGCAAGGCACAGAGGAACCGGGAAGATTTGCACACACCCCCAGAAAGGAGCCTCCGAGGCGCTCCCTTCCCCTGTTCTCGATTGCACCGAGACAGCTTTCCCTCACTCAGTGGAGATACCACTTGGATGGACTGCCCAGCTGTTGATTTCTGAGGCCTGGTTTGCTCTTAATTCCTTTACTGGACCCCTCAACCTTAAACGCTTCCCCTATGCTTTCTTACTGCACTGGAGTTCGAACTCCCTATGAGTTGTATGTTGGGGCGGGCCGGGGTGGTTTTTGTCTTTTTTTTGTTCTTGTTTTGTTTTCTTTGCTAATTGGTGCATATTCAGGTACCACCTTTTGATGTGTGGATCTTTCTCCAAACCACCATGAGAAGTGTCTGCCAGGCTCCATTTTCTAAGAGTTTCTGAGGGGGACAGCTCCCATTTCTGTTTATGGTTTTAAGGGAACTGTCTATTTCCTATACTTCAAGAAGAATCAAAATGTTCCTGAATTTTAAATACCTCATGCAAAAATATCTCCTTGAAATAAGGGAAGAAAAAAAAAACTTTGAAAATCGTAATGTTGAAGTTAGCAATGCTAAAATGTTTCTGTCTTAAAAAATTTTTTTTTCTGGTACTTAGCGATTTTGCCCCTCAGGCGGTCAGGTCTGTGAAGAACTGTGTTCTGCGTCTTGGCCGGGAAGCAACCAGATGCACGACCTCCAATGTATCTCAAGGTCAAGAAGGCGGCTTTACCTCCAGATTCTAGAGTTAGGGCAACATTTTTCTTTTCCAGCAAAACTCCATTTTGGTGAAAGATGAATTTGATTATTTATTTCTTCTTCTGGGAAACAAGAGGTTACAACGTGAACAGCTGAGGGAGAACCCAACACGGGCATCCACGGAGCCAGCAGGGCGGCCAGGGCCGCCTGTACCTCTTCTACCCTCTGCAGCCTCTCTGGACAGTCAGGAGGAGTTGATGCGGTGAGAATGAAGACAACGGTGAGGTCCACGGTACCGAGGCTGTCGTTAGTTTTTCTCTGAAGTGCCTGAAGGTAGGAACGGGCCGTCGATGGGGGACTGTTCGGATGCCCCCCACCCCGGACGGCCACGCCAGGCAAAGAGCCAGCAGCCCTGCGCTCCACGCTGGCCAGGAACGCCTTCCACGAGGAGCGGTCAGACTGCAAAATCCAATGTGCTTCCTTCCCCGCCACGGTCCTCTCTCTGGAGCCGATGGTCCCTGTCCCTGAACGAGCCCCAGCCCTCATCCCCACCACCGAACCTAAGACCTTTCATCTGGCCGAGCCAGGGCAGGGGATCCTGAGCAAATGCCCTCCGTGGACATCAGGCCCCATGGGCTAAAGGGCTCCCAGGGCAAACTTCCCCTAAAACTTGAAGGTGGGGGAATGGCGGCTACACATTCCACAAAGTGCTGCACTTGCACCCACAACCCGGAAGGAAGGCTCTTAAGCGATTCTTAGAGGGTGGTGACTGCCCATCGTCAGACGGTGTCGTGGTTTGGAATGTTAATTATTGCCGAGGACCTGGTTAGAGGTATAAAGACATTTTTTCACTATTACCTAATTTTTTTTTTCCTCTTACAAAAAAAAATTTTTTTTTGGTGTGTTGTACAGCAGTATAATTTTTCACTTATTTATTCCATCAGTAGATATTGTTTGTACAATGTACAATGGTTTCATTTCAGAAAATAATAATAATAAAAAAAAAGTTCTGATCATGAGTTTGGTGGCTTAGCCCATTGTAATAAAGAATAAAATCAGGTGGATAAAGATGTCCTTCCTTGGCTGTTTGGACTTCTTTTGTAAGGCTGGTAAGTTCCTTGTAGGAGACGTTACTGCTGATCAGAGTTATGATAGCTGCCATTATTAAACCCCTGGTGAGTGCTAGGCCAGCGCCAGACTCTCCTTTCTGTGGCTGGATGTTCTCTATTACCTCGTACAGGAGTAGACAGCAAGGTTGCACTTTGTCCAGCTTACATAGCCAGGTAAAGCTCCAGCCTGAAAGCTGTACCTGAGAGGCAGGAGTTGTGGTGCAGACCCAAAATCACAGCACTTGGCAGGCTGAGGCAGAAGGATTGCTGAGAGTTCAAGGCCTAGACTACTTAACAAATAGCAAGCTAGCCAGGGCTACTTAGCAAGACCCTGTCCCCCCCCCCCCAAAAAAAAAGCACTTACCCAGTGTGTGTGAACCCCTGGGTTCAGTCCTCAGCACCACATAAAACAATGTGCTGATACATGCCTGTAATTTTAAGACTGGGAAGGCGGGCAGAACTAGAAGCTCAAGGTTTTCCCTAGCTACATCGAAAGTTCCAGGTCAGCCTGGGATACATGATACCAAAGAGGAAAAAATATTCTGTCATGTTAGCAGTTCTGGTCACCAAATACTGACAAGGATGAGAAGGAAGGATCAAAGGTTTGAGCCAGCTTGGACTATACCATTAAAAGGGGCTGGTGAGATGGCTCAACAGTTAACAGGACTTGGTGTCCTTGCAAAAGACCCAGGTTCTGTTTCGTGTATCCGCATGGGCAGCTCACAGCCGTCTGTGACTCCAGTTCCGGCGGATCCAACACACTCTTCTGGCCTCTTCAGGCACCAGTGATTGCATAGGAGGCAGGTCCGTATAGGCAAGCAAAACACTCATACACATAAATCTAAAAATTAGGGCTGGTGAGATGGCTCAGTGGTTAAGAGCACTGACTGTTCTTCCAGAGGTCATGAGTTCAAATCCCAGCAACCACATGGTGGCTCACAACCATCTGCAATGAGATCTGATGCCCTCTTGTGGGGTGTCTGAAGACAGCTACAGTGTACTTATAATAAATAAATAAATAAATAAAGTTTAAAAAAAAAATCTAAAAATTATATAAGTAAATCTTCATTTAAAAGGTGCAGAGCAGCTGGAGGGCTGGTAAATATGGTTTAGACCAGTGGTTCTCAATCTTCCTAATGCTGAGATCCCTTAATACAGTTCTTCAAGTTGTTGTGACCACCCCGGACCATAAAATCATTTTCGTTGCTACTTCATAACTGTAATTTTTGCTACTGTTAGGAATTGTAATGTAATATAAATAACTTGTGTTTTCTGATGGTCTTGGGTGACACCTGTGAAAAGGTCATCTGTCATCCCAGGGGTCGTGACCCACAGGTTGAGAACCACTGGCTTAGAGGGTAAAAGGCCTTCATCACCCAGTCTGCCCTAGGAAGCTGAGGTTGATTCCCTAACTAGTGGAAGGAGAGACCTGACTGACACAAGCTGTCCTCTGACACCCACCATGGTACATGTGTGTCTTCACACACGCACACAAAATAAAATGAAAGGGCTGGGAATAAGACCTTGGTCGGTAGAGTGCTTGCCTAAGGTATTTGAAGCCTGGGGGTTGATTCTCAGAATCACATAGGCAGGTGTGTGGTATAATTCTAGAGGTGGGAAGGTCAGAGTTCAAGTCCATCCTCAGCCTGGAGCTAAAGACCCTCTCTCCAAAAAGAAAAGTCATATCCCAACACCACAGATACGTTGTTTTCTCTTGTGTGTTGAGGGGCACGGGTCTCTATTTTCTGTCTTTTTGTTTTGGGGGTTTGCATTTAGGGTTTTTTGTTTGTTTGTTTTGGGGTGTTTTGTTTTGTTTTTAAAGATAAGGCTTCATTTTCTGTTCTCCCTCTTTCTACCACAAGGGTGTTGAGGTTAAGTCCTGGTTCTGCTTGTTGAGGTTCGGTCTGTGACTATGTGTATCTGTCGTAATGCTAAATTCTGTACCAGAAGGGACGGTCTAGACCTAAGTGAATTCTCAAGTTTACAAGCTTTTGTTGCACAAACCTTGATTTAAAACTATTGGTTAAATACAGTTGGCTCTAGCTAACTCCTGGAGGGATTAGAAGTAGGTGGATTTTTGAGTTACCTGGTTAGGGGTGGAGAAGAGAGAAAAATGAGCGACCTAAGGGAGGAGGAAGAATGAGAGGAGAGGAGGAAGCCACCTGTGAGGGGAGAGGGACCACAAGCACATGGCCAGGAGAAACGGGAAGTATCTGGGGTATGTATGACCTGGGGAGGTAGCTAGGCCATCAGTTAAAAATGTAGATTAGGGATTACCCCCCCAATAAACATAAAAAATGTCCAAACATAAAAACATAAACATAAAAAATATGTCAAATAAACATAGTCCGAGTCTCATTTATTTGTAAACTAGTCGGGGATAAGTTTAAATCGGTTGAACTACACGTGGGTACCCCAAGCCTGAATTTTTTTGTTTTAAAACAAACAAACTTAACTTAAATTGGCTTAAAACTTGTGATCCTCCCGTCTCAGCCTCTGGAGTGTCGGAGTTGTAGGGGGATACATAGGTCTGTATCACCATGCTTGGCTCCAAAAGAAAGAAAAAGTCACCCCCTGACTTCAGATCCCGTCACGGACGTAACTCTTCTGCATTCTGCACTGCAGGAGGCTCTGGCGGAGGAACTCGGTGGACACAATTGTATTGCAGCCTCTTCTTGCCTAAAGCTGGGCAGCTACTCACCAGTGGTCAGGCCCAAACCAGAGCCATCTGGCTCGTTCTCAGCCGTCCCTCGTGGGCTTTTTCCTGCCTGTGCAGTCTCAGTTCTTGCAGCTGAAACTTGGCTCTGGTCCCAGGCGGTGAGCTTAAGAAGTTTGTCCAAGAAATCTGGGAAGATGAATGTCTTCTTGTGTCTGCTTCTCCATCCCACTCCTCTTCATCGTGTACCCGGGGTTGTTTTTTGTTTGTTTGTTTGTTTGTTTGTTTTTGTTTTTTATCAGAATTGGTTGCTAAATCAACTCCTGCTAGGGGAGGTTCAGCTGTATAAAACACAAATCACAGGGACCTTGTTTACTTAGGTTTTTGTTGTTGTTGTTTTGTTTTGTTTTAATCTACTGGCTCAGCTGGTGTGCATTCATGGCTTGCTCGCTGTCCCTGGATTCACACCACTCCCATGCTCGCTCTGAGAATCTTGCCCTTTCTCCTGCCTACGTCTCTAGTCCCCAGTTCTGTCTCTGTTCTGTGTCACTTTCTCCATGGTTCTGAATGTCTTCTTGACTATGTGGAGCTGCTTTCTTTTATGTCTCCCTTCATGACAGGTAACCCAAGCATTTGTTGAGCATGCCCGGTCTGAGTCAAGGGGATGTGTGTGTTCTGAAGGCGGGGATCAGTGAAGCTCCTAGTGGAGTGGGGGAACCCCAGGCAGAGAGCCGACCCCATTCCCCAGCTGACTGCAAGGGTTAGCTGGTAGTTTCTGAGCCAAGGCTCTGCTTGACTAGAGACTGTTGTTGCCGGTGAACACCATGGACTGAAAAAAGGCTCTGCCAGAGGGGAAGGCAGGGCAGAAGGGAACTATGACAACGGGCCAAGCAGTGTCATATATTCCCAGGTGAGCTGAAGACAGTAAATATGGCAGCCGCCAAATAGCAGGGAGGAGTCAGTGGGCTGCCAAAGGCAGAAAGAAAAAAAAAAAAGCTCAAGTCCCTGGGAAACCACTGAGGTCACTGAGGTCAGTGGTAGAGTTAAGGGTAGATGATAGATCCTATATGCCGGCTAAGTTTAATGTCATGGCTCACAGTAAACTGCTTGGGCCAGTTGCATTTCCCTCTGCCTCCACCAGGGGACGCCCGTCATCACTGTTTCTAATTGTTAGTCTGGGCTGTCCAGCTGAGGCCATCTCTAGATTACAGCCGTTGGTTCAGGGACATAAAGAGGTACAGTGAGAGTGAGTTTGGGGGAATTTCGTGGGCACTGGTTTAAAGATGGCTTTTGGAGCCCGAGTCCAGGTTGTTAAACGTGACTGAAGCCAACACAAAGTTTTGAGAGCCGGCTAGGATGCATTTTGTGGTAGGGAAGCAGCCCCAGTTGCCTCTTTCCAACCTGTGAGGTCCTATGAAGCCTGGAAGGGTTAGACCAGTTAGTTAGACTAGGAGTCTTTCCCAGGTTAGACCTCAGCCTGCATCTCAGGGCTCAGAGTGTCTATTTGTTGACTGTAGTCTTGACAGACCCCTCCAGTTCTTGAGCCCTCTTCGCTGAATATACAGGCACGGCAATGTAAGGAACGCCTGCCCCGGCTCCAAATCATCCCCATTTTAGAGCTGTGTAACGAGGATTTTGAAATTTCAAAGCTGAGGACAAGAAGATAAACAGAAAATTATGGACCTAGTTCGGACCGGTCCATACAGCCTTTTCTGGAGTCTTCTGCACTCTCATGCCATGTGGTCACCCTCAGGCAAGTCTCTTACACTTCCTCATTCGTAAAATGGGGAGAATAATAGAGCCTGCTGCTAATTATAAAAGTTTACATTTTATTTGGTGGTGGTGGTAGGGGGGGGGATAGAGGGTTGAGAGAGTGTGCATACCACAGCCGGTATGGAGGGCAGTTTGCAGGATGATTGACATTGGACTTGCCCAACCAGGGTTCCCCACCCAATGCATAGCCTGACTAGTCCTTGTGGGATACGTGGAGCTCCCAGGACACAGTCAGAGAAGAAGAGATTCTAGGGCTGAGGAAAACATCGTGAATACGGGACTTCAGGTCAGATAACACATCCCAGCCCTGAGCACTGGGCTCAGGAATGCAAGCCCTGAGAGGGCTCAGTGGAACAGCCCACTGGAGACACATTCTTCCAGTACCTCCCGCTTTTCTTCATCTGCTCACTGAAAGGGCCTCCAGGAGGCAAGGTGAGGCACTGATGCCAGGCCTTGGGTGCTGTGTCTCTCCAGGATACCCCCTGGGATACTGGTACCCATGGATGCAATTTGGCTTGAGGTCTTGGCCTTTCTCTCTCCAGACCTTGGAGGAAATAACAATCTGCTTTGCATCAAGGGACCTCTATGGGTTCTCTGCTCCGTTCTCCCTTAGGACTCCCTTAGCGATGAGCTCATCTGACCTTTTTGTAACCTTGAATGACAGTTTAGGACAGAATCAGCTGTTCTGCTATACAACAAGGGAAACTGAGGCCAGGGGCATAACTGAAGAAGCTCCACAGGGGCTCAGGGAGGCAGTGTTGAAATGTAGCCTTTCATCTACTAAGGTAGGAGCTGGCAAATCCAGCCCACCCTCCTGTTTTTGTAAACCGTAGGCGTTCACTTACGTACTGTCCCTGCCTACTCTCATTGTATAGCTGTGGAGCTTAGTCATTGCAGCCGAGACTCTTGACTTCCAACGCTGAAAATAACCTCTGGCCCTTTACAAGGTTTGCCAGACCTTGGACAAAACCACATTTTCTTATTGAAACACCGTGTAGTTGAAAGAACAGTAACATTCAAGCTGAGAGTAGCGGGATATGTCTGTAAATCCAGCAGTGGAAGAAAGCTGAGGCAGGAGGATTGGGAATTTATAGTCATCCTCAGCTACCCTAAAGCTGGAGGCCAGCCTGGGCTATCGGAGATCTTGTCTCAAGAAAGAAAAAAAAGAGAGAACTTCCTGCTTCCTGTGAACCCTTAGGCCAAGCTTTGCGGCTGTGTGAAGAGGGTTTCTTTTTTTAATGTCATCCTCTTGCCCTGATAATCTTTCTGTGGCTTGTTTTGCAGCCTGACTTGGGATCAAACCTCAGCCAAGTGATTTCTTCCTAGGATCTACCTGTCCCAACCAATGACCAGGACTTGAGTTCTGTTATACTCTAACCTTCTGTGGTCAGGGTTCATGAACCCCCTCCACCCCCACCCCCACCCCCCAACACACACACCCTATCAACTATTTGCGTTGGAAATTCAATCATGTATGACCTGGTGCAGTTAGATTTCACAGCCCCCATCCTAGTATCCTGCTACCTTCAAAGAAATTTCCCAATCGATAATGAAAAGAACAGAGGAAAATAGTCGTGAATCTGAAAGGCTAACAGGACAGAAGTCCTCGGTGTCTCTGAACTTGAGCGTGAGGGAAACCCACCAGGAGTGTTACCCAGGGACAGCCTTACTCCTTGTTCATTGTAAGTAAGAACTAAGCTTTACATTCTAGAGAGTGCAGTTACCTAATAACCCTGTTGTGCTGGTTGTCCCCGGCTGCCACAGCCTCTCGTGAGTGGGACCGATGGCCGCCGACAACATCTCACCATTTCCAGTGGGATCTTTTGAAATGAAAACCTTATCATGGTGTCCATATTTCTGAACGGTTGGATGGGATCAGGGCTTCCCAAGATTTTAAATTTGTAATGAAGACACTTTTAAATAAAGTTTTATAGTCCTTATAAGAAGCAAACAAAAACAATACTCTCGTTAGATTGTATGCTTGAAATTGGTACACAGCTGGGTGTGGAGGGGTACTGCTGTCATCACAACACTCAGGTACCTGAGGCAGAAGGTTTGTTCAACCTTCAAGCCTGGGACTGCAGAGATGGCTCAGTGGTTAAGAGCACTGGCTGCTCTTCCAGAAGATCCAGGTTCAATTCCCAGCATCCACATGGCAACTCACAACCCAGTTCCATGGGATCAGACACCCTCACATCAATGCACATAAAGTTAAGTAAATATATAAGAATCCAGAGCAGCCAAGGGTACACAGAGAAACCCTGTTTTGAAAAGCAAAAACAAGAAGACAGAGTAGGAGGAGGAGAGATGGAGAGACATAGAGAGAAGTTTTATATAATATAGTATACATAGTAGTTGCTCAATAAATGTTGGTCATTTTATGATCATTAAAGTTTTGGTCTTGAAGAGAAAAAAAAAGAAAAAAGAAAACAGTCCAGGGTCTGGAGAAATGACTCGGTGGTTTAGAGTGCTTGATTCTCTTACAGAGGACCTGAGTTAAATTCCCAGCACCCACATGGTGTCTCACAACCAACTATTATTTCAGTTCCAGGGGATTTAATATTCTCTTCAGAAGTCAGGCACACAAGATGCACAGATATCCATGCAAATGTAATACTCATACACCTATGGTAAACAAACAAACAAAAACCAGTTCAAGACCAGCCTAAATTACAAAGCAAGACCCTATCTCAAGGCAGACGTCCTTGGTGGTGGCACACACCTTTGATCCCAGCACTTGGGAGGCAGAGGCAGACGGAGAACCTGATCTACTACAGACTGAGTTCTAGGACAAAAAAGGCTATACAAAGAAACTTTGTCTCAAAAAACAAAAACAAACAAAAAGTTTCTAATCTCAAAAATAGAGCTGGAGAGAAACCGGTAATCCAGCACATGAAGGCAGGATGATCAGGAGTTCAAAGACATCTTCAGCTACATAGCAAGCTGGCAGTCAGAGACAAGAAACCCTGTTTCTTGTCAAAAAGGAAAAAAATATATATGAGTGCTTTGCCTGCTTTCCTGTATGTTCGTTATGTAAGTACTTGGCCCATGCAAAAGCCAGAAAAGGGCTTTGGTGTCCTGGGACTGGAATTACAGGCTGTTGTTAGCTGCTTTGTGGATTCCGGGAACAGAACCTAGGTCCTCTGTGAAAGAGACAGACAAGTCCTCTTAACCATCACTCCATCCCCGAATATATGTTTTGATAAAACTAGATAGAAATAAACTAATCCAAACCCATAGTTATTTATTTCTTCACCCACCTATACTTCCATTCCCTTATCTGTAAGACTGGAGTGACGTTTGTCCCTTCCCCCTCAGAGTCGTGTGTGTGTGTGTGTGTGTGTGTGTGTGTGTGTGTGACACACAAAATGAGGACGTGGGTAAGCTATGTAAATGACTGTAAAAGGTGCTTGTTGGCAAAGGTATCAGTGTCTCTCTAGCCAGAGGTGTGACTGAAGAGAAGGGACCCTGTTTGGGTTAGCGTATCCGACCTGCCGCAGGCCCGGGCTGCCCAGCCACGCGCAGCGGATGCACCGGCCCTGAACTCTTTCTCCGAGTAGTCCCCAGAGGCAACGGCTGCCTTTCAGTTTCTCCACTTGTTTATTTTCGAAGGGACGCTGCCAGACCACAAGGCCGCCCCTGCCCTTTCATGGTGTGCTACGGGAGACTTCAGGAAGAGCGAGAAGAAGTCAAGACGCAGAAACCAATCCTCTTGCCAGCAAAGGGCCGCAAGAAGCCCCAGCTGTTAGGTTGCAGGGGCGCATCCGGCAGGCGCCTCAGTTGCAAAGTGGGATCAGAAAAGTCCCCTGAAAACCCGGAACCTGGAGAACGCTGATAGGGCTGGTGGTGATTACAAACCTCCACTAAGCGGTGCCGAAATAATCGGACATCCGTGTGCAAAAATAATAACCTTGTACGTGGTACCTTTATCACAGAATAAACCAGAAGATGGCTCAGTGGTTAAGAGCATATTCTGGCTGGGCATAGTGGTTCATGCTTTTAATCCCAGCCTTTAGGAGGAAGAAGCAGGTGGAACTCTGGGAGTTTAAGACCAGTGCAGTGCTCATAGCATTTCCAGAGAAGCCAGGGGTAAATAGTAAGACCATATTTTAAAACAATAGCCAGGTGACTCTCACCTTTAATCCCAGCAGTCAGGAGGCAGAGGCAGGTGGATCTCTGAGTTTGAGGGGAGCCCGGTCTACAGAGTGAGTTCTAGGACAGACAAAGAAACTCTGTCTGGAAAACAACCAACCAACCAAAAAAAAACAAAACAAAATAAAAATAGAAAAAAAGGGGGGAGGGGCTGGAGTCAAGGCTCAGAGATAAAGAGCGCTGGAGGTGTCAGCGGTTAGTCTAGGCTCCGCCCACGGTTACCTGGCAACAGCCAGGTATGGGGGGGACTCACTATAAAAGGGGCTGCTTGTCCCCCTCCTCTCTCTTGCCTTCTTGCTCTTGCTCTGTCCTCTTGCTCCTGCTCCCCCTCTCTCCCTACTGCCCTCCCCCTCTCTCCCCACGTGCTCATGGCTGGCCTCTACTCTCTACTCCCTCAACTTCCCCTCCCTATGCCCTGAATAAACTCTATTCTATACTATACCATCGTGTGGCTGGTCCCTCAGGACGAAGGGGTGCCTCAGCATGGGCCCGCAGAGGCACCCCCTTCTCCCACACCTGACTGCACATCCACCAAACACATCCCTTCTCTCCTTATATCTTTTTATAAAACTCAACAGGTTGCTCTTGCAGAGGACCTGGATTCAATTTCCAGCACCCACATGGTAACTCACAAACTTCTTGTAACTCCAGTCACAGATTGAATGCTTCCTTCTGGCCTTTATAGACAACTGTACTCCTGTGCACATCCACACACAGAGAGACAACACAAATAAGTAAATCTTTTAAAAAGAAAAAGGAAGGAAGGAAGGAAGGAAGGAAGGAAGGAAGGAAGGAAGGAAG
>NW_021604614.1:13021918-13027373 GCF_004785775.1 Grammomys surdaster | reverse complement strand
AAGGAAGGAAGGAAGGAAGGAAGGAAGGAAGGAAGGAAGGAAGGAAGGAAGGTTGCTCAAGATGGTACAGTGAGTCAAGGCACGGGTAGCCGAGCCTGAAAGGCTGAGTTCAGCCCCCAGACCCAAATCGTTGGAAGGAGAGAAGCGACTCCTACAAATTGTGCTGATCTCCACGCACATGTTTGAGTACTCACATACACATACACGAATAATGTTGGGGTGATGGTGGTGAATTTTACAACCTAGAGGAATGCCAGACCCAAGTGTCACCAACTGAAATTCCCAGGAGAAGGTGGCCAGTCTCCTCCGGTGCTGCCAAGTGATCTTTGGGGTTGGAGACACCAGGGAGAGAAGAGAGGAAGAGAGTAGGAAGGGGGTGTGACAGTTACTCTTCATTGTCAACCTGGCTATATTTGGAGTCTTCTAGAAGCACACACCTCTGGATGTCCATAAGAGGAAAGTTGAGGGAAGTTTAGCTGAGCAGGAGAGAGAACCATTCTGAACATGAAGGGTATCATCTCCCAGACTGATGACCCAGACTGAATAAGAGAAAACGGAGACGGTCTGAGTATTCCTCGCTGTTTCCTGACTTCAGAGCCAATGTGCCAGCTTCTTCATGCTCCCACCGATACACCTTCCTGCCGGATGGACTGTATCCCTTCAAACCGTGAGCCCAAATGAGCCTTCCCTTCCTTTTGCTGTCCTTGAGACATGATCTCATGTAACATGGGACGCACAATGTTGCCGAGGATAGCTTTGAATTCCTAATCCTCCTGCCTCTGCCTCCCAAGTGCTAGGCTTACACGCATGTGTCACAAGGCCAGGCTTAGGATCTCTGTAGACCAAGTTGTCTGGGAAGTAAGTATGTCATGTTGCCCATGCTGGCTACAAACACATGGCAATCCTTAGTCTCCTGAGTACAGGATTACAGATAAATGCCAGGCTAAGTAAATGTTGCCATGTATGTATAAATGTACTTATGTATGCATGTATGTACGTATGTATGTATTTTAGGGGTTGAACCTAGGAGTTTACATATGTCAAGCAAGTGCTCTGTACCACTGGACCACATCCCACACCCTCTCTTCATTGTCAAGTGAAGTAAATTATCTGCATGTGGTGGACAGGGGCCTGGAGGATCTCTGTGAGTTTGAGGCTAGTCTGAAGACACGTTGGGTCAACAGTGAGTTAGTTCTAGGCCAGCTTGGGGGCTACATAGCAAACTCATCTAAAAGTAAATAAAGAAGGGAATAAGTAAGGAAGTAAATAAGTAGGATGAAGGAAAGAGAAGAGGCCAAGTGTGGTGGCAGATGCCTTTAATCCCAACACTTGGGAGGCAGAAGCAAGCGGATTTCTGTGGGTTTAATGACATCTTGGTTTACACAGTAAGTTCTGAGTCAGCCAGGGTTAAATAGTTAGACCCTGTCTGTAAAACAAAAACAAAGAAAGAAAGAAAAACATGAAGTTGTACCACATCATTGTTGTATAAACTGAGGAGACATGACCACCCCATGTTATGGTTAAGGGGAAGGTTTTTTATTATAGATATGAGAGAGAAAATAGCCATATATGTATAGAGAGAGAGAGAGAGAGAGAGAGAGAAAGAGAGAGAGAGGATGAGAACGGAGGAGGGAGACAGATAGCATAGCAGGGATAAATGGGGAGGGAAGCCCATGAACCCATGAGCTGGAGAAGTTTAGAGGAGAAGGAGGGGAGGGCTAAGAGGCTAGCATGGACTTTGATATGTGTAACAGGTTCTTGTAATACCAGGGAGCCCAGAAGTCAGTGTGTGCTTTGGTATGCTAGCAAGCACTATAGATAGCCATTTGTACCTTTCCATCTTTTGGAATTTGGGGAAATGGCATTTCCTTTGGACTTGACAATACTAAATCTAGAAAGCTACTGCAAAAGGATCCAAGGCGGTGCCTATACATCCCAGCACTTAGGAGCTGGAGGAGCAAGGATCAGAAGTTTAAGACCAGCGTCTTGTAAAAGTCACTTTTATTCGCCTGAGGTAATTGTCATCTCTGAGGCTTACTGCCTCCATCCCCTAGCCTAGGCCTAGTCCTGGAAGCCTCTAGCCTCCGTACAATCTTATCTAGGCCTAGTATGTTTTCAGCTTCAGTACCTGAGACTTGGTACTGAATAAACAAAACCTTTCTAGTTCTTTCTGAGCTCTGGTTGGCTGATTCAACTCAACTGTTCTGGCTCTAACTCCTCTCCAAGCTGACTGATTCAGT
This sequence comes from Grammomys surdaster, assembly GCF_004785775.1. Taxonomy (NCBI): domain Eukaryota; kingdom Metazoa; phylum Chordata; class Mammalia; order Rodentia; family Muridae; genus Grammomys; species Grammomys surdaster. The sequence goes on along the minus strand of NW_021604614.1, from coordinate 13,025,133 downwards.
CTGGCTTCTCTTTTGACCTCTGACTTTTTGCTTTGCTCGGCCTCAAACTAACTCTGGAAGTCTGTTCTAATCTTCTGGCTCCTTCTCATTCTCTGGTTTGATCTGTCCTCACCTGTGTTTAGCTTGTTCTCCCTTCAACCTGTTTCTGTAAAACTCCTCAGTAAAACTGCCTTTCCCCCTTTCCTCTGCTCTCTCTTCTCATCAGAGCTGGGCATATCCTATCCTCTCAAATCTTTCTCTGATTTGTCACTTTACCTGTCAGTCAACTAGACATCACTTTCAAACATGGTTGCTTCCTTCTACAAACTAATTTTATCTTCATCTTGGGGCACACCACAACTAGAAATAAATTTTTCCAGTAAACAACACAATCTTGGGGTCCACAGTGTGATCAAATATCCTGCAACAGCCTCTATTATGTGAGTCCTCCCTCCCCCACCTTTTTAGAAGATTTATTTGTTATTTATATGAATACACTGTAGCTGTCTTCAGACACACCAGAAGAGGGCATCAGATCCCAACATAGTTGGGTGTGAGCCACCATGTGGTTGCTGGGAATTGAACTCAGGACCTCTGGAAGAACAGTCGGTACACTAAACCACTGAACTATCTCTCCAGCTCCCTGCCTCCCCTTTTTAAAAGATTTATTCATTTTATTTTATATGTTTGAATGTTTTGTCTGCACATATGTCTATGTACCAGATGTGTGTCGGGGGTACCATCTCCTGGAACTGTTTCAGACAGTTGCAAACCACAATGTGGGTGCTGGGAATTGAACCCAGATCCTCTAGAAGAGCAGCCAATGCTCTTAGCCACTGAACCATCTCTTCAGCCCCAAGACCCTGTTTTTCGAAAACAAAATGAGGGCCTGGAGAAATGGCTCAGCAGTTAAGAAAGCATGCTGCTTGTGATAACTAATCCTAGTTGTTATCTCTAAACACTTAGAAAGGGAATCTCAGATGGGTAATTGCCTCCATCAGATTAGCCTGTGGGCATGTCTCTGGGTCATTTTCTTGGTTGCTATCTGATATAGGAGCGCCCAGCCCACTGTGGGCGGTACCATCCCTAGGCAGGTGGGCCTGGGCTTTATAAGAAAGGTAGTAAGCCAGGGGAAGTAAGCAGCTTTTTTTAGTTGCCTCTGCTTCTGCTCCTGCGTTTCTGGTTCATGCCTCAGTTTCCCTTGCTGATGGACCTGAAAGCCAAATAAACCCTTTCCCCCTCAAATTGCTTTTCATCAGTGCTTTATCACAGGAACAGAAACCAAGCTAGAACAGAAGCTGGTGCTGAGAATATGGAGTATTGCTGTAACGGATCCAACCATGTTCTTTTTTAATGCCTTGAAGTATTTTGTGAGAGGAAGGGAAGAGAATCGTGGAGCTTTGGGGGTGGAAAAGCCATTGGGCGCTCAGAGCTTAGTGAGGCTTTGTGGGAAGTTGGAAAATAATACTGAAGGAGATGGGGACAGCGGAGGCCTGGCTTGCAAAGTTTCAGATGGAAGCAAGATTCTAAAGTACTGTTCAGGTGATTTTTTTTTTTATTAAGAATCTATGAAGTGGGGGAGGGGGCAGCAATCGGGATGTTAAGTGAATAATAAAAATAGAATCCATGAAAATGAAATTGTTGTTTTACTGGAACAAGGGATGTTGGTGTGCTGAGGCTGAAAAGTCAGCTGTAATTAGAGACCAGCCTCTTGGAGGTGAAATCTGGAAAGTTTTTCTTCAGGTTCAGAATAGAGAAGCTGTGGTCCAGAGGGGACCAAGGCTGCATCTCAAGCTGGTAGCTGAACTCGGTAGTGTGTAAGAGTCTCCCGAATGATAACGGTTTGGGCAACATGAAAGCTGCAAATCCGAAGGCATCATGGAGAACACCTGAAGCTTGGCATCGTGTGGCATGGTTGGAACCCGAAGAGGCCAGAAGAGGCTGCTGGTGAAGGGGAAGCCCCTGTTTTAGTGGAGACCTCAGGACGGTGGAGATGTCAGCACTGTGAGATCACTACTACCAAAGACTGTGGCGGGCATGGGACATATATGAGCTGAGGATGTGACTGCTCCATGGTGTGGGTGAGGGGAAGGTTTTTACTGTAAATATGAGGGAGAAGACAGCTAGCAGCATCTGGAAGAGTCCAGAGCAGAGAGAGAAAGTAGTAGACTGATCATGGCCAGTGGACTGGACCGGGCCAGTGAGAAGTGAGGGCTGAGCAGAGGGCCAGGGGAGACAGAGAGCGGGAGATGGAAAGATGAAGACAGTGAGTGTGTGTGAGTGTGTGTGTGTGTGGGGGTGTGCAGACAGAGAGAGCGTAGCCAAAACAGTGGGGTTATAAAGAACGTGAGTGGCTGGGAGCAGGGAAGTCCGTGAGTTAGCCGGGGATGAGAAGAGCTGGGGACACCGTAGGGACTGTGAAACGTGTAACAGGTACCTGTGCCCTTTCGGGAGCCTGGAGGCCAGTGTGAGCCCTGCTGTGCTAACAACACGAATTACAGGCAGTTATTTGTCCCTTCAGCCCGTGATCAGGGAAATGGCTCCTTTTGGTAGAGGGGGACCAGCTCCACAATTTCCTGAGAAATGCTGGCTTTTGTCTAATCCCCCCATAATTTGGGGAAACTCCTTTGGACCTGACACAGTAGATCCACCAAGCCTTTGAGACAAGCTGTGGGCATCGAGAAAGGCAGAACTGGAGAAGTGGGGCCACCCAAGCCTTTTGGAACCTTGAAGATCAGGAGTTCCAAATGTCAGCCATTGAAAATGTTACACCGTTGCAGTTTAGGTTTTGCTTTGATATGATTGTAATGGCGCCCTAGTTCTTGGAATAAGAAAACATCTAACTTTTGTGTTTGTTTTGTTTTTGTGTTTTGTTTTTTTGATGGGGTTTCTCTATGTAGCCCTGGCTGTCCTGGAATTTGATCTATAGACCAGGCTGGCCTCCAACTCAGAGATCCCTTTGCCTCTGCCTCCCAGGTGCTGGGATTAAAGGCGTGTGTCACTCCTGCCCAGCACAAAGGTTGTGGTTTAGACATGACATGTCATGTATCAAACTGACAAGTGATGGACTTGGGATAGCTGGTCTCGGTTACCATCTTGACACACCTGGGAAGAGGGAAACTCAACTGAAGAAGTGCTTCCTCCTTTATATTGTTTGTAGGACATGTTCTTTCTTTCTTTCTTTCTTTCTTTCTTTCTTTCTTTCTTTCTTTCTTTCTTTCTTTCTTTCTTTCTTT
>NW_021604614.1:12994677-13021908 GCF_004785775.1 Grammomys surdaster | reverse complement strand
TTTCTTTCTTTCTTTCTTTCTTTCTTTCTTTCTTTCTTTCTTTCTTTTTTTTTGGTTTTTCCAGACAGGGTTTCTCTGTGAAGTCCTGGCTGTCCTGGAACTCACTCTGTAGACCAGGCTGGCCTTGAACTCAGAAATCCGCCTGCCTCTGCCTCCCAAGTGCTGGGATTAAAGGCGTGTGCCACCACTGCCTGGCAACATTTTCCTTAAAATACACACACACACACACACACACACACACACACACAGACAGATATATTTTTTCTGGTCATAATCCTAGCACTTGGGGGGCAGAAGCAGATAGATCTCTGTGAGTCAAAAGCTAACCCAGCCTGCATAGTGAGCTCCAGGTCAGTTAGATCTACATAATAAACAAAGAAACAAATAAACCAAAACCAATATTTTATTCTATTATTAGTGCCTGCCTATATATGGCCGGGCACACGCATGCCACAGCGTGCATGCGGAGGTCAGAGCAGAACTCTGCGGAGTCATTATTTTCCCTCCGCCTTTGGGTGGGATCTGGAGATCAAACAGTTCGCCAGACTTACTAGACAAGTGCCTTTACCTTTTCCCCCCCCTCTTTCTTTCTTCTCCTGTCCCTCTCAACTCTTTGACAGGGTCTCATGTAACCCAAGCAGGTTTAGAACTCACTGTGTAGCTAGCTAGCTGCCCACAAATGCCTGATCCTCTCACCTCCACTTCTGGAGTGCTGGGCTTATAAAGATGGCTACGACGATCATTCCTTACCCATAAATAGACTTTTATGACGTTTGCCATGTGCTGCTCCATTACATAAGTAATTGTACCATGTTCCAAATGTTCCCTCCCGCTAGACATTGTGTTGTTTCCAGTGCTCCGAGGTAAGTATAAATGACGTCATCACTGGAACTTTAACGCAAAGGCAGGGCTCTGGAGGTCCCAACAGGATGCTCCGCCTCCTGTCCCAATATGCTAATTGAAGAGAAGAATAATGATGGACGGCAGAGAGGAAATTAAATCCACGTGACCACATTATGGAGAACTTCAGTAGCCCTATGTCTGTCTTCAGGGTGCTTAACATGAACCTTAATTTTTTTTCTTTTTAGATTTATTATTATTTTTTGAGTGTACGAATGTCTTGCCTACATGGATGTGGAGAATATGCATATCTGGTGCCTGAGAAGGTCAGAAGAGGCATCGCATCCCCTGGAACTGTTAGGGCGTGGTTGTGAGCCACTGAGTGGATGCTGGGAATGAAACCCAGATCCTCTGCAGGAACAAATGCTCTCAACTGCTGAGCCGTCTCTTATATGAGCTTCAGTTAGGATAACTGGAGTGGGGGTGGGGGGTGGAGGGGTTAGGGGGTGGTGGGGTGGTGGAATAGGGGTGGGGCGGGGGCAGGGGTGGGAGTGGTGGGTGGAGAGCAAAACTGTGCCTAATTAAATAGTCCATCCTGAGGGGTGGCTTAAGTGTTGTCTCAGTTCAGGTTCTATCAGGGGGATTGGAAAGGATGAAGGATGTTAACAACTGCCATCACCGGTGGGGACCAATCTGAAGGTCTGATCACGGGTGTAGTCTAGACAAGTAGACAACTGCATTCTTTCAGAGTGGGTTGGGTGGGCACAGGGAAAGATACTGTCATTGGAAGCTTTGTTCTGGAACCCAAGGTGACCGGAACAAAACCATTTAGGAAAACAACTTATTTTGGTCTCTGCAGCTTTGAAGAAAGGTGAGACGGGATAAGGTAGGTAGACAGACACTCCTTTCGTGATTGACATATCTCTGCAGAGCCAATCAAACATGGAATGGAGGCAGATATGCTAGGCATTTGTTTTGCTTTTAGTTCTCTAAAAAGTGGGCCAAAGTGAGAAGTCAGTACCCGTAGTGGGCAGTTTTGACTGCCCGATTTGTGCCCCTGGCTAGTCGCATGCGCGCACCCACCCAGGAGCTATCTTGGATCGTCAAATAGAAAACACACACACACACCAGTTATTCTTAAAATGCGTTGGTTAACTCAATGGTTGGGCACTCCTAAAACTTCCCCTGCAGCCCCAGGCCCAGTTGGGGAAGTGGCTAGAAATCTCACGTGGCTGGTTAGCTTCTCTTTTCCAGGCCCCGATTCTCACTCGGCCTACCTCGGCAAATCTCAGTATCCCGCCTCATGCTCAGTCATTGGCTACTCGCAACTTTATTGACAGATCAAAAACCAATTGAGGGCAAGGACTTTCAGTAAACACAGATTCCTGATTAAATTAAATCAAAGCATCAGAAGCCTCTACAAATACTTTTATCTTTTTATTTTTTGCAAAAGCAGTTTGTAAATGCCCATAATGATGTGACATCAGTTACACACATGTGATGGTTTGTATATGCTCCGCCCAGGGAGTGGCACTATTAGTAGGTGTGGCCCTGTTGGAGTGGGTGTGGCCTTGTTGGAGTAGGTGTGTCACTGTGGGTGTGGGCTTTAAGACCCTCATCCTAGCTGCCTGGAAGCCAGGATTCTGCTAGCAGCCTTCAGATGAAGATGTAGAACTCTCTCATCTCTGTCTGCACTATGCCTGCCTGGATGCTGCCATGCTCCCACCTTGCTGATAATGGACTGAACCTCTGAACCTGTGTAAGCCAGTCCCAGTTAAATGTTGTCCTTTATAAGACTTGCCTTGGTCATGCTGTCTGTCCACAGCAGAAAAACACTAAGACGATACACATCCTGAGGATAACCTTTCCTTTAAAGCCTTATCATTATTATTCTTTATTATGTGTATGTCTTCATGGGAGTGAGGACAGGTACGTGTGGATTCATATGTGAAATTGTTTTTAGAAATGTAAAACAAGCAAGTAAACATGGCCAACACATGCCTACCTGCTAGGAAGGCAGAGGCAGGGGAGTCATCTGTGGCCAGGACTAGCCTGGTCTACAGGCTAGTCTTATGGTATTCTGAAACAAGCTAGAGTCATTTTGGGAGCAGGGACCTCGTCTGTAACAATGCTCCCACTAGATTGTCTTGTGGCACATTTTCTTGATTGATAATTGATGTTAGATAGTCCAGCTCACTGTGGACAATGTCACGGGTGAAGCTTTCCTGTCACATATAGAAGACATCCTGGTCTTTCCCCCTCTTATGTCTTCCTTGAGTACAAGGGCAGCCTGGTCTACGTAAGGACTACATATAGAGATTCTGTCCCCAAACAAAATCTTTTATTTATTTATTTATTTATTTTACATTTATTTATTGTGGGAAGCACAGATGCCACAGCAGAGGGGTCAGAGGACAAGTTGTTGGGAGTCCTCTTCTATCATGTGTGCCTCCAGGTTGGAACGAAATCAGGCTTGGCAGCAAGTGCTTTTATTTACGTGCTGAACCATCTCACTGAATTTCTTAAAAATAAAATAATTTGTTTTACTTTATTTTGAGACAGGGTCTCATGAAGTTCAAGCTAACCTAGGATTTGGGGAACTTCTGATCCTCCCGCTGCTGCTTCCCTCCTGTTAGGATTGCAGTCATGCGCATGCGTTACCATGACTGGCTCATTGCTATTTTTAGGTTGATACAACTTTCTGAGACATAGGAATTGCAGTAAAGAAAACTAGGCTCCAAACTTCCCCTTTTGGAATTTGGCTTCTGGGCCAAACTTCAAAACAATAACGACAGTAGTTTGATTTGTAGCTGAAGCTGCTGGGTCTGGAGGCCGACAGCTAGGCTCCTGCAGAACTCTTACTACCCTTTAAGAGCGGTGATGCCCAGGGGACATGCCTCAGCCCGGGAGAGCCAGTTTCTGCCCCTTAAGGATGTGAGGATTCCACGAGCCGTGCTCTTGGGTCTTGTTGGAACCTTAGGGAACATCCCTTAGAGTTTAGGTAACTCGATCTTCGCCTCAACAAAATGGGGACGGTAGTCGTAACGCCCCTACAAAATCAGGAAGGCTTTCGAAGACTCAGTTCCGGGTATGGAGGGAGAAAGCTGGCCTGGGGGTTGGGGGGGGAAGGAGCCCCACCCCTACCCACCACGTGGAGTGCCCTCCTTGCCCGCAGTGAGGCCTCAGGGCTATTCCCAAGATCCGGGCGTGGCGGAGGCGGGGCAGGGGCTGGGGCCACACTAGTTGAACCGACAGCCAATGCCGCCCAGAGTCTAGGCTCTCTGAGAGGCGCCGCCTGGCTTTCTTGTCCCTCAGCTCCCGGGCCAGCCGGAGGGGAAAGAGGACAGCCAGGGGCCGGGCATGGAGGCGTGGCCTCCGGCTTTTTTTTTTTTTTTTTTTTTTTTTGTCCGCCCAGAGAAGGAAAGGGTCCCCTGCGCCTTTAAGAGGTAGAGGCGGGCATCCGATTGGCTAAGACGGGCTGTGACATCACGAGGAGGCCGGCGCCCTCCCCCTCAGGCCGCGCGTTCCCGGGCAGTCTGCGCGAGGGCCGGGCCCGGCCGGCGGCCCCTCAGTTCCCCGTGCTTCTTTGCTCTACGTCGTCCCGGCTCCCGGGGGATGCCCCGGACCAGGTTCTCCTCATGGCTGCTGACGTTTTCATGTGTTCGCCGCGTCGGCCCCGTAGTCGGGGCCGTTCGGTGCTGCTCAAGCCTCAGGTGCCCGAGGACGACGACGACTCGGACACAGACGAGCCGTCTCCGCCGCCCCCCTCCGGTGTGGCCACTTCATCCCGGGCCCACGCGAGCGCCGCGCCGCTGCAGCCTCGGGCCGGGCCGGGCCGCGAGGAACCTCCTCGCCGTCAGCAGATCATCCACAGCGGCCACTTCATGGTGTCCTCTCCGCACCGCGAGCACCCGCCCAAGAAGGGCTATGATTTCGACACGGTCAACAAGCAGACGTGCCAGACCTATAGCTTCGGCAAGACCAGCTCCTGCCACTTGTCCATCGATGCTTCGCTCACCAAGCTCTTCGAGTGCATGACCCTGGCCTACAGGTAAGGGACCCGGTGACGCCCCCGCCCCACTCCCGGACCTGGCCGAGCCCCATCTTCACTACAGTCTCTCTTTAACAAAAAACATCTTAGCCATTTGGCTTCACGCTGTGCCTTTGAGGGTTGCTTCTGGGAGGATTTGTGAGTCTGGGGTCTCCACCGTTGAGAGAGGCGCCAGGGTTCCGGCCTGTAGCCCTGTCAGCCGTTCCTGGGTTCTTCCGGCTTCGTGTTCCCCATCCAGGCCCTCCCCTTCTCCAGTGCCAGTGGTCGCCGGTTTTGGACAAGAGTTAGGTGTAGCTACAGGCTGCGTGTTGTTGTTGGTGTTTTTTTTTTTCTTTTTGTATTTTTGGCTCTGTGTACCCCTTCTCTCTACTGCTTTGTGTATTTCCAGCAACACCCAACGGTTAAGATCACCTGTCCAGGGTGGTTAGGGCGCTGGCTGCATTATCTTAATGATTGTGTAACACCTTGGAGCCTGTTTCCTTGTCTATAAAGGGGTGTGTGTGTGACAGTAGTATTGACCTCCAGGGGGCTGCCCCAGGGAAGGATTGAAATAGGTGGAGTGTTTACTCAGCTCTCCTTAAATGTTAGATACTTTTCCTGATTGTCCAGGCATTTGGAGCCCGGGTTCGCTTACATCTCGTTTTCCAGGGAAGTTCTGAGGCAAGACCCTTGATGCACATAGGACGACTTGTGGAGTCTATTTTCCTGGGAAATTGGAATTTGTTTTTGTTTTGTTTTGTTTCCTTTTGACCCAGGATCTTATGTTGCCCAGGCTCCTCTCAAACTTGCTTTTGTAGCAGATGCTGGCTGGCCTTGAACTCCTCCTGACTGCCCTGCTTCCACTTCCCAAGTTCTGTGGTCACAAACATATGCCTCTCATGCCCGGGTCTGGTTAGAGAATTTTCTGGCTGGCCCTAAAATGTATGCGTGAGATGTCAGCTTGTAGGGCTGACATTCCAGACACTGTCCTGAAATGGGGATTCAGCTTTGGACAGAGATCTCTTTTCAAAGTCTCAGAGATGGTTTTCTGGGGGTGAGGGATGTTAACCTTTCTTTCTACCCTCTCTTCCCCAGTGTGTCTGCTAGGCATGCATTTTAGGCAGGTTTTCTGCCTCGGCCAGAGACCTTCTCTGAACTGATAGCGGTTAGAATAGTCCAGCTGGGTAGTAACTTCAAGCAGGAACCTTGCTGACTGGGCTTTTGGCTTTAGTAACTATACTGGTTTTGGCTTTGTGATTCCTGCGCAGCTGGCAGCATAGAAAAAGTTTCCCAGGTGACTGCAGTGACACCATGGAAAGAAGAGTAGGAATAGTCCTAGTTTTTTTAGTGTTACCTCGATACCTATATATCCAGGAACTCACTGTATAACCTAGACTGACCTCCCTCAACTTTGCAGTAGTCCTCCTGCTTTAGCTTTTCTTTTTTTCTTTTTTTTTTTTTTTAAAGAATTATTTATTTATTTCATGTGTATGAGTACACCATTGCTCTCTTCAGACACACTAGAAGAGGGCATCAGACCTCATTACAGATGGTTGTGAGCCACCATGTGGTTGCTGGGAATTGAACTCAGGACCTCTGAAAGAGCAGAGTAGTCAGTGCTCTTAATCACTGAGCCATCTCTCCAGCTCCCCTGCTTTAGCTTTTCAAGGGTTGGGATTCCAGGTGCTGCCATGGCCAGCCCTGTTTTGATTTTGCTTTTAATTAATTTTGAAAGTTAGCCTGCAAAATAATAGGTTTTAGCATGCTACTTTCATTCATAAGTATCCTACTTTATGGTTATTGTTTTGTTTTTTTTGAGACTGATCATGCTGTTATCCAGGAGGCTGGTCTTATATTCATGGTTTCAAGCAACCCTTCTGCCCCCTCCCCCCTCTCTCAGGGAGGTGGATAATAAGCCCTGGTAATCCAAATTAAAAGCATTACTCAGTTGCCTGAAATTAAAATACTAGATAGTTGGCTCTGGATGGCATTTTCCCTCTCTGGAATAAGTGATTAGTCAACTTGTTCCTTTGTTCTGTTTCTGAAATGCACCCTCACCTCACCCCGATTTCCTCTTGTGAGGGTTTCCCTGATGGCTTATCCCCGCAGCACAGCTCTTCCTTCTGTCACCTTTACGTGGCACACTGGTCAGTCTCTGCTCTCATTCTCAGATCTTGCCAGGTTGAGCTGGCCCTGAGCTCTGGGAAGATACTCTGTTTTTAAACAAGCAGGTGACAGTGAGGCTGTGCAGTGAACAGTGCCGTGCAGCACCTTCTCAGTCTCTAACTTTGAGCACATATGTTGGAATCAGACTCTTTTAGATTACAGCACAAACTCTTCTCTGAGAAATGCTTTGCAATCAAAATCAGAGCCAAAGAACAGGAATGTGTTTTTATTAAGAGAACTTAATCCTCTTTTTTTTCTTTTAAATTTAATATAAACTTCTGCATGTATAGGGAGAGAAAGCTGCTTGAGCCATTGGAGACTTGGGCTAGAGAAGTCTCAGTTAGTAAGCTCTGCTAAAGGAAGAATAAGCCAGTCTCCCTTTGTGTTCTGTTTGGATAACCTAAAGGATCATTAAATAACACCAGCTGAATAATCCCACCATTTTGGCACCTGACCTTTTCTGGGTTCATTTTCTTACATTGCAAAATGTGTCACTAGTTTGGTACAAGAAGCTGACTTGCTCTTTGGTGTTTCCAGCCCCATGGTGTCACTTGCTTTTATTTTCGTTCCTCGTGTCTAGTCTAGTACTGTCCTAGGTTTATCACCAAAAGGTTCCTGGATGGACATCTGGTAGTAGCGTCCTATGAGGATGCTCTTTGTGGCCTTTGCTGAGTTTAATCGGCAGTGTGGACATTGGGTACAGATTAACTGAGAAGCTAGAGACAGTTGGGCTTCTGAATCCAGCTTACCTGTCATGGCCACCAGCTGCTTTCAGAGGAGAAAACTCCAAGCTGGGGGAGGAAAGCAGATCTGGTTCAGAAGCCGCTTTAGCTTGCCCTTGCGTGGAGTCAGAACCTTTACTTCTTTTCCAGGTTTCTCCTGCTAGGGCTGGGAGGAGGGCCAGCTGGGTCTTCTATGTGACTGTTTTTGGCCTAGGTTCGTTCTACAGCTTCCAGTCTGTTCCATGGGCTCTTCGTTCTACGGCCTAACTCCCTGGTACACTCTGTGCTTTTTTTTTGTCTTGTTTTGTTATGTTTTGCTTTGGTTTCCTGTTAACTGCTGCCTTCCAGCTGTTTCCAGATGAGGCTCAAGAGCTTTTTGGGGGAGGAACCAAGTATAGGGGAAGTTGTGGTTATTTATCACCCGATCCTGAGAGGTGGCCTAGGGATCACATGCCAAGCAAAGACTTTCTTTTTCCTTTTTGGAGATGGATTTTGTATTGTCGGTCAGGCTGGCCTGAAACTCATTGAAAATCCTGCTTCAGCCTCTGTAGTACTAGGATTTTAGAGGTGGCTGGATCATCAAATCAGGTTCTGGCAATGTAGTAGGTTTTGGGACACTAGGGACTGTGAATATGTCTGTTGGAATTCCAGTTTCCCCATGACTGGCTTTCTAAAAAACCCATGTCCTTCCCACTCTGCTAAGTAGCCTTGGGGGAAGCATCTTGATTTGGTTTAAAAACATGTGCTCAATTTCTGGGACACCCTGGAGGAAAAGAAATTCTTTTCAAGGCAAACTTGTGTGACAGGTGACAGGGGAGAGCAGCCTGGCATCCCTTTCCTAAGCCATTCTGTCAGGACTCTAGAATGAAGTGGATAAAACGTCCCTGCGGGGTGGAAATTCAGATTAACTGTGATAATGTCTGTGACTGGCTTAGACCTGGCAAATTACAGGCAAAAGGAGGTTTATAAAGTTGAGTGTAAAGGGTGGACAACATAAAATCTTAACTTTCTCCCCAGTCAACTGATGGTTAAGCTAGGCTGGTGGTGTATACCAGGAATCACAACACATGGAAGGCTAAGGTAGGAACTTCATGAGTTCAAAGCTAGCCTGGGCTGTCCAGGATAATGCTGTTTACAAACAAACAAACAACAAAACCCAAGCATCTATCAAGACTATAGTTTCTCATCTATAAACTGAAGAAAACAGGTGTCTAATGGGAGTCTCTCACTGATGCTTTCGAATGCCTGCCTGACAAATGCTACATAGAAGCGTTCTTGATTTGGCTGGCTCTGTTCAAGGCCTCTGTAGTGGAGCTGTACGCTTTAGAACATAGTTCACAGTTCTTGCCCTTTTAACATTTTAAGGAATGTCATGCATGTACACCCCCCCCCCCCCATATAGATTCTGGACTCATCTAGTGCGCAGCTTTTGTGGTTGGTTTTAGTTTCACTTCTCTTGTTAACATCTTTTGGTATATATCAGAGGGTAGCAAGTGGTCTTCTGAAAAAAAACTACTACATTTATTTATTTTGTGTGAGTATACATTGAGATATGAGGACAACTTGTAAGTTTTCTCATTTTACTGGGTACATAACAGAAATCAAAGATTGTCAGGCTTGGGAGTTTTTATCTGCAAAGCCATTTTGCTGGACCTAGAAATGGTCTCTTTTGATTTCAGGCATAAGAAATAATTTTTTGGCAACTGGCTGTTTAAGTGGTATTTGAAGAGACATTTTTCTTTTTTCTTTTAAATTTTATTTTAGTCATATGAGTGCTTTGTCTGCATATATCTCTGTGTACCACATGGATGCCCAGTGCCTGAGGAAGTGGTAAGCTTCCATATGGGTGCTAGGAATTGAACTCAGGTCCTTCTCAAGAACAAGTGCTCTTAACCACTGAGCCAACTCTCCAACCCCAACATTTTTCTTTTAAACATTTATTTATTTATTTATTTATTTATTTATTGTGTGTGTGTGCTATGTGTGTATGTGTGTGTGTGCTATGTGTGTATGTGTGTGTGCATAGGTAGATAACAACCTCTCAAGAGCTGTGCCCTCTCTGTCTATCACATTGTCAAGGTTGATGACAAGTACCATTTTAACCCTCAGCTGTCTTGCCAGCCCTTGAGATGTTTAAACTAGGAACTTCAGCTATGTTTTCAGTCTTTGATCCCACGTGTGTACTCTTACGTGGTAACTGTTGTGCGTGGCCCAGGGTGGAAAGCTATGCCGGACTTAAGGAATAACAAGGACTAAGCACTCAGCCCACTGTGCCCTACAGATTTTAAGTGTTCAGTTGAGAAATCTTTTCTTTCCTCTTTGAGGCAAGGTGTCATGTATACCAGGTTGGCCTTATACTCGTGTGGCTGAGGAAGAAAAGGGACTATCATTTCTTTTTTATTTTTTATGTCTGTCTGTATGTATGGTGTGTGTGTATGTGTGTGTGTAACATATTGATGTGTGTGGCTGCCAGTGTCCTTGTGCCATGGTGTATATGTGGAAGTCAGAGGACGATGTCTGACATCTACCCTTCTGTCTTATAGGACAGGGTCTCTTGTTTGCCAGTGAGCACATCAGGCTGGCTGGCTGTTGAGCTGCTGGGTAGTTTCTGGACACCCAGAACACTGGGTTTATTATGGAATATTTTGTTTTACATGGGTCCTGGGAGCACACTCGGGTCCAGACACTTGCACACGAGACACTTTATCTCCCTAGCCGTCTTTTTAATCCCAATCTTTAATTCCTTTCTTTTTTTTTTTGTTTTTTGTTTTTGTTTTGAGACAGGGTTTCTCTCTGTGTAGCCCTGGCTGTCCTGGAACTCACTCTGTAGACCAGGCTGGCCTCGAACTCAGAAATCCGCCTGCCTCTGCCTCCCCAGTGCTGGGATTAAAGGCGTGTGCCACCACTGCCCGGCTGTAATCTTTAATTTCTAATCCTTCTGCCTCTACCTCCGAATACTGAGACTACAGGTTTGTGCTCCGTATCTATTTTTTTTTTTTTTAATGTGGTTCTGGGGATCAAACTCAGGGCTTTGTGCCTAGGATGTAAGTACAAGTGCTCTACTAACTGAGCTACAGGTCCCACTAGAGGAATCTTCTTGTGATAGGCATGGTAATGGAAATCACTTGTAGAAATCACTTAGTTTTACAATTCTGCTCCCACGTCACTAATTGTTTTTTTTCTTTCTCATAGTCTTTAATCATTGGATAGTCTGCCTACTATTACAGAGTGTGCACTGGCATTGGCTATAGAGACAGTAATCTCAAATAACTCAGAAACTAGGATTGAGGAAACAGGCATGGTTAGTTACAGGATAGATGGTAAGAGCCATGATAACAACCTGAGTCTGATTTAAAGGTAGTACTGGGAGGCGTGTCCACACCAGAGTGTGTGTGTGCCTGTGTCCGATTCAGTGTTTCTTTCTTTCTTTTTCCTTTTTCTTTTTTCTTTCTTTCTTTTTTTTTTTTAAAGATTTATTTAGTGTACAATAGTCTACATGGATGTATGCCTGCACACCAGAAGAGGGCACCAGATTTCATTATAGATGGTTATGAGCCACCATGTGGTTGCTCAGGACCTCTGGAAGAGCAGACAGTGCTCTTAACCTCTGAGCCATCTCTCCTGCCCCTCAGTGTTTATTTCTTTTTCCCTGTATTATTATCAGAAATCATGAATTCTCTTACTTAAAGAGAAGCCTGTGTTCCTCTTATCTTTTGTTCTTTAGAAGTCCAGGACCAAATTTCCATTGTAAGTAGGGTCTCCTGGTTCATTACTTGCCCCATAGAAGGATAAGAAAGTGTTAATCGAGTTGGAAAAGGTGGGGATGTAGCTCAGTTGGCGTAAACCAGGTTGATAGTGGATGCCTATAGACCAGCAGTCTTGAGAAATGTAAGCAGGAGGATCAGAAGTTCAAGGTCATCTACCACTATTTATTGACTTCAGTGCCAGCCTTGTCTTCGTGAGATCTTGCCTCAGAAAAATAAATAAAAAAAGGAAGAAATTTGAGCCTAGAGGTTAGGAATTGAATTAGTGTGGATGTGTACATGTTATATATAGCATTTATGTGTGTGTGTGCATGCAGGTACACATGTATGTAGGCATGCAGAAGTCAGAGGTTAGTATCCATTATCGTCCTCTAGCTCTCTACCTCATTCTTTTTTAAATTGCTCCCCATACCCACCTTCTATTTTGAGAGAGTTTCTTTTTTTTAAGTTGTTTTATTTATTTATTTATTTATTTATTTATTTATTTATTTATTTGATGTATGTTACTACACTGTTGTAGCTATCTTCAGACACACCAGAAGAGGGCATCAACCCATTACAGATGGTTGTGAGCCACCATGTGGTTCCTGGGAATTGAACTCAGGACCTCTGGAAGAGCAGTCAGTGCTCTTAACTGATGAGCCATTTCTCTGAGAGAGAGTTTCTCGCTGAACTCAGAGATCATTGACTGGCTAGATTGACTGGCCAGTGAGCTCCAGGGATGTGTCTGTCCCTGCTCTGTTTGTACTGTATTTACAGAGGTCAGAGGAGAGCTTGTAGGAGCCGGTCCTGTCCGGTCCTGTCCGTTCACCGTGTGGATCCTGGGGATTGAACTCAGCTCCTCAGGCTTGGCAGAAAGCACCTTTATCCATTGAATCACCCTGCCAGTCCTGATTCCCAGGGTCTTAAGCATTTTAAATAATTACCTTCCTGCTGAGCTACACCAGGAAAAGCTGAAAAATCCCTCCACTCATCTGCTCACAAAAGCCTAGAATTCCTTGGTAGAGGAAATGAAGGTGCCAGTTCCTCTGCTGCTGTAAGGCAAAAGGGCAACACAAAGGGGAGGGTGAATGTCTTAGGTTACTTATCCCCTCTGGCTAAATCCTGTGCTTCCTTCAGTCTGAGCCTTCCCCAAGTGAATGAACCTCATCCTTTGGAAAGCCAGCACTCTTATACGATTTAGCCTTGTATATGGCAGTTACGTAGTCATGATTTATCTGCTGTCTTCACCTTTGCTTTTCCTGCCTAATAGTGTCTCTAAGATAGACCATGTAATTTAAAAATGTATGCTGAATTGAGAAGGGACTCTCCAGAATCTAGAACCGACTTTATTTTTTTAAGATTTATTTATGTATTTTATGTATGAGGGCTCTATCTGCATGCACACCTGCACCCCAGAAGATGGCATCAGATTCCATTATAGATGGTTGTGAGCCACTGTGTAGTTGCTGGGGGACCTCTGGAAGAGCAGACAGTGCTCTTAACTGCTTAGCCATCTCTCCAGCCCCTGGAACCAACTTTATAAACTTGCCTTTGTTGAATCTTGTTTATCTTTCTTACAGTGGATTGGTACTTTGAGGAATGTTGGTGTTGAGTAAGACAGTAGGATGATCCTTTTCTGGGGGACATTTATATTGTTGTCCAGTTGGACTATACGGTGGGCAGGTAAACAGCACCCTTAAAGATGTCTGTGTTGGGGCTGGTGAAATAGTTTGGTGGATAAAGGCATTTACCACCAAACCTGACAACCCACATGGTGGAAAGGGATTCTGAGAAGGAGAAAGAACCAATTTCTGTAAGTTGTTCCCTGATCTCCATATGAGGAACTCCTGCCACATCATGCACGAACCTGCACGTGTCCACTCATGAATGCAACACAGGCATGCATCATGCATGTTTGAGTAGCTGTTCTTTTTGGCTACTTTATTGGGTTCTTATACCTGCAACCTTTCTGCATCCCAATCCCTTCTAACCACCCAATAGTAGGTAGGAGGGAAAGAAGGTTAGAAGGGAAAGGAGATGTCAATCTCATTAGACTATTTCCTTGATTAGAGCATCAAGTTCCTTGAAGCAAGTTCAGTCTTTGTTGTCAGGATATCTCCAACAAGCAATCCAGTGAACAACAAAGGCAGCAAGAACAGTAACAGCAGCAGGGGGAGCAGCAGCCACCATAGCCTCTCAGGGCTCTGGCATTTTTATATTCTCTCGAGAGTCCCCAGAATTCTGAACAAAAAATATCTTCAGCAGGCAGAATCATGCTCTTGCCAGAGCACAAGACAAATCACAGTTACTTCTGTGGAGAGTCTGAAGCAGCCTGAAGCACCCTCATATCTCAGCCCTGGGATTAAAACAAAAAAAAAATATTTCCACAGCATAACTGGGTTTTTAAAGAAACCAAAATTCTTACTATACAAACACAATGTAGCAACAAGAAAAAGATGGTTATGTCCCAGTCCCTGGATCCTGTGAATATGTTACACAAGAAAGTGGATTTAAGGCTGCAGATGGAATTAAGTTTGCTGATCAGCTAAGATTATCCTGGATTATCTGAGTGGGCCCGGTGTTATTACAAGGGTCCTTAACAAGTAGAAGATAGAACTGAGCGGACACTCTAGGAAAAAGACTAGTCCTGACGCAGCTCCCTTTGAAGAGTAGGGAAGAGACCATGACTAAGGAATGTGGGTAGCTTTCAGAGTAGAGACAAGGAAGCAGCATTTCTCCTCACTTTCTAGAAGGAATGATGGCCTGTGATCCATCTTGGTTTTAGCTCTGAGAAGCCTAAATTTGGTATCTGACCTTGAGAATTATGAAGTAATAAATTTATTTCTATGTCACTAAATTATAGCACTAATAGGAAAGTAATGCAGGTTGGGTTTCAAAAGTTCTGCCTCTGCCTCCTCAGAGCTGGGATCAGAGATGTGCACCACCATGCTTAGCATTTAGCATTTTTTCTATTTTCAAGTGTGTAAGTCTGCGTCCATGTGTCTGTGTGGGTGTGGGGAGGCCAGGGAAGGCTGTCAGGCGTCCTGCTCCACCAGTCACTCTTGCTCCCTTGAGACAGTTTCTCACTGAACTTGGAGCTAAGCTGCAGGTCAGAAAACCATAATGATATGCCTGTCTCTGAATCACTGGCTGTGTGCTCAGCTACGCCTGGCTTTTCTATATGGATCCTGCTGAGCTCTCAGGTCCTTATGCTGCTGTGCAAGTGCTCTTGTGCTCTTACCCACTGCCCACCTTTTTAACTCCTTCCCCTCTTCTTTTACCAAACAGCTTTTCATTGAACTCACAGTGCTCTTGTCCTAGCCTCTCAAGTGTAGACACTACAGTTGTGCAGTGCTGAGCATGACCTAAGTTTTTTGAGAAAGTGTTTCTAAGCACTTAGCCTTTCTTGTTTTTACTCACTGAGCTTGCTGTGAGTGTCTTTAAGCTTGCTCCGCAGAAGAACATGCAGCCCACTTGAGAATGGTATTGAGTTATGGATTTTTAAAGGATCTACTGGGTTCTGGTCCATGGGACTCTAGTGATAGGAGAGCCCCTGTCAAAGGAAATGCCTGTCAAGTGTGTTGTGTTTTTGTTCTCTGTCTGATACAACTTCTGTAATAGGGTATTGTAGAAAGTCAGTTTGATGTTTTTGTTTTGGTCCTGGGCATTGAACCTAGGACTTCATGCACTCTGGGCAAGTATTGTACCCCTGCGCAACATCTCAAACTTTTTTTTACCTTTTATCTTGAGAGAGAGAGCCTCACTAAGTTGCCCAGCTGGCCTGAACTTGTGATTCTCCTGTTTCAGCTTTCTAGATAACTAGGATTAAAATTGCAAGCCACCATGCCTAGCTTCCGTTTGACATTTTTGTTTTGTTTTGATTTTGAAACAGGGTCTCATGTAGTCCAAGCTAGTGTTTGAGGATGACTTTTAATATTGGAGGATATTTAATCACACTGTGGGCCTGACATTGTGCTTTTACTGAAAAATCCTGTTTCTAGTTGTGTGGTGTAATTTAGCCCTTAGTGTACACCTTTAATCCCAAACAGTGAAGGTAAAGTTAGTTTATAGAAAGAAGCACCCATGTTTGAAAGTGATGTCTAAATTGAGTGGCAGACAAAGGGATGCCTCAGACAAAAGACTTGACAAAATAGGATATGCCCAACTCTATGGAGAGGAAAGGGAAGCTACTTAACAGAGTATAGAGAGAGTGGAGGAGGCAGTTTTATCAAGACAGCTATAGAGAGAGGTTACAGAGAGAGAACAAGGTAGACACAGGTGAAGACAGAACGAGCTAGAAATGGGAAGGAGCCAGAAGATTAGAACAGACTGCCAGAGTTAGTTTGAGGCCGAGCAAAGCAAAAAGTCAGAGGCTGAGAGAGAAGCCAGACTGAATCAGTCAGCTTGGAGAGGAGTTTTGAGCCAGTTGAGTTGAATCAGCCAGCCAGAGCTCAAAAAGAACTAGAAAGGGTGAGCTAATTCAGTAGCAAGTCTTAGAGGTTGAAAACATTCTGAGAGAGAGAGGGAGGGAGGGAGGGAGGGAGGGAGGGAGGGAGGGAGGGAGGGAGGGAATATATGCATGTGTGCGTGTGTGTCTGTATGTGAACATATTTGTGCCCTCAGGTCATGTGGGAGGGCAGAGAGTAACTTTCGGGAGTGTTGGTTCTTGTCCTTGTCTTCTGCAGTGTTTAGGACAGGGTCTCTTGCCTGCCACTGCACATGCTAGACTGCTTGCTTCTCAAGCTGCTGGGGCTTCTCCATCACTGCCTCTTACCTTGCTGTAGCAATGCTGGGATCACAGATGCTGACAGATGTGCCCAGCTTTATGGTGCTCCTAACACCTGTAGTGCCAGTACCTCACCCACTGAAGCATCCCCAGCCTGACCTTGAACTTATAAAAGGAATATATTTTAAGAGACTTTAAAATTTTTTTCTTCTTTCAGATCCCTGGAAAC
Organism: Grammomys surdaster; assembly: GCF_004785775.1. Taxonomy (NCBI): domain Eukaryota; kingdom Metazoa; phylum Chordata; class Mammalia; order Rodentia; family Muridae; genus Grammomys; species Grammomys surdaster. The sequence goes on along the minus strand of NW_021604614.1, from coordinate 13,005,449 downwards.
TGTAGTTATGAATAGTTATGAGTTGCCTTGTAGGTGCTGGGAATGGAACCTTCGTTCTCTGGAAGAACAAGTGGTCCTAAGCAAAGAGGATCTCACCAGCCCTCCGACTTTTGATTTCTTTTTTATTGTTTGTTTTTTTCAAGACAGGGTCTTACTATGTAGCTCTCGATATTCTGGAACTCACTATGTAGACCAGGCTGGCCTCAAACCCACAGAGATAATTCACCTGCTTTTGTCTCCTGAGTGCTGGAACTAAAGGCATTGGCCACTCTCCCTGGCTGACTTTGAATTCCTAGTACTCTGTTTTTATGTCCCATGTACTGGGATTACTAGCATGAACCACCACACCCCAAAGAATTCGACTTGTTTCGAAGGACTTCTATGAGGGCCCATGAAAGATTTAGTTTATCTTTTTCCAGAATCCAGTTACATAGTGGGTATAAAATGTACAGTTCAGGCAACCAGTGGTGATCTTCTGTCTTCTGTTGAAACTCCTTTGTGTGGTTAGAATTCTAGGCCACAAAGGTTTGGATTTCAAGCCAAGCTGTTTGGGTCACAAGCTTTAAGCACTCTCTGATGCCAACTTGAGGAAGGGTGCTGGTTATTCCATACCAATTCTAGTACCTCCTGGACTACCAGAGGGCTATGAAGACTAGAGCTAGAGCCAGGTGGCCCTCATTCTCAGCAGGGGAGAGAACCTTCTTTACTGTTCCATTGAGAAGTGGCTTTCTTTTACAGTCTCACTCCTGCTGTTTTTCTTCTTTCTTGTTCTCTGCTACAGGAGTTTCTGCACCCTTAGGTTTGCATGGCCCATGTTTCTATGCAGATCTTGCTAAGCTTCCTGTCACCATGAGTGCTCTGTACTAGTTGCCTTATTAAATTAACCCTATAGTCTCCAAATTAGATGTTTGAGACGGAGGTAAGGGGAAGGCTGGGGGACTCGCTTTCACTGAGCAGAACCTCTCCAGCCACAGAGCTGGAATCTAGCTGGAATCTTGGTTTGTCTGCTGCTAGATCAAGTCCTCATTTCCCAACATGTATTCATGAGGTGTGCCTGCTTTGGAAATACAGTAGATGAATTAGTTATCTGTCTCCATCATGAAACTTCCTTTCTGGCAGGAGTCAGTAAGCAAATTGGATTTTGTATTTGAGTGCCATGGAGAACATAAAACAAAACAAGAGGTGGTAGAAGGGGTTTGGAAAGGTGGGCAGATACTCTGAGCTGTTCAGAGAAGTTCTCTGAGGAGGTGACGTTCCAAATTGACCTGAAACCTGAGTGGGAAGTAGAAGCCAGGCATGGACAGTAGAAGAGGCCTAAGGTGAAGTGAGCATGGCAGTTTCAGTGTTAGAAACACCAGCAGGACTAGATGTGATCAGAGACCATGGAAAAAGATGAACTTGAAGAAGCAAAAGGACTTGTGACTCATAGTGGGAATGAGGATTTTTGTTTGTTTGTTTTTTGAGACAGGGTTTCTCTGTGTAGCCCTGGCTATCCTGGAACTCACTCTGTAGACCAGGCTGGCCTCAAACTCAGAAATCTGCCTGCCTCTGCCTCCCAAGTGCTGGGATTAAAGGTGTGTGCCACCACTGCCTGGCGGGAATGAGGATATTATTTTCACTGAATTATAAATACTGATTTATCTCCATAGGCAGCTTGTTATGGCTAGCCTACTGGGAGTTATCTAAGGAAAAAGGAAACTCGTCTGTAGAGGCCAGAGTTGAAATGAGCATTTTTTGTTTTTGTTTTTGTTTTTTTGGACTGGGTCTCTTTACATAGCCTTGATTGTCCTGGGGCACATTGTATAGACCAGACTGGCCTTGAACTCACAGAGATCTGTCTGCCTGCCTCTTAAGTCCTGGGATTAAAGGCATATGCATTTAGGATTGGTGAGCATTCCTCTTGAAAGCTGTTGAACTTTATTCTCAGACCAGTATGTCCACACTAGGATATTGAGAATTGGATGAATCCAAGATGGTTTTGGAGTTGCTAACAAATTGGACATGGGAGATAGATAGGATGATGGGAGAGAGGGAAAGAATTCACTTTCCAAGATGATGGCTGAGCCTAAGACTAACAGTCCCCTGTGTAGCTGGTGTATGTTGTAGACCTTGGCTCGTAGGGTGTGTGGGAGCAGCTTCCCAGAGAAGGGATTGCCAGGGTTTATCAGAGTATTGGGCCTCACACTCATACACTGAATCCTGCCCAGTCCAGGAACTTGTATTTGTTCTTTAAGCTATGTTGCTCTGGCTTGTCTCTCTGAGCTCTGTGTACTTACTTTCGTAGTTGTATTCTCTCCCTAGCCCATATTGTTTGAAACAGGGTCTCACCTCACAGCCCAGGCTGTTCTCAGACTCATGATAATCCTCTCTGCTGTGCTTTTTTTTTTTTCCCTGATAGGGTAGGGTTTTCTGTGTATCCCCGGCTGTCCTGGAAGTTGATTCATAGATTAGGCTGATTTTTGAATTCAGAGAGGTTTCCTTCTCGAGTGCTGAGATTAAAGGTATGTGCTACCACACCGGACTTCTGTTCCTTTTGAGAAGGCTTTTGGGAAGAGAGACTTTGAGTTCAGAGATTGCTTTTTGAGTAGTAAGGCTTTTCTACTGTCATGTATCCTAAATGATACTTTAAAAAAAAAAAGTTTTCTTTTATGTATATGAGATCACTGTAGTTGTCTTCAGACACACCAGAAGAGGGTATTAGATCCCATTACAGATGGTTGTGAGCCACCATGTGGTTGCTGGGAATTGAACTCAGGACCTCTGGAAGAGCAGTCAGTGCTCTTAACTGCTGAGCCATCTCCAGACCCCTCTAAATGATACTTTTATTCATATGATTTAGTTCCAGACAGATACCATTTGATTACAAATTCTCTATAGAAGCCTTAGCTTAGTGTGCTTGATACATTTAGAGTTAGACTGTACCATCAGAACAATTTGTAAGGAGGCCAGGGAGAAGAGGCAACATTGATATTTCCAGAGGGGAACCTCATATAGGGAAGATAATTCCAGAAACAGGATTCCTTGTCTTTAGCCTTCGAGCCTTAGACATGAGCATGAAGATCCTGCTTGAGTAACAGTGAAGAGACTGACTCAGAGATGAACGGGAGTCCGGTTACTGGTGTAAACAAAGGACTGGGGGACTCTGAATTGGAGAGAGCAAACTGTGAGGAGTTTTGGTGGCACAGCCTCATTGTTGAGGAATGTTCTGGAGGAGGCCAGTTTTCTTTTTAGATAATCTCTTGATTGCCAGCATTACAGGCAAGTAGTGCCATACTCAGCTCCAATGTGATCCTGGAGTCTGAGCCCTTGTGTATGCTGGACAGCACTGTATCCCTTAGTGACACCAGCCCCTCACACTGGTTATGTTTGTTATATTAGCTTGGTGCTTTCCAGTTGCAGAGCAGGACATTTAAAATTCTCTCTTTTGTTCTTTATCAAGCAGATCTCTGCCTTGCAGACGTCTTTCATCTGTAGTCAGACAAGTTTGTTTTTTTTTTTTTAAAGCAACGTTATGGGGTATAATTTACAGACTATAATGTGTGCCCGTGTTAACAGTTTAAGAATTCTTTTTCTTACTAGCCCTTCTTACCAGTATCATAGTTCACAGTCCACTTCTAGGGGATCCCATCACTTTGGTACGATTGTTCAAGGCCCTTTCTGTTGAATCCCAGTCTCCACCACATCTCCAGGTCACTGTTCATCTTTCTCTGTAGTTTGTCTTTTCTAGAAATTTCATAACTTTGTGATCATATGATATGTGGCTTTCTGGGTCTGGCTTCTTCTTTGATTTAGTATAATACTTTCTCTTTCTTTCTTTCTTTCTTTCTTTCTTTCTTTCTTTCTTTCTTTCCTTCTTTCTTTCTTTCTCTCTCTCTCTCTCTTCCCTCCCTCCCTCCCTCCCTCCCTCCCTCCCTCCCTCCCTTCCTCCCTCCCTCCCTTCCTTCCTTCAATTTTGACATACACGTATATAGCCCAGCTTGGCCTCAATCATGTAGCACAGTGTATGTATCACAAGTATAACCTTGAACTCCTGATCCTCCTGTGCCACCTACCAAGTGCTGAAATTACAAGGTCTACACCCATACCTGGCTTAACATGTTTTAAAGGTCATCTGGGTTGTAGATGTGTCATATAGTTTATCCTTTCATGTTGCTAAATAGTATCCATTCATAGATATAACATTTTAAAAATTGTTTTATATGTATGCGTATTTTGTTTGTCTGCATGTATGTCCATGCACCATATGTATACCTGGTGCCTGTGGAGGCCAGAGAGAACATTAGATCCCTTGTAACAGGAGTTACAGGGGGTTGTTAGCCACCACATGGGTGCTGGGAATTGAACCCAGGTCTTCTGAAAATCGCTGCTAGTGTTTTTAACTGCTAAGCCATCCCTCTTTGTTTATCAATATGTCAGTAACTAGAAATTCTATGATTCTGTTTTCAGTGTACACAGTAAGTGCAGGAATAGTTGAGAACTGACCTTGTCTGAGGCCTCCCTTAGAACAGAGGCGTGGGAAATGGTTTCTATATCTTGCACAGGAGCTTGCCAAATTACCGCCTGTAAAGTTATCCCTTTATGACCTTTCTCCTCTTAATATTGTTTATCTGGGTCAGAAGTCACAAACTTGAATGTCTACAAGAACCAGGATATAAAGCAGGTCGTCTCTAAGACCAATAGGTCCTCTGCTATTTTTTCTTGTCCTCCTTTGGAAGTCATAGTTTCAGGGAAATATTTATTAGGAAAGTATCTAAGCTGCAGTAGACTTGGCCCAGTGATGAGAAGGGAACTGTTGTAAGCTAGACTCGGCCTGAGAGCAGTTGCTCCTCAGCTCCAGGTGATTCTTGCTATCTGGGAATGTGAGCTCAGTGTTACATTGGCGTATTTGAAAAGTCAGAAGAATAAATCTAGATTGTTTTTTCTCCTTTCAGGATGGAACTCTGTCACTGGACTCAGAGGCTCCCATGTCCAGAAATAGAGTTTAATGAGGACTCTACTTTTAACTTTTGCTTTTGTTTGTAACTTAAGGCTTAAGTTTAGTTATCAAGCACTTGAGGGGCTGAGTTGATCTAGGCTGAGTCTAGGCCAGATTTAAGTTTTTGAGTGATGACCTAAACGATAAATGTAATGTCTTGTTTGCCACCATTCGGCTTTGACACAAGGACCGTTCTGTAGGGTCCTTACTGTTTTATGAATCTTCTTGTGCTGTTTGAAGTCACAGAACCGTAAGCTGATAATAAATCTAAAACCCGAAGCTATCACGCTCCTCGGAGGTCAGTGCACTGAGTTAGGTAGTGAAGCCATGTCTTGTCCCTTGTGTCAAGCTCTTGGACTCAGGGTTAGTCTCAGCTTTACACCATCTCTCACCTCATTGCTCATCACTCATCTTTGACTGGAGTCGGGGTCACAGTTGAAGCAAAGCTGGAACTGTTAAATTAGGCTGTGAGAGGCCCCTCCTTACTTCCCAGCCCACATACTTTACCATTGTACGTGTGTGTCTGAGTGTGTCTGTCGCTGCACTTATGTTTGGGGTGTTTCTCATAGCAGTAGGTATATCCTCTCAGGGCCCCCCAACATATGCCTGACTCTGTACACTCACTTTTGCAGCTCACCTTGAATAAGTTTCTTAGGCTTTCCAACTGTTTCCTTTTCTCTTTCTCTTTGATCTGATTTATAACAGTATTGGCAACTAGCTTTATGATCTATAAGTGCCATACTTCTGCTTCTAAGAAGATTAAAATAGAATTTGTTTTTATCAGAGATGTAGCGCTTTCTCTGCCGAGACATGTTCACTGAAAGCCAGGGAGCTTTTCTCAGCTTAGACACTTACTTTGGAGTCTGGCTGCGTTTTCAGACTTCTTGCCAGACTTAACACATCATTATTTCCCTGTGTCAGTAGTTTTTTTATTTTTTATTTATTTTTTAATGACACGAGGCCTTATCATTGTAGCTCATACTGGTCTGAAACTCACTGTGTAGCCCAGGGCTGTCTTAAACATGGCAATCCTTCTGCCTCAGCCTATTCACTGCTGAGATTATAGGTGTGAGCCACCAACCCAACCATTGTAATTTTTGAATGTTAGGATAACATGTTAACTTTCAGAGATGGCTCAGTGGGTAAATACCCTTGCTCTTAAGCTTGACAACTGAGCTTGCTTCCGGGATCCTCATGGTGGGAAAACTGGCATCCCAGGCTTGTCCTCTGACCTCTGTGTGTACTGTGGCATGTGAATGAGGACATGAATGCATGTGACACACAAAATGAGAAGATACAAATTTAAAAGCCCACCCTTTTCCTTTAAACTCAGTTTTTCTTTCTTTTCTTTTTTTTTTCGAGACAGGGTTTCTCTGTGTAGATCTAGCTGTCCTGGAACTCACTCTGTAGACCAGGCTGGCCTCAAACTCAGAAATCCACCTGCCTCTGCCTCCCAAGTGCTGGGTTTAAGGGCGTGCGCCACCGCTGCCCGGCTTAAACTCAATTTTAATTTTACTATAGAAAATTTAGAAATTATGGACATAGATTTTTAAAACTAAAAATTGGAACACTCAGGGGTAATCTCTCAGCTCCCCAGTGTTTATCCTTCTACACCTTGTTTTTAAATTGTTTTTGGCATGCTGAGTGCACACTCTCTCTTCTTAGCAGATTGTGAATACTTCTCCAAGTCCCCAGTTGCTCATCAGCAATATTTTCAGTAGGATCTCATTGTGGGATGTGTTATTATTTATTTAATCTCTCTGTTGATCCTTGAATATTTTTATGTAGTGCCCCAGGGCCCCTGGTGTTTTGTTTGGTCTTGTTTTTTTGGAGAAAAGATACTATATAGCCCAGCCTGGCCTTGAACTATGTAGCCAAGGATGGCCTTGATCCTTCTGCCTCTGTCTCCTTAGTGCTCAAATTACAGACATTTGCCACTACTTTCAGCTGGGGGCCCTGTTATATCAATCCCTGTCGGAGTTGGCTCCAGTCTCTGAAGTGTCCTCTGCCTCCCTCCATCCTGGTGGGATCCTTTACTCTGAGAACGTTTTGGTAGTGCCCTCTGTCACCACATTAGGCACTCTTCTTGTCACCTACCCCACCCTCATTAGGGCAGCTATGTGTGGGAATGGTGATTTCAGCTGCACAGCTGAACAGGGCCTCTTCTGTGCCCTCTGTTGCTTATTTGAAAGCTTCTTGTATTTTTCATGTATGTCTCTGCAGTTGGCAGAGGGCCTAGGGACAGTTGTGCCCCTATTGTGTTCTGAAGGCTGACAGACCCCAGAGGCATTGGCAGCAATGTCTTTGGCCATGAATGCTGTCCCTTGGCCTTTCATTATTCTAGAGGCAGGAAGGAGGGGTAAAGACTTGCTGAAGAGTGCAGTTGCTCAGTGGGTACCTAGTAGGTAGCTCACCTGTGCTGTTGGCTTGCTGTAGATACTTGTTCTGGAGAGTTCCAGGCTGCTCACTGACTGATTCAGGGAAGGAAGAGCTGATTGGTTTCTGAAACACCATTTAAACACTCTGTCAGGTAGAGGCTTGAGATGCTGACTGGCCTCTAGCTTTGGCAGCCATCCTTATAGCTGCTTAAGGAGTTTCTGTGGTATTGACAGTTCTACCAACAGCTCCGGGCAGAATACTGGGCAGAAGGCCTCTTGAGCAGACTTTAATTAGTTGTTTGGCTTGCCCCATATTGAGGTGGGTACCCAGGGAAAGGGTCAGAAGTCAGGTGTCTGTGTCCTGCTATTCTTGTTTTTGACTTCTTGATGAGAGCTTAGCAAATGTTCTCTTAGAATGGCCCTTGTTCACTGAACAGATTTCTGCTACCCTTCAGTTTTGGGTGTGAGTGCTTTTTTCTTGGCGATGCTAAGAATCAAACAGCTTCATACATGCTAAGAGCACACTCTACTGCTGAGCTCTATCCCCAGTGCCCACTGTTGGAATCCATGGTTTTTCCCAATGAAAAGCCCTAATAGAGATCACTAGTGTACACCTTTAATCCCAGCACTCTAGAGACAGAGGCAAGTGGATCTCTGCGGGTTTAAGGCAGTCTAGTCTACACAGCAAGCTCCAGACCAGCCAGGAGTACATAGTGAGACCCTGTCTTACAGAAAAGAAAAGAAAGAAAAAGGACAGCTGTGTTATGGGAAAATCTGCCTTCAGAACAGCAAAGAACACACTTCCAAGTCAGCTGAGTATTGTCCTTGATGTTGTCCTTGCACAGTACCTGAGAGCAGACAGGAGAAGCTTACCTGTGCCATGCACGGCCTCCCCCAGCTACCTGTAGATTGCAGTGGAGCAGGTGTGGCCCCCATGTGTGGCCACCTGCGTCTTCCTAGATAAGTCTGTTTGCTTATCTTTGTTGCTGTGCCCGTTGCTGGCTCCTTGGTGCTCTGGGTGTATTTGAAGTACAGGAGGTGACAACCCCATTGGTAAAGTGGGGACACAGTGAGCAGAAGAGGGTGTGGTGTGAGAAATTCTGTAGTCTGCGTTTCTTCCCCAGTCTCCAGAGGGAATTCTGTTTTGGGTCTTAACAAATCCCAAAACAGATCTGTAAGGCCTTATAGAGGTGGGGAGTAGCCACCCCAAGTTGAGAGCACACATCAGGGTCCTGAATGTGCTTCCCTCCCAAGTGCATGTAATGGATGGAAACCGTAATGGTTTGGCCCTTTGCTTCCTCTTGGCTTGGATGATGAAGAATTTATCTGCAAGTCAGATTTAAATGTGTCTTGGGTGCCTGAGAAGGGCTTCTGAGTTAGGAGACAGTGCATAATAGTTGTGATGATGTGTCATCTCCAGAGGGCAGATGGAGGCCTCCTCATGTGGGTTGGCTAATGTTGGTTTATGTGCATAATTTGTTTTCCTCTTTTTTAGTGTGATGTCTCAAAGTCACGGGGACTAGAGGATAGAAATCAGGAGGGGAGGGCAGGTTTTTCAACCAGCTCTTGTCGGCTGTTGCAATCTCCTGACAAAGCCACTATTGTTTTGAATCAATTGCCAGTTGGTTTGGTTTGAATTGCTCTGGTGCCCTGAAACTGGCTTCTTTTTTTCTACTCTTGCTGTCACTCTTCCTGGGGCATGTCTGGAGGAGGGAGGACCTCCAGCTCCATAGGGAGAGCACCATTTCCTTTGCCATCCTAGAGCAGACTGCTGTGGCCGGTCCTCGTAGTCATGCCAGTACCATCTTGTACCATGGCTGGGATATAGTCAGCGGTGCCAAATAGTAGTGCCCCTGAAGCATCACATTTCCAGGAATCATGCTGCCTGATGGTGGCCTTGGCCTTACTTGGCACTGGCCTGCTTCATGCAAGGACCACCTGCTCTGGCATGGCTCTCTGTTTGCTGTTACCACTGCCACAGCTGACCTCCCAACCAGCTTTTTGGCCTGATGCCTGTCCCTATCTTGTGTACATGTTTCAAGCTACAGAGGTAATCAGCAAAAGCCAGGAATTCCTCTGGCTGAGCTCCCGAAAGGCAAAGAGTGAGTCTCAGAGCTTCCCTCATTTGGTTTCTGAGCTAACTTGAGAATGCATTTTCTCACCTCCACCCCTCAGTGCAGTCTCATATCTCAGATCTAACTCCAGACATTTGGGAACTCCCAACCTCAGTGGGGGAGAACATCAAGAACTGTGTTGGGTGGAGGCGGCCATCTAGGATGCTATTGGTAGATATCAGGTTAAGATGTTCTTTGTGCATTAGAATTACTCGCTCTTCAAGTACTGTATATTACACACTGGGTTCTGAACAGCTAAGGAGAAAGTACATTGTGGGAAAATTTGTATTTAAGACTTTTATCTCAGACAGCCAAGTTAAAAGTGCTTCTCTTTTTCAAAGTTCCCCAAAGCCCAAAGGTGGGAGTGGAGTACTTAGCAGCAAAGCTAAGTGGCAGAGGGGATGTACAACAACCTTTTCCACAGGCCTAGCTATTATTCAGAGACAGGTTTTGGAATCATCATCATAGTTTGATATAAGGGACATAGAGAAATCATAAAAGTAGATTACAAATGCTTAACTTAGGTGTGTTGGCACATGCTTGTAGACCCAAACATGTGGGGAGGCTGAGGCAGAAGAGTCTACTAACTTCAGGACCTTATTTCCATCCCATAAAATAAAGAAGTTGCCAGGCGGTGGTGGTGCAGCACTTGGGAGCCAGAGGCAGGTGGATCTCCAAGTTTGAGACGTCTAGTCTATACAGTGAGTTCCAGAAAAATCTTGTCTCAAAAAACAAACAAACAAAAAACAAGTTAAGTAATACTGAGTAGGGTGACCTGTATCCATAATCCCAGGGCTTGAGAGATACAGGCAGGAGAATCAAGAATTCAGAGTCATCTTTCCACTACAAAGCAAGTTTGAGTCTAGCCTGGGTTACATGAAATTTTGTCTCAAAACACCTACTATTAACAAAAAAGGATTTTTCCTACGTCATTGCTTTGAGTTCTGGGTAATTAAAGCTGGGTTACTATTAAAATATGTTTGCAAGATGGCTCAGTGGGTGCTTGCTGCATGTCTTAGTCAGTGTTCTCTTGCTGTGAAGCAAAAACCATGACCACAGCAACTCTTATAAAGGAAAGCATTTAACTGAGACCTTGCTAACAATTTCAGAGGCTTGGACCATTATCATTATGACATAGAGCATGGTGACAGGCATGCTGCTGGAGAAGTAGTCGAGAGCTACATTCTGGACTGTAGATGTGGAGTGGGGTGGGGGTGTACTAGGATCCTGTAGATGTGGAGTGGGGTGGGGGTGTACTAGGATCCTAGTACACCCCACCCCACTCCACATCTACAGGATCCTAGT
>NW_021604614.1:12983157-12994277 GCF_004785775.1 Grammomys surdaster | reverse complement strand
GGGGTGTACTAGGATCCTGGAGATGTGGAGTGGGGTGGGGTGTACTAGGATCCTGTAGATGTGGAGTGGGGTGGGGTGTACTAGGATCCTGGCTTGGACTTTTGGAACCTCAAAGCCCACCCCTACTGACAGTCCTCCTCCAACAAGGCCACACCTCTTCCAACAAGGCCACACCTCCTAATACTTCTCAAATAGTGCCACCCCCTGGTGGCTGAGCATTCAAATATATGAGCCTACAGAGGCCATTCTTATTCAAACCATGGCGTTGCACAAACCTAGTGACCGGGTTCAATCTCTACAACAGTGGTTCCTAACCTGTGGGTCTCCAGTGCTTTGGGGATTGAACGATCCCTTCACAGATGACATATCAGGTATCTTGCACATCAGATATTTACATTATGCTTCATAACAGTAGTAAAATTATAGTTATGAAGTTGTAGTGAAAAAATGTTATGGTTGGGTGTCACCACACCATGAGGAACTGTATTAAAGGGTTGTAACATTAGAAAGGATGAGAACCACTGCTTTAGAGCCTATCAATATAAAGGCAGAAGGGGAGAGACAACCCATAGAGCGGTCTTCTGACTTCCACGTGTGCACTGCGGCATTCCACCCTCTCCATGGACGTCGTGCACTGGGAGATGTACACATATAGTGATAAATACATTAACAAAATTTAAAAGTATGCTTGTAAAATACCTCATGTTGCCTTGTTAAAGAGCAGTGTGTGTGTGTGTTTGTGTGTTTGTATGTGTGTGTGTGTGTGTGTGTGTGTGTGTGTATTACCAGTGTCTTAGTTACTGCTCTATTGCTGTGAAGAGACACCATGATGAAGGCAACATGTAGAAGAAAGCATTTAATTGGAGGTTTGCCTACAGTTTCAGAGGCTGAGTCTATGATCATCACTGGGGGACTTGGCAGAAGGCAGGGATGACTCTGGCAGTAGCTGGGAACTTACATCTTATCCATAGTTGGGGGGCGGGCAAAACCCACTCCCAGTGATATACACTTCCTCCAACAACACCACATTCCCTGACCTTCCTAAACAGTCCACCCTTTAGGGATTCAAACATATGAGCGTGTGGAACCCATTCTCATTTGAAACACCACAGCCAGATTACTCTTTCAGATTACTCTTGTGCTGCTGTTTATTTCTTGAGTTAAAATTACCTGTTTTTGTTTGAGATAGGACCTCACTGTGCAACCCAGGCCAACTTCAAATTCTTAATCATTCTGCCTCTGTCTCTCAAAATTTGGGATTATAGGCATGTCTGGCTCACATTTAACTTTATTTGTTTATATTTGTTTGTTTATCTATTTATTTATTCATTTTCGAGACAGAGACTCAAGTTGTAGCCTTGAATGGCCTGGAACTCACTGTTTAGACCAGTCTGGTCTCAAACTCCCAGAGATCCTCTTGTCTCTGCCCCAGTGCTTGGCTAACTTGGTTGTTTGAGATAGGGTCCCATGTGTCCCAGGCAGATCTTGTTCTTACTGTGAGGGTGACCTTGAATTTATGATCTTCCTGTCTATACCTCCCAAGTGATGGGGTTATAGGTGTCTGCCACCATGTCTGGGGACAAACCAAGAGCTCTGTGCGTGCTTGGCACACACTCTTCCAATTAAACTACACTCCAACCACTGCCAGTCATTTTTAATGGGACAGGGATCTCTCACGCATAATAGTCGTCACTGCTTTCTTCGACACATCGAGTGCAGTGTAACTTATCTTCAGAAACTAGTGTTATTAATGCATGTATCATTGCATGCCACAGTGTATGTGTGTGTGTGTATGTGTAGGCAACAACCTTCATCTGCTGCACCATTTCAACAGTCTCATAAGTTATTATTTTTTAAAATAATAATTTAAATTGTTGTGGTGTTGAGGACAGTGCCCAGGATCTCAATCTTGCTGGCAGGCACTCTTACCTCTTCCCACTGGCAACACACTCAGCCTCAGTATTTTGTTTTTTGGGACAGGGTCTAATGTAGCTGAGTACTGTATTTTTGTTTGTTTGTTTGGTTGGTTGGTTTTTGTTTGTTTGTTTTTTGTTTTCAAGACAGGATTTCTCTGTGTAGCTCTGGTTATCCTGGCACTTGCTCTGTAGACCACTTCCTCTGCACCCCCAAGTACTGGGATTAAAGACATATGCTGCTGTCACCCAGCTGCTGAGGAGTATCTAAACTGATTTATCTTCCTCTCCCAGTTACTGAGATTATAGGTATTTTTCTAGTAAAACTGAGTATTTCAGAAGCCTATTTCTGAATATTGTTTACTGTATTATTCATCTTATCTGAGAGTGAGAATTCTATTTTATGTCCATGTTTGGGTGTACACACCTATGTGTGGAAGCCTGGGTGTTACTCAGTTGATCTATTCCATATTTTTTAATTAAATTAATTATTATTATATGTGTGCATGTGATTTGGGTGTGTGGTACAGATACACATGCTATGGTGCACATGTGCAGATGAGAAGGCAACTTGTGGGAGTTGTTCTTGCTTTCTACCAGGGGTTTCAAGGGTCAAGCTCAGGTTGTCAGGCTTGTGTGTAGTTTTTCTCTGTTGAGCTCTCTCTCAGACCCTCTGTATCTTTTGAGACAGGGTCTCTTTTTGAACCTAGAGGTCACTGGTTGAGGAACACTGACTGGCCAGTAAGCTCCAAGGATCACTTGTCTGTTTCCTCTGAGCTGGGATTTCATCATGTTCCATCATGACGGCCTGTTTATGTGGATACTGGGGAGTCCCAACGTAAGCCTTTATGTATGGATGACAAGTGCTTTGTAATGGCGCCACCTCCCCGCTCCCCTCTAGAGAAGTTCTATTAACTTTCCACTTGTAAGGTGTGTGCGCTTCTGTGCAGTGGTCCCAGACACACGCTGAGCATCAGCTGATGCGTCTCCTCAGCCCTCTGTGCCACACCTCAGCTCCTGGCTTTCAGGAGCCCATCTCTCCCAGGCTGCTGCTGGCTCCACTGCAGCGAGCTCACAGCTTGCTCTCTTTGTGTCTAGAGTCATCATATGTTGTTGGTTTGTATTTGTTAAATTGAGTGTAAAATAGGGATAAGTAACTTAGTGAGGGCTTAGAAACTCCGAATCAAGTGCACAGACCTTGATCATCTATCTTGAATTACTTTGCTTACTTGTGCATAGTTGTGAGATAGTGCCTCTTTTCTGGAATAATCCAGTAACCAGTCACCTAATTCAAAGTATTAACTGTCATTGTCTGTGTGATAGAGATGACTACACACACACACACACACACACACACACACACACACACACACACACACACACACTTGGAAAAGGGCAACAACACTGAAGAAACAAAAATTCAAGTGTGACCTTCTGAAATGAGAATTTCTAGAAGGAAATCTTTTTGTGGAGACTTTTCCTCCACTGGCCACCATGTCTTAGGGTTTTATTGCTGTGAAGCGACACATGACCATAGCAACTCTTATAAAGGAAAACATTCAATGGAGCTGGCTTACAGTTTCAGAGGTTTAGTCCATTATCATGGCAGGTAGCATGGCAGCATGCAGTCTGTCTTCATGTGGATGGCAAGACCACAAGTCAGTAAAGATGGTGGATGAATGGTTGAGTCTGAAGCCCATGGGATGGTGCGTGGTCTCCTAGAGAATACCAGCAGCAGGTCTCTGTATTCGCTCTTCCATCTCACCCAGCTCTCTAGCTTTGCAGCTGCACTAAGAGGTGCTGGATGGGGCACCTCACAGAGATCTGTTTGACATTTTCTTGCCACAAAAGCTAGCGTAGTGCTGGTGCTGAGGGCACAGTGCTAGGAAACCCTCACTTTCCGGTTCTGCCCAAGAACTGGAAGGCTTTGTCACCCTGCTGCTTTTCTTCTCTGGAGGAGTATAGATTTCTAATAAACAAGAAAGACATCCTGTGCTCATTCCATTTCTGCCTTGGCTACAGTTGTGCAGATGTTTTTTAATTGTGTCCTAACAGTTCTGGAGGGCATCATAAGTGTCACCTGGGAGCATGAATTCTTGCTCTGAGACCCTGGTGTGCTCCAGATGGCACAACCAGTTTGCTCTAACTGTTGACATCTGTGAAATCTGGTGCTCATAAGCTCAAGTGAAATTCAGAAAGGTTAGGTGTTTGCCCAGATCCTAGAGCTAGAGCTACAGTGGGAACCCTGGTGACCCTCCTCCTCTTGATCCACTAGCCACAGATAACAGTGTGATTGATTCTGAAGTATTTTCTGATTAGAAAAGCTGCCTCTTGGTCCTGGTTAGAAGATACCCTTTTCCCTGAGTGAAGGCTGTCCCGACTGAGGTTCTGCTGATAGGTGAGGTGGGTTTTCAGGACATGAAGGCAGGCTCAGTGACTAGATCAGGTCCCTGCCAGGTCTGGGATCATGGACTTCAGAGTTGTCAGATAAGCTCTTCTGTAGGCTGAGTAAGTGCTACTGGCCAGTAAGCCACACAGAGTTGCAGAAACTGCAATAGAAACTCCATTGAAAGTAAGACAT
Organism: Grammomys surdaster; assembly: GCF_004785775.1. Classification (NCBI taxonomy): domain Eukaryota; kingdom Metazoa; phylum Chordata; class Mammalia; order Rodentia; family Muridae; genus Grammomys; species Grammomys surdaster. Next base: position 12,989,783 of record NW_021604614.1, on the reverse strand, counting down.
GCCGGGCGGTGGTGGCGCATGCCTTTAATCCCAGCTCTTGGGAGACAGAGGCAGGCGGATTTCTGAGTTCGAGACCAGCCTGGTCTACAGAGTGAGTTCCAGGACAGCCCAGGCTACACAAAGAAACCCTGACTCGAAAAACCAAAAAAAAAAAAAAAGAAAAAAGAAAGAAAGAAAGAAAGAAAGAAAGAAAGAAAGAAAGAAAGAAAGACAGACAGACATAGTGGTGCATGCCTGTATTCCCAGCATCCTAGAGGCAGAGGCAGGAGGATCACTGCAAGTTTGATGCCAGCCTGGTCTTTACAGAACAGATTTCAGTGTAACCACATCTACATAGTGAGACCCTGTTTCACTATGGTTTTGGGGCAAGCCTGAGAATGTGAGTTCAGACCCACAGCACTCACATAAGAATCTGGAGTAGCTATGTGCAACTGTAGTCCCAGCACTCAGAAGGGAGACAGAAGGATCCCTGGGAGTCTGTGGTCAGCCAGGGTAGCTAAATTGCTGAACTCTAGGTTCAATGAGACACTTTCTCAAAAAACCAAACTTTTCTTCTTATTATACTAGCTAATAGCTTGTGTAATAGCTAATTGTATTAGCTATTAAGATGAGAAATACCTGTTATAGTTAATAATATCCAAAGGCTCAAATTTTTTTTTTTTTTTTTTTTTTGGTTTTTCGAGACAGGGTTTCTCTGTATAGCCCGGGCTGTCCTGGAACTCACTCTGTAGACCAGGCTGGCCTCGAACTCAGAAATCCGCCTGCCTCTGCCTCCCGAGTGCTGGGATTAAAGGCGTGCGCCACCACCGCCCGGCCAAAGGCTCAAATTTTAATTGAGATATGATGATAAATTGGACCTCAGCTTACTTCTACTTCCTACTGCTGTTTGGAATTTGTTGAAAAGGAAGCAGTTTAGGCTAGCAGCCAGTTCTCAGAAGCATATGGAACAGAAGTCATCTCTAGCATGCTGTAGAGCACCGATGTGGGGGAATGGGGTGGGTAGGTGATGTTTTAAGACATTTAAATATAGTCCAGGATGGGCTTGAACTCCTCATCCTCTTGCCTCACCTCCCAAGAGCTGGGATTACAGATTTGTGCCACTATGTTTAGCTAGTAAAGACAGGTTTTATTGGAATTTTGAATTGTATGAGGAAGGCAGTACAAGGTTGTATGGTTGCTTGCTCTGCTGAATTGCTCTCATCAGGGATAGTCAAAAGGCTGTGGTTTGGGTGTCCTATACCCCATCTAATACATTTTTGTTTGATATTAGCTGGTGTGACCTACCCAGCCACCCCTACTTGTTTGTGAAGTTTGTTCCTCCTCCTCTTCCTCCTCTTCCTTTTCCTCCTCCTCTTCTTCTTCCTCCTCCTCCTCCTCCTCCTCCTCCTCCTCCTCCTCCTCCTCTTCCTCCTCCTGTTTTTGAAGCATTTTTGCTGCTTAGCTTGGGCTGGCCTGGAACTTTCTAAGTAAACCAGACTGGCTTTGAACTGGTGGCAGTCCGTGCCTTTGCTTTCTGAGTACTGAGCTCACAGGGTGTGCCACTGTGCTTAGCTCATTTGTGTTCCTTGTATCCAGCGTCTCTCTGGAGTGTACACATTCAGATTCTTAAAGTTGGAGAGCAAATTGAATTCTTTCTTGTCTAAAAAGAGAAAAGCCATTAGAAGCCTATTTATAGGACTTGGCTACCTGGGGAGTGTTACTTTATCCTTGAGACTGATCAGTCAGTTTCAGATTTCCCTTACAGCTAAGTAGGTTATGGAGCTGGCAGACGGAGACTCAGAAATGACTAATGATAGCAAGGACATGTTAGTTTCATAGGAGCTCAGAAATATTTTGTATCAGTTGGAGTCTCCTAGGGGAACAGAACTTATTTTTTAAGTGGCTTAGAGCCTGTGGTTCAGCTAGTCCAACAATGGCTGTCTACCATGGAAGGCCCAAGAATCCAGTAGTAGTTCAGTCTACAAGGCTGGATGTCTCAGCTAGTCTTCAGTGTATGCCAAATCCTGAAGAAGCAGACTGTAATGCCCGCGAAGAAGTGGACTTGCCAGAAAGAGCAAGTAGACAAAGAGAGCTAGATTCCTTCTTCCATGTCCTTTATACAGGCTGCCAGCAAGAGGTGTGGCCCAGATAAAGGTGCCTCAAAAGATCCAGATTAAAAGTGGATTTATTTAAGGGGAAAAGAAAAGCACTTGGGCTAGAGAGATGGGTCAGCAGTTAAGAGTGCTGACTGCTCTTCCTGAGGTCCTGAGTTCAATTCCCAACAACCACATGGAGGCTCACAACCTCCTGTAATGGGATTGGATGCCCTCTTCTGGTGTGTTTGAAGACAACTACAGTGTACTCATATACATAAAATACATCTTTAAACAAACAAACAAACAAAGCAAAGCAAAGCCCTCACAGGTGTAGCCACTTGGATTTTAGTTAATTCCAGATGTAGTTAAATCGACAACCGAGACTAGCCATCACAGTTTCCAAGCACGACCTCTGTCTGTTATTGTTTGTAGCTGCTTTCTCTCTGCAGTGTGCTTTGTTTCTGGACTCACTGCCTTTATGAGCCAGGTAACTGGCACTGGGTGGAAGTTTTTATTATCACCTAAAAGTTAACTTTAACCCTAGAGGAGAATTCATCACAGTACTGAATACATAGAATCTGTGGCTCAGCCTTGCCATTCCCCAAAGGATGGCGGTTGCCTTATCATTCATGTGGGGCTGTATTGAACACAATAAAATGGGATAGTACTGAAATTTGACCAACAAATGATTTGATTTTTGCTTTGCTGGTTTCACTCACTGACATTTTGTTTTTATATTTTAAAGTATTATGAAAGTAATTGTGGTTGGAAGTGTGAAGGGCATGCTAAAAAACTTTAAAAAATTCATATGTATGTCCTGGAAATAGAAGCAGTACTGTCTAACAGACAACAGACTAACAGACTAACGAGAATGGAGAGCGTGAGAAAGGGGAGGGTGGGGTTGTGGGAGGAGCATGCTTGAAGTAAACGGGTGTGGGCAGGAGAGCATCCTTATGACGCTCTGTGCTGCAGACTGTGAGTGTAACACAGAGCCAGAGAGCTTCAGACCCTCTGCTCCCACCCTCCCCTCCTACCCTTCCTCCTCTTCTTCCTCCTCCTCCTCCTCTTCCTCCTCCTCCCACAGACATGCTAAGCAGGCTGTATGCTGCTAAACCATGTCCTTGGTTCCTCTCTCCCTTTTCATTAATTTTGGGTACTCAAACTGGCTTTGAACTCCTACATTCAAACAACCCTGTCTCAGCCTTCCCACTTGCAGAGAACACCTATGATACCACAGAGCCTAGCAAGGACAGACCTTCCTTCCTTCCTTCCTTCCTTCCTTCCTTCCTTCCTTCCTTCCTTTATAAAATTACTGTGTATACAGATAGTATATGTGTGAGTGTATGTTTGTGTGTATATGTGTATTTGGAGCGCAGAGATTGCTATCAGGTTCCTTCCTAGAGTGGTTGGCCAGTGGGCTCCACACACCCAGAGCTTAGGATATATATGTGACACCATGTCCTGCTTTTTTATGTGATTGCTGGAGGTCTGAACACAGGAACTCTTGTTTGCACAGTAGACACTTTGCTGCCTGAATAGCCTCCTATCCACTTCAGGATGAGTTTTCTCTTGAGACTTGAGAGTATGAACCACGCTCAAATAAAAAACTAATAGTCAAGAATTCTAAATATAATTCTAATGTTATTTGTGTCGCAATGTTAATAATAGGTGGCTGGACACAAATCGGTGATAGAAGCCTGAGGTGGTCTCTTAGTCAGTGTTTATTGCTGTGAAGAGATACTATGACTAAGGCAACTCTTTGGGGGGAGGTTGGTTTTTTTTGTTTGTTTTTGTTTTTTATTTTTCAAGGCAGAGCTTTTCTATGAAACTTTTTGTTCAGGAATTCACTCTGTAGACCAGGCTGGCCTGGAACTCAAGAGGTCCACCTGCCTCTGACTCCCAAGTGCTGGGATTATAGGATGGCATCACCTCACATGGCAAGATTGTTATTACTTTTTTTTTTAATTTGTCTGCCTTAGTTTATGTTTACCACATATGTGCAGGTGCCTGCAGAGGCCAGAAGATGGCATCAGAGTCCCAGGAACAGATGGTTGTTAGCTGCCTGATGCGGTGCTGGAGACTGAACTCTGGTCCTCTGAAACAGCAGTGCAGGCTCTTAACCACTGAGCCGTCTCTCCACTTCATTATCAGCATGGTGGGAAGCAGGGCAGTGCGCAGGCAGTGCTGGAGAGGCAGCTGAGAGTTCTGTGTCTAGATCTGCAGGCATTGGCATGGGCGGGGGGGAGAGAGAGAGAGAGAGAGAGAGAAGAGAGAACACACGAACACTTGAGCCAGCTACTGGGTATAGCTTGGGCTTCTGAAACAAGGCCACACTACTTTAACAAGGCCGTATCTCCTAATCCTTCTAAGTAGTGACATTCCCTGATGACTAAGCATTGAAACATATGAACCAATGGGAGCCATTCCTATTCAAAACACCACAGGAGTTTCATATGTGTTTGTAGAAGTGCTATGAATTAGTAGGGGTAACTGAGACGGTCAGATAGCCACTCAGAGGTTAGTTTGTGAGCTCTATAAGGAACTGAGTTGAAGCTGGGCATGTGGTGCATGCCTGTATTCTCAAGCACTCAGAAAACTAAGGTGGTAGGATGGCTGCGAGTCCGAGGCCAGCCTAGGCTACTGAGGAAGATATTGTCATAGACCAACATGAACAGACAAAAAGAACCACATTGATTTCCCTTCTTTCCATTAATCAGAATTAGATGTAAAAATTGATCTCATTAAAAACATGTTCTCTAGAGCAGGTGGTTCACACCTGTAGTCCTAGCAGGACTCTGGAGGCAGAGACAGGAGGACCTTTGGGGGTTTCAAACCAGCTTGGTCTACATAGTGAGTTCCAGGCCAGCAAAGGCTGCTTAGTGAGACCCTGACTCAAACAACAAAACCAGCCCATATGTTCAATTGTTATAAGCAATGGGGCACTTCCAGAAATGGGCCCAGGGAAGTATGTGGGAAGGAGTGTGGATGGGATGGAATGTTGGATTAAGAGGGGAATCCTGAATAACTTACTAATTGGCTAGGAATCACTGATTCAAGCATGATTCTTCTTTTGGTCATTCTACCAGTTGAAATCTACATGCATCCAAGAGTCAATACAAAACCATTTAGCCATGAATGCACTGAAAGGAAGCCACTCATGGCTAATGCATACAATCTCAGCACTCAGGAGGAAGATCTAGAGTTTAGGGTCATCTTTAATTACATAGTGAGTTTGAGGCCAGCCTGAGGTATAGGAGACCATCTCTCAAAACAGAACAACACAATAAAAAAAAAGGAAGTACTAAAAAGTAGGAGAAGTTTTAAAGTATGACAGAAAAAATCTGAAAAATAAAAATTTTTGAATTTTTTGCTTTTTAGCTGCACCTCTGGCACATTTCTAGGAAGTATTAAACGTCAAGAGCTACGTCCTACACAGGTATAAATACTGGAATATTCATCACAACATTGCCAATAGTAGCAAAATTTGTTCATAAAAGCCTCTGTTTATAGGGAAGTTGTTAAATAGACTATGACAAATTTGTAGGTAGGACTATTCTATAACTGATAAAAGATTATTTATTGGCATAGTAAGATATGACATATAAGTGAAAATTGGACTACAAAACAAATGTCCTCATCAGGATTGCCAAGGTTGATGCCAGCTTGGGCTACATAAAGTGTTCACACCAGCCAGGGTTACATAGGGTGTTCACACCAGCCAGGATTACATAGGGACACTGTCTCAAAAAACAAAACAAAATAATCCTAAGCTACCACACCATACACAATCAATAACAACAAAACAAAGCAGTATTTCTTATGTTTAAATGCATGTATTCATATATCTTTATCTGAATACATGTTACCCTGTAAATGTGGATTACAAATCAACTGCAGAATTAGAGGGAGCAGTTCATAAGGCTGACTTTAATGCCTAATCTGCATTGTGGAATTTGCAAAACTATCCTATTGTTTGGTTCTCTGGAAAGACCCAGAAAATACACTGAGAACTGTTACACTGAGTATTACAGTTTGTTACTGGAGGGAAGATTCAGATTATTATCAGACAACTGGGAAACTGTGGCAGGAATTCCAGGCCAGTCATAATCAGTAATAATGACCCTGTCCAAAGCATAGCAAAACCCAGCGGCATCTGAGAACAGTTTCCCCAAGACTGCATCACTACTACCGCTGACCTTTCACCTCCAGTCCTTCCAGTGGCGTCTAATACCTTCAGTTACATGCTTCTCTGGGGTTTGGAATTGATTGATAGTCCTTGCTCCAAAGCTTCCATGGAAAGTCATTTAGTTTGTCATGTGGCTAAAGTTTCAGGCAAACACAGCACTCACATAAACCAGAATATTCCAGGAGCTCAGAATTCACTACCTAGAAGCCTAACTAACTAACTAACTAACTAACTAACTTTTTCTTTCTTTCTTTTTCTTTCTTTTTCTTCCTTCCTTCCTTCCTTCCTTCCTTCCTTCCTTCCTTCCTTCCTTCCTTCCTTCCTTCTTTCCTTTTTCCTCCTCCTCCTCCTCCGCCTCCTCCTCC
>NW_021604614.1:12974333-12983057 GCF_004785775.1 Grammomys surdaster | reverse complement strand
CCTCCTCCTCCTCCTCCTCCTCCTCCTCCTCTTCCTCCTCCTCCTCCTCCTTCTCTTTTTCCTCCTCCTTCATCTAATTCTTCTTCTTGAGGCTGGATCTTGCTACACAGCTTAGGCTATTTGAGAACACACTGTATAGCCCAGGCTGTTTCTGAACTTAGATGATCCTCTTGCCTCAGTCTCACCTACATTATAGCTCTATAACCATGGCTGACTTCTCTCTAAAATTTGAACAATTTTATTTCTAGATGATAAAATTGTTCAGTTTTACTTGTATTCCTTATAATATTTACTGTTGTTTGATATTTCATTTGATGTGGGTGAACAATATTTTTTTTTAAGAGTTATTTGTTTTATGTATGGGAGTATACTGTAGCTGTCTTCAGACACACCAGAAGGCATCAGATCCCATTATAGATGGCTGTGAGCCACCATGTGGTTGCTGGGAATAGAACTCAGGATCTCTGAAAGAGCAGTCAGTGCTCTGAACCACTGAGCCATCTCTCCAGCTCCCACAATATTCTTTAAAAATTAACAAAATTGAAAAGATGTCAAAAGATAAGCAGGGCAGTGGTGGCACACATAATTGTAGCACTTGGGAGGCAGAGGCAGGCAGTCTCTGAGTTCAAGGCCAGCCTGGTCTATAGAGTGAATTCCAGGATGGCCAGAGCTACACAGAGAAACCATGTCTCAAAAAACCAAAAATAAATAAATAGTAAAAAAGAGATAAAAGTAAAAACTAATTTCTGGGCCAGCAAGGTGGCTTAGTAGATGAAGGTGCTTGTTGCCTTCCAAGTATGTGAGCCACCACCGCTAGCAGTGCATTGCCATTTTGTAGAAGGCAGGCAGCTCATGTGATTTGTTCAGAAATGGACCGCTCTGCTTTCTAGGCACATGCTCTTCCACTGGCCTCACGACCTGCTCCTCAAGCCAGTCTGCTTTCTGCATTGGCTTAGAAGTGGTATGAGTCTGGGACAGTCTGTCTTCATGTGGATGACAGGACCGCAGGTCAGTGAAGATGGCAGGATGAAGGGGTGTAAGTGAGGCCATACACTAGCGTGGCAAACTTTGTCTAGTTTTTACTCTGGTTGCCATACACTTTGTGTTTGTGGAAATGTTAGTTTCCTGCTCTTTTTACCTAAGGACAAACATAAGTCTGCACAGATCCATTAGCACCTGTGTGCTCCCACACAGCTGCTGTTCTCTCTCCCTGAAGTACACTGGGTCTGGGATGGGGACCTTAGGCCTGTGTTCCTGAGCCCTGCTGCCTCAGTCCTCAAACCCAACTTCTCCTCAGCACTTTCACTTCAGTTTTAAAAGTAAAGATGCCAAGTGTCCCCCAAGGAAGATGAGTTTCAGACACAGGAATAGGTCCTGAAAGTGTCCCTGGCATCTATAAGAGGTCGTCTGCTGGAGAGGTGGCTACAAGGTGCCAGGGTGATTCTTGCATTATACTCATGGTAGCTAGTCCCCATGTCCTGGCTCCTCAATGCGTCTTTGTCCCTCTTCAGCCTGTTAGTTTTGGCTCTGATAGCCTTTGGATCAAGGCCAGATCCCAAGACAAGCCAACAGAAATGACTTTGAAGCAAAAGAGTTGGAGTACTGGAGGAGAGACAAGATGGGACATTATCCTTCTGCTCACTCTTTAAAGGCAGCATTTAATAACCACTGTCTGTCTGGGTTTGTGCACAGAATTGACTCATTCACAAGTTTATATCTCTGAGTGTGGATAATTGCCTTCTTTGATTAACTAGAAGGCCTTATAAGGCTGTGCTTGAACTTTTTTCCTTATTTAAAAAAAAAATGCATTCCTATATTTAATTAGTTAATTTTTATCCCCTCCCCCTTTTGTATGTATGTGGAGACCTAGAGAGATGGCTCAGTAGTTAATGGCTTTTCAGCAGACGTGAGTACAGTTTCTCAATATCCACTCCAGGCAGCTCCAAGGAATCTGACTGTTGTACACATTCTGTGTGTATGTGTGTGTGTGTGTGTAGACAAAGATATACACATAAGGTACTGTGTGTGTGTGTGTGTGTGTGTGTCCGCGCAGACACACAAATATACACATAAATAATTCTTAGAGGGCTGGAGAGATGGCTCAGTGGTTAAGAGCACGGTCTGCTCTTCCAGAGGTCCAATTCCCAGCAACCACATGATAGCTCACAACCATCTTTAATGGCATCTGATGTTCTCTTCAGGTGTGTCAGTGACAGGATGCTCATATACTTTAAATAAATAAATCTTTAAAAAAAATAATTCTTAGAAACCAAAACAAATGGACCCAGGGTTTTTAGTTCAGTGGAATTGCACCAGTGATTGAGTCAATTGCCAGTGTAGTTTAAAAAACAGGAAGCCATGTTATATAATTCATTGCTTGTTTTTTTTTTAATTAATTTATTTAATAATGCCTTGTATAATTTTTGCCTGTTTATCAGCATTGTATATCATTACACATGTATTTTTTTCTTATCTTAGAATGTTCAACTATGTAAGTATACTTGTATTTTAATAAATCTCTTTTATTGAACCTGTACTTCATTTCTAACATCTTCCTACAATTTAATATCCCCTTTTGGCTTTGTGCCCATGTTTGAATGAGTTTGTGGAATTAATTCCTGCAGAAGAGATCTTGGCTTAAAAGAACGTGTAAAGTATGAATAGAGAGTTGTCAGCTTGCACTTCAAGAAGACTCAGTTGGTTTTGCCTGTTGTTGTCCTTAATGCCAATTCAATGATGAGACCTTTCTTTTCTGACTCGAACTGACTTATAAATGCTGTTAGTTGTTAGCTGCTGTCTCATTGTACCTGAGAGAACACCTTAAGGGAGAAAGAACTGATTTTGGTGCAGGTTTTTCAGAGGTGTGGAGGGACATGGTGGAGCACAGTTCACCTCACTGTGGCCAGGGAGCAGAAGACAAGAAGTTGGGGACAAGGTCTTTCTGGGGTGTTTCTCTACTGTACTTTCTTTCACCTAGGCCAGAGGTTCTCAGATGGTTGTGTGCCACCATGTGTTTGCTGGGAACTAAGCTCAGGTCCCAGGGAAGGGCAGCAAGTGCTTCTAACCTCTGAGCCCTCTCTAGATACGCCCTCTAAATTTTCACAATCACTCAATAATGCCATCAGATTCTAACTATTTATCAATAGATTAATCTAGTGATTGAGATAGAGTCCTCACGATCCAGTCAATTAAATGAAAACCTATAATAAATAAATAAACAACAGACAAATAAATGAGCTAGTACCCACTGTAGCAGGCGCTTTGGGGCAGGTTGCCATGCTTGCCGCCATGACAGTGATGGACTAAATTCTGAACTGTTAGCCAGCCCCAGGGACATGTTCTTCTTTATAAGAGTTACTATTTACTATGGTCATGGTGTCTTTTCACAGCAATAGAAACCCTAAGACAGGAGCTGACTGCTAAATAGGTACGGCAGTTTGAGGATGGCAAGGAAGGTTCTGGAACTTTATAGTAATGATTGTTACACAGGGTTGTGAATGTTAGTAGTGTCACTGAACATATTTTAAAATGTTTAAAATTAGAAAATTTGTAATGTGTTTAGCACACATATAAAAGGAAAAGAATTAATTTTTTAAACTCATTTTTCACCCACAGCCACACCCACATGCTGCTCTGTAGACTTGTAGCTGTTACTTTCGTTCTGACCTTTTCCACACACTGCCTCCTTCTGTAAACTTTGAGGACCCCGTCTTTATGTCTTGTAGTTAGAAATGATATCATTAAGAACACAACAAGGATTTTTCATCTGTTTGTGATACTATATCTGCATTCTTTGGCTTCTTTGGCATTGGATGCTCTTCTGATTTGGTGATTTGATTCTCAGCCATATGTTCACGTCCGATGGTTATTCTAATATCCCCACTCCGGGACTTGTCAGTAAGTAGAGCTTCTCCTTAGATAACAAACAGAGTAGGCAAATATCTCATTCCTGGGGTTCAGTCAGCTATCGAATTCTGCAGGACTTTTCCTCTGGAACCACCCAACTTCTCCAGAGGAGGATGTGTGTTGGCAAAACCTACCCATTGATATTTGGGAAAACAGGAAGAGATAGGAACTGGAAATCTCATATCAAGTATTCAGACTTGTACTGAATCCCCGAGACTTTAAAAAAAAAAAACTACTAGTAAATAAATAAATAAATAAATAAATGAGCTATCAGATGATGGTCAAAATATTATCTTTATTGCTGGTCACACTGAGGATAGAATTGTAAGTGAGTCACTGGCTGGGGCTTTTTGTTTATTTGTTTGTTTTCCCGTGTCCACGCTCCAATAGACAAGCAGGGTGAGCATGAGCAGCTTGCTCCCCAAAGGAGAGGAGAGCAGGACCTGACCTTCTGCGCCTGGTTCCACCTGCCTGTGAGGCAGGGCTGGGGGTGCTTTACCAGCGGATATTCTCCCTGGGAGCATCAGGAACAGTGAAGAGATGATTCGGTTGAATTGACCAATGAGTGGACCCAGAGCTATAGTCAGCAGCCTGTACTCTCTCTCTTGGTTTCCTTTTGGAGAGAAGGAGCAAGAAAGAATCAGTGTCTAATTTACCCCAGTGAGCAGAGTCCACAATCCAGTCCTGCACTCCTGCGTTCTTGATTACCCAGCGCTTTCTTTCGAGGCTTGCACTTTATTTCTCATTTCAAAGCAGTCTCTCGCCAGACTGCTGAAGAATTCATGGTTTGCTAACTCCATCCAACAAAATTTAATTTAAAGAGGGGCCTTTGTTGTCCTGTGAACTTCCTGTTTTGTGTCAGGAACCCTCCTTCTAGGAAGGGGGGCTAGGAGCAGAGTGTATGAGAAACTTCTTCATGGAAACCTTAAGCATTTGTTTAATAACTGGGTTTAAAGCACTGGACCAGCAGTCCTAAAATGAGTAAGAGCTAGACGTCTCATAGGTTGGGGGTAGGACTAAGTACCTGGCAAATGTTCCCTTTGGTCATGGCTATGACACAGGAAGCACAAAGTTCAGAAGTGTGAGGAGGAAGAAGCTTCCAGATACTGGCCCAGTGATCTTACAAGTTCTCTTTAGTATTTCTGGTTCTGTTTTTAAAGAAAGCTTATAGCTGGACTGTCTGAAAGATGTGTTCTTGTAGATCAGTGTGGGAAGCAGAGACCTGATCAGAGTCTTTTGTTGTTTTTCTTTTTCTTTTTATTGGATATTTTATTTACATTTCAGATGTGATTTCCTTTCCCCATTTCCCCCCAACCCAGGAACCCCCTATCCCATACCCCCTCCTCCTGGTTCTATGAGGATGTGCCCCTACCCACCCACCCACCCGCCCACTCCCACCTCCCCACTTTCTAATTCACTCACACTGGGGCATCCAGCCTTCACTGGACCAAAACCTGACAGTGCTATCCTCTCCTACATATACAGCTGGAGCCATGGGTCCCTCCCTATGTGCTCCCAGGCTGGTGGTTTAGACCCTGGCAGCTCTGGTTGGTTGGTATTGTTGCTCTCTCCATGGAGCCACAAACCCTTTCAGCTCCTTCATTCATCTCTCTAACTCCTCCATTGGGAACCCCATGATCAGTTCAGTGGTTAGCTGTGAGCATCCACCTCTGTATATGTCAGGCTCTGGCAGACCTCAAAGGAGACAGCTGTATCAGGCTCCTGTCAGCTTGCACTTCCTGGCATCCACATCAGCGTCTACGTTTGGTGACTGCACATGGAATGGATACCCAGGTGGAACAGTCTCAGATGACCCCTCCTTCAGTTTCTCTCCCACACTTTGTCTCCATATTTGCTCTCATGAGTATTTTGTTACTCCTTCTAAGAAGGACTGAAGCACCCACACTTTGATCTTCCTTCTTCTTGAGCTTCATGTGATCTGTTAGTTGTATCTTGGGTATTGCGAGCTTTTGGGCTAATATCCAATTATCAGTGAGTGCATACCATATGTGTTCTTTTGTGATTGGGTTACCTCATTCAGGATGATATTTTCTCTGTCCATTCAACTGTTGAGGGACATCGGGTTCTTTCCAGCTTCTGGCTATTATAAATAAGATTGCTATGAACATAGTGGAGCATGGGCACCTTGTGTTTGTGTCTTCTCACAGAGCGACTGCCACTGCCGCCCCCTTATGGAGTCTTTTAAAGTAGCTTTTCCTAGTTTTGTGGGAAACTGGACTTGTGGTCTGAGAAGGACGTCTATACACATAGCCCCTCTTCTCTCTGGGAGGTACCAGAGAGCCCATTAGGAAAGAAACAGACAGAAATTTGTAATCCATCTACCGCTGAGCTGTACTCCCCAGCCTTCTTCACTTTGTAACCTTTACCGTCGTATAAGGATCAGATAACTATTAGCAGTGCTGTAGGACTTGTCAGTCATCCATTCTGTGTACCAGACAGGGTTTTGGGTTTGGTTTTGGACTAGTTTCTTTATGTGTATAGTGCCACTTGCTGGCTGTAGAGATATTGCAGAAGCATGGGATGATGGTGGAAGCTTAGAAATCCATGTGTTCCTGCCGACGTTTGACTGTGTTTGCCAAAGTCTCCTGACTAAGAGAAACATATCAGCCAGCAGTGGGGAGACCCAAGGAACCCTGCACTATCGACAGCTCACTGTCCTTTTCCGCACCTGCTATTATCATTGTGACACCTGCCTGCAGGTGCCATGGAGTTTGATGGAGAAGAGGTTGACAGTACACTGGCCCCCTTTTTCATAGGTGCACAGTGGCAGTATGATTGGCCTAAATTAACCTAGTGGTTAACTCTCACAGAGCACTAGCATCTGTTTCTTCCTGGAACCATGGGTCCAACATAGCTCTCTGTAGGTCTTTCGAAGCCATCGCTGAGATAGTACTCAGTCAGATTCTGGTACTGATGAGCATGTGGCTTAACCATGGAATCTTGAACATCACAAAGAAGAAGTTCAGTTACAGAAAAAGTGTTTTTAGTTTAGTTTTGTTCCTTAATTTCATTTCAGACCTGAAATTGCTAGAGGACCTTCCTCAGGATGGGAAGGAGGATTGACTTTGTTGAAGACAGGAGCTAATAGCCTCTTGTCCTCTGTCTGCAGACTTGTCTGGACTAGCCCACCGGGCCTCACAGCTGACAGGCTCCATTTCTGTTACCTCATCATAGTTACGGGCCAAGCAGGAGCAGGTCCTTCCCAGTTTGCCTTGGCCTCAGCTTAGGTTTTAGCCCCTGCATTGGTGTTCACACAGCACCTGGGATGTCATGGGCCTGTGTCTCACTTATATCCTGCCTCAGTTCTTAGATCTTTACTCACAGAGTAGGTGCTTACTGCTTCTTGGGTGAGTACATGGGAAACCCATTGCTCTGCAGCTGCTTCTGTATCTTTAGGCATCTGTTCCTGGGATTGAAGTAGGTACAAAGCATCTTCCTTTTCCATGTGTGTTTGTGCATGTGTGTAGGTGTGTGTGGGTGTGTACATACACACCTAAAACTAACTAACCCTTATTAAAGCCATTACGGAGGAGATGGCATTGTTGTGATTATACCCAGTAAACAGAAGCACCAGAACACCCCCTTGCCAACATAGTTGCACAGCTGGGGACCTGAGACAGTACAGGCTCCCTTCCTAGCTGTGTCCTTATGATCAGTTATATGGATGGGTTAGTCATGCCTCTGGACTGGCAACTGAAGGAAGAGGAGGTGGGGAGACTCTTAAGGTTTCTGACCTCTTGGTAGAGACTGTTGCTATTGTTGTGTTCCCAGATGCTAAGAGGATGTGCTGGGACACTTTCTAGGGGTGGGTCACCGTGCTCTTTCTTTTTTTCAAAAAATGCTTATTTTTAATTTATGTATATGAGTGGTTTGCCTGCGTGTCTGTAAATGCATAGCATGTCTGGTGTCTGTGGAAACCAGAAGAAGGCATCAGATGCTCTGAAACTGGAGTTATAGGCTATTGTAAGCCGCCATGTGGGTCCTGTAAACTGAACGCCAGTCCTGTGAGAGCGGCAGCAATTACTCTTTAATGTCTTAACTCTCTTTGAATTGCTGGGCCGCCTCATTCTTTCACAGGCCACAGCCTGGGCACTGCTGGTGTGGGTGGAGAGACGAAGAGCTCTGCTGGGTGTGCAGCGGGCATACCAAGCTTTCACACACACCTTACGTGCCAGGCTTTCAGGCTCACTTTATGGCTTGTCTCTTTAAATGCTTGCACCTCCTTGACTGGCACATCTCTGCCATTCATGTGGCCTTTCTGAGTAGGTTGGAGAAGAGACAGGGCTGTGACCTGCCATCAGATGCATGCTCTTTATCACCCATATGAAACAAAGGTAGAGTCTTACTGTCTCAACCCATCAGAAAGAGGAGCAGTCTAGGAGAGGCCAGCACTGGCCCAGACCAGATGGTATAAGAGACCAAGTAGAAAGAGTAATGACCATGTGTGTTAGACACCTAGCAGAAAGGGCTCTGACATCTCAAGGCTGGTCTCAAAGCCCCCACTAGTGCTATCTTTAATATAAGAGTATGCCTCAAAATTCTCCAAGAATTGGATACTGGAGACATGACTCAGTGGTTAAGAGCACTTTGATGCTCTTCCAGAGGACCCAAGTTCAGTTCCCAGTACACACATCAGGTGACTTATAACCACCTGTAACTCCAGTTCCAGAAGCCTCCATGGTACCCACACATCTGTCTCTCTGTCTTTCAGTCTCTCTCTCTCTCTCTCTCTCTCTCTCTCTCTCTCTCTCTCTCTCTCTCTCTCTCTCTCTCCCTCTCTCTCTCTCTCTCTCTCTC
>NW_021604614.1:12938443-12974233 GCF_004785775.1 Grammomys surdaster | reverse complement strand
CTCCCTCCCTCCCCCCTCTCTCTCCCCCCTTCTCCCTCTCCCTCTCCCTCCCCCTCTCCCTCCATCCCTGCCCCCACCACACACATTTATACATAAATCTAAAGAAGTTCTTGTACAGTAAGTTGAGAACACTCATTGGCTAGGCTATTAACAGGCAACATGAGTTCCCTGGCAGCACAGCCATCCTGGCAGTTCAGTTTCCCAGTTGCTGTGCCAGCAGCTACCTCTGAGCAGCTAAGAGGAATCACTTTCTCAGATGGCTTGAGATGGGCCAGTGGTGACTGAGATCAAAAGAAGTGGACTAAGACCTGTTGGGGAAAAATGTGCCTAGTTTCCATTGTTAATCTGTATTAGTTTAGGCTGGCCTTGAATTCACAATCCTCTGCCTCTACCCTCCTGAGTGTGCGGATTAAAGATACCTGGCAACATATCTTTTCAATGTTTTATTATAAGAAACTTTAAGAGTATGCAGGATCCCAAAGAATACAGGAAACCCCATGTCTTTTCACTTTCTGTAGCATGTCCTCTAAGCCTGAATATTGTCACACCCTACCATCCCCATATGCTCTAAAGAGATCCCAGAATGACTGTTCTGTCAAGACTGGCCTATAAATGGATCAACCCAGGGTTCTCCAGTCTGGAATGATTTGGTCTCACATTTTATTTTCTGAAGAACCATTAACTCTCTTTGTCTTGTTTTCTTTTCCAGTGGGAAATTAGTGTCTCCAAAGTGGAAGAACTTCAAGGGCCTGAAGCTCCAGTGGCGGGACAAGATCCGGCTCAACAACGCCATCTGGAGGGCGTGGTATATGCAGTGTAAGTGCTGCCAGTCAGGCAGTGGCCCCGAGGGCCTCAGTCCTGTGGCGTCAGAGCTCGACACCTTGGAGATCAGAGCATCTTGGGTCTATAGCCTGCTCTTAAAACATATTTTCAGTAGAATCTTTCTTAAGTAGTATGTATGATGGGAAATCAAGCTAGAACACATCCCAGGGAGCAGGGCATTCACCAGCCATCAGGCAAAGTCACCTAACAGCACAGAGTCTTGAAGGACAGACCTATGAGACCCTGACCCTGACAGTATGTAGTGCATGCTGGGTACTTGGCCCTAAGGAGTAATGGGTTCTTTTTAGGAGAGATGGGAGAATGTAGCTAAGAGGTGACATTTGAAGAGTCAAAGAACAGTTTCTGTTTCCAGCAGTTTAAGAAGACATAGATACCACTGTACAGCTCTTGTCCCTGGCTAGCTTGAGGATGGGAGGATGCAGGCTTCCGGAGCAGGGCAGGCTCCTCCTGCTCACTGGCTGCCTTTGTGCTGATGATCACTGTTATTTCTTGCTTAGATATTACTGGCATTCGTTGCCTTGGGCCTGCATGCTTTCATTTCTGAGGTCTCTACCTTTCTCCAGAGGAAGAAGGAAATAATTCCAGACTGTAGCAATTTGGGTCATGCTCCATCAGGGATCTTGGTACAGTTATGATGTCTCTCTTCTCCCAACCCAGATTTGGAGAAGCGAAAGAATCCTGTGTGCCACTTTGTCACCCCACTAGATGGCTCTGTTGATGTAGATGAACACCGTAGGCCAGAGGTATGTAACCAGAAAGTGACTGAGTAGAGGGTAGGAAGGATGGTGTTGGGAAAGGAAAACTGCCTTTATTTCTGAAGAAATAGCCCACCAAAGGATCAAGCTCTATGGTAGAAACTGTAGAGAACAGGGAAGCCTGTGCTGTCCTATTAGCATGACCTTGAGGAGGAGGGCTAGCCTTCAACAGTTTCCAGCCCCCAGAGATGCTATCCTCAGACAAACTGACCTTATGGGACCTCATTCTCTGTGTTCACTTAAAATGGGTATTTCTTCTGAGAGTTACTCAGGAAAGACTGGCCCTGGAGCAGTTAGTCAAGGCCCAGCTGTAACTCAGATCAAGAGCACACACAGGCTCTAGGTTCTATCCCCAGAACCACAAGCAAAACAACCACTCTAGAAGTTAGGGAGAACTCATCTCCACGTCAACTGGAGATACAGCTTAGTCGGTAGAGTGCTTTCCTAGTGCACACCAAGCCATGGCTTCCATTTCTAGCACTACACAAACTGAGCATGGTGTCAAAAGCCTGCAGTCCCAAGACTTGGGATATAGAGGCAGGAAAACCAGAAGTTTAAGGACATTCTTAATGCGCACAGAGTTTGAGGCCAGCCTGAACTTCGTGAGACCCTATCTTAAGAAACAATCAAACAAACAAAAAAACCAAACAGAAACTTAAAAGATGAAAAGAGATTAAAGAAAGCAGCTCATTTTTATGTTGTCTTATCGTTTTAGTACCACTAAAGGGTCTCTGACACACCAGGCGAGCTCTATACCGTCAGGCTGTGCCTCCTACCCCAAAAGAGTACATTTAAAACATTTATATTAGGAGTGTGTATGTGTCTGTATGTGTCACAGCCTGTATGTGGAGGTCAGAGGGTCTCTGACACATCAGGCGAGTTCTATACCGTCAGGCTGTGCCTCCTACCCCAAAAGAGTACATTTAAAACATTTTATATTAGGAGTGTGTATGTGTCTGTATGTGTCACAGCCTGTATGTGGAGGTCAGAGGACAACTTTTGAGAGTCCTTGCCTTTCACCACATGGGTCCCAGGGATCACACTGAGGTCATCAGGGTTGATGGGAGGTGCCTTTACCCACTCCTCACTAGCCCTCATTTTCACTCTTTGAGAAATGGCAGATGCTACTGGAAAGGGGCATTTGAGGGCCACCTGTGAATTTCCTTAGCATCCCTGGGGAAGGAGGAAGATCATCTTTGCTACCTCTCTGTCTGAGTGCTGTGTGCTGCTTACCCTGTACCCAGAGTCACCCTTGTGCAGAGTCACCCTTGGTATCATGGATGTGGAAGATATATTATTAGCTAGAGTGTGAGAAGAGGTGTGCCCAGTGAGTGAAGCTGTAGTTTCTCAAACAGCATGGGACTTTTCTGACCACAAGAACCATCTGAGGCCACTTCAGTGATGTATACTGGGTATTCATGGACTGAGATTTGATCATCATCCAAGACCTGCTTTTCATTTTGGCCTCTTGGTTGTAGGCCATCACCACAGAGGGCAAATACTGGAAAAGTCGAATTGAGATTGTGATCCGGGAATACCACAAGTGGAGAACCTACTTCAAGAAAAGGGTATATATTGGCAAGGACTCTCAAAAGAGCATGTTCTGGAAGCTCTGGGGTGGGGGTTGGGAGTTGGGTAGATGGAAAATGGGACTATATTTGGAAGTGGCCTGAGACCCTAGGCTCCACAGCTGCCCCGTCAGTCACGAAGCATGGAACAATATTGTACTCAGCCTTTTAAGCACCAAGTAGTGGCCATGGTTTCCTCAGTCACAAACAGACCTGTTTCCTTCTTTGTGCCCACATCCATGGGATGGCAGCCAGCAGGATCCATTCCCCAGCTCACTTCCCAGAGAGTTCACTCACATACAGGAGATGAGGTTGGGGCACCCCAGAGCTCATTCACATACAGGAGATGAGGTTGGGGCACCCCAGAGCTCACTCACATATAGGGCATCCCAGAGCTCTCAGTGGCTGCCTCATCTTGCTCCCTTTGCCCACAGCTGCAGCAGCACAAGGATGAGGACCTTTCCAGCCTGGCCCAGGTGAGTGAGCTTGAGAGCCCTGTCTTGACAAGATGCAGCAGGAACTCCTGTGCCCCAAGAAAGTCCTGAGGTGGGAGGCCAGACACAGGGTCAGCATCTCACATGGAGGCACCCTCTGGTGGGTGGACTAAAGGAATAGTTCTCAATGCCTTTACCCTCCTGCCCTTTTTTTCAAAAAGCAACCCTTTAATGCGTGCCAGGACTGAGAAGGTAGACTGAACGGCCCTTTGATTCTTCTTCCCTGTTGGCACTAGGATGATGACATGCTGTATTGGCATAAACATGGGGACGGCTGGAAAACCCCAGTGCCCATGGAGGAGGACTCACTGCTGGACACAGACATGCTCATGTCAGAGTTCAGCGACACCCTTTTCTCCACACTTTCCTCACACCAACCAGTGGCCTGGCCCAACCCACGAGAAATAGGTAACTGTAGTCTCTGTCCTTGGACAGCTGGCATCTTTCTCTGTGAGGATTCCTGTAGGCCAGGCTTTGCTTCAGAGCACCTCTGAGCTGCTGGATGGCACTTATTTAGGCTAGGCAAGAAAAGGAAAGGATTGCCCAAGCTCTTTATCTGAGGGTCCTGTGAGTTGCATAGGAGGAGACTGGAATTGGAGCCTTACAGGGCTGGTCATTGTTCTTTTAGTCCACTGTGAGAAAGGAGCAGGCTCTGATCCAGACCCGTTTTATATTTCTGATACTGTCTTAGTGTGGGATATGTCAGTGCCAAAGCCTCGGCTATAGGGTGAGCACTACTGTGCATGACATTCCCACGTGGAGGCCTTCAGTCTTCTGAGTCCTCAGGGAGAAGCTGCAGATGAAAGTGAAAACAAGGACAGAGGGTCGTGGGGTGGAAGGTTGGGGCTACTCATAGCTCATAGCTCATGATGAGCCTAGCCGTTGTCTAAGGGTAGAGAGAACATATCTAAGAATGGCCACAAACCCCTGAGAATGTAGAAATCCTAGCCAGCTTTCTATAGTTTTTTAGGAGGGCCAGGAGGATCTGTTCAGAACTAAATGTACATGTTACTTTGACCTTATTTGAAGTAAAAGTGTTCCCCTCTCTCACTTGTAATTATTGCAGCACATCTGGGAAATGCAGACATGATCCAACCAGGCCTGATCCCTTTGCAACCCAACCTGGACTTCATGGACACCTTTGAACCTTTCCAGGGTGAGGGCAGAGGGTAACATGATGCTTGGATCTCCCTTGCCCCTCCCATTTCAGGCTTGTGCCCTTGTTAGAGAGAGAACAGTTGGAAATCGGTGTAAAGGGAGGGCTTATAATTTTTTAAAACGGAAAATTATTTTGGTAGTAACTGCAAAGCCTGGAAAGGTTTCCTGGGACATAGGAAGGAAGTTGACATCTCAGAGTGGGCGGGCGCCCTCTTCGTGCTGGGAGCATCTACTTGGCCTTGGTTGTGAGCAGTTCCTCCAGTAGACAGCAGAGGGCACTGTGACACAACCGCCACGCAGCAAAGTTTCTGTCTTTAGATCAAGCTCCTCGAAGAGCCTGGAAGCTCTCGGTAGTTCAGTCAGAGTCCTCTTTCTATAGAAAAAGTTATCTCGGGGAGGTGGGGTTTGGTTCATAATTCCAGAAAATGCTAAATTCATGGAGTTCACAAGATTCTCATGTTCTTTTTCAGATCTCTTCTCCTCCAGCCGGTCCATTTTTGGCTCCGTGTTGCCTCCTCCTACATCAGTACCTGCCCCAGATCCTAGCAGCCCACCTTCTCAGGTAGAGGAAGCTGGGGACAGGCATGGCAGGTACAGGGCTATCATCAGACTTTACAACCAGAGCTAGGCTAATGCTGTAACTACGAATTAACCATATTCTGGGGCCATTGCTAGATCCAGTGGTGAATACACACAAATGTGCAAAGAAACTATGGAACCTTCTTTGAAAGCATCCTTAGCTCCCCGTAAGGCAGGAGACTATGCCAACAGAGTTGTTTCCCTGCATAAGGTCCACTTTGCAAAGGTGAACTTTGTTCAGCCAGCTCTTTTCTAAGACAAGTTTAGTTGCAGAACAAAATTATGGATCACTAATAAAATATGTTGTATATTGTTATTACTTTTGACCTAGCAGTTAATAAAAGGCACTTGCAGGTGTTGTGCTAAGAGCTGAATGAGGCATAATTCTCTGCCCTGGGGAGCTCTCAAGTTCGTGCTGTATTCAGTTAGTCACCCAGTAACCTGGCACCTTCCCCACCTAGTGCAGATAGTCATTTCTGTAGAGAGTGAAGTCTGTACAGGTGATTCCTCATAGCTTTTCCACTCAGGAAGAGCTAGTCTGACTGGAAGTCGATACTTGATGCCGTCCTTGGGGAACCCCGAGCAGCTGTGATCTAGGCTGCTTCTGCCCTGTAACAGAAGATACCAGGGACTGTGGGTAGACCTTGACTAGACTCTGGAAACCAGATATCCCTAGGGTGCTATCCAGCTTTGTCTGAGCTCTGTGTTATCATTAGTTCCTAATGGAAACAAGACCCTTGCTAACACCCGGGAACACAGATCCATTTCCCCAGCCTAGCAGTGGGAGATAGCACTTCTATCCCTCAGTCCCTCGGTCCCTATGTCCACAGTTGAGCTATGTAGAACTAAACAGTTAAAGCTAATTATTCAGCTCTTGTACCTTTGTCTCTTCATGTCTCTTCCTTCCTTAGGGGAACATCTTGCCAAATACAGCTCTCCCTCCTGCGAGCCTGCCCAATAGCCTCATTGAATCTTCTGCAGCCCCCTCCCTGGATCCCACAGAGAGGCAGGGTTGTGAACGCACGTCTCAACCCGTGGACCCATTTATTCAGCCTGCAGACTTTGGTCCCTCTGAGCCACCATTGAGTGTCCCACAGCCCTTCCTCCCCGTCTTTACTATGACCTTACTTTCCCCTGGCCCTGCCCCAGCACCTGTTCCAACTGCATTGCCCTTAGTTCCTCCGCCTGCCACTACTCTGAACCCCCCAACTTCACCAGCTTTCCTGCAGCCACAGAAGTTTGCTGGAGTCAGCAAATCAACCCCTGTCATTACTCACACAGCCTCTGCAACCCTGACCCATGACGCTTCTGCCACCACCTTCAGCCAGAGCCAGGGCCTTGTCATCACAGCACACCATCCAGCCCCCTCCTCATCGCCCTGTGCTCTGGCACTGTCACCTGTACCCCAGCCACCAGCTGTGGGACCCCCTCAACCTCATTTAACTTTTATACACCCTAAACCTGTGTCCTTGACTGGAGTGAGACACAAACAGCCCCCCAAAATAGTGCCTGCTCCCAAACCTGAGCCTGTCTCCTTGGTGTTGAAGAATGCCTGCATTGCTCCAGGTGAGTTGTTGGGGGCGGAGCCAGCCAGCAGTGCCTAGGGAGCTTCCCTCTCTCTGAGGCTTTCAGTTCGCAACCCCTCCCTCCCATTTAAATAGAACAGAGCAGTATGGGTAATTCATATGTGGCAATTTATCTTTCTTTTTTTTTTTTTTTTTTTTTGGTTTTTCGAGACAGGGTTTCTCTGTGTAGCCCTGGCTGTCCTGGAACTCACTCTGTAGACCAGGCTGGCCTCGAACTCAGAAATCCGCCTGTCTCTGCCTCCCAAGTGCTGGGATTAAAGGCGTGCGCCACCAACGCCCGGCCTGCAATTTATCTTTCTATTCTGTATGTTTTAAAAGTAGTTATAGTTTTGATCTGGGTGTGGTGACCCATACCTGTAAACCCAGTGCTTGAAAGGTTGCAGCAGGAAGAATTTGAATTTGAGACCAGTCTGAGTTACAGAGTAAGTCCTAGGCTGGCCAAGGTTATATAATGAGACCCCAGTTAAAGAAGCTAAAATTGCGTTGGTGAGATGGCTCAGTAAGTGAAGGCACTAGCTGCTAAGTCTAACAGCCAGAGCTCCATCCTCGGGATCCACATGGTGGGAGGTGAGAATCAGTTCCTACAAGGTGTCCTCAGACTTCCACATGTGTACCATGCCACATGCATGCCTACACACACACCACAGAATAAATAAAATATAATTTAGAAGCTAAAGTAAATAAAAATAAGAGTCTTGAAAACATGATTTGAGAACACTTGGTCATGAGTGTCTCTTTTGGGGGTTATAGTATTAGTCTTTGAAGTAAAAAGTACAAAAATGTTTGAGGTTCCCTGGGGCTTTGTCTCCCTGCCCCCTTGGTGAGGAGCCACACGCTTCCCCAGCAGGGTATGGGACGCCTTGGTTTTCCTGGATGTCTGCAGATTAGTAGTTTTGTTAGTAACAGCCAGGCCTCTACAGGGTCAGGCCTTTACCTCCACAGCTCTTCATCCTACAGCTGCCTTCTCAGGCCAACCACAAAAGGTGATCATGACATCAGCTCCTCTGAAGAGAGAAGGGATTCTGGCATCTACTGTGTCCCCATCCAATGTGGTCATTGCTTCTGCTGCCATCACCAGGGTAAGAGAGCTGGCCTAGGCAATCCTCTAGTGTCCTCTGGTCTCCCTAGAGTGACCTGTTTGTGTGGCTCTCAGCCAGTGTAGCTGCTCGGCTCTGCTCTACATCAGTGGTACAAGACCTCTCTGCTGTGTCTCCACAGGCTTCTGGAGTCACAGATTTCCTCAGCCACAGCACGAGCAGCCAGCCTAGCCCTGTCTCTCGGCTCTTTTCTCCAAGTACAGTGCAAGACTCCCTGGTGAAGGGCGAGCAGGTCTCACTGCATGGGGGTAGTCCCCAGGTCCCTGCCACAGGCTCTAGTGAGTATTCACCTGAGTGGGGCCGTCGGGGCTTTGTAGAGAATAAGCTGATTGTTCTGGGTTGGGGAGGCCATTCACAGGTTCCCATAAGCAAGCTGGGCCTACAGAACCTTCTGTCAGCTCCTAGCACAGTCTGGGGAAATGCTCACTGGGAAGCTGTGGCCGCACCAGCAGAAAAGGAGGAGAGGGTGGTAGGCAGGCATGTCACATCAAGGGAGCCAGTACACCAAGGAAACCACCAAAGCAGGGTAGCTAGTATGCCCAGGGAACCACACTCAGAAGACCTGGCTTGCAGCAGCCAGTTCCATCCAGAAAGGGAACTGAATAGTTCTTGTCCACAGTCTGGAAAACTCAAGGCTGGGGTTGCTGTAGCCATGAAACCAGCAGCAGGCTCCTAGTCACAGCATCTTCCGTCCTAGTTTCTAAACTACTGCAAGTCTGTGGCCGTTTTCACATCTTACACTGAGGACAGTCAGGACAGTATTGGTTTTGCCTGTTGACTTGTAGAGTCAAAGGTCAGGGGCTAGAAGTCCTGTAACATCAGTATTGGGCTGCAGGTAGAACTCGGGTTTCTTCCAGTGTCATAACTCGGAAGGGATCTGGAAACATGCACATATCTGTACACAGTCTGTCACTGTGCTTCACCTTAATCCCTTTTCTTAGCTAAAATCATGGTTACTCCCGAAGGAATTACTTGGGAAGATAGGACTAAGGAAGGGTTTCCAGCTGAGAGGAATTATTGAACTTGTCCAATAGAAGGTTTTGAAGAATGGGACTCTTCAGTCTGGAAAGATACAGACTTAAGACATAAGTCAATTTTCTAAAATTATCTAGAGGATGCTGCCCTTGCCTGTGGGACTGCAGCGCACAACTTTCAGAGATGTGCACTGAAGCCTGGTAATCCAGGAGAAAATTAAATAGCTGGAAGCATTTGATAGAATAAAGTGAAACGGGCTAGGGACATTCTAAGAGGACCTTGGAAATGACCCCCAAGAGACAGCAGTGAATGGGACAGAAGCCTGTGTGGGTCAAAAGGTGGTAGTACTTTTTATTTAACGTTTTCACAGTGAGTGAGAGAAAGTAAATATGTAGAATTTAGAGAACAAAAGTAAAGTCATGCCAGTGTGCTGAGCACATGACCTAGGAGTTATTGCCTTAAAAGCCTCTAATGGCCCTGGCTGCCTTGAGGTGCCAATTTAGGACCTGGGTTGGCAGTTCAACTTTTCCTCTAAGCAATTCGATACCTGGAATGGGGCGGAATTCAACCATATTCTATGTCTAACTTCCTGTCTCAGGTGTTGCCTTGGAAACAGCAACTCCCCTTTGGGCTATGGGCAAGGGTTTCTCTACTATTTCCTCTGGAGTAGCTACAGAAGGTTTTAAATGGACTTCTAAGCCTGAGGACTTGCTGGAGTCCCTCTGGTTGTTGAGGACAGCTGTGGGGACAGGACAGGACAGGCAGGCTCACTTCATATTTTTCCAGTCACCTTCTCAAGTGCTTGCCTGCTGAGAGCATTTTCTTCTCAGGTCGTGACTGCCCCAACTCAGGCCAAGCTTCTCCGTGCCCGTCAGAACAAAGTCCCAGTCCTCAGTCACCCCAGAACAACTGCTCAGGGAAATCTACAGACCCCAAAAATGTGGCTGCATTAAAGGTATGGCTTACTTCTCTTGGATCTTGATTCCTTTGGGAAGGGAAGAAAACATCAGGAAAGGACAGCCACAGACCCAGCTCATGTTGCAACCTGGAAACACTAAGATGAAATTGACTCCAACTGTTTCCCATCCCACCAACAATCCCATGAAGGTTAAGGCCTTTTGAGAGCTCTGGGTGGGCACCCTGGGCCCAGGGACCCACCTGGGCCCTGGGCCCAGAGTCCTTATGCCATGGTTGGGCTCCATGCAGCCTTGGCCACACCAGTTGTAAGGAGGCAGGCCTGCAAACACTGGGTTGTAGAGAAGTAGGGAATCTGGAAGCCAGGGGAAGAGCACACAGTGCTTCCTACCTGTGAGCCCTGCCTACTCCTCACTGGCCCCTCTTAGAGCTTTTTAGCCATTTGCCTCTCCTTCAGTTTTCTGGGCCTGGCTTGCTGGTCATGTGCCCCAAGACACCAGTCTTTCTTGAGCTTCTCAGCATTGTTTTAGGCAGTGAGGAAGAACAAGTTGGTTGTGTAAAGCCTGGATTGTGTCTCAGTGACCAATTGATTCCCCTAATAGAACCGGCAGAAGCACATCTCAGCTGAACAGAAAAGGCGTTTCAATATTAGGATGGGCTTTAACACCCTGAATAGTTTGATCTCCAATAATTCCAAGCAGGTAAGTTCCCTGAGAGTGCCAAGACATGGTGATAGTGCACCATTCCTGTGTGTCAGTACCAGCTAAGTACTGCCACCTCTCAGCTACCTGTTCTCCACAGACCAGCCATGCCATCACACTGCAGAAGACCATGGAGTACATCACCAAGCTGCAACAGGAGCGGATGCAGATGCAAGAGGAGGCCCGGAGATTGCGGGAGGAAATTGAGGAGCTTAACACCACCATCATGTGAGGTTCCATTTGAGTCCTTCACCCCACACGTTTCAGAAAGCAGAGGGGACCCTTTGTGGCCTTTGCTACCTGTATTACAGCAGTTTGGTTTCTTGTCCTCCTCCCCTGGGCCTCTGACTTTATCCTTCCTGTATGGTCCCCCAGTCCCCCTCTATCACCAGCTACCCCATAGCATCCTCGGATTACTGTTGTTTCAGCTCCTGCCAACAGCTGCTACCTGCCACAGGAGTCCCTATCAACTGCCGCCAGTTTGACCACATGAAAGACATGTTTGATGAATATGTGAAAAGCAGGATCCTGCAGAATTGGAAATTCTGGATTGTATCTTTGGTTTTTTTCCTTGCTCTTTCTTTCCCCAGGGAACACACTAAAATAGTAGACAGTGCTCTTGGGTACCCCTTGAAGAAAGGTTCTCACATAGTCATCAGTGACTCAGGACTGGCAGTGCTATTTTCTGTCTCAGAGAAGAAAAGGCTCTAGGCTGGCCCTAGGGGCTGGGGAGACCACATCCAAGAGCTTTTCAGGGATAGGGAGGCAGATGGCCTGCTCTACTTTCAAGGTCTTTGGCAAACAAAGGCAGCTAGATTACTCCTGAGGCAGCAAGGTGAGAAGGAGGGGTCCTGCCAGCCTACCAGCCAGCTCAGTCCCCTCACTGACAGAGAGGGTGAGCCCTAGATAGAAACCAGGGCTTATTGCATTGATGAGTAGCCAAACCCCAGGTGATAGTGGTGATGTTTCTTCTTCTTCCTCATTTTATTTTATTTTATTTTATTTTATTTTATTTTATTTTATTTTATTTTATTTTTTCGAGACATGGTTTCTCTGTGTAGCCCTGGCTGTCCTGGAACTCACTCTGTAGACCAGGCTGGCCTCGAACTCAGAAATCCACCTGCCTCTGCCTCCCAAGTGCTGGGATTAAAGGCATATGCCACTACTGCCCAGCTCCTCCTTTTCTTTCTCCTCTTTTTCTTCTCCTACTCTTCCTTCTCCTCTTCTTCCTCTTCCTCCTCTTCCTCCTCTTCTTCCTCCTCCTCTTCCTCTTCTTCTTCTTCAATTTTAATTCTTCTTTTTCTTCCTCCTCCTACTCCTTCATCAAAATTTGTGGGTTTTTAAATTATTTTTGAATTTACGTATAAATGTGCGAATTGAGTACAAAAGTGCCTGAAGAGTCTGAAGAAGGCGTCAGCTCCCTTGGAGCTGGAGTCAGAGGCTGCTGTGAGCCTGCTGACACAAGTGCTAGGAACTGAACTTGAGTCTTCTACAACAGCAGTGCACACGTTCTTAACTGCCAAGCCATGTAGGCCCTTGTTTTGTTCTTGAGAGAAAGGCCTTTACTGCCCAGGATGACCCTGAGCTCCTGAGCTCAAACACGGCTTCTGCATCAGCCTCTGAAGTAACTATAGGCAGGGCTTGGAACCTATTACCTCAGACTTTTCTCTGCCTTAGTGTCCCCTGGTCTTAAGTAACCGAACAAGTATGTCCACCCAGGTGCCAGGACCTGTGCTCTGACCGCAGCTGCTCTGACCTCAGCCTTTGAGGTGGCAGCACTCCTGTTACCGGATGATTCCTGCCTCCCTGAGCCACAGCAACCCTGCTCTGAGAAGATGGACAGCATAGGACCATAGTAGGACCATAGGCCAATCAGTAGGAAAGACAGTTGTATAGAAACAGAGGAAGCAGAGAGAGAGAGAGAGAGAGAGAGAGAGAGAGAGAAACTGTTGTAGTGTCTTTGTGTGGATGTTTGCATTTCAGAGACTGTCTATATTCTGTTTGATTTTTGAGACAGTCTGAATTTATAGTGTAGGCTGGAACTTGCTTTGTAGTGCAGTGCTGCATAGCCTCTTCCTTTTAAGTGTACACCATTCCTATCTGTGTATTTATAATTTTATTACTATTGAGGATGAGTCTCAAGACTTCATACTACTACCTAGGTAAGAACTCTGTCAGTCGAGCCTGTAGCCTGACTCGAGACGGCAGCTGGCATGCCTCATTCCCAGATTTGCTTTGCTATCTTACTTTCTGCTTTTAGTGGAGCCTGGTGGCATTGTGGCATATGACATGGGTCAGAACTGCTTCAACAAAGTGACCTTTTCCACATTACTAGGCTGGGGTTGATACTATGGCATCAGAATTCAAGAGAAACATTTATATCTTCACTGGGCCCATCCTAGGTTCTTGGGGAGCTCTGCAGCAGGTGGTGAGCTTGCAGGCTGTGCCTAACACAAAAGTCAGGCTCCAGCTTCAGACAGACACCTTGCTGTGAGTGCTGTGTGCTTCCCATGCTCCTGCCAGCACACACGTCTCCTCTCTTCCACACAGCTGTCTCCTGTATCTGACTGACCTATGGTCTCATGTCCACCTCATTGTCCTTACCCCTGTGTGAGGCTGAAGATACTTGCTTTTTCTATCTTCTGTCCACTCAAAGGTCATTCATAGCTTGATCTCATGATGGGCACATCTTGCCTAGCAACAACTGATCTGTCCCTTCCTCTCTGATCAGTATTCTGTAGGCAGTTATTCAGAAGGAAAGTCAGCAGTAAGCCTGGCTTGCCTGAGCCTGCCTTTATCTGTATGCCCCTTAGCCCTCCTCCATGTTCACCTTTTCCTTAACCTAAGTCCTGCAGTTCAGCATGATCATCAAGCCACTGTTTGAGTCTTTCAAGGGGATGGTGTCCACCAGCAGCTTGGAGGAGTTCCACCGGACGGCACTTTCCTGGCTGGACCAGCACTGCTCTTTGCCTGTCCTCAGGCCAAGTGAGTGTGGAATACCAGACTTTGGGACTTGATGAGGTCCTGGAGGGAGAAAAGCCCTTACCTGGACAGTGTTTAGGAAAGTTTAGACTCTACTGCACAAAGCCAGGCCGGCCATGCAAGAGGCATGAGGATATAACACTGAAGGGGAATCCTGGAACCTGAAAAGCTGTAAGGGCCAGCATGGGTCTCTGAGCTGTCTTCCTCTCAGCAGACCTGACAGTCTGATCAGATCCAACTTACTTACTGAATATTTACCATTTGCCAGACTGTTTTAGGTGAATTTAGTGCTTTATTATTTAAGTTCTTCCTTAGTTCTAAATCTACAACTGTATATAAACGTTAGACAAGTTCAGTATTACAGCAGGTGCAACACTGTGGCAGCAGGAATAGCTTAGAATCCTTGGGCTTCTTGCAGCTCCTGCTAGGATGTGCACAGGCAGGCTGTGAGACTGGTCCCAGAATAGGGCTCCTGTCACTCTTCCCTGCTGTTGAGCTCTGGCCATCATCCTTGGTGCTTGGGAATCACTGCATAGGGTCACATGTGTGAGATTTGCATCCTGTCATTTTGAGTCTTGTGTGCCTGGCTGATTACGGCCTTCTCTTCTCACAGTGGTACTGAGTACCCTCCGACAGCTGAGTACCACCACCTCCATCCTGACAGATCCATCCCAGCTGCCAGAGCAAGCATCAGAGGCCGTTACCAGGATTGGCAAGAGATCAGGGGAGTCCTAAGCTTAGTTGGCATGTGGCTGCATGAGATGCCTGGAGATCCCCCTCATACCCTTCCTGACACACCGCCTCAGGGCTGCCCTTGACTCCAGTGGCCCATTGCAGCTGTCAGGATGCTGTGCTCAGGTCTGAGGCAGGTTTGAGGCCTGCCAACAGCAGTATCCCATCTTGGGAACCTTTGCTGTGACCTCCTACTCCGTGACCTCAATCATCAGTCTCCCCTGCATTTGGGGTGGCCCAGACAAAGGGAAACATCGGCTGTTCCAGTCTTGTCCTCCTGGTGTTGTATTGGGGTCCAGGGCCAACAAGTGCAAGCCAAGGAGACAAAGCCTGTTGCTGCAGGTGGGATCATTCAGGTCCTTCAGAATTCCTTTCTTGAGACTTCAAGACTTGGCTCCTGTCACATCTGTATCTACTTGTGCTCCCCTGGCAACCTCTGCACACTTTTTGCCCTCCGTAGCAGCAGTGAAGTCTCTCCCATCTCTTGCAACCCCATCAGCACCTAATCCTCTGGGTTACTGTTCCAACCTCTGCAGAAAGCAGTGTACCACTTCCCTAGTGTATTCTATTGAAGGGGAAATCTTCTCCACAACCCCTGAGCACACATGGAAAATAATGGACATGGAGCCCAACTGGACAGGATGAAGGCACCAGCCATGCAAAGCTGCTGTGCTGGCTCAGAACCTCCCCAGGCAATGTCTTGTCTGTGTCTTAGTCCTGTCTGCATTGCAGTAGCTGTGATGTTTCAACATTGCTAGGGCCTCAGCCTGGACCCTCTAAGGCCTCACAGTTGGGGCGCTTCTGTGCCTGTTCTCCACCCACTTCTACTCTGCAGTTGTGGGAGAGGCATATGCACTCCTGGGATGGTGTCACCCTTGGTTTTAACATTCAAAGGTCACACTCCATGATGCTGCTGTCATCCTGGTCTTTTATCTGAAGTTTAGCTGGAGGTCCAAACCAAGACAGTTCAGACCAAAGATGTCATCATACTTAAGTCTGTCTCTTCTTGTATGAGGAGGAAGAAACAAAATGCTGTCAAGACAAGATGTCGAGGAGTCAGCCTTGAAGCTATCTTCAGGCTAGCTGGTGAAGTGCTGTGCTTAGATTTGAACCAGTGGCGTTTGGAGGGTGACAGGTGTCTGAAGATTCTAGTGTCCCAATGTGTGTTACAGATGGTAGAGACATGGAAAGGTTAGGGGAAGGGGGGACTTGACCCTCGTCCTTCTCTTCGCTGCCTCTGAGATGCCGCAGGTGGTGAGGTACTCTGCAGCACTCAGGGAGCCCGGTAAAGGGCGCCTCCCGGAAGAATGTGCTTTTTTTGTCCTGCTGTGACACCTAGAGCAGGCAGCAGGCTTTTTCTTGGACTCTGTCCTCCTGGCCTTGCCTCACCATGCTGCCTGTCCTGAGAAGACCACGTGAAGAGGGGAGCCCAGGATGTCCCCATTTGGAAGCTCCTGCTGATGCCTAAGCCTGCCCTGGACTAGGTAGTTGGAGGACAAAGAAAGGGTAGGGGCTGCCGGCCATGTCAGCATTTATGCTGCAAGCCGTTAACCAATTGCTTGCACCATTGTCTAATTTCTGTCCTGTATGGGAATAGCTTGGTGGCCCTCCTCAGCCGTCCTGCAAAACATGTTTACAGGTTGAGGGAAGAATACAAGGCATATAGGCTGGACCTTGGCATTTCCACCAGGCACCCCTTCTTTTCCCAAGGACAAAGTGAAATTGTCCTTTAGAAGGTGAAGGCCACTGTGGTAAGAAGGAAAAACTAAACCGCTGCTGTGAGGGTCTCGAGAAGCCCAGCCCTTCCTCCTCCCATGCCACATGACACAGGCCACAGCATGGCTGTGCAGGGCTTTTGGTTCTCTCCTCCCCTTGTAGGGGAGTAACCTTGTTTTTAAAACTCTATGGGGTATAAGATTGGCCTTTTGCTTCTCTGGCCTACCTCTTCTTTTTGCTGAGTTAATTTCATCCTGTTTCCTCAGATGTTTAAGGCTGTTGTTAGTTTGTGTGAAACTGGGGTGACAGAGGGAGGGAGGGATGGGTGGGAGAGAGAGAAAAAGTGTGTGTGTGTGTGTGTGTGTGTGTGTGTGTGTGTGCAGACTTTATTAGGTGCATGTTTGTTTTGTTTTTGACCCCATTTCCTCTCTCTTGGTGCTCACCTTTGCCGTGGCTACGAGGCCATAGCGCTTTAAAGTCTCCTCCAGGAGTGATTATTTCTGCCTTGGAGATTTTCTTATTTTGAAATCTTGCCTGATGAACCTGTCCAATCAGAGGGTCCTGGCCCTGACTTCTGTCCTGGACGCCAAGGTCAGCATTTGGGAATAGCCAAGGCCATTCTGCTTGGGGTCTCGAGACCTCTGGGCGCTGACCACACTGTTCAGCTGGGGTTTGTTTACAGTTATTTTCATTCCCATTCCTGTCCCCACTCACACAGAAGAAATTTCAAAATGTTGGCACTTTGGCGAATAAGAATATCGGCCAAAAAGGAGAAACCACAAAGCCACCTGGGAAATCTCTGCAAGTGTTTCTGTGAAATCTGAACAAGCCATCAGCACATCTTCTGCCTGTTCTTTCACTATGAGTGGGAACTGCAGAGGCAGGGTAGCTTTGGCTAAAGTGCTTCCTCAAAGTTATCAGAAGGTTATGCACCAGCTGTTACCCTCAGAAGCCAAGGCTAGGATTGCTCCAGTGGTTTCACACAGCACAGGGGAAGCACGACAGCTTCAGGACTTGATGTTGACATACTGGGTCTTGAAGTGGCTGGAAGTGGTCAGCCAGCACGAATTCTCATGTGGCCTAATCATGAACCCTGGATCTTGTCTGTGTGCTGTCACTTATGCCCCCTCCCCCAGACATACCTAGAGATGTGTCCTCTAGGGTTCTATGCCCTAAGAATGATGTCCACTTAGATTCTTAGGGGACGTGGCATGCATTTTCTGGTAGAGTTCAGTGGCAGGTGGCACCACACCTGCCAGTGGCCAGCAACCCCTCTTGGATGTGTTGGGATACTGTGGCTGCTGGGTCACCTGGCTTCAGGGGTCAGCTCCTTTCACCTCCTGGCTCTTGTCTTCCTTCCAATGTCAGAAATCCCTTTCTGTTCATCCTAACCTGGTTCCTCAAGGGTCTCTGTCTCACTTAAGAGAACATGGGTATATGTGGGCCTCTCACTTTTCTTTTCTGGGAGGTAGACATGTCCTCTTTCTAGATGAACAGATACAGGGCACAGTTGAAGCCACCACTGTGCATGGAACTTGTTTTTCTCCGTGCCATCTGTAGTCTTGTTGGCAAGGTGTGTAGACAGTGATACAGGAACAGTCACCTAGAATGTTTGTATTTCAGAGAAGTACAACTTTGGGCTTAGCCCCTTGGTGTCCTGTTTCTGAGGACGAGTCCTGGGTCTGTGCAAGTGTAAGAGGACACCAGCAGTTGTGTTGCTGTGGAAGAGTGTGAAGGCACAGAGTGTGAAGCATGTGGGGAATGTGTCCCTTCAGCACACACCTCGGCCAGGATCTCCTCAGCAGGTTTTGCGATCTTAAGGACAGCAGGTGGGAGACAGCAGGAGTGTGAGAAGAGCCTTAGGAAATAGCCCCCACCCCGTGCCACTTCAAATAAGGGCAAGAGCAGGTCAAGCTACCAGCTCCTTCTAAGGAATGGGCCTCTGTTCCCTAGATAGGGCGTCTGCTTGTCAGAGCTTGTAAGGTTCAACCTTCGGGAAAGAAAAGGGAACTTTCCACAGTGAATGTTAGCGTGTGTGTGCATGCGCACTTGCTCAAGCCTGTGTGTGTGTGCATGCGTGTGTTTACTTGGTGGAATTTTATTTTTGTAAAATTCCTTTCCAGTTATTTAGTAGAATTCACCTATATCTCCCTGTCAAACTTTGGTTCCACCGTTATAGCTCCGGGCATAGTGAATTTGGAGCTCGTTTGAGATTCCTGAACAGGATCTGGCATCTTGAACACTGAGACTGTGGAAGGCGGGAGACGCTGATTATATATCTATTTCCTAGTTTACATCCTGCAGGTTCAAAGGTCTCATGGCCTCAGCTAGGCTATGTCCCTCTTGGGGGAGTCCAGTACCCCTCCCCCTAGGCACCTTGTCACCTGAATCTTCACCCCATGAAGGGAAAGCAGGCTTATTTGCTTGCTCTGTAGCGCCCCAGCATGTTCTCCTTCACGTTCTTCAAGTTTCAGCTTCCGTGCACAGGCTAAGTGTATGTTGTGTGCTTTGGTGATGGTATAGGGCACCTTTGAGGAGGCAGCTATTCCTGGGGTAGGGTGGGTTTCACTTCTACCAGAGATCCCTGGGGCTGCTCCCCTGAGCGTGGTCCTCCTGAAGCCTGCTGTTGACAAGCACGTTTCCACCAGCTGTACCCAACACTACAATGCATTTTTAAAACTATATTTGCATCTAAGACAATAAAATCTTATTTTTTTTTTTGGAAAGATTGTTCTGTGTGACCTTCAATGCTGTCCATTGAGCAGTGGGAGGGGTGAAGTAATGAGATCAGAACCATGTGATGTCATGGCTGGCTGGTTCCCTGCAGCCTTTGGAGATAAAGGCTCAGCCAGGAATGTAGGTATGTGGAGTGGGTGAGCAGGAGGATTCTGGAGGTGCATTCAAGAAGATGGCGGTCCTAGAGGCCTGCATGCGGAGAGAACTGACAGCAAACACTGGATGTGGTAAGTAGAGCTCTTGTACCCAATGGTCTGGAACTCATGGAGCTCTGTGCCCATCAGGTACATTGCCAGAGCATGGCCTACACTGGCCCAACAGCTTTAAAAGTGCTCCAAACCGTGGTAACAAGCAAGGGCACAGTGTGCTCCCTTGCTAACTGTTGATCCAGTACCCTAGATAGAATTACTGAAATGTTGACCAATAGAGGTGTCCCTTTGTTCAGTCCTGACTGTTCTGATCATCTCTGTTTAAATCAGAAAATTACCTTTCTTCCATGTTGCTCTCCTCACCCTGACTCCTAGCACCAGGACAGAGTGGCCAATGAGAGCCTGCCTCTCTGAGGAACTGCTGGCTTTTTTCATGAGGCAGCAGCCGAGATGTAAATCTTTTTACCTGAAACTCTGTGAGCTAATATACAGACTCTTATCTTGTCAAAACACCACACCTCCAAGAAAAAAAAATTGATGACACGAAGCAAGGCGTTGGGGCCTTGAGAACTGGAGTCTTAGAGGAAGATCATCAGTTTGCAGACTCATTTGAGCTAGAAAGACCTTGCTTTCTACTGTGCTAAACAAGAGGTATCTGCTCTATTCGTTTCAAAGTTTTGAATCTATCGCCATGTATCTGTGGGATTTAGAAAGATGCTACAAGAGGCAGAATTTGGAAAAGGCTGAGTTTGGGTGGGCTGAAGAGCAAGCAACCGCAGTTAACACACCCAGGAGTGTGGTCAGTGCCTCCAGAGAGCCCAGTTCTGAGGTGTGTGTTAAGCCTCTGCTGTGGTCAGACCTTCAGCTGTAATAGTGATGCATAAACCTCTGGACAATTTAAAGTGTGTGCTATCCTTATTACTGATTTGCAGAGTCCAAGGCTCCATGGGGCTGAGACTAAAAGGTCACCTTATAAATGGCCAGCTTATCCACCAGGTCCCAAGCCCAAACCTGGATCATCACCCTAATGTTCTTGACCTCTTTTCTCCTTTATCCTCCCTCACAATACCAGTCGTGTCAGGTTTACCTTTTCGATCCCAGATCTGTACACTCTTTTTCATCCTACCGTCATCATTCCATGCCTGGTTATATCATTTTCCAGCTGGCACACAAAATGTATACTCCAACCCAGTCTATGTGTCTCTCCCTCACAGTGGGACTTGTAGGGACCCAAAGCTATGACTCATGTCACTCCTGTGTCCAGCTTTCCAGAGAAACCTGCACGCCCTAACATCAAGTCCTTTCCCCATCCCATCCGTATGGCACCTGCTTGCCTCTGAGACTGCATCTTTGTTCTTTGTGGTTCCTGGCACATGCCATGCTTGGCAGTTTATTCTCCAAAGACTCCCCCAGGGCACATTTTCTCTTCCTAAGCCTCTTCCCCATCTTAACTCCCTTTTCTGGCTCCTTTCATTTTTCCCCTCCGGATCTTTCTTTGAGAGTAGTTTGATCAGGAGATCAGTTCTAGTTTTCCCTCCAATTCATTTGACTTCAAAATGTCCCGTGTTCCTCAGAATACCTGTGTGTTTAAGATCAGTGTTTCTTCCCCATGAAGTTCACAGCCCATTAGGGCATAGACCCATTGCCTCTTGTTCACTGGTACCCAGCACACAACTAGCACATAGCAGGGGCCTAGGTAAACTGGATGAACTCTAGCCCCAGGCTTATTCACTGCCCACCCCACCTGCCTTTCCCAGAAATGGTGAAAGAAGAAAGACTTCTGAGTTAGAATTTCAGAAGGGAGGTTGGCAGTTAGCAAGTAAAAGTGCCAGGCTACAGAGGATATCAATTATGCTTACATAGGAAATTTTAAAATGCTTTATTTTTTTTAAAAAAATTGATTATTTGGGCTGGAAAGTTGGCTCAATGGTTAAGAACACTGGCTACCCAGCACCCACATGGCAGCTCATGACCTCTGAGGGCACCAGGCGTGCATGGGTACACATGTATATGGAAAAAAAAACTATACACAAACTAATAAATGTTTTTAAAGGTTATTTTTATGTGTATAGGTGTATCTGTATGTACTACATTGCATGCCTGGTGCCCAAGGAGGCAAGAAGAGGGCATCGCTTCCCCTGGAATGGAATTACAGATTTTTTTTAAACTTTTGTTTGTTTGTTTGTTTGTTTTGTTTTTTGAGACAGGGTTTCTCTGTATAGCCCAGGTTGTCCTGGAACTCACTCTGTAGACCAGGCTCAGAAATCCACCTGCCTCTGCCTCCCAAGTGCTGGGATTAAAGGCGTGTGCCACCACCACCATCTTTTTATTTTTTCAAGAGAAGGTCTCACTCTGGGTGTGGTGGAACTCAAGGATGGTCTTAAAGATCCCCCGCCCCTGCCTCCCAAGTGCAGGGATTAAAGGTGTGTGCCACCACACCTGGCGCTTGGACACGTCTTTCAGATGAGATTTCCCATACATACAGTGGTGGATACTGAAGAAGTGGACATGCAGTGAGCATGGTCTATTCCAGTGGTCAGCTCAGGGCCAGTTTACTTTCCATCCACCTTACCTTCATTTCTGTTATTTTGAAGTAAACCCAGACACCATGTGGATTTTATCTGTTAAGAGCATTTTAACTTTATTTTATTTTATTTGTATTTATTTTATTTGTAATCTCAGCACTCAAGGCCAAGGCAAGCAAAAGTCTGTGAGTTCTGGCCCACTATAGTCTACATAGCAAATTTCATGCCAACCAGGACTACATGTAAGCCCCTGTCTTAAACATGCAAAGAAACAACAGAAACTCCCTCAAATACCGCCCCCATTTCCAGAAATGCAGTACTACTTGTTAAGTCATTCCAAAGCTCCTGACAGGTTACAGTAGATAAAAAAATCTGGAGAATGGAGCTTTTGTGATTCATCAGATTTCTCTTTCACTGAATCATTCGCTAGACAACCCTTATTTAGAAAAGGGAAGAACTTTCTAAGATAAGAGTTTACTTTCCTGCCTGAATGAATATGGCACAGCAAGCTGCCTAATCTCTTTATCGACTCTGATTGGGTACAGCTCCTGGGCTGGTTGGTTCCATTACAGTTGTAGTGGGGGCAGGGCCTGAGCCAGCAGAGACTGGCAACCCCGCCACCCACTCAACCAACCAGCCCCATTCCATTGCGGCTGCTGCTAACTCCTAAGTTATCCATGCCACCTATCAATGGGGGTGTGACTATCTTCCACTAGGTCACGTACAAGCACCTCCAGCTTCTTCCCCTTTGTCCCTTTGTCTGTAACCACCCAGCATTTTCTTTTTTCTGGTCCCCTTTGATCAAGATCTGTACACTGAAGTCTGTATTTGATGTACATGTGGGGAGTTCAACAGTGACTTTACCGGAGATCGAACAAATAGATATTGACCCCGAGTGATGAGGTCAACATCTGGGGGCTCTGAGATCCCACAGGAGCTCAAAGGATGAAAGACAAAGAATGCCCTAGTGGTAGGAACATTTGGGCCAGGAGCTACCTTCTAAGCAAGGTTAGTCAGACAGAGCAAAAGATCTCACAGGCAAAACCTGTGGGGAAAGGAAGAGTGAATTTCAAAGGAAGGAATGATTACCAAATCTTAATAATGTAACATCTTAGATTTTCAAAAGTTTTGCCTGCCCCGGGGTTTTTTCTTTTTTCTTTTTTCTTTTTTTTTTCTTTTCTTTTTTTTCCCAGGGTTTTTCCTTGTCACTCACCTCACTCGCCTTTTGCATTTATCTCCTTTGCCACTGACTCATTCCTCTCACAAGTTCTTCTCAGCTCTGCTTCTCACCAACCTCACTGTAACTCAGTCACCCCTGCCAAAAGTCGTAGTTCACCCATAACGTGCACGCGTGCAGGGCACTGCCGACACTTTCCTGCCTTAAGCCAAACCTTGGGGGCGCCACCTTGAATCTTTATTCTCTTCACTGCTCACATTCTTCCTCTGAGTGAGTCCCCCCAAAATAAACATAAACCCAACCCCCTTTTCTTCACGCTGACCAGCTAGACAAGCAGGATCTTCTCCAAATCCTGCAGCTTTCCACACGGCTGAGTGCCTTTCAGGAAGCTTGCACTAGGCCAAGGCCTGCCCAGACTTGTCAGGGCTTCCATTGCCTTCACATAAAATCCAACGTCCTTACCGGGCAGGCCTGGGTAGTCAGGCTCCCCCTGGCCTTCAGTAAGTGACAATGGTTACAGGCTAGATGTTGTCATCTATCGTGGATAGCAGTCACAGCTACCTCATGTTTTGTTTGAGACAGGGACTCTAACTCAGTCTGGCCTTGAAGTCTGCATCCTCTTACCTCAGCCTCTCAAGTGATGGGATTATAGGTGTCACTGTACCCAGCTCCGCATAGATTATTGGTAGGACTAAATATGCCAGTTTATAGCACCTATGAAGACAGCAACTTTTGTAATTCATCTCTTTCTCTATTCTTAACAAATTGTATCCTAGTTTAGATTTCTTGGTTCTTAGTAAAGCTGTGGCTAAGGCTATCCTCCTTTGAATATCTAGATACACCTATTCATTGTTCTACATTCACCAGAGTGAAGCTTTCATCTTCATTGGTCAAATCCAAAGTGTTACTATGGTTCCATCCAATTCTGTGGCATAGGTAAGAGTTATACCCTAACAGACTCCTAGGTCTGATTCAAAAAGATCAGAAGTATTGGGTGTAGGGGCACACACTCTTAATCCTAGCACTCAGAAGGTAGAGTCAGGCAGACCTCTGTGGGTTCTGGGCCAGCCTGGTCTACATAGAAAAGTCCAGGCTAGCTAGCTAGAGTTACTTGGTAAGACCCTGTCTCAGAAAGAAGAAACCAAAACCTCAGGAAACAGCATGAGGCTTCCTTTTTTGCAAGCTCTGCCCTTTCCTGTACCTGCACTCACTGTTCCTCCAGAATAAAAAGCCCACAGACATTCACCGTAACACACTAACACTGTCCTTTGGTTATGTGGCCCAGGTTCCAGGCAGAGGAACACTCCATGGCTCACCAGCCATGCCCGATGATCCCCTCACCTTTTGCCAAGATTTTCTCCCCAATCCCATTGCTTTCTTCCTCCATACTCTGCCCTGGCTTAGCTCAGCCCACCTTGGCCTTTGAATTCTCACTGGTGCTATGTTTCTGTCAGTTGCTCATACCACATTCCACCCTCTACTTGGCAATGTAACCCTCGGTACCTCTTGCACGTTATTACCCTGGCCCGGGGACAAGGACCATATCTCATTTTATCAGACATCTGTCATGCATACAGCGTCTACACCCAGAGTACTTAGTAAGGTCATGATTTAAATCACATCTACCACTACCTGTTAGCATAATGCAGCAGCCTGTGAAATAGGTAGTATTATTACCCCACTTTAGAGATAAGGAAATTGAGGCTTAGAGAAGCTTATGTAAAACCCAAATGCTGATCTGAGCTGTATAGTCTTGGGTGTGTCTGACTATAATGCCCAGTCAGGGCTTCCCCTGAACTAGCAGCAAGTGTCATCTCTGTTGGATACTTTTACATCAACCCGTTTTGTCTTCAGAGTCTACAGAAGAGATTCTGTCTCTCGCTTTGGACATGAAAGCTGAGATTTACCTTACTTCCATCACAAGAACCCTTGACAGATGAGGAGCACAGGGGACTTCTTCAGTTTGACGAAAGACATCTGTGAAACATCTGTTGACTAGTTACAGACAGAGCCTCCTTTAGGATCAGGAACAAGATTGGGGTGTCACTTTGTGCTACTTCTAGGCAAGGAAGAAGAATATAAAGTGTTTACATTCAGAAAGGAAGAAGTAAAACTATTTCTTCCATGTAAGTGCCGAGGAGAATCCCCCTTAGCACCTGTGATCAGATGGGATTGGTTGTCTTTATCACGGTATACCAGTAAGCAACAAAGCTGGATGTGTGAGCGACATGATGCTCTACATGGAAAACTCAAAAAAGGCCCATGCTCACACACCCCTCTTGGAGACAATAGGTGGGTTCAAGAAGGTTGCAGGAAGTACACAAAAATGAGCTTCGTCCATGTACATCAATAAACAGCCTAAAGATGAAATTAGCATCCTCAGGCTAGCAAGATGGTTGGTAAAGGCACTTGCTATGTAAACCTAATGACCTGAGTTCAATTCTCAGAACCCAAGGTGGAAGGAGAGGATACATTCCTCTGACCGCCACACATACCATGTGCGCACATGTGTCCATTGCACATACACATTACTAAGTAAAACAAACCTATGCAATGTATCTAAATTTTAGGATTTTAAAGAGTAAGGTCATAAGCCAGGCATTGGGAGGCAGGGGCAGGTGGATCTCTGTGAGTTCAAGGACAGCCAAAGGTACATAGTGAGACTCTGTCTCAAACAAACAAACAAACAAACAAACAAAATAAGAATAAAATCCTAAGGAGTAAATTTAACCAAGAAAATGCAAGAATTTTTTACAAGTTGGACACATGCCTTCAGTCTCAGAATTCAGGAGCCAGAGGCAGATGGATGTTTTGAGTTTGAGGTCAGCCTTGGCCACACAGTGAGACTATGTCCCAAACAATTTTTTAAAAAAAAAAAATTGAGAACTATTATGAAAAATAAAAAGAAACAAACTGTTTCTCTGTAGTACATTAGGAGTAAGTGCTAGGATTATAGGTGTGCACCATAATGCCCCATAAACAAACCTTAAACCCATGGCAAGTGAAATAGGCTAGACACACAAGGTCACATATTGTACAAATTACATACAGATGAGATTTCTGGGTAGCATGCATATATCCAAAGAAACAATGCATATCATCAAGGGCTGAAGGATGGACAGAAAGGTGACATTGTTTCAGAACCTGTTGGCAACAATTATATAACTTTGTGGACATACCAAATGCCACCAGATCCTGCATTTTAATATTGTTCATTTTACGTTGTATGAATTTTTCTTTTTGTTGTGTTTTTTGTTTGTTTTGTTTTTGGTTTGGTTTTGTTTTGAGATAGGGTTTCTCTGTGTAGCTTTGGCTGTTCTAGAACTTGCTCTATAGACCAGGCTGACCTCGGACTCACAGATCCACCTGCCTCTGCCTCCTGAGAGCTGGAATGAAAGGGGTGTGCCACGATATTGGACAGTAAGTTTCTTTCAATTAAAAAAAATGTTGAAAGAAATTATCTCAGCACATAAAAGGTTAAGTAAATCAGGAGAATCATGAGTTTGAAAGCTAGCATGAGCTGCATTTTACACACCGAGGCCCTGCATCAAAGAGAGAGAGAGAGAGAGAGAGAGAGAGACAGAAGGAGGGAGGGAGGGAGGAAAGAAGGAAGGAAGGGAGGAAGACAGGCAGGCATTCTGTGTTCATGGTCTGGAAGGCTTGCTTCTATTGTAACCTGGCCATCTCAAAGTGATCTGTAAACTCAATGCAGTCCTCATTAAAATTTCATCTGCCTTTCTGCAGAAATAAGACAAGCCAGTCCTAAAATCCATGTGGTAAGGCAGGGAACCCAGGAAAACCAAAACAATCTTGAAAAAAAAAGCAAAGTTTAAATCCATATTTTAAAACACTGTGAGCTAGGTGTGACGGCTCATATGTGTTGAGGCTACTTGAGACCCTGTGTCAAACAAAACCAAAAAACAAGATGAAGCAAAGAGTAGCTGGGGTTATGTATTACTCAGTGAAGGAGCTGCTGCCTAGCGTGGGCAAGGTCCCAGGACTCGGGGAGGGACAGTAAAACAAAACCAGAAAATAGGATTTGTTGGCAGACTATGGAGATAGCAGAACTGTTAGTAAGTAGGTAGTAGGAATATAAAAATATAAAAATATAAAAATATAAAAGAAAGCTGAGCTTCCACGAGGAAAAGGCTGTGCAGGGTGAGGACCTGAGTTTGAATCTCTGTATCCCAAGGAAAAAGCCAGATGCAGGGAGAGATGGCTCAGCAGTTAAGAACACTGGCTGTCCTTCCAGAAGCCCTGGGTCCAATTCCCAGCATCCACATGGTGGCTCACAACCATCTCTAACTCCAATTCTCCTATCTGTGGACACCAGATACATAAGGTGCACAGATAAACATACAGACAAAACATAGAAACACAGAAAAGAATTTTAAAGAAAGAAAATATCTCATGACGTAGTGTCTCCCTGTAATACTAGCACTCTGACAGGAAAAACGGAGAGGGGGACCGTGTAATTCCCGGAGACTCAAGCACAGCTTGTCTTGAGCTTACATACACATAGGTAGCATGCACAACAGACAAGAGACCCTGCCAAAGTAAAAGGGGTCAGCCAAGGTTGTTCTCTGAACTCCGCAGGTGTGCCATGGCGCCTGCACACACACCAAACAAGGATCCGATCATATTTTAAGAAATGTTTATACCAACATTACTTACATCCAAATGTGGAAACACCCCTTGAATTGAAGACTGTATTAAGCCGATTGTGATCTTTTCACATCAGGGAGCGTTGTTCTCTCAAGAGGAATGAAGCACCGGCATATGCTTCGATGTGGAACTTGAAAGCATCATGCCAGATAAAAGAAGCCAGGCACAGATTGCCACTCACACATTCAGTGATTGTATGTCAATGAAATACCCAGAACAGACAAACTCATAGACAGAAAACAGATTGGTGGCTGCGGGGGGCTAGAGAGAGTCAGTACAGAGCAACTGTTAACTTGGAGGTAAAATCTTCTGGAACTAGGTCATGATAACTGTGGATATGAATTGTAGTGGTGAGTTTAATGGTCAACTTGACACAACCTAGACTCTCCTGGGAAGAGAGTCTCAGTGAGGCATATCTTGATCACCGGTTGTCTTGTGGGTACATCTGGGAAGGGGTAATTATACTGATTGCCTTAGGTGACAGAGGAAGACCCAGCCTGAAAGTGTGTGACATCACTCCCTGGTTTTGAGCCCTGGACTATGGATGCGGTGTGACCAGATACCCCAGGCTCCTGCCCTTGTGACTTCTCTACGGTGCTAAACTACAACCTGGAACTGTGAGCCAAAATAAACCTGTCCCTAAGTTGCTTCTCTGTCTTCAATTTTGAAACTAGGTTTCACTATATATCCCTGGCTTACTGTATCGTCCAGAATGGACTCATCACCTTCCTGCCTCAGCCTCCTGAGTCCTGGTGTTATAAAACATGTGACGGCGGCACACACACACACACACCCCCGCCCTAAAGACTGTTCTTTAGAAAAATAGAATGATCTCTCTAAAGTCATTGCATAGTAATGTAATGGTAATGGTAAGTCTAAAACAAGTCCAAGGATATCTGATGTTAGCGTTGATGCTTCTGGGGAACCATCTTTCTGGGGCCTTGCATAAGTCAGTTGTTGACGTCTAGACTCAGAATTGAGATTTAATAGCTTTATTATAAAGGACTGTCATTTTAGATAATCTAATAAAGGGCTTGGGGAAGCAACAGGGCTTTGGTTATACTGTATATCGGTTAAACAAGGAGCCATCTCACAAACAAGCTTTGACGATTCTGTGCAGCTCCAAGAGTTGGCGAGCAGTAGAAACGGTGAATAGCGGACTGGCTCATCTCAGAGATCCGTAAAGAGAAACCTGCGCGTTCCTGACCCACTGTTGAGGTGAGAAATCTTGGGACCACCGTTGTTTTACCTTTGCTGCTGATACTCCTCGCCGCCCCTATTTTCATCTTCGTTTTCACTAACCGCTATTTCATTTTAAACTTTAAGATCATATTTATTAACTTCACCGACTTCCAAAATAATACTAGTTAAGCAGGGTGTGGTAGCTCACACTTGTAATCCCAACTCTCAGGCAGGTTGCCACAAATTCAAGGCCAGGCTGCATAGTGGGTCCCAAGCCAGCCAGGGTTACAGAGCTAAGATTCCGTCTCATCAATGATTGCAAGAGCCGGGCGGTGGTGGCGCACACCTTTCATCCCAGCACTTGAGAGGCAGAGGCAGATGGATTTCTGAGTTCGAGGCCAGCCTGGTCTACAGAGTGAGTTCCAGGACAGCCAGGGCTACACAGAGAAACCCTGTCTCGAAAAAAAAAAACAAAACAAAACAAAAAAATGATTGCAAGATAGGGCTGGCAGGATGGCTCAGCAGGTAGAGGCATTTGCTATGTAAGCCTCGTGATCCACATTTGATCCCCAGAACCCATGTATAAGTGGAAGGAGAGAAATGACTTC
Organism: Grammomys surdaster; assembly: GCF_004785775.1. Taxonomy (NCBI): domain Eukaryota; kingdom Metazoa; phylum Chordata; class Mammalia; order Rodentia; family Muridae; genus Grammomys; species Grammomys surdaster. The sequence goes on along the minus strand of NW_021604614.1, from coordinate 12,945,090 downwards.
TCAAGGTTGTCCCCTGGCCTCCACATTCACCCCATGGCACATGCGTGCACATGTATACCCACGTCATTCACACATAGTGATAACGATAAATATTTTAAAAAGAACATCTGCAAGCTGAATGGATAAGCATAGAAAGGAAATGACTCCCCTCCCCAAAGATGCTTTTGGTGCCAGTCTTGCTTTCTGTCCTCCCTCCTGTGGGACAAAGACACACAGACATGAGTAGCTCTGACTCAGGAAAAGATTGTTATACAGTGGGGTGATTTTTTTGTTTTGTTTTGTTTTTGAGTTAGGGTCTCATGTTTCTTAGTTTGGTCTCCAACTCTCTGTAGCACAGGCAGGCCATTAAACTTAGGATCCTTCTGCCTCCACCATCCCAGAGATATGGTTGGCAGTGTGTGTGTGTGTCACCATGTTCTGTATTGGACATGGTGTCTCCCACCTGTACTCCCACCCCTTGGGACATGGAGGCAAGAGGACTGCTTTATGCTCAATCTGAGCTAGCGATTTTGTCTCAAAGTTTTATAACCGGCCTTTATACATTAACCTGGCATTTTACCTGCTGTTGGATATTCTTTGAGAATTGCATAATTCTATCACATAAAGAAACACCACAACTCTCTTCCTGCTCACTGCCTTCTGTTGAGCTATTTGGGTTGCATTGTAGCCATGAAATTGTGTCTCTCACATCCCCTACTTTGGGAAGTGTGATTGGCTGAGAGCCTCTGAGAACCCCACCATGAAGCACTGCTTTTTACCAGCTACCCCGAGCCAGTGACAGTGTAGCAGGTACTGAACTGGCTCACCCTTGGGAGATAGGAGACGCCTCTGATGATCAACTTTGGCTTGGTTTCCTAGCAGTTTAGTTAAACCCTGTTAGTAGGAGCCACACATGGGAAGGAGCCCCTGCCTAGAATCTCAGGACTCAGTAGATGAAGGCAAGAGATTTGGAGTTCAAGGCCAGCTTTAGCTACATAGAAAGTCTGAGACAGCCTGCATGACCTGTCTTAAAAAAAAAAAATCAAAGCAAACAAAAACCCTCTTAAACTAGCTACACACACTGAGAGCTGCCTCCAACTTCCCTTGACCCCTTCCTTCTCCTTCAGCAAGGATCAGATCTCCTTGGGAGTTAGAAGACTCTCCCCAAACCCCACCCCCACCCCCACCCCTAGTCCCTCTCCATTTTCCCTTACAGCTCGTGCTGTGCATCTCTGACAAGATCCCCACAGGCACCGGCCAGTTCCCTTCTGTGAGCCAATTTGGTGTGATCCCTGATGATGTCGTGGACATGTTAATATGTATACCTCGTCCAGTTTGTGACCAGCTCCCTGCGGAGTCAGGTTAGGACAGGATGCCAGAAAGGCCCCTGGCTAGGGTATAATCCTTCCAGAAGCCTGATTGCCCAGCTGTTGGGGCTTTTGACAGGATATAACTTGAGAGGTACCCGACCAACAGTGGGATGGCTTTCTTGATCTCTTGTGGACTTGGGCAGTTTCACATTTACTGGCTGTTTGATTTGTTGCTTTGCATTTGACTTCTCAGTGTGCTTGTGGTTCTGAGGACATTTGAGCTTTCTTTTTCTCTCCCCTGCCCTCTCCTCCCCCTCCCTCTCCCCCTCCCCTCCTCTTCCATCACTCTTGGCCCACAGCATCTTCCGCTTCCTTTTTCCTTTTCCTCACGTGTGTCTTTATTCTCCAGAATAAGAAAATAACGTCATTCAACAGTCGTTTTGTTTGGGGCTGGAGAGATGGCTCAGCAGTATAGGAGCACTGGCTGCTCTTCCAGAGGTCCTTGAGTTCAATTCCCAGCACCCATGTTACACAACTTATAAACATCTGAAACTCCAGCTCCAAGGGAGCTAGTTCTGTTTTCTGGCCTCCACAGCTACCCGCTTCCATGTACCATAAACTGTCTCTCTGCTTCTCCTTCCCCCTACCTTCCCCCTTCCCCTCCCCTTCCTCCTCTTCCTCCCCTCCCACATATACACTAATACACACAAATACACACACACACACACAGAGAGAGAGAGAGAGAGAGAGAGAGAGAGAGAAATATTTTTCTTGCTGCCCACTGTGGCACACACCTATTCTCCCAGCTACTCAGGAGTCTGAGGCAGGACAATCACTTAAGCCCATAAATTCAAGACCAGTTTGGGCAACATAATTTGACCTAGATTCTGGGTGTCTTGCTTTTGTCTTTGTCTCACAGCTCTGCATTCCCTGACTTTCTCTCTGCTCTCAGGCAGTCCCCTGGAATAAGCCAGTCGTATCATTAGCTCTTGCTGCTTCTCTGTGATTCTTCACGTCTGGTCACTTTCCCCCTCTCTAAGTCTGTGGCACATGAATTTTTTTGTTATTTATTTACTTATTTATTTTTGAGCTAAAACTCCTAGAGACCTGCCTGCCTCTGCCTCTGGACTGCTGACATTAAAGGCGCCACCACGGCCAGCAGCACTTGACTTACAACATCATTACTGTGTATTGTTTTGACTGCAAAACTTTGCCATGAAAGATGTTTGGGACATTTAGTTTCTCACAAAATGCCAAGGTCTGGTTATTTGTTCTTCAGCCTCTTTCTAAGGTTTGGCTGATCCTTACCCAAGAAATTCTATTTACTGGAGAGTTTTTTTTTTCCTGGTCAGGTTTCTGTTAACTTAGGGTTTATCGTGTTTACTTTTCTTGTTTCTTAGAATCTGTGGGGGGAAAGTAGTCATCAAGACAAATGTCACCATGTAGTGGGCCACCTGCATCACAGGCCTCACGGATTGTATCAACAGTTCTGATCCCCGTGTGAAAGCCCCTGGGCTACCAAGGAACAGTGGGTGAAAGCACTTGCTACCAAGGTCGCTTCTGACACAGTCAGTCCTACTGACACAGGACTTTAAGCACACAGGTGATAGCAGACACACTGGGTACCTGTTCCAATATGGATGAACCTTAAAAACAGGAGCCAGACTCGAGGGCACATGGCATATGATGTCATCTTCAGGACAGTCAAGAATGGGAAAATACACACAGGCAGAGAGACTGGTGGTTCTGAGGGCTGAGAGGAAAGGGCACTTGGGAGTGACGGCTGCTGCGTTGGGTAGGGGGTTTCCTTTGAGAATGATGCAACTGCCTTGGGATTAGATAGTGATTATGGTTACACAACTCCGTAAGTACACAGTGATTCACCAGCTCAGGACACAACTGCCTTCCGAGGAATGTGTTATCAGGTGCCCTGTCCTCGTGTGAACACTGTAGGGTATACTTCAGCAAACCTAGAGGAATGACTCAATCACTAGGCTTATCTCAACAGATGGGGAACACGAGGTATAGGATCCCACTGCTGGCACAATGCAGCGTGCCATTCCCTTTGTTTTGCTTTAGTAAGTGGGGGGATACTCTAAGAGAATGCTGAAAGAGGCATAGGGATGGGAGGGTAGCTCACTGATACAGTGTCCCCCAGAAAAGCCCATCACTGAAAAACAAAACAAGACAAAACAAACAAGTATAGCTAGATGTGTTGGTGATGTCTGTCTTCCCAGGACTCCCACGTCAGAGGGAAGAAGATCACTTACAAATTCAAGGCCAGCCTGTTCTACATAGGGAGTTCCAGGGCAGAGCCAGGGATTCTTAGACCTTGTCAAAAAAAACAAAACAAAACAAAACAAAACAAAACTCACCATCCCACTAACAAAACAGTACAGGATAGGATAGTGTTGTATTTTGTAGTATACTGTTCTCATCTGTAGTATAATATCTTAGTTACCTTTCTTTTTTTTTTTTTTTTGGTTTTTCGAGACAGGGTTTCTCTGTATAGCCCGGGCTGTCCTGGAACTCACTCTGTAGACCAGGCTGGCCTCGAACTCAGAAATCCGCCTGCCTCTGCCTCCCGAGTGCTGGGATTAAAGGCGTGCGCCACCACCGCCCGGCCTTAGTTACCTTTCTATTGATGTAATTAAACAGCATGACCAAGGTAACTTATAAAAGCAAGCATTTAATTTTGGGGTTCACAGTTCCAGAGTATTATAATCTATGACCATCATGGCAGGAAACATGGCAGCAGGCAGGCAGTCATGATGCTGGGTTAGTAGCTGAGAGCTTACGCCTTGTCTGTAAGCACAAGACAAAGAGAAAGGGAGAACTAACTCAGAACGGTATGAGTTATAGGAATTTCAAAGCCCACCGCCAGTGGACCCCCTCCAATAAGGCCACACCTTCTGATCCTTCCCAAACAAGTTCACAAACTAGGAAACATTCACATATATGAGCTTCTGATGGTCATTCTCATTCAAACCACCACATATGACATAGTATAGTATAGGACAGTATATAACATAGCATTATACAGTATAGGATAGTTCTATGTATACCATCTACATAGTATAAAATACAGTATAGTGTAATGCAATACAGTACAGTACACTTCAGTATGGTGTAGTACAGTATATTCTAGTACACTGTCATATAATACAGTGTGGTATAGAGTTGTATAATATAGTATAGTATTGTATAGCATAGCGTAGTATACTATAGTGCTATTGTTTGGCCCTGGAATATCCCTCAAAATCCATGTATTAGAAGCCTGAGCTGGTGGAATGTTTGAGAGGTGGGGCCTAGTTGAAGACACCCAGGTCACTGGGGCATCCTCTGAAGGGGTTACTGGGACTCCAGCCCTCATCTTCTCCTTGCTGTCCAGATCTCCCATGGGGTGAACAGGTAGATCCACCACATGTTCATGGTATGATGAGCTGCCAAAAGCAATGGGACTAAGTGACCGAGCCAAAACCTCTGATACCGTGAGTCACGCTAAGCCCGGCTTCTCTTTCCCTTCGCCTTTCTTCAAAGAGAATAAGAGATAGTTCGCCAGGCAGTGGTTGGCGCAAGCCTTTAGTCTCAGCACTTAGGAGGGAGAGGCAGGCAGATTTCTGAGTTCGAGGCTAGCCTGGTCTACAGAGTGAGTTCCAGGACACACAGGGCTACACAGAGAAACTCTGTCTCGAACCCCCCCACACACACCCAAAAAAAAGAGATAGTTCATTTTGAGCCAAATATGAGTGACCTCCGCTTGGAAACTTGGATTCAGATTACCCCACTATACTTCAGCGTGGACGTAGTTACGGGAACTTCTGTAGTCACACAACAAAAGAAAAGCATGGAGCCGCTGAGATGGCTCAGTAGGTATGAAGGTCTGACGCCAGGCCTGATCACCTGAGTCCAGTCTCCAGGGTCATGATGTTGGAAGGAGAGAACTGACTTGTAAAAACTGTCCTCCGATTTCTTCATGCACACTTACACACCACACACACACAAATAAGTAAATGACTAAATGTAATTAAAACCTTTTAATGGGGGCTGGAGAGATGGCTCAGCGGTTGAGAGCACTGACTGCTCTTCTGAAGGTCATGAGTTCGGATCCCAGCAACCACATGGTGGCTCACAATCACCCATAATGAGATCTGATGCCCTCTTAGGGTGTCTGAAGACAGCAACAGTGTACTTACATATAATAAATAAGTAAAAAAAAATTTAAAAATTTTAAAAAACAACCTTTTAAGAGAAAGTAATAAATCAAGGCCTTTGCTATGGGTAGGGACTCTGGATAGGTGGGTGTCTTGCTTACGGTTCTATTACTGTAAAAAGACACTTTGATCTCTCAGAGGACAGCCATGCTAGGCTCCTGTCTTCAGTCTCTTCTCCATTTTTGACCCTGTAGTTCTTTTAGACAGGAATATGCATGTCCTTTTGGGTCTGGGTTACCTCACTCAGGATGATATTTTTTAGTTCCATCCATTTGCCTGCAAACTTCAGGATGTTCTTGTTTTTAATAGCTAAATAGTATTCCATTGTGTAAATGAGCCACATTTTCTGTGTCCATTCTTTGGTTGAGGGACATCTGGGTTGTTTCCAGCTTCTGGCTATTACAAATAAGGCTGCTATGAACATGGTGGAGCATGGGTCCTTGTGGTATGGTGGGGTATCTTTTGGGTATATGCCCAAGAGCGGTATAGCTGAGTCTTCAGGTAGAACTATTTCCAGTTGTCTGAGAAACCACCAGATTGATTTCCCGGAGACCCCTATGATTGAATTAGAGGAAGGATTGAAGAAGCTGAAGGGGAGGGCGACCCCATAGGAAGACCAGCAGTCTTTACTAACCTGGACACCAGGGAGCGCCCAGAGACTGAGCCACCAACCAGGAAGCATACACAGGCTGGTAGGAACCCCCCTGCCCCCCCCCCGACTCCCTTCCCCCTCACATGTATAGCAAAGAACTGCCTGGTCCAGCCTCAGTGGAGGAGATGTGCCTAATCCTTAAAGAGACTTGAAGCCCCAGGGAAGGGGGAGGCCTGGGGCGGGGGAGCACCCTCTTGGAGGCAAGGAGGTGGAAGAACTGTGGGAGGGGTGACCATGAGGGGGAGGCAACCGCTAGAATGTAAATAAATAAAATAAGTATTTTTTAAAAAGAAGACACCATGACTATGACCAAGCAAGCAAGCATGAACTGGGGGCTTGCTTACCGTTTCAGAGGGTTAGTCCATGATCATTTTGACAGGAAGCATGGTGACAGCCTAGCAGGCATGGCGCTTGACCAGTTGCTGAGAGCTCACATCTGATCTGAAAATTGCAGAGAGAGAGAGAGAGAGAGAGAGAGAGAGAGAGAGAGAG
>NW_021604614.1:12865951-12938343 GCF_004785775.1 Grammomys surdaster | reverse complement strand
TAGGAGAGAGAGAGAGAGAGAGAGAGAGAGAGAGAGAGAGAGAGAGAGAGCGAGCGCGCCTGGGCCTAGCCCGTGGTCATTTGAAACCTAAGAGCTCAATGATACATCTCCTCTAACAAGGCCAATGTCTGCTCCTTCCTAAACAGTCCACCAACTGGGGATGCAACATTCAAGGATGGCCTGTGGGGGCCCCCCATTCAAACCGCTGCACTGCAGCAAAGCGGGGAAAACCCAGGTGTAAGCTTCAGATGTTATTGGGTGTCATTCTTTTTAAAGACATTGATTTTATTTTATGTGTATGAGTGTTTCGCTGGTTTTTCTTGATGCCCGGTGCCCACAAAGGTCAGAAGAGGGCGTCAGAGCCCCTAGAACTGGAGTTACAGACAGCGGATTCTGGGAATCCAACCCAAGTCCTCTGCAAGAACAGCAAGTGCCTTCAACTGCTGAGCCTGCTCCTGATGTTATTTTTTTTTAATATTTTTACTTATTCCTTAATAATTTCATACATGTTTATATTTCATGTCCCTATTCAGCCTGTTACCTTCTTATATCCCCCTCTGACTCCTCTGAGTGTCTTCCCAACAAACCCCCCTCTCTCCTACTTTCATATCCTGTGTGTGTGTGTCTATATTCATGTCTCTCTGTGTGTGTGTGTCCATGTCTGTGTGTATGTGTCTCTGTGTGTCCATGTTTGTGTATGTGTGTGTGTATATACATACGTGTGTGTGTGTGTGTGTGTGTACGAAAGAGAGAGAGGGAGGCCCAGAGTTTAATTAGTATTTGCTTGTATACACATGAGTGTGGTGTTATTTACTGAAGCATGAACAACTTACCAATGGCTGATTATTCAGCACTGATGAATAATGATATTCCTTACCCCTGCAGCCATTAACTATCAATAGGTCCTCAGGAGGACCTATTAAGGACCCCTCAGGAGTCCTTTTAAGTTGATTACCTCAGGTGTTTTGTCATGGCAATGAAAAGTGAACATGCGTAGTAATTATACAGACCAATAACAGTTTATTTAAGTACCACATACTGTACCTACATCTATATGCTATCCATACCTTTCGGGGAGGGTGTTGAAGATTGAGTCCATGTTCTTGTACATACAGGCAACTGCCCTGTCACTAGGCTCTACCCCAGTCCCTGTGCTATACTTTTATATGATAGTGGGACAGCAGGCTTCTTTATGCCTGTATCAGCATGTGTACACATGAATAATGCGTTGTACCACAACATTACGACAGCAGTCAGTGGGAACACCGGTGTATATGACTGATGTACCATTGATCAGTGTCCAGTTCAGAAGAATCATACACAGTCTACACATTGGATAAGTGGTATTTATGTTACATAAAGTATAGATCAAGGGCTAGACAGATGGCTGAACAGTTAAGAGCACTGACTGCTCTTCCAAAGGTTCTGAGTTCAATTCCCAGCAACCACATGGTGGCTCACAACCATTTGTAATGGGATCTGATCCCTTTTTCTGGTGTGTCTGAAGACAGCTACAGTGTACTCATATAAATACAATAAATCTTTTGGAAAAAAAACATGAAAAAAACTGCCCACCACCCAAGAAAAAATTAAAAATAAATAAATTATAGATCAATAAAGTCATTCAAATGCATCTCATAGACCTACCTAGACACTAACTCAGAATTTCCAGGTTTAAAATCCAGGAATCTGGCTTTTGTTTAAACACTCCAATAGTATAACACAACCAGCTACATAACTTTGTTCAAGACACATTAAGGCTTTTGTGACAATGACAAACACGAAGACTTAGTCACGCCTGACGCATGCGTGGAGTCCCAGCACTCGGGAGTCTGAGTCAGGAATATTGCTGCGTCCAGGTAAGCCACGCTAGGCAGCATGACCCTCTCTCAAAAACAGAATAGAACATTAAGATACAAGAGGACCCCGCTGGATGCGGAGGGAGACTTGGTGACTGCACACAGCCTGAGCCCACCCACTGGTCTGGTTCCCAAGAGTTTGAGATGCACCACCAAAAGACGCATTCCACAAAGTGAAATTATAAATTTTATTACTAGGAATATTAGTGTGTACATGGTATATGTGTGTAAACGCAGGCACATGCATACTACAACCCTTGTATGAAAATCAGAGGGCAACTTCCACAGGTCAGTTCTTGCCTTCCACCTTGTGTTTGAGACAAGTCTCTCTTATTGCTGCTATGCAGCACGATGTATGCTGACGCATGATCTTTGGTGTGATTCTCCTATCTCTGCCTCCTATCTTACCATAGGAATGCCGGGATTACAGATGTGTGCCACTGTATCTGGCTTTGACCTGAGTTCCGGGAATCAACCTCAGGTCTTCAGACTTGGGTGACAGGTGCTTTACCTGCTGACCCAACCATCTCCTGAGCCCAACAAGGTAGAATTTATTTTGCAGTTTACCTCTTCACTGGAGAAACTGTCCAGTCAAATGGGGAATTAAGGAAGAGAATCAGAAATGTCACAAGATGTCTCATCCCTGCGAGAGCAACTAAGTAGATTTTTTTAATGTATCTCTGTATGGTGTGTGTGTGTGTGTGTGTGTGTGTGTGTGTGTGTGTGTATGCATGCGTGTGTATGGTGACCAGAGGACAACCCCAGATGTTAATATTAGCCTTCTACATCATCTGAGACAGGGTCTCTTGTTCACCACGATCTGTGCCAGGCTAGGTGGCCTGTGATTGTCCAGGGACTTTTTTTCCTATTTCGTTTCCTGGTCTCATCATAGGTACATTGGAATTACAGATATGCACCTACCACGTCTGGCTTTACATGGATGGGTTCTGGGTCTTCTTGCTTACACAGCAAACACTTTACCCAATGAGCTGTCTCCCAGCCCAGCAATGTAGGGTTAATTGGAAAACTTCTGTGGAGTCCCCCAACCTGGGGCTGAGTCATCTCTGGAACTGTGGCCTTTCAGTGACTGGAGACATGCTGAGAGACCCTAGCTCAGTCCCTCTTCGCGCTGATTCCAGTGGAGCAGGAAGTTACGGATGCTAGGTAGGGACAGACAGTGGCCTGCAAAATCACTGTGAGCTCATTGCTTGTCACTGCCAAAATCTGGGGCACTGTGCAACTACTGAGACCTTAGCCTTCCTGTTCCTGAGTAATTGGCTACCCTGTGGTCCTCATTTCTTCCTGTGAGGATTAATTTCCCACCATCTGTGCTGTTTTGCGTCACTGGTTCCTTATTCAAAGTCTGACCCCCTGTTGTCGTGATTACTGAGAAGGCTTCACATTTCCAGGTAGCATGGTCTACTTGCCACCGAACACACATCTCTATTGTCAAAAACAGTCCTCAAGCAGAGCAGGGACATTCTCAGCACACGGCTGATCCAAAGCTAGATCACACACATCAGTGACAGAAACTCAAGCAAACGGCTCAAGTGTGGCACCTGCCTGGCCTCTTTACCTGACCTTTGGAACCAGCTTCTCCGCCCAATAGAAATCGGTCTGGTTCTTGTCTCCAGGACTCAACTGGAAGTAGATAGTATGTCAGTCAAATGCAATCCTCCAAGAGCGGGGCTGTTCCATCGAACCTGCTGTGCTGATGGGAATGGAGAACGTGGCCATCAAGCCACTTGGACTGTGCTCAGTACAGCTGAGGAACTGAATTTTTAAAATATCCCCAGAGGCTGGATGTGGCTTCCAGTGATATCATCATGAGCACAGCAGGGGAAAGATTCCAGCTTGATCCCAGCACAAAAACAAACGACATAAGTCAAGCACGTGGCACTTGCCTATCACCCAGTATTGAGGAAGCCATTGGAGAAGGAGAATCACGAGCTCCTGGGCCAGTCAGGGCTACATAGCTGAGTAGGACCTTATCCCAAAGCAAAGAGCCAGGCATGGTGCCACACACCTGTAAACCAGGAGGCCAGGCCAGGTAGATCGCTATGAGTTCAACACTAGTCCGGTCTAAACGTTGACTTCAGGCCATCCAAGATAATACTCACCAGCCCACCAGGTAGAATATGTGTCCTTATACCCAACAATGATGCAGGATTTCAGTGCACTGAAGAAAACCACTTCATAGGTGTCAAGGCTAGTAGTAATTCCTTAAAAAAAAAAAAATGAGTTCGAGGACAGCTTGGTCTACAGAGTGAGTTCCAGGACAGCCAGGGCTACAAGAGAAACCCTGTCTCAAAAAAACCTTAAAAAAAAAAAAAAAAACCTAAAAAAAAAAAAAGAATCCTCAGATTTGTCCTGCCTTCCATAAGGAGGTATAACCAAGAGTTTCTGGACATTTTTGGAAACCATCACCAGAATCACTCATTACCAGGAAGGTACATGAAGCCATCCCAGCTTCCTCTAATTTCATATTTTCCTGGGGATCACTGCAGCAGTATGGTGATTTTCTGTTTCCCCATTCCTGTTTTCTTTATATATGTATATGTATGTGTATATGTATGTATTATATGTATGTATGCTTATATAAAATATATACATATAGATAATATATATACTTACATTCATATATAACATGTACGTGTACATATATATATATATGTTTTCCAAGACTTTTTTTTTTTTTGGTTTTTCGAGACAGGGTTTCTCTGTGTAGCCCTGGCTGTCCTGGAACTCACTCTGTAGACCAGGCTAGCCTCGAACTCTCGAACTCAGAAATCCACCTGTCTCTGCCTCCCAAGTGCTGGGATTAAAGGCGTGTGCCACCACTGCCCGGCAAGACTTTATTTTTTTAATATTTATTTATTTTATGTATGTGAGTACACTGTAGCTGTCTTCAGACACACCAGAAGAGGGCATCAGATCCCATTCCAGATGGTTGTGAGCAACCATGTGGTTACTGGGAACTGAACTCAGGACCTCTGGAAGAGCAGACAGTGTCCTTAACCGCTGAGCCATCTCTCCAGCCTCCAAGACTTTATATGTTTAATTAGAATTCTCTAAAGAACATTTGTCTGCCTCCACTATTTCTCTGGTAAGTCATTTCTTTCCTGGTGATCTCATGTCTGCTTTTTTTTTCCCCCTTTGAAAAGACATAGAGTTATGTTTTGTCTTTACTTTTCAGTTTTGGATGACTTTTCTAATAACGAAAGTGTCTTAAGACAATGTAAAATAGTGATGGACTGCCTCAAAGGGCAAGGATAGCCAAACATTGCCATGGAAGACAGAGTGTCTGGGGATTCCAAAGCCTGCTATGAGCCTGCAGCTGTACTGCTCTGAGTGTGCTTGACCATGGATGAGCCTGGTATGAGATCAGAATAGAGAAACCCACTAGAGCAAGAATGGGAAGCCTGAGTCCGAGCTCCATAGCTTAGACCCCCGACCACATCTCCCCTTCTGTGCTCTTGGGCTCATGACATCTTTGCTTGCTTTGGACTTTAGTTTTTCTAAACAATGAAAGTACTGGTTGAAGCCGGGCAGTGGTGGCACACGCCTTTAATCCCAGCACTTGGGAGGCAGAGGCAGGCAGATTTCTGAGTTCGAGGCCAGCCTAGTCTACAGAGTGAGTTCCAGGACAGCCAGGGCTGCACAGAAAGAAACCCTGTCTCGAAAAACCAAAACAAAAAAAAAGAAAGAAAAAAAAACAAAAACAAAAAACACTAATCAACCAGTACTTTTTTTTTTTTTTTTGGTTTTTTGAGACAGGGTTTCTCTGTATAGCCCAGGCTGTCCTGGAACTCACTCTGTAGACCAGGCTGGCCTCGAACTCAGAAATCGGCCTGCCTCTGCCTCCCAAGTGCTGGGATTAAAGGCATGTGCCACTACCGCCCAGCTAAGATTCATGGTTCTTGGCAGGAACAAGTGTGAAAATGAACGCTCAGGAGACTTCAAAACCGTGACTACTGGGCTGATGGCTTATCTCATGCTCAAATCCTAACATGCTCAAGGCCCTGGGTTCGATTCCCCGTGTTTTGATAAACAAAACTAAGCTGCCAGACCCATGCTTAGACCTTGCCAGTGAGCAGGTGGGATCAAGGTTTTGTGTTTCCAGCATGATATTGCTGCTGAAGGTTCCCTGATACCTTTGAGACCCCTTCCATCCAGACGCCCACTGAAGACCTTCCTTACTACTGCTCAAGGACTTGCTACTACTCAAACAGCAAACCTTTATGTCTTCTGTGAAGATGTCCCTATAGAATTGGTCGAACAGGTGACCTGGGAATGCAATGGGAATTGTGCAGTGGACACTGAGTTACTGCCCTGTACCAGGCAGCACACCAAATGCCCCTGAGACTCAGTCACTGCCCAGGGAAGGACTGACGTTGGGCAGAATAATGCAGTACAAGCTGGAATCTGGGTATATCACCAAGCAGCTGTGTAACCTTGAGTAAGTGACTAAATGACTTCTTTCCTTAGTTTCCCAGACTACATACCAAAAGGACAATGATCAGACTTATGACCTGGAGCAAAGCTGTTTATCAGACACGTGACGCTGCTGGGATTATTTGTTCGTGAGTGGAGGGAGGAGGCAGCAACATAAACACTATTTCCAGAACATTCCTATCCTCTAATTTCTTTTCTTTTCTTTTCTTTTCTTCTTTTTAAAATAGAGATGGTCCCAGAGTCATGTGAGAACAATTACCAAGGCCCTGGACCTCCTCCCCCAACCCCTCCCCTTCTCCAGCTTGCTCCGGCCCTGCTCACTCCAGACCAAAGGTATTTATTTATTTATTTATTTATTTATTTATTTATTTTACGTAAGGACATTGTTACTGTCTTCAGACACCCCATAAGAAGGCATCAGATCTCATTACGGATGGTTGTGAGCCACCATGTGGTTGCTGGGATTTGAACTCATGACCTCCAGAAAAACAGTCAGTGTTCTTAATCACTGAACCATCTCACCAGTCCCCTGTCTTCTGATTTCAACCCCATCATAAACTCCAAAACCGATGATGAAATCATGTCAGTATAATTTATTAAATAGACTCTGAGGGCTCCTCCATGGAGCGTTAACAAACTCAGTACATAAATACCAATAAATAAATATAGCTGCCACTTCCAGCCCCTATAGGGTAGAAAAACAAGACTTAAGTGGACATAATAAAGATATATAAATAACAAGATTAGTAACGACGGCACAGTCTCTTTGGAGTTAAACCTTACTCGAGCTCAGCCCTTCAGGACAGGTATTGTTGAGGACACTGGGCTCCTCCCTCCATTGCTGTGCCGTAGCCTGCAGTTCTGCCATGCAGTCTGAGAACCGCTTTAAAACAGTAAGCATGAACACTTTTTGAGCATAGGCATTTTTTTCAGGCCCAGAAATGTCCACATTCGGAGGGCCGCAGTTGCTGATGTCCTCTAGCCGTTTCGTGACCTTAGTAGTATCTACTGTGTTCTCACTCAATTCTTTGACTTTCTCCAGATGTGCTTTGATAACCGAGATGCTGGTTATTGCTTCCTGGCTCAAGGTGTTGGTTAATGCTTCCTGGCCCAGGCTGAAACAGGGCAGCTGTAGTGACTCGTTCACTGATATATTATATGCCGGCCCTCTGCTCTGTAGAAAGAAGAAGAGGTTTGTAATAACCCCTACAGATCTGAACAGCTCCTTCCCAGTTCTTCCTCTGTGTCTAGCCTGCCTCAGACCTTACCCAATTGGTATAATAGCCTTGTGAAGCTTGAGCCATCCCTAACCCTGTGTCTACAGGAGTCGAAGGCGTAGTTGGCTTATAAGCGAGAAGACATGGCATACCCACCGAGGTCAACCATGACTCTTAAGGGCGCTCCTACCCACTCTTCCCTCCTGCCCCTTTGCCCATCTGACTGAGGCTACCCCCAGCCTTCTGCAACCTGTTCTCGGAGGCTCAGTGACTGAGGTAAGTGGGAAAGGGTCCTTATCTGTGTTTCCATGAAGCTTCCCTCTTTTCATGTCTCCGTATGAATGCCCCTGGCACCATGTGCTGATAAAGGGTGGTCTGTGCTGGCCTGGAAAGGCCTCTGAGAGGCTAGGGAGAGTTTCTTAAGAAACTGAAGGACTCAAGGTCCTTCCTTACCCTTCTTCCTCCTCCAAACTGACAGTTTTAGGGTAAGACCAAATTGTTAAGACCACATCAGCCTTGCTGGCTCAGTGCATCTACCTTTAAGTCTATTACAGCCAAAGCCAAAGCTTAAATGCCCAAGCAGATGACAAGGACAATGTTAACACCACTGTCGCTTCCAGTTTCACTGTTACTTGTTTAACTGAAGAGGTCCTGAGGAAATGAAGTATTCACACTTTCTGGGTCTTGTGCTATACCTGTGCCAGGATCTGGCAAGGCAGGGGCCATAGCACATAGACAGTTGCCTAGTCAGTCAACTGCAGAGGTATCAGAGACCCAAAGGAAGATTTTCAACCCTGCTTCCACTAGGACATCTTTTTGCTGCTTAGACTGGTTCCCATCGCTTTCAGGGGATTCCTAAATCAAGCTGGCCCATCTCTGGAAGGATGCACTTCCAGCAAGAATTTGCATTTAGTAGGACTATGAGCCAGACAGGTTTGAGATAAAGACTGCTGTGAGCACACATCCTATAGTGTTTGGGCAGCTGCTGAGGCTTGGGTCCCTGAGCTAGCCTGCTTCTGTCTCTTCTGCTAGTGCATTTACCCCCTGGTGAACATTCCACCCCAACCAAATTCTGATTTGTCCCCATGACTCTTTGGCTTCCATAGCTGGTTTCATATCGAGAAAGAATAGCTGTGCTAGAGAGCAAAAAAAAAGACATTTTAAAGAAATGGTTTAGAAAAAACAATCTCAGAGGCACTTACATAGTTTTCATAAAGAACCTTAGACTCATGTTCCAAGAGTTTAAGTATGAGGGTTATCTTGCCTCGTGTTAGTTCACCAAAGGGCGGCCTGCAGATGGCCAACCAGGGTGCTATACAGCAGAGCAGCACCAGGGCAAGCTTTGTTGGTCCTGGAGAAAGAGAAGGATCCCATGAAGCTTATGGGTCAGATGCCCCTGCCCACCCCAGCTTCAGTTACACCAGCCGCCAGCCAGCATCCACTGGGGGGCAACCATTCCTGTCCCCTTCCCCTAATAAGAGCCATGGAGTTGAAGCCATGGTGAGCTGCAGAGCCAGTGGTACCTGTGTGGAAGATCATGGTGATGGTAAGAGAATGAGTAAGGCCTGCTTTGCTGGTGGCCTCTGGAGCCTGATGTGTTCGCCATGGCCACCAGGCAATATATAAAGGGCTGCCGAGGGGAAGAAGATCAAAGGCCCGCCCATGGCAAAACCGTTGCTCAGCTTTTCTCCAGAAAACATTTTCAAAATGCTGCCAACCTCGGCTCGGGGAAAGCAGGGCTGGAAGGAAATGCTGAGGTTACCCTCAAGGCAAGACAGAAGCTTGAGTCACATGCATACACAGGCACACACACACACTCACACACACATACATACCACACAGGAAGGCATAAGCATCTTGGGCATCTCTTTTTACTTGGAAAGTGCTTGCTGATTTAATGAGAGGAAATTTTGAAGCCCAGAGTTGAAAAGTACAATCACAGGGGAAGAACTGACTTAGGCTTGAGGGTCAGTGCCCTGCAGGGAATTTTAAAGAGGAATATTTATAGGCAAAGAACCACTGTAAGCTCCACAGAGCAATCCATCTGTGGGAATTCCTGAAGCATGGGGATGGCTCTAATGAACACAGGGAAGGTATGAGGAGAAGGCGTCTGTGCTCCAGAGCCTGCCCTCGGCCTGGGGTTCTTACCTGCACCTTTGTGACTTCTGGCTCTAGGACCAGAATCAGGGCTCAAGAGTTTCTGGTTGCATCTTCCAGTGCCCAAGTAATGGGAGTGGGGGCGGGGCAGTTAATTACTGGAACTGAGGGGTACGCACTTGTAATCTTAGCACTCCGGAGGCTGAGGCAAGAGGGTCACAAATTCAAAGCCAGTCTGGGTAGCTTAGCAAATCACTGACTGAAAAAAAAAAAAAAAGAACTAATCTTTTTAAGCTTTGAAGAAACACATACTACAGAATTTCAAATCACACACCCACAAAGTAGGTGAGATGCTCTTTTACATCTTTGGAATCAAAATATCCTTTAACTATTTAAAAAAAATTTAGAGTGATAGTCATAGTTTGGAGAGATGGCTCAGTGGATAAGAGCAATGTGTGCTCTTCCAGAGGACCCGGGGTTTAAGTCCTATCAAAGCACATGGCGGCTCAAAACTGTCACTCCAGTTCCAGGGGAATCTGAAGCCCTCTGGCCTCTGTGGGCACCAGGCATACATACACTGCACAGGCACACATGTGGATAAAACACCCAAACACATTAAATAAATTCAAATAAAGAGTTGCTCAGCCAGACATGGCAGCTCGTGCTTGTAATTCCAGCATTCAGGAGGCAGAAGAGGGAGGACTGATGCAAATTTAGGGCCCACTTTGTCTCTCAGTGAGTCGCAGCCCAGGCAGGACTGCAGAGAGAAACTGTCTAGCATGGAAAGAAATGAAGTATTTGTTAGGCTGGGTTTATTGATCAGCTGATGGAACACTTCCACCCTATCCCAAAGCCCTACTTCAATACCTAATTCTTTCAAAAAATATTAGTGGAATCATTTATTCTTTTTGTTAAGATTTATTTTGTAGCCAGGCAGTGGTGATACATGCCTTTAACATCAGCAGATCTATGAGTTTAAGGCCAGTCTGGTCTACAGAGTGTTCCAGGACACCCAGGGCTACACAGAGGGATCTTGTCTCAAAAAACCAACCAACCAACCAACAAAAATACCCGAAAACCATAAAACAAAACAACAAAAAACAAACAAACAAATTTTTTAAAAAGGGTTTATTTTGTGTGTTTATGTTGCTAGTGTCTGTGGAGGTCAAAGAAAGGCATCCATTCTCCAGAGCTGGAGTGGAAACATAAGGGTTCTTTGGAAAGTCAGTTGTATTGGATGGTATTTTGCTGGGGCAAACACACGAAGGCATGAAGGAGTGTTTTCCTGAATAGGACACAGGCGAAAGGACGTTTTGCTAAGGCAAGCGTGTGAAAGGACACATGATGAAGGATTCTTCGCTAATGACACACTTGTGTTGGTCCACCTTTCATGCGTTTGTTGGGACTCGATAGACAGACCTGCACCAAAAAACTTCAGGTGGCATACTGCGGCTTCTTTCCGCTTCCACAGACTCGGGCCCATTGGCAGAGTGATGCCCGCGGATACTGACTCGTGGAGTTTTGCTAAGACAAACTCACACACTGAGGCAAGCCCTGTGGAGGACACGTGATGCTTAGAGGGAGCATAAATGGCCCGTGAGAGGGGCTTGCTTGTAGAGCTTGCTTGTAGAGCTAGCTCTGCAACAGTTCTTGGTCTTGCGTCTTTGTTGATCTCTGCCTTGTCGATTTAGGCACAGCCGAGAACTCTGGTGCTCCTGATGATCCTACTCTTCCTGCTGACTCGTGCCGACTCAGCTGAGGCCTGGGTGCTCCTGCTAGGTAGTATCACCAGTGTCCTGACTCTACCGCACTGGACTGCTGGTATAGCCATGAACTATTGTGAGTGGATTGAACTTCCGCTGCTGACTCCTGTGAACAAAACTGATTTCCTGACAACACAGATGAGATTTGCTCCAAAGAACCATTTCTAAACAGGTCCACTTCCCCCATATCCTTTCTTCTGCTACCTCTGGTGGGTGGTGGGCTAGAAGGGAGGTTCAAGCATTTAAGAACCATCATTAAAAGTAACTCTTTTAAAAAAAATTAAAGTTACAGTCCTCTATGAGAGCAGCAAACACGGAGCCATCTCTTTGTCTTCCCATTTATTCTTGTTTATTTCCGATAACTCAATGTCTGGTTTTATTTGTTACTTCTTTTGTAGGCTTTTGTTTTGTTTTGTTTGTTTGTTTTTGTTGGTTGGTTTGGTTTTGAGTTTTTTGAAACAGAATCTCTCTATGTGGCATTGACTGTCCTAGAACTCACTACAGAGACCAGGCTAGCCTCATATTCATGGAGAGCTGCCTGCCTCTGCCTCCCCAGTGCTGGGATTCAATGTCTGCGTCACGACGCCCAGTTTAATGGTACTCTTAAACACTATTTTTGATTGAAATCAGACCCAGAAGTATCAGAGTTTATATCTCCTGGTAATCTGTTCCTGGTAGTTGTCTTTGGTGTCCCTCATTCTCTTGGCCAAATGTTTAGCATATTTTGCAACCTCCTCATTATCCTTGGTGCTCGGTTTCCTCAGAGCAATGTGTCAGCAGGGCAATGTGTTGCAGGACATGTGTGATAAGATGTTCAATCACTGATGCATTGGTTCTCACCTTTGTTTAAGAGCTTCTAACAAGGGCTGGAGAGATGGCTCAGTGGTTAAAAGCACTGACTGCACTTCCAGAGGTTCTGAGTTCAAATCCCAGCAACCACATGGTGGCTCACAACCATCTGTAATGAGATCTGATGCCCTCTTCTGGTGTGTCTGAAGACAACTACAGTGTACTCATATATAATAAATAAATAAATCTTTAAAAAAAAAAAGAGCTTCTAACAATGTATCTGTGGACATCTGTAGAGAGATGGAAAAGCTTCTGGATTCTGATCCCTCTTTTGGGCCACGGCTGCCAAGGCACAGTAGTCTCTGTCAGTCCAGGGGTATCTTTCTCTTTTTTCTAATAGCCAAGATGAGAATACCAAGATTGGCACTCACAGTGCATCTTGGATAGACTTCTGCTTCCTCCTTCTAGTTCTCTTTGGTCCATAACAAGAATTCCCCTTACTTGCCAGGCAGGGGTGGCTTACACCTTTGATCCCAGCACTCGGGAAGTAGTGAGGCAGGTGGATCTCTGAGTTTGAGGCTAGCCTGGTCTGCAGAGTTAGATCCAGGACAGCCAGATCTACACAGAGAAACCCTTCCCCAAAAAAACTAACAAAAAAAGAAAGAGGAGGAGGAGGAGGGGGAGGAGGAGGGGAGAAGAGAAGGAGGAGGGGGGAAAAGGAAGAGGAGGAAGAAGAGGAGGAGGGGGAAGAGGAGGAGGGGGAGGAGGAGGAGAAAATAAATAATGAATGCCACTTAACAGCAGGTGCACTTTGCTGTCCTGGATCAGACACCTTGTTTCATGAAAAAACTTTGTCATTCCCACCACTGATTTGGACCACAGAACCTTTCCTCTCTTCACCCAGAGCATCAACAGTCACCTCTGTGACCATAGGCTTCTCACAGAGACTATGAACTTTGTCTGCGCTCACCGTCCACTTCAAGGAGTTTCTGACGGCTGGGAAGGAAATATTCATCTTCATCTACATCTTCACAGAGCCGACCATGAACAAGAACTCCCAATTCATTCTTAGTTTGAGTGTCAACTTAACTTTGTCCTCTCTTAGTTACCTTCTCAGGAAAAGTGACAAACTAGCTCAACAAAGTTCCTGTCCTTAAGAACCTAGTACTCTAGGGGTCAAGAGACAAGACTAAAATGTATCCACAAGTAAGAAAGCACCCAGGGATAATAAAACGGTGAATAACTACTGCATGTTTGCCTAGAGAATGATGAGTAAAATATCTTAAGGGATCAAACCTTTAAACTGAGACTGGAAGCCAGACATGATGGCGTTGTAATTCCATCACTCAGAAAGTCAAGGTAGGAGACTCACAGCCAGTTTGAAGCCAACCTAGATTACATAGTATCTTTTTAAAATTATTTATTTTATGTATGTGAGTACACTGTAGCTGTCTTCAGACACACCAGAAGAGGGCATCAGGAATCCCATGACAGATGGTTGTGAGCCACCATGTGGTGGCTGGGAATTGAACTCAGGACCTCTGGAAGAGCAGTCAGTGCTCTTAACCACTGAGCCATCTCTCCAGCCCAACATAGTATCTTTCAGGTCCGCCTATGCTATAGTGTGCCATCGTTTCAAAAAACAACTGACTTAGCAATTAATTGCAATGAATTGATTGGTTGGTTGAAACTGAGACCTGGAGGGTGAGAAGGAACTGGTGTGGAACAATCTGGGGACAGTGGGCTGCTGCAGAGCTGAGCTCGGTATCATTCCACAGACAGGAAGACGGCCATGATACATCTAGAGTTCAGTGGGAGAAAGAGAAGGTGGTGGAAATGTGGGCAGAAGCCTGGCACAAAAGGACCTCGAGGCCATGATAAAGAACGTAGGTTTTCTTCTAAGTGCCATGAGATACCACCAGATAGCTTTAGATAGGGACTTACGGGATCTTGTGTGCTTTTGAGAAGAGGGGGAGAGAGAGGCTACTGAGTAGAGAGAGGAATGGGATTCTATGAAAGAGACAGGGGAGCCGAGGAGGTGAGAGGTTAGGGCAGCCTGGACTCAAGAGCGGACGGAGATGGAGGTGTGGGAACCGATGGATGGATGTGGAGATGGGATCAAGGGTTACTTTGGGCAGTAAGGAAACAGCTGGGCAGACGGTGTGTCAGGAGGGTCAAGAAGTCTGCAGAGAGGAAGCTGAGTCTTGCTAGGAACAGTTGACTTGGATATCATCCGGCATCTGCTCTGTGACAAATAAGCCATGATATTGGAGTCCAGAGTTCAGAAATGAGGTCAGGTGTGGGTGGTTCATAGCCCCTCCGAACATACAACAGGAGGACTCCCTGGTCCCTCTCAAGCCCAGTTTTGCTTCCATCTTCTTTTCTCTCACCTACCTTCCTTTTGGTTTGGGCCTTTGGAAGTGTTTCACTCTTAGCCCAGGCTGTCTTGAAACTTAGCATAAAGCTAAGGCTAGCCTCAAAAATCCCAAGGCTCCCCCTGCCTCCCAGGTCTGCCTCAGCCATGCCTCTCCACAGAGTGGCTTGCCCTTGCCTCAATTTCCAAACCCCAACTTAATCAACTCTTCTGGTAAAAGCAGCAGTGGGCAGGACTCTGACCCGCTGTTCTTGGTTGTAACTATTGTTTGTTGTACATAGCAGACATAATATAACTATTATGTCACACTACATGGCAAAAGGGACTCTGTAGAGGAAATCAAGCTTAGTAATCAGTTTACTTTAGGCATGGAAATTATCTTGGGTACCTGAGTTGGTTTGAGTGCTAAATGTTTAGAGCTAGATATAGTACCATGTTAAAATGCTTGCCTACCTTTTCTGAGGGCCGGTGGATACATCCAAGAAGCCAAACAGCCAAGAAAACTGAAGAGAGTCAGGTATGAGCGTATATACAATCCCAGAACTTGGGAGGTAGAGAAATGGGGATCAGAAGGTCAAGGCCACCTTTGACTGTGTAACGAGTTCCAACCCAGACCCCCCTCTCTTTCACACACACAACCAACCCCCCCCCAAAAAAAACCTCCATAAAATAAAACAAACAGGGCTAGTGTGTAGCTCAGTTGGTAGAGAACTTGCTTAGCATACACAGAGCCCTGGGTCCCATCAACATTGTATAAATTGAACGTGGTGGTACACACAGTATCAGGAGGTAAGACAGGAGGATCAGAAGTCCTTACTATAGAGTTAGTTGGAGGGCAGCCTTGGTACGTGAGACCCTGTCTCAAAGAATAAACACAACTTGACAAACAGAAACAACACAAAATTGAAGGCCGAAGAGAAAGGTGGAGGCTCCATTGAGGAGGAGTTAGATGTCATTGCTGACTGACTTGAAGATTGAGGTGCCTCAGTGGAATCTATGAAAGCAAATTTGACTTAAGGGTCTGAGCATGGTACAAGACTTTGAGCCCTGGACGAGAGCGGGAGTCCCAGCCTATAGCTTCCTTTTAGATCTGTAAGGGAATAATCAGATTGCATGCTGGGCTTCTGAATATTTGCCTTGCTTTCCAGATAGGATCTTATTTTGTAGCCCCAGCTAACCTGAAACTTAGAGTGTAGCCCTGGCTTTGAATGTACAATAATCCTCCTGCCTCATTTTTCCAAGGACTAAGATTGTTTTTATTAGCAAATATTAATTTTATATAATGGGTTTTATACTATATACTATATACTATATAATGTATAATGTATAATGTATAAGTGTAATTAGTATGTACTATGCACTACATACTATATACTATAATGTATAATATAGTATATATTATAATATGTATTTTCATGTATGTACATGTTTTGAACATTCACAAACACACTTATAGGTGCACACACACACATGCACATTGCACTTTTGTCTCCCTCATCTACAGATTCCCCTTCCTCTCCCCAGCTATCGCCCCATCTGCTTGCACGCCTTCTTTGAATGACCCCATAACTTTCACTGGGTGTCCTAGAGGAAAATGGGTAAATTGTTTACAACAGCACGAGCCCCTTACCAATGGCTACACTACTGAAGAAAAAAGCCTCAATTATTGAACTTGTATAAAACCTCAGGGAAGGGTGGTGGCACTGAGAGTCCTTCCTCCCACTGTGACACTCTGTCAGCCAGCCCAGCCTTGGGCAGATCTGTGCAGATAATTGTATTCATAAGAAGAGGTCTCACTACGTAGCCCAGACTTGTGATCCTCCTGCCTCCACCTCCCTAGACCTGGGATTAGAAGAGTGCACTATTCTGCCAGTAAATTTGGGGTTAACAAGAGAGAGGTAATACAGTCCCCGGTGAGCCTCTCTGGTCCCTCTCAGCTTTACTTCACATGACCTGTCCATGATATGCCAGAATTCCAACCATTATTATGCCACAATGACGAGCATTTTGCCTTCTTTTTGTGGTGCTGGAGGACTGAATTCAAGACAAATTCAACTGAGCTGTAGCCCCAGACCCATTTCTTTCTTTCTTTCTTTCTTTCTTTCTTTCTTGCTTGCTTGCTTGCTTGCTTGCTTTTTTTTTTTTTTTTTTTTTTTTTGGTTTTTTGAGACAGGGTTTCTCTGTGTAGCCCTGGCTGTCCTGGAACTCACTCTGTAGACCAGGCTGGCCTCGAACTCAGAAATCTGCCTGCCTCTGCCTCCCAAGTGCTGGGATTAAAGGCGTGCGCTACCACTGCCCAGCTCCAGGCCCATTTCTACTTTCTTAAAAAACCTCAGTTTGGGGCTGCAGAGATGCGCAGTGGGGAAGTGACTGGGGCCCAGACAGGAGGACAAATCGTCAGAGTCACACAATGCTCGGCATAGAATTCCATCCATGTCCATAATCCCAGCTCACCTACTGAGAGCTGGAAGATGGAGACAGGAGGATTCCTGGAGCTTGCAGCCCAGCTGGCCTGGTATGCGTATGAACAGTAGAGACTTGTCTAAAACAAGATGGGAAGTGAGGACCCAACGTTGTCATCTGACTCCCACATGGGGGTGCTCCCACTCACACATAATATATTTTTTAAAGATGTATTTATTTTATATATATGAGCACACTGTAGCTGTCTTCAGACACACCAGAAGAGGGCATCGGATTCCATTCCAGATGGTTGTGAGCCACCATGTAGGTGCTGGGAATTGAACTCAGGACCTCTGGAAGAACAACCAGTGTTCTTAACCTCTGAGCCATCTCTCCAGCCCCCACACATAATACTAATACATAACAAATATACATACAATTAATACATAGAATGCATTCTGAGCGTGGGGACACGTGCCTTTAATTCCAGCACTCAGTAGGCAGAGACAGATAGATGTCTGTGTGTTCAAGGCCAGCTTGGTCTGCATAGTGAGTTCCAGGCCAGCCAGAGCTACACATGAGATCCAAAACCAAACAAAAATCCAATCTGGTTGAGCAGTGGTGATCACAGCTGCCCTCCAAACTGCCCCCTCCCCCTGTTCCATAACAGCATGCTCTGTCCTTCTGGCCGCACCTTCTCAGTGTTATAAGCTAAGCACTCTCCTGCTTGGCTCTTTTCTTCATGAACATCTCTCCACAGCCGCCATCTTTGATCTATACTCTACGTACTTTAATGTCCTTGAGAATGTCTCGATCAGATCTCTTGGTGTGTTGGGGTATCCAGGGATTGCTGTGGTGGGAGAACTGGGTTCTGATGATGCCAAGTAGCCTTGGTTTCTGTTGCTTACGTTCTTGCCCTTGCCATCTGGTTATCTCTGGGGTGAGCTGGTCTTGCTGTCTCTGACTGTGGCTTGTCCCTTCTGCAAACCTGTGTGTCAGCACTCCTGGGAGACCATTTCTCTCCTGGGATGAATTTGGGTATGGAGAGCTGTGGCCCAGGGATACAGACAGAAACCAGATGGATCCTGTCCCCTCGATTGGCTCTCAAACAGTGAAGCCAGGATAATGTGACAGGTAGATGCAAAGATATGTGGACTAGGAAAATGTATAAGAGGCAAAACTCAGAAAAGATGGGTGGTTATGGAGACGGAGGAACAGGAGAGATTGAGGGCAACTTCTGGATTTCAGGTTTGGGCAAATGGATAAAAGGTGGTGCTTCAAGGAAGATGGAGAGTGTTTGGGGTTTGAGGAATGTAACTCCATCTTGTCACTGTGAGTTGGAGGAGCATATCAAGCACAGGCCACTGGACTTGAACTAGCAACATGAAGGAGGGAACTGGAAATACCCATTTGGAAGCCATCGGTATATTACACTTGCCACAACAGCAAGCCTATCGCAGACGACCGCCACAAGAGATGGCAGTCACTTGTAGAGCTTTGGGACCTGAGCCATCAGCAGAAGAAGAAAAGAAAGGTGACTTGGGGTCCAATTCAAGAAGGCACACCCAAGAAGGAAAGAAAAGGAAGCTGTCACGGAACAAGATGAGAAGTGGTGTTTTTTTTTTTTCAAGTCAGAGGAAATGATTGGCAACCCCACAAGCCACGGAAAGGTCAAGAAAGATAAACCTGCATAGAATCTGTAGGTCTGTAAACATGAGGTCACAGGAACTCTGAGAGGGAACTTTGAATAAATTGCTGGGGTAGAAATCTCACCATGGCATCGAGGAAAAAGTGAGAGTAGATTGCACTATCTTGACACATGGGGGAGAAACAAGACAAAGTATCCAGGGAACGTGGGGCTGAAGACCCAGGGGATTCTTGGATGTGGCTTTCCTGTTGTGCATCTCAGGGTCACCGGATAATCCTGAAGTGACCACATTCTGGAGCCAAAGGGAAATCCACTAATTGGGGGACTGGAGAGATGGCTAAGCAGTTATAAGCACAGGCTGCTCTCTTCAAGAGGACCCCAGTTCGGTTCCCAGGACTGACATGAGAGCTCATAACTGTAACTCCAGTCCTAGAGAATACGAAATCCTCTTCTGGCTCTACAGACACCAGGCTTGTATGAACTGACATGCAGGCAGAATACTCATACAGATAAATGTTGAGAGGAGCAGAACGAAGCCTGGTGCGTGATAAAATCAGGCTCGAAGCCAGGCATGGTGGCGCGTGCTTGGAGCCCCAGCACTCAGGAGATGGGAGCAGAAAGATCAGATCAAGGCCCTTCTTAGCTGTCTAGTGAGTCTGAGACCAACCAGCCTGGGATGACATCATAAGTAACGGGAGAAGATGTTAAGAACAGATCTTGTGAATGATTCCTCCTCTGGAGGAAGTTAACAAATGTCTAGGTACAAGAAATGCATCACTGTTGGTCGCTGGTTGAGCAGATGGTACAGTGATATTTGCTTTGTGGTTTGTGTGTGTGTGTGAGTGTATTTTTTTCCAGGACAGTGTTTCTCTCAATAGCCCTGACTGTCCTGAAACTCACTCTGTAGACCAGGCTGGTCTCGAACTCAGAGATCCGTCTGCCTTTGCCTCCTAAGTGCCGGGATTAAAGGTGTGTGCTACTACACCAGGCTTTGCTTCACGGTTTTTAAGTTGAGGGGAAATGATTAGATCACAGTGGTAAAAAAAACCAGATTACAGTTGCACTGTGGATATACCAAAAATCACAGATTTGTGCCCTTGGAGTGAGTGAGTTTTATGGTACACAAATCATGTCTTGTTACATTTCCAGTTAGAGTCATCTTCCATTAATTTTACAGACCACAGGTGGGGAACCCTTGCTGTGTGGAGGAGCTTCAGGGGATAGCAAGATAAGATTGATGATCCCTTAATTGGAGTCTTTTGGGGGGGGTCGACACAGGGTTTCTCTGGCTGTCCTGGAACTCACTCTGTGGACCAGGCTGGCCTCAAACTCAGAAATTCACCTGCCTCTGCCTTCCAAGTGCTGGGATTAAAGGCATTCGCCACTACTGCCCGGCTAATTGGACTCTTAAAAACTCTTAAAATGTTTAACGTTGGACTAATTTTTCTTTAGACCTGCCAGATGGGAACAACAGACAGCACTTTCTCCAGACAGTCATCAGGAGGCGGAAAATAATCCCGTTATTATCCTAAGAGGCAGCCACCACTTGCTGTTGCAAGGGACCTCCGCCGCCTGCACACTGCACCCAGGGTAACGCGTCTGGCGGTTGCTTAGCAACGAGCCGTCCTCACACAGCATGGAGACCAGAGAGTCCAGCACTAGCGACTACAGGCAGACCGAGGGCGTACCCGGGACCTTGAGCACAGCTGTGCGTGAGCACCTGCGGAAGCTGTGTCTGCGCGAATTCCCGTGTGGCATCGGGAGCTGGGTGCGTGCCCCCACGGGGGAGGGGGCTAGGAAGGGAAGGATCCAGCAGGGGCGGAGCTGGGACTGGACCAAAATAGCCGCAGGGAATGTACTAAAGTAGGTGGTACCTAGCTGGGAGCTGGGGTGCCTTGGGGTCAGTAGATGCTCACATACAAGTTTGAGGCCTGAAGGGTGGTTTGGATGTGGTCATTTCGGCATTGGCTGATTTGCGGGTCGGGGTGAACCGTGAAGACTGGAATATTGAAGGAATGCAGGGACCAAGCGCCTACCTTGTCATAGGGGAACCCACCCGGAATGGACTGACCCAGCACATCAGGCTGACCTTTGACCTCATGCTAGCCTAGAGCAGCTGGTTGGCCAAGCTCCAGACGGCAGGCTTCCCTGAGTCTTGAAGAGCTTTGGTCTTGAACAGTTTGCTCTATAGCCCTTCATGAGATGTGGAGAAAATGGTTTTCCTGGTGTTCTGGGGCTACCAGGGCTAGCTCTCGCCGTTCTGAAGGTCTCATGTGGGAAGGGGTCTTCTGGCCCTCCGTCCCTGCCTCCTTTTCTCCTGGGGCCATGCTGGACTCAGGATGTCTAAGGCATTGCACAACCTCTGCCCTGCTTCCAGACTGAGGGGAGACAGAGAGAAATACAGCCAAAGGCATAGTCAGCACAGCTAGGAAAAACATCTGATCCAACAGGGCACGGAGGTCCCTTCCCCTGTTACTTCAGCTTGTACACTCAGTCCTGCTCAGTACACAGAGGATCCATTGTCATCAGCTGAGTACGCAGGGTGACATGGGGAGAATGACTAGATTTAGAGGCCCATCAAATGTGTCCTGAGAATCTGGAATCAGCTAGATGGTCTTGGCTGTCAGCGGTGCCCCCCTCTACCCTAAGTAAAACAGCGAAACTGGCCTTCCCCCTGTAGAGGAACACAGGCGCCCATCAGGGAAATGCTCCGTGTAGGCCACGGGTGCAGGTTGAATGCTTACTCTGTGCGAGGCACTGTGCTAAGTTTTAGGGCTTAGGGCTTTGGGGATGTACCTAGGGGGGGAGGTATAGCTAAGAGGCAGGGTGTTCAAGCCCCATACGATCTGGAGAGCTGTGTGTCAACCGTTGCCGGGAGGAGGTAGCTGCTGAGGAGCAGACTCATCTTTTACTCACCAAAGCTCAAGTTTCACGGTTCACCTCACCGAATCTTTGGAAAGTGTCTCTTTTGTGAGTTTTTAGTTTACCAGATTGCCCACCGAGCCCCCTGTACGCAGCTGTACAAGTGGAGTCAAAATGAAATCTCCTTTTATTTATTTATTTTTTTAAAATTGTATGTCTCTGTTTGAGTACATGCATGTTAGGAGAGGTACTCTCAGGCCAGAAGAGCATGTTGGCTCTCCCGAAGCCAGAAGTTCAGGTGCTTTTGAACTGCCTGACACAGGTGCTGGGAACTGAACTTGGGGGCTTCTGGACGAGCTGCAAATACCCCTAAGTACTTCTCAAGCCCAGAACTCTATTTTGTTTGGGATGTTGAAAGTTCCCAACTCCAGAGGAAAGTGAAAACAGGAACTTGGTCTTTGAATTCTTCTGTGTCTTGCTGTATGTGTTAATGACACTTGGGAGGCTGAGAGTTCAAGGCCAGCCTATGCCCCACAGAGAAACTCTGCCCCCACACATCATTAGCGTATGCCAGGCATGTCGTTCAGCTGGACGAGTCTTTTCTAGCATTCACAAAGTCCTGGGTTTGAACTCCTGGGTCTCATCACACCCAGTGTAGCGCTGCATGCCTGAAGTCCCTGAGCTTGGGAGGTAGAAGCAGGATGATCAAGGTGTTCGAGGTAATCCTCAGCTATTCAGTGAGTTCAAAGCCAGCCTGATCCACTTAAGACCCTGTCTCGAACAAGCAGTCCTGTCCAGTGAGATGGCTCAGTGTGAAAAGGCACTTCCTGTTTAGCCCAGTGATCTGAGTTTGATCCCTGGGAAACACTTGGTAGTGGGAGAGAGCCAATTCCTGCAAATTGTTCTCTGAGCCTGTGATGGCTAGTCCTGGTTGTCAACTTAACTGCATTTGGAATTAACTAAAATCCAAGTGGCTGAGCATGTCAGTGAGGGGTTTTTTAATTCTTAAATAAGTCATCTGAAAGGAGAAGACCCACTTTTAATTCATATCGTATGAGTTGGCACGATCTACCTTTATCTTGGCCACACTTTCTGGTGACAGCCTGTTTAAAGGACGTGGAAGAAGAAAGCTAGCTCTCTTTGCTTGTTCTCCCTGGCAAGTCCATTCCTTCCCTGGCATTAGAGCCTGTGTCTGTAGGCTTCTGGCATACACTGACAACTAGCTGAGACATCCAGTCTTGTACATGGGACTACTGGATTCTTGGACCTTCCGTAAGTAGACAGCCATTGTTGGAGTGGCTGGACCTCAGCCTATAATCCATTCTAATAAACATTCTAATAAATCCCCTTTAACTGTGTGTGTGTGTGTGTGTGTTTTTACATATTCTACACTCTCTGTTCCTCTAGAGAACCCAGTCTAATCAGAGAGCACCACATGCACTTGTCATGGTGGACACATGTCTACACACACCCAGACACAACACAATAAATAAATATGCGAAGGCTTCCCTCTCTACCTCTGCAGAATAAGTCACGCTTTCTTCCTCAAAAATGTCGAACCTGGAAGGAATTGATCCCCAAGGAAGAGGAGACAGTGGCCCCCGAGGAGGAGACTGTGGAGGCCCTCCTGGGTCTGGTACGCAGCAACCACTCTCCTTGGGCTATGCTGAAGGATTCCAGCGCAGAGGACCGTTTCCTGAGAGAACTGGCCATCCAGAATCCACTGATGATCAAAGACACTTTCTTCTACTCCTACTTCCGGTCCCTGCGGGTGGTAGACAAGGGGGTAAGTGCTGGGTGTAATCACTGGAAGGAAGAACAGCTGGGTGAGCTGCTGGGGCAGCAGGAGAGCCCCCATGACTGTTAAGCCTCTCTCTTCTCTCTCTCTCTCTCTCTCTCTCTCTCTCTCTCTCTCTCTCTCTCTCTCTCTCTCTCTCTCTCTCCAGAGGAGGTCAGTTCTGTATCCACTATGGCTGGCTCCTTGCACACACTCTAGGCTCCCCTTTTGGAGAATCCACAGTGTTTCATTTTACTTTCAAGTGTGAAGAGAGGGCCTAGGGAAGGCCCATAACATCAAGCAGGTCTGTTTTTGAAAAGCTGTCCTATTAATAAGACATAGAAACCAGCAAGGATGCTTACCTTCCCTGAATCTTTCCTTCCTCCTCCTGTGACCATCCAAACCATTTTGTCTGGGGCTTTCTGAGTCCTTGGGATACACCCCTCAATTCTAGACAAACTAGTGGATTTGGGAAGGCCAGTCAGGAAGAACTTCTGATGTCCTTGGGGCCACAGGAAAACTGGGATTCGTGGGTGAGGTGAGGTGAGGTGGCTGGCAGGCCCTGCTCTGTCTGACCCAGAGTTATTCTGGAAGACCAGGCAGGTCAACTGGTACATGATTTTCTTGGGCAGATGTAAAATGTAACAGGAAGCACCAACAGCCCTAAGAACGATTCACTGAAGCTCATGTTGATGGGTGTAATATGTTTATGGAGTTGTTTATAGAACAACACTCCCCCCCCCACTCCCATTCACACCTCCCTACATCCCTTCCCAGAATCCTCCTTGGTTGGGCTCTGAGTATTCTAAGGGATCTGCGCAAGCCTGACTTCTCAGTCTCACCTAGAACTAAAGCAGCAGAGTTGACTCAGGGTTCAGACTGCAGCGTGCAGACAAATCTCAGAGCATGCCAGTGAATATTCATAGATGCTCCGAGACCTCTGCTGGTCTCAGGAGACCCTGTCCAGCAGAGGGAAGGATGGCTTGCATGGCCCAGAGCTACATGGCAGCTTGCAACAAGACGGAATCACCCTGAAGGCTGCTGCCCCGACAGCAGTAGTTCCTTGGGCTCATGTGACTGTGGTAGAGAGGAGAAAAGATTCTTGTTTTTCCCCAAGAGTCCCATGATCCAACACAGGGAGGACACAGGACACTGTGCTGGAGATCCAAAGCTTGCTTTTAGAGTCAGGGCAGGGCTAGAAGACGCCCTTAAACCCTTTAGAGCCAGGCCGTGTGGGCGGTGATATAGAAGGGGAAGTCCGTATGAGGTTGTTGGACCTGGGACTTAACTCAGCATGGATGAGCAGTTGTGGTACTTCGAGAGATGTCCCCACAGACTCAGATATCTGGACAACTGAGGTTCTCCAGTTTTCTAGGGAGGCCATAGAACCTGTGGGAGGCGCAGCCTTGCTGGAGGACTATAATCACTGAGGGCAGGCCACGAGGTTTCCTCACTTCCTTGTTCTCTCTGCTTCCTGTGTGTGGTTGGAGTGTGATCACTTAGCTACCCAAGGCCACGCCTTCCCCTCCACTATGGATATCTTGCCCTCTGCAACCATAAGCCAGAATAAACTCTTCCTGAAGTCGTCTTGTCATGACGTTTTTGTCCCAGCAGCAGAGTGGTAGTTGACACAGCTGTTACCTTCCCAATGTGAACATGCTGTCTGCTCCAGCGCTGCCTGGCTCACCAGGGTCCTCAAGTTCCCTTCCCTTTCTTGCAGGTGAGTCTGGTGGATGAAGACCTCTTGAAATTTCTAAAGCTGGAGGAGCTCGTTCTGAGTGCCAATAAAATTGAGGAAATTGATGCTACCAATCTGCCCCCAACATTGAAGGTATATGTTCTGTATAGGTCTTGAGTCTTGGTCCTGCCCCTAGCCTGTCCTGCACAGCTCTGACAAGGGTGGCTATGTGCTAAGACCCAGCCCCTGGCTTTTAAAACACAGACCATGTTCCTCAAAAGACTTACATAACCCTCTTGTACTCGGCAGTTCCCTCCTTCCCATGGTGTTTGCCCACAAGTACTCTAGCAGGTGCTTGGTCACCCGTGTTCACAGCGTTCCCAGTTGCAACAGCCAGTTGGGAGTGAGCAGATAAGCAAAATGTGGGCTCTCCATGTAGTGGAATGTTGGTCACTTATAAACAAGGAAGGGCATTATGAGAGTCACCTAGAAAATATCACACTAGAGAAAGAAGCCAGACTTAAAAAAAGAAAGACAGATCTTACGTATAATTGCACTTCATAGCCAGATGGTGGTGGTGCACACCTTTAATCCCAGCACTTGGGAGGCAGAGACAGGCGGATTTCTGAGTTCGAGAGTTCGAGGCTAGCCTGGTCTACAGAGTGAGTTCCAGGACAGCCAGGGCTACACAGAGAAACCCTGTCTTGAAAAAAAAAAAAAAATGCACTTCATGAGATATGCAGAAGTGAAAAGTCCACAGGAAAAAGGGGGTCACAAAGATCATGGGGGGCTAAGAAGGACCAGAAGAAGTTACTATGTGGTGGCCTTCCTTCCTTCCTTCCTTCCTTTCTTCTTCCTTCCTTCCTTCTTCCTTCCTTCCTTTTCTTTCTTCCCTCCTTCCTTTCTTTCTCAGACATCTGTTTGAGGTGAGGATGGTAGTTGGCATTGAAAATTATATACCTGAAATGGCAAATCTGCATACATTTTACCATGTTAAAACAGTTAGGCGAGGGGTTAGGATGGTGGGTTCAGTCAGTAAGGGGATCACCTTGCAAGTATGAAGACTCAGGTTGGGTCTTGAAACAAGCTGGATGATGTGAGGTGTGCTTTTTATCTCAGTGTTGGGGAGGCAGAGGCAGGGGGATTGTTGAGACTCTCTGGCCAGCCAGCCTGTCTACATGGTAAGTGCCAGGTCAGTGGAAGACTGTCTCAAAAATAACCAAGGCAAGTGAAGTCTAAGAAGCTGAGGCTCTCTTCTGGTCTCCATACATACTCTTGCCTACACACATGTGCACATACATGTACACGTATATGAACACGCACACACACACCAGATAAAAAGGATAAACCATACTGTATCATGAGTCCTCAGCTGAGTGTATCAAAATGACCCCATTGAAGTCCAACACTGAGGGCAGCTAACTTAGTGGCTTGTCTCAGTACCATGGATTGAGAGGGTACGAAGGTAAGTCAGGAGGTAGCGGCACTAGCCTTTAACCCCAGCACTCAAGAAGCAGATGCAAGCATATCTCTGAGTTGGAGGCCAGCCTGGTCTACAGGGAGTGTTCCAGGATAGCCAGACTACATAGAAAACCCTGTTGTCTCAGCCGGGCAGTGGTGGCGCACTTGGGAGGCAGAGGCAGGCAGATTTCTGAGTTCAAGGCCAGCCTGGTCTACAGAGTGAGTTCCAGGACAGCCAGGGCTATACAGAGAAACCTTGTCTTGAAAAACCAAAAAAAAAGAAAAAAGAAAAAGAAAAACCCTGTCTCAAAAAAAAATTCAGTAACAACAAAAATCGACCCCCCCCAAACCACTCCCTACCACCTCCCCTTTCAAACCGTAAAGAACCTTCCCCTTTGGCTGCAGTGTGGTCTTCCTACTTCACCCGAGACAAGGCGTTGCTGTGTAGTCTAGGCTGACTCGGAACTTACCAAGG
This sequence comes from Grammomys surdaster, assembly GCF_004785775.1. Taxonomy (NCBI): domain Eukaryota; kingdom Metazoa; phylum Chordata; class Mammalia; order Rodentia; family Muridae; genus Grammomys; species Grammomys surdaster. Next base: position 12,911,485 of record NW_021604614.1, on the reverse strand, counting down.
AGCCCAAGCTAGCCAGGAACTTGAGAGCCTTCTGTTTCAGGATCCTGAGCACTGGGGTTATAAGCACATGGCACCTTACCCACTCTTCCTACATTAATTTTTTATTTTAAATTTTATTATTTTGTGTGTGTATGGAGGGGGCACTGTCCCTTGGTACACAGGTGGATCAGAGAACAGCTTTATTGGGAGTTAATCTCCTTCCACCTTGGGATTTGGGAATTGAATGCAGTAAGTGCATTTATCAGCTCTCTGCCCTCCCCTCCTAACCCTACCCCTAGCCCCAACCCCCAACCCTTAACCTTTTTTTTTTTTTTTTTGAGATGGTCTCATGTATCCCAGCCTGGTTTCAGACCCACTATGTAGTCAAAGATAATCTTGAAGTCTTTGTACTCCTGTGTCTACCTCTCAAACATAGGGATTAAGGGAAGTTCCATCACACTGGTATTCCGTGCTGGGGATGGCACCCAGGGTCCCGTGAATGCTAAGGCAAGCTCTCTACTGAGTTACATCCCAGCCTCTTACTGTAGTATTTAAAGCAAGTGGCCTTAGGAAGCAGGCAACTCAAACTCCTTTCCTGTGTTTCTCAAGGCAGGAGTAGGAACCTGTGGTGAGTGAGACAAACCCCTCCAGTCAAGACCAATGCTGTCCTTCTCAGGTGCTGGAGCTGTACGGCAATTTGATCACCAGCATGGAGTGTCTGTGCTCACCCCCGCCCCCAAGGCTGCAGCACCTGGGGCTAGGCCACAACAAATTGCTGGGCCCTTTGGAGAGTCTGTATGTCACCTCCAACAACTGGTAACTTGGGAGCCTGGATGAAAGGAGGGAGCCACAGGTGTGGGTGACATGGCCCTGAAGGACTTGGCATCGCTTTTTCCGTAACTTCTACAGGGCTGCTAACCCACCCTGTGATTTTACTCTCAGTCACAATATCTCACCGAACCTCCAGGAAGGATAAGGGTGCCAGGGCCTGGTAGGGATGAGTGAGCATGATCCGTACTTCGTGAGGGGGCCTCAGCTTAGCTCTGTGACGTTTCCGTGTATCCTGCTTTCTATCTGGGGGACACTGAGCAGCATGCTGGCCTCCAGCCGCTAGATATTAGTAGCCCCTACCTCTCCCTGCCCGTCCTTGTGGTCATCAAAACATCTCCAGGTAGAGCCCAAAGTCTTCTGAGGGGTAAAATCGCTCCAGGCTGAGAACCACTGTCCTAGAGAGGATATTGAGGTGCTCCATTGTTGCTAAACATTCACCAGAGCATTGCAGGACATCCCCCACCCCCAGAGGTTCTTGTTTCCTTGGTGGATTAACAAGTGGAAAATTTAGAATCCGAAATATGAGAAGAGACCCGAAGCCATTTATAAAAGGCCACCCCGGGAGCTGAGCAGAAGGATGGCCTCTGAGAGAAGCTGCAGATTGTTGACACCTGAGGGCATTCCCATGGGTATTTTACAGAGTCTCTTCCCCCTTCCGGTCCCCCTTTCCCCCCTTTCTTTTTAAGACAGAATCGAATGTAGCCAAGGCTTACATCAAACTCAATAATGCAGCCTATCCTTCTCCTTCACCCCAACCCCAATACCTCAAGGATGGTCCAACCACCCCCTCTTGGAGATGTAAGATGCCATAGAAAAGAGAAGGCCCTTCCCTGGCTGACCTCCTGGCTCCCTCTCTCCTCCGCTATTCTCAGCCAATCTGCATAGTCTTCCTCTCCCTGGGATTCCCTCCTTCCGTTATCAGCAAACAAGACGAACAGGAAATCGTGACGTGGTCTTCCTGGAACAGCCAGCTTAGGTTCATGCCATTGGCTGAGAACAAGGATCTGCCTTTTGATTTGGAATGCATACCATATAACCTTGGGCTGCAGGCCAGATCTGGATCTCACAAAAAGCCCGTGTGAACCAACACATCACTCACTGCCTTAGGATTAAGAGGGAGACTCTTTCCTGGGAACCCGTTTCCCCCCAGTTCTCTTGAGATAAGATGGCATCGGGCAGGGCCTGTGAGGCTCCCTGCACCCTTCCACTTGCCCTTTCCTGGGGACTGGCCAGTAGCCATCATAGCAGAACAGGCCATTGGAAGAGGAATGGGGAGGAGAGAGAGTGAGGAGGCTGGGTTCAGGCTGTGGGGAAAGCCCTGGCGTGACCATGACAGGCAATGGGATTCTCTGATGCTTGGAGCTAGAGTCAGCTTGCTCTGTAGCTTGTAGCATCGGGCAGAGCTCTGCCTGTTCTGTGTCTGGGTCTCTGTATCGGAGGCCCTGGGCTTTATCTTTGCCAGCCAGTCCCCTTTGCTCACACTAGCGTATTACTTCTCCTCTCATGTCACCTGGAGCAGTGGTTCACAACCTTCTAATGCCGTGACCCTATAAAATAGTTCTTTATGTTGTGGTGACCTCCCCGCCCCCAACCATAATATTTGTAACTATAACTTTGCTACTGTTATGAATTGTAATATAAATATAGGATATGCAGGATACCTGATATACAATCCCTGTGGAAGGTTTGCTAGACTCTGAAAGGGGTCTCAGCCCACAGGTTGATAACCGCTTGCCTAAAAATTGAGCTGACAAGCTCCCTGTGGCCACGAGAAAGACTTCCAGCTCAATATCTCTGGATGCCACAGCCCAGTGTACCCCCACCTTACTCCCTACAGTGGCTTCCAGCATGTCTGTCAGTGGGGAATGTTCTAGAGGCACAGCACTAGGCTGATAGCTCACCAAGAGGGAGGTGTAGATGGCCGTGAGGTGGGAAGGGCTCTGGGAGTCCATGAACACGAGCTGTGTTCTGGAGAGAAAGGGGGAGCAGGCTCAAGAGCTAATCTGGGTATAGGACATTGCAAGGCATATGGCTCGCGTGCTGTCCCTCTGCTCGCTGACTTTCTTAACCAGCATTTTGGCCAACCTCCCAGGCCCCAACTCGTCTCCCTGGACCTGGGCTTCAACGACTTGACAGATCTGCAGAACATGATACTGGGTCTCAGTACCTTGAAGCACCTGAGGCTCCTGGTGCTACAGGGGAACCCACTGGCTCTGGTGCCTTACTACCGTGGCTTCACCATAGACAGCCTGGCACGCCTTTGTGTGCTGGATGACATCACTGTGTCTCCCAATGAGAAGCACCAGTTCCGGGGACTCAGCACTCACGGTGGTAGGTACAGATCACATGTCCCAGACTCTGCTTTGCCCACCTCCCTTAAACTAGCCATCAGCTCCCCATTTGGCCTTGACCCTGGTCAGGTACACTAAGCTACCTTGGTTTTGGGCTTTTTCTGTGTAGGACTCCTGCAGTAGGGATTTGGGGCATCTTCTGTTCTTTGTGGATCTTGATTCTATGGTGGCTAGAGATCACCCCCTTGTGGCTCCTGGGATAAGGTGCATCAGAGCCCTTTGAAAGTCTGAGTCACAGCCATCTGGCAGTAGCTACAGCCATGGGCACCAGCTGATGTCACAGATATTTCCTATCTTTCCGTCTCCCAGAACTCTCTTTCTGCAGCTCACCTCTCCGCACCCCCATTTAGCAGACAGTAAATCAAGGCTTCATGAATGGCTTACCCTTTTTTTTTTAAGATTTATTTATTTTTATTTATGAGTACACTGTAGCTATCTTCAGACACACCAGAAGAGGGCATCAAATCTCATTATGGATGGTTGTGAGCCACCATGTGGTTGCTGGGATTTGAACTCAGGACCTCTGGAAGAGCAGTCAGTGCTCTTAACCACTGAGCCATCTCTCCAGCCCCCAATGGCTTACCCTTTAGTCACGCTGACAGAATTTGGTAGAGCTTTCGACTCTAACTCTAGAAGTGGGTTGGGATGGATGTCAGGTGACCCATGCCTCCTTCCAGCCCAGCCACTCAGCCTTGTCATTGCTCCTTGCAGACCTATTGGCACGCGAGGCCCAGTTTGTGGTGACCATTGGAAATGTCAGGGGGGTTCTGGATAGCTCTATCTTAGACCCGGAGCCAGGACCTGATGGTCCTTTCATCAGCTACAGCTATTACGTGTCTTATGACTTTGTGGAAGATGAGGACAAGGAAGGAAATGCTAGTGGACTGGAGGACAACCATCCTGACAGCGTTCTGGATGAGGTATGTCCTGCTGGTCCCGGGATACCTGATATCCCTTTCCCTAGGCAGGGCGAGTCTCAGCCATGCCCGTTTCCTGTCCCTGGTCCAACTGACCCTGATAAGGAAGCAACACAGAACGTTATGCTTCGGCCAGCTCTGTTCCTGGCCCCGCTCGACAATTTTCACCATGTCTCCTCCCCAACCTCTGTATCTCATGCCAACCCAAGGACACCACCCAGGCAGAGAGGTGTTCTCTGTTCAGATGGCCTTTGTTTCTGCCTCCTTCATCCTAAGCTTGTAAGGCTGGGATACAGCTTTAGTGCTAAAATGCCTGCCTGGCACTCGTAAGATCTCGAGTTCCCGTCTCTAACAGCACAGATTCAGAAGAATATCCAGACACTTGCCCGTGTCAGCCTACACTCATTGGGATAACAGTCTAACCCACGTTCTGTCTCTGCTGGCAGATCGACAAGCATTTCTCTGGCACAGATGAGGATGACCAACAGGAGGGTCTGTTGGATCCCACAGAGGCCACCACCCAGGGCCGCCACCGCCACAGAGGCCGTCCGAGGTTTCCTCCAGACTCTACTGAGGAGATGTCCAAGGAGATGTCTGAGTTTATAGCTAAGGAGATGAATCAGATGGCTGAGGACTCCGGAGAATCTGGGATAACAGAGATAGATGAGTCGGAGACTAGCATTTCCATCCACTCTGCCGCCCTGCCACAGTCAATTGACTCTTCGGAAGAGCTGGCAAAGCTGCGGCCACGGATAGACGTACGGCTCTGTCCATCCCCAGGGTAAGGGTAGGAGGCAGCTGGGAGGGTGGCTGGAGCATCTGAGGCTGTGCAAGTCAGGGCTGCACCTTGCAGCTTCCCTTGACCATTCTGTCAAACCACAAAGAACCAAGGACTTTCTAGTAGCTAGCCTGTAGGCTGTGAGCTAGCAGTAAGGATGGGCTTAGCCACAGACCTTCTTTTTCTGAAGCCCTAACCTTCCACTTAGTACAACTGAAGCCTCTCCCCTTCCCCCGCCAGATGCCTGGGGAACCACAACTCTCTGAAAGGTTGACTTCCCTGTCAACAGAGGGCAACAGGAGAGCTTCCACCAAAAATTCTTGGAATTGGATTCTTTTTTTTTTTTTTTTTTTTGGTTTTTCGAGACAGGGTTTCTCTGTGTAGCCCTGGCTGTCCCGGAACTCACTCTGTAGACCAGGCTGGCCTCAAACTCAGAAATCCACCTGCCCCTGCCTTCCATTGGAATTGGATTCTTATAGCCTTTCTTTAAAAAAAAAAAAATCACTTACTTTCTGTGTATGAGTGTGTCTAATGTGTGTCTAATGCCTGAAGAGTCCAGAAGAGACTCTGGAACTGGCGTTCTAGCTAGTTGTAAACTGCCATGTGGATGCTGGAAACCAAACCAAGGACCCCCACAAGAGCAGCAGACAGTGTTCCTAAGCTCCGAGCCATCTCTCTATCCCCTCTTTCAGATTTTCGACCTGGGATGTGTTCTTATAAAGTGTGGCAAGGCGTGCTAGGCTCAAGGTATCAAGTTTGTGGTTTGTCGTCATTTCAGGTCTAGAGGCTGAAGCAATGACATCATACTAGTAGACCTCACCACCCCCAGTCCCAGCCCTCTTTTCTCTTTGTATTTGGATGCATAGTAGGTCAACAAGCCATGGCAATTCTTATAAAATGAGGTCTGCTGGAGAAGCTTGCCTAAGCTCAGTAGTTCTGTTTTCGATGGAGTCTGTGGTCACGTGGGCACCTATCACCTGATACCTCCACAGTCTAGACCCAGTGAACTCTAACCCCATCAGAGAATGCTGGGAGCCTTTCGGACCTAAGCTGTTGGGCTGTAGAGATGTTTGGGTAGGTGAAGTGCTTGCTACACAGGCATGAAAACCAGAATCTGCAGCCGCAGAACCAGGGTAAAAGCTGGGTGGGCGTGGCCTGGAACCCCCGGCATGTGAGAGGCAGACAGAATCCCTGTGGTAAGCTGACTAGGCAGACTAGATGGGACAGGAAACCCCAGTTTCAACAAGGGAACTGCCTCAAGATATATAAGGTGAAGAATGACCAGGGAAGACCTCATGTTAACCTTGGGCCTCACAGGTACCCGTACCTTCTGGGTGCTGGGATTATAGACACTCACCACTACACCCGGCCCTTAAATGTCATCCTTTGTACTACTCTTTGTATCTCTTACCTGTTTTCATAGTTGTCTCAGTGGTTCATGAGATTTCCTTTTCTATTCTGTATGTGATTTTTCTCAGTGATGTATGTACAGTAGCTTTTCCCCTGGCTACCTTTGTCTCTCTCTTACTAGTGTCTTATTTTTCTTATCTGTCTGTCTGTCTGTCTGTCTATCTATCTATCTATCTATCTATCTATCTATCAATCAGTTTTTAACATAGAGTTTCTCTGTGTAGCCCTGACTGTCCTTGAACTCACTATGTAGACCAAGGTGGTCTCAAACTCAGATATCTGACTGTCTCTGCCTCCCCAGTACTGGGATTAAAGGTGTGGGCCACCACTGCCTGGCATTAGTGTCTTTTTAAATTAATTTAAGTGGATATTTATGGGAGGTCAGAGGACAATTTTGTGGAGTTGGTTCTCTCTTCTACCTCTACATGGGCTCCTGGGACTGAACTAAAGTTGTCAGGTTTGCTTGGCAAGCATTTTACCAGCTGGGCCATCTCACTAGTCCTCAACTGTTTCTTCAAAAAATATAAGTGTGTGTGTGTGTGTGTGTGCAAACACACACACACACACACACACACACAGAGACGGCCAGAGTCTAATCTCCAGGACCCACACTGAACCCCTCACAAATTCCTGAGACTCCAGGGCCAGGGGATTTGATGTCTCCCAACATCTGTACCCGTCCTCCACTCTGACACACACAGACACACATCATTTTTTTAAAAAAGTCTTTTAACAGAAGTGTGGAAATCAGGGCTAGGGATATATTCCTGTATCACCTCAGTAATAAAGCTCATGTGGAGGTCAGAGGTCACCTTTCAAGGCTCAGTTCTCTTTGTCTGCTGTCCCAGAGGTCGAGCGCAGGTAGTTAAGTCTGGTAGCGAGCTGCTCTACCCACTGAACCATCTTTGCTGAGTTGTCCATTCCTCCTTCCAACTCTGTCCATTTTTGCCTCAGATATTTTATAATATCTATAAAAAGAAACCCTGTCTCAAAAAAAAAAAAAAGATAGGGTCTCATTGTAGCCCAACCTGGCCTTGAACTTACTGTGTCACTGTGGCTGGGACCAAAGTTGAGTTTTCCCCTTAGCAAAATGTCTATTTGCAAGGCTGGCTAGGATCTAAACCACTATCCCTGGCAAGATTAACACTCTCCGTAACCCTACCTGGGGATATCGCTCCAGTCTTACTATGTACAGCTCTCTGGGGCTGAGTCAGGGTGATCACTGGGAGATGGAGCTCCTTCACCGTTACCTCAGATCAGAACTCTTGTGCTTAACGCCACTTGCCCTGCTGTCTGGCGTCCTCCTCCCCACTCCTCTTCTCCATAGATCTGACCAGATATGGCTTCTGTATGAGGTCACGGCATTTGCTTTTCCGTGTCTGGCTCATTTCTCTGAGCGTGATGTGGTTTTGAGGTCCATGCATGCTGTAGCATGGGTCAGAATTTTCTTCTCTGTAGTCCTCTGCTGGTGGAGAGAACTTGTTTTGCTCGCTGTGACTCTGTGTTTTGCATCACCAAGCTGGGCTTGTGGGACGCCAACACAAACACAGTCTAGGATAAGGGTCCCAGCCCATGTTTCTCTGGGTGACAGACATCAGGGGTTGGGATGGAGGCTGTGCTTCTCAGACTCTTGGGCACCCAGACACTGCTGGGAACCTCCAAGGGTTGAGAATGGGAGCCCCCATCCTCCTGTGTATCCAGATGCCACTGGAGACCTTCCGTGGACCTATGATGAATGTGAGGTTGGGATGGAGGTGGGGGAATCCAGGGTGTAAGCCAGTAGTGTGGAAGGTCCTTCTGCAGGAGACTTATGTGCTGCTCTGTATGACTGAAGGCCTCCCCCAAGGAATATCTTGATGAAGGAGACAGTCCTTGTTTGTCCAAACTGTTCATTCATAGCAGATGGGGCTGCATACAATTTACTCAGAGTGAACCAGAGATTAAATATATTTTGCGGGAAGGGATACCCAGGAAGGATGTTCACTGGATATACTTGGGGCCCCTAGATACCTCATTAGCATGGAGAACTCTAGGTCTATGCTACATGACCAGTTGTCAGGGTCCTCTTAGTGGGGTGTCGTGGTCACGTGCTCCAGGACAGGAATCTGGTCGGGGAGCTAGTTTGAACTCCTGCTGTTCTCAGTTATGAGTTGTAACTGGGGTTCTGAAATTTGCTACTTACTACCTTTCCAGTTCTTCTGTCTGGTGGCATGGTTCACTTCCCCACGCTTCACCATTTGTGAGTGCTTGCTTTCTCCCTGGGTGTCTAGCCTGGCCCCACATTGTCCTCACAGCGCCTGGCACTTATGCCACCCATCTCTCACTCCCAAGGACAGTTCTCTTCAACACAGTGCACAAGCCCTGGTCAGATGTTATCCCTTGCACCTATGAGATGAGGCACACTCTGAAGGAGCTGATACGGGTCAAGGCCTTCCTGCTGGCAGGGACCACTGTGAGCATCGTAGAAGAAAAAGTGAGTGGGGCAGGGGGGCTGGCCTCCCATTGGCTGGAGGATTCTGTGTCCACATCCTCTCCAATATCCCTTTTCCCCAACACGTTCTCACATCCCTGCCTCTCCAAGCCTTTCCAGAAAGGACAGGACGGGCAGGGCCCCAGTTGCCAGCCTTTTCTGCTCAGCTGAGGGCTGGATCTTGTTATCTAGATCCTTTCCTGGCCTGTGGTACCAACTCCTGTGGAGAGTCCCTTGCCTGCCAAGAAGGGGAAAGGAGACAAGAAAAAGAAAGAAGAGGCTGCCAAGGTGATGGCAAGACCTGTGTGGGCCACCTCAGAGCAGGGAGGGGAGTGTGGCCCAGCCCTGCTCATGCCTGTGTTCCTGGCCTTGACCACAGGATAAGAGCCCCAAGAAGAAAAAGGAACCACCCAGGGAGCTGCGCCAGGACCCACCTGTGCTGAGCGTGCTGGGTAGCGGGCTGGTGTATCTGGAGCCCCTGCTGGCAGGGGAGCCAGTGGTGTCCACTGTCTGTAATTTTGGGGTGGTCCGCACCCTGGAGACCGACAGGCTCACACATGCCAGGGTATTAAGGGGTCCTTGGTCTTGCCCTTTTGTTTCTGCCTCTCCTCTTCTTTATGGAAAGTTTGTTGGGCCAGGCAGGGAGGGGGTGTGGCCGGGAGTGGTGGCACTCTGGATGGCTGCTGGGTACTTTGATAGTCACTCGTGTGGTGACACCTCCTCCTCAAATGTGGTCCAGGTTAGCCACCCTCCTCATCAGGAGCCTTCTCCCCCGGTTCAGGAATGAATTCATGGCCCTGGGAGGGGTGGGTGTTCCCCAGTGTTGGCCTCAGGGTTGGCCTCTGCTCCAGCAAACACCTGGTTTTGTGGTTCTTTCTCTCAGGACTCAAAGAAGGTAAAGAAATCCCTCAAAAAAGGTAAGACCCACCAGCAGCCACCAAGGGCAGGGTGGGGACAGAGACCCTGCCAAGGGGCCATCCCAGATATAGAGTCCCGGGACAAAAGGGCTGAGACTCACTTCTATCCAGCACAGATGCAAGTCCAGAATCTTCTCTCTAGACCCAAGCACAGCTGTAGGTTGTGATGTTCTGGGGGAGGTGTTGGAGTGGGGGCTGGGCTGGGTGAACCAGGAGGACTTAGTCTATGGGTACCTGCATTTCTCTGCTAGGTAAGTCTTACATCCTTCCTTCACTTTCCCCACAGCCCCTTTCTTTCTTCCTTTCTTTCTTCTTTCTTTCCTTTTTTTTTTCTTTCACTGGCTGGGAACTCAGGATTCCACCTGCCTCTGTTTCCGGTGTGTTAGATTGGGGGAGGGGTGGTGGTGTTATTGTTGAGTCAGGGTCTCTGTCTCCCTTATGGACCTGGAACTCACTATGTAGACCAGGTTAGCCTTGAACTCACAATTAGTGGGGTGCCATTAAAGTATTTGGAGATTAATTGATAGCATTCAGTGCCTTTAATAGAAAAACTTCAAGCCAGGCATGGCACAAGCCTGGGAGGTGGGGGCAAGAGGATTGAGAGTTTAAGGTTATCCTCAGCTACATGAGTTTAGGGGTAGCCTTGGCTACATGAAACTGTCTCAACAAACCAACAAGAAAAAAAAAGAAAACTTTCCCCAGCAAACAAATAACCCCTTAGAACAGAACAATAATAAAATCACCTAAGAGGTGGTTGATCTTGTAACCCCCAATGATAAGGAGACATTCAACCTGGCTTCAATGGCCAGCCAGTTTAGCCCACTCATTGTCACAACAATGGCAGACCCTGTCCCCAAACAAACAAAAAAAAATGTTGGAAGACACGCCATAGTGGACTGTATGGATATGTCTTGTGACGCCTGACTGTGGAGATAATTTGTAAGATTTTTTAAAAACATTTCATCTCTTAATGTCGCTGAATAGAGGACGGTTGCAGCTACAGGCTTGCTGGGGTTGTGTGGCTGCGGTTGAACCACACAGGGAAAAATCCAGCCTCACAGGCACACAAAGCTGAGAAGGACAGGAGTTTCCTTTTAAAGGTTGCTAAGAATCATCCCAGGAACCCAAGGCTGGGCAAGTGTTCCATCCCTGAGGTATAAGCCCAGCCCCAAAGGGAGTCTTTTAGGGGGGTTTTCAAATAGAGTTTATGAATATTCTTGGATATTACAACTGATTTAGTAAGTGCCAAGTTTTTGGATTATTTTTAAACTAGTGTGTATACGTGTGTGTATATATACTGTGTGTGGTGCCTGTGTAGGAGTCAGGAGACAACTTGCAGGTGTCCATTTTCTCCTTCCTCTGCGGTGGAGGGAAAGGGATTGAACCTGGGTTATAAGGCTTGGCAGCAAGCGCCTTCACCTGCTGAGTTGTCTCACTAGCCTTTCTTCTCTTTTTAGACTGGGTTTCATGTAGCTTAGGCTGGGCTTGAACTTGCTATATAGCTAAGGATGGCCTTAAACTCCTGATCTCCCTACCTCCGAATTCTAACTACAGATGTGTATTGTCACACCTGGCTTCAGGATTTCTTCAGTGTTAAGAAACTATCTGGGGGGTGGGGGTAAGAGTAGAAGGGGCAGCCTGGACTACACAGTGAGTTCCAGGACAGCCAGGGCTTCAGAGACCCTGTCTCAAAAGCAAACAGACCACCACCAAAACAGACAGAAGAACAATCTGCAAAATATTCATGGCTCTCCTCTCTCATGCTGCGCTGGGAATCAAACCTAGGGTTACCAAGGTCCTCCAGGAACTGAGTGAGGACCACAGGGTCTTTTTTCTTTTTCTTGCTTTTCACATTATTGTATGCACGTGTGTGTGTGTGTGTGTATGCGTGGGCTGTGGCTTGCATGTGGAGGCCAGAGGGACAAGTGGGTCCTGGGGACCGAACTTACTCTCTCTCTCTCTCTCTTGCTCTCTTTCTCTCTCTCTCCATCCCAAACGCATAACCTTCCCCCCCACACACACACACACATCAAATCTCTACAGGATTAAGGGGAACCTTGTTGGGGAACAGATACCACAGTCAAGCTTTAGGGGAGAGCCGCTGCTACATTTGTTTGGGGGGGGGACCTACATGGAGACTGAGCTGCATGTGCCAGTACATGCTCTTTGGTTGGTGGCTCAGAGTGAGCTCCCAGGGGTCCAAGTTAGTTGACTCTCTCTGTTGGTCTTCCTGTGGGGTTCCTATCCCCTCTGGGACCCTCAATCCTTTCCCCAACTCTTCCACAAGGATCCCCACGACCTCTGTCCAATGTTGCTGGGCAGAGCCTCTCAGAAGACAGTTAAGCTAGGCTCCTGTTTTTAAGCACAAGAGAGTATCATTAATAGTGTCAGGGACTAGTGCTTGCCCATGGGATGGGTCTCAAGTTGGGCTGGTTGTTGGCCAGTCCTTCAGTCTCTGCTCCATCTTTGTCCCTGCATTTCTTTTAGAAAGGACAAATTTTGGGTCAAAAATTTTGTGGGTTGGCTGGTGTCCTTATTCCTCCGTTGGTGGTTCTGCCTGGCTATAGGAGGTGATCTCTTCAGGTTCCATGTCCCATCTGTTAATCATCTTCAAAGTAGCTAAGTTGTTTTGCAACTCACACAGTTGGGCCTTTATTTATTTATTTATTTTGCCACTTAAACAGTTGGTCCTTATTCTTTTGTAACTTAAACATTTGGGGCTTATTGAACTGATGTATTCTTGATTGCGGTTAACATACTAGGGCTGGATCTCTTTCAGAAGTTCCTCTAGGTTGGAGAACAGGGCTTGAATTCCCGGATGAGGGAGGAAATACGTCCAGGGTCGGGGAGACCTGCAGCCCAATTTTCCCTTAGGACTCATCTACTCGCGCTTATATTTCCTCAGATAGGTCAAAAACGGCGGCTCCAACCATGGAAAGCGGGTACCAGCCAGAGCCCCTGTCGGTGGAGGTCCAGATCCAGCTGCACCAGTACCGCTCGGTGGAGGAAGCATTCCTTAGCTTGATTGACTAGCAGGGAGAATAAAGGCTGCTCTGCAGCCAGAGCTTGGGAGTTTGTGTGGCCACTGGCCGGGGGAAGGGGCTCGGCGCTGACAGCCCAACGGGCGTGGGAAAGAGCCTTGCAGCTGCCACCAACCCACAAGCGCGTCCCAGACCGACTGCAAGGCGGGGCAGAGTCAGTGCTCCGCCCCCACGCCGAAGCCCCGCCCCGCATCCCTGAAGTTCCTCCCCGAAGAGCCTCGCCGTTGCTCCATTTGGAGCTCCGCCCTCACTCGTTTGCCCCGCCCTTCCCGGAGCTCCACCCTCTCCGTGGGGGGCCTGCCCCTGAAGCCCCGCCCAGCGGGGGGTTCCTTGCGGGCCGGGCGAGACGCTGCGCGGCTTGTGCAGGTGCGTGGTCCCCAGGGGAGCTTAGGTGGGTCTGGGTCTGGGGATGGGGGTGGGGGTGGGGGTGGGGTCGCGCGGCCCGCGGCGCCTGGATCCCGTTGCCGGGAAGGACGGGAACCGCATTCTGCCGGTGCCTCTGCTGGGAGGCTTTCTGTTGCTGCTCTGTCGCAGGTCTGGGCTCGGCGGTTGCCCCGACGCACCGCGCTGCGGGCTCCGGCAACCGCAGCCCCTCTAGGTTCGGGTTGAAAGAATGGAGCTACCGGGGCCCTTTCCCGAGAGCCCGAGGGTGCCGACATCCCGAGGGCGAGGGCGTGGAGGGAGGACCGGGTCCCGCGGTCCGGTGATTGCGGCAGGGAAGTGGGCTTTTCCGGGACTTGGGGTGGGTGTGGGCGGGCTACCAGGACTCGGGACAAACCAGAGCCCCCCTCATTGAGTGGCCGGATGGCAGCGGACTTCTCACGCCTGCGATCCCCGAGTAGTTACAACTGTGCGGTCACAGCATCTCCGCGAGGCGCAGCTCTCTGGCTTGCAGGCTGCAAGAGGTTTCCTCGTAGCCTCAGTCCCCTCCCGCCCCTCAGGGCCTTGACCCAAGCCACAGCAAGAATCACGTTTAATTCGACACTTGAGCTTCACCCTCAGGTGTGGCTCCTGAACCTTGCAGGACATTCCGATCTCCTCTTGATGACCAGCACTCTAGCGGCAGGCCAGATGCTCTCTCTCATCTTCAGATTTGTCTGCGCGGTTCCTACTTCAGCTCAGAGCTTGGATGTTCTCTCTGCCTGTCACTTTTTTTTCCCTGCTTGCTTATTTATTATTTATTTAGATTTTTATTTATTTACATTTCAGATGCCATAGCCTGTCACTTTTTGTCCCCTTCCTTCATGCACTTGGACAGATATCCCAAGGTCTTGTGGCCTTTCTTCAATCACTTCATCCTTAGCAGCATCTGGTCTATCTCATGCCTGCTAAGGTGTCCCTAGCTAACACTGGAGATGGTATGAGAGATGCTCTAGACATCTCTAGAGACAACAGGGTTGAAGCGACACTTAAAAAAAAAAAAACTGAAGGATGAGAGAGACATGGTAATGTGTATTCAGAGATTTGGCTGCCACGGCTGTACCTCTGTTCCCCATATTTAGGTGTGGCTCTGGCTCTGGCTCTGGCTGTGACTCCAGCCTCCAGGGGAAAAAGGCAAGGAGAGCTACTGGCTGTGGCTCAGTTGCAGTGCTGGGGTAGTGTGCATTCTCCCAGGACCACATAAAGCCCTGCTTGGGATCCCAGCACTGGGGAGGTGAGGCAGGTCAGGGCAGGTGGTTAACATCATCTGTGGCCACACTACAAGTCTGTGGTTATCTGGGCATGAGGTTAATTTAGTAAACTAGTAAGGCTGGTGGGTTAATTAAAGCATACTTCAAAGAACCTTCCTTGGGGGAAAAAAAGTCAGAAAACTTCTATTAGGCAGGATGCGACCCAGAGTGACAAATGACAGGAAGGAAAGTAAGGCTGAGCTTTGTTAGTACAGACCTTGGGCAAACTACTCTGGTGAATACCACTTTTTTTGTCTTTGGTTCCTGGTTTAACCCCTCCCCCATGTCTCCTCATGTTTTGTGACCCAACACTGCCTGTTATCCTGTCATGCAGTTCCCCACTCCCAAGAGGCCTGGGACTCTGATGTTGCGGGGCTATATTACCCAGAAGCTCACTACAGGACATGCCAGAGATCAGGCTGACACCAGGCTTCGGCTGTGGATCGAATGTCAGGTTTCATGTTTATAATGCATGCAACACAGGACTACAGCTATGCTCTCCCCTAAAATTCCATACGGTAACTTGAGAATGTTTATTGTGTGTCAGCTTTATAATAGCTACAAGCCACATGGGAGGAAAATGTTGAGCCCTGCCAAGAAGGTGGCCGGATGATTTAAGTCTTTTCTCCAGGGAGCACGTCTGCAAAGTGGCTTGTCCCCATAATCTCAGCTCTTGGAGAGGCTGAGGCGAGAGACTTGCTACTAGTTCAAGGCTATGCTGGTCTAATCAAAATGAGATCCAGTTTTGAAAACCAAGACAAAAGTCTCAGAGTTGGGCAAGGACTTAGCTGAAGGGTTGCAAGTAACTCACTTTACTCCTGAAACAGGGACTGTATGAGCCTAGCTCAGGTGCTCTCTCCCCACAGGGCTTCAACTATGTTGCGCAGGTTGGGCTGTATGCTGTTCTGCAGTCTTGTGGTTCTACTGCTCAGCTGCCTGCTCTTTCAGAAGGAACGTGAACCAACAGGCAGCTCCGAGGCCCACCAGCAGTTCTTGGCCTTGCCAAGGCCCCACCATAGCCAGTGCTCACCCAACCTAACAGTTGTTAACACCTCCCTGCCCCTGCCCAGCCGTCACCGTCTCTTCTTAACCTATCGACACTGCCGAAATTTCTCCATCTTGCTGGAGCCTTCGGAGTGTGCCAGGGACACCTTCCTGCTCCTGGTCATCAAGTCACAGCCTGCTCATATTGAACAGCGTTCAGCCATTCGGAGCACTTGGGGCCGGGCTGGGAGCTGGGCTAGGGGCCGGCAGCTGAAGCTGGTGTTTCTCCTGGGGGTGGCAGGACCTGTGCCCCCAGCCCAGCTGCTGGCCTATGAGAGTTGGCAGTTCGATGACATCTTACAATGGGACTTTGCTGAGGACTTCTTCAACCTGACACTCAAGGAGCTGCATGTGCAGCGCTGGATAGCAGCTGCCTGCACACAGGCCCACTTCATACTAAAGGGAGATGATGACGTCTTTATCCATGTTCCCAACGTGCTCGAGTTCTTGGAGGGCAGGGATCCAGCCCAGGACTTCCTAGTGGGAGATGTCATCCACCTGGCCCGGCCCAACAGGAACACCAAAGTTAAATATTTCATCCCGTTCTCCATGTACAGGGCCCGCCACTATCCACCTTATGCAGGAGGCGGCGGCTATGTTATGTCCCAGGCTACTGTGAGGCATCTTCACACAGCCATGGAGGCGGCGGAACTCTTCCCCATTGATGATGTCTTTGTGGGGATGTGCCTGAGGAAGCTGGGGGTGACTCCCATACACCATGCTGGCTTCAAGACATTTGGAATCCAACAGCCCCTCAACCCCAGGGACCCCTGTCTGTACAGAGGGCTCCTGCTGGTGCACCGTCTAAGCCCCCTGGAGATATGGACCATGTGGGCACTGGTGACAGATGAGAGGCTCAAGTGTGCAGCCACCCACAAACCCTAGCCCTGAGGGGTGGGTTGAGCGACTGAACTCCTGTCACCAGAAGAAACAATACTGAAAACTGGTCAGCAGGTACAATCTTTATTTTTATAATGCTACCAAACTTATTTGATTAAAAGTGCTGAAACCTGGCAAACGTGTCTAGCATGTGCTGAATGGGACTGTATGCTGCCAGGAAGCCTTGGGACTGCAGGGCCCTACACCTCCCCCCCGCCTAGGCAGTGAAGGAAAGACGCTACATGACAGCCCGAAGACTTTTTTTTTTAAATTAATGCAAACACCAAACTTCTCTTCCTTTGGATATAGCCGAGAAATTCAAAGAACGAACGAACAAGAAGCACATGTTAGAGAAGGGCCTGTGGGGAGCACCACGTTCTGAGTAACTCCTCAGCTGAGCTGTGGCTCACAGGGAGAAAGGACATTATAAACACAAGAAATGTTACAAACCAGACAAGCTCCCCCTTCCCTGTAGAGGAGCAAGCACTAAATCACACTTGAACATCTGAATAACGATAAAAACTGTAGTTAAACCAGCTATTGAACTTAAGGGTGTGGCAGGAAAGGCCCTCTGCCGTTGGCCCAGGTTGGTGAAATGTATTGGGTGTGAGGTAAGAGAGGAGCCAGAGAGGAGCTGTGCTGAGGGACGGGCTGAGCCATGCCCGAGAGCTAAGAACCAGGCCAGAGGGGCTGCGAGCAGAGAGAAGGGGCCAGGCACAGCTCACAGAAGGCTCCGGTCTGACTGTCAATGGCAGAACCTGTTGGCCTCTGCAGAGTCGGGACGACGTTAGGTGGATGCCATCCCCCTGCTTTCCCCCAGAGTGGATGGACAGGGCGCTGGCTCAAGCCCTCAATCTTCACGAAGGTAGGCCTCCTCTTCGTGGTCAGCCCCCTCGTCACTCGCTTCCTGTGCTTTCTGGTGCAGCTCTTGTGTCTGTGCCTCAGCCAGCTTGGTTTCTGCTTTTTGGGATAGCTGTCGCACCTCCTGCACCTGTGACTTCACCAACTGGATGTGATTCCTGGCAGTTATGGAGGCCTGATCTGCTCCTGTCAAAAGATGGACAGTTGCACTGAGCATTGCAGTAAGGACAGCCGTCACACATGAAAGCCCGAGGTTACCTGACTTGACTTCCTGGCTTCTGAGTTTAGGTCTGCATCTTATTTCCTTTGAGGAGACGGGGACTGGATGCTGCAGAGCTGACTGAGTGGTCAGGAGTGCTTGATATTCCAGGGGATCCAGGTTGGGGAGCACCCCATGTCAGGTGGTTCACAACCACCTTTACGACTCCAGCTCCAGGGGATCTGGTGCCCTGGTCTCTGGGGACACCTACATTCACACGCACCTATTTGTTAAGACAAACACCTCTGGTCTCCCTCTGTACCCCAGCCTGGCCTTCAGCTCCCCCCCCCCCCCTCACCCTGCAAGGTCCACCACACACCCAGGTGGGAGCTACCTGTGCACACCAGTGTGGGTGCGACTGTTCAGCTCTCACTGCATCTGACTTGCACCCTACAAGTCAGACTGCCCTGGCTTCAGCTTGGTGTCTGTGCTGTTGGCTTCACAGACTTACACCACAGGCTTGTCAGCACTGAGCCTGGCTTGATGACTAGGTTAGCCAGGCTAGCCCCCAGGAGACAGATAGACCCAGCTCTGTGGGTGTACAGCAGGCGTGCCACACTCAACTTGTTTCTGAATAGGTGCTAGACACCTCAACAACAACAACCAGCATGCTACCGACTGAGCCATCTCCAACCTGGAATTTTAGTTTTTGAATATCTAACTCTTCCCCAAAAGTAACCTGGGCTTGGTGTTCATCTTTGAGTCGAATTTCAACTTTCATTATTATTAGTCTTTATAGATTCTTCAACCTATTTCAGATTTATGAGAAGGTTTATGTGGTCTTCAGATGCTTTTATTATATTTATTTTATTATATTTAATTTTCTCTTAAGGGAGAAACCAAATGCTTTTGTACCTACATCATGTGTTTTAGTGAAATGCTGTTCTTTTCACATTAGAATGGAGACTGTTGGGGGCACCATCTAGTTCTTAGCTGTGTGATGTGTCGGACAGTGCAAATGTTTCATAGCTTTCTTCAAACAGTTGATTTTATTTCAAGGTGCAGGAGTGTGTGCATGAGCTGGTGGGAGCCAGGTCTCTCTTCATCACCATTCGGGTCCCAGGGACTTAGTTCAGGTGCCAGGCTTGGTGGCAGGAGCCTTTACCCGCTGAGCTAGCTCAGCCCAATTTCTCCATTATCTGTGGGGCTGTGCAAATGGCAGAGCTCACAACTTACAGCTGTACACACAGCTGGCTCCTTTATGGTTCTGGCAATACCGTATCCCTGCAGTGACTGGTCGGAGCACCTTGTAAACACTTCAGAAGTGTCTCCTTGTGTGACAGTTACAACAATGTCCTTTATTGTAAAGTATCACTAGTGTGATTGGACCACAGTGCCTTTAAAGACTGTTCACAACCAAGATCCAGTCCAGATGTCCATCCCTCTTCAGAGTTCACAGCCACTGTCATCTGCTGTAGTCTTTCTGACCCTGCTTAGTTAATCTTGCACTCACATTTTTGCTTTTGCCTGGTTTTGAGCCTGCTCTCACGGGAGCACTCACTTATCTATGAGTGGCTGGGGGCGGTGGGGCAGACAGCACAGCTTGCAGCAGTGTTTTCCTGACGCAGACTGAGTGTGGGGATCACACTCAGGGTATCAGCTCCCTTATCTAAGTACACCTTTTGTATCATTTACTGAGTTAAAAGCCTAATTTATATTTGGTACCTACTGCAGGAAAGACAGCTCGCCACTCCCACCTCTCGAGTGCGGGTATTGCGGGCATGTCATGTGTGGAGGTGAGGGCTCTCCACAGAACTTTGACAAGGCTTCTCACAGAGTCAGAAGACCACTAATTGACTAGGGTTCCCAGCAAGCTCCACAGATCCCCCTTTGTCTCTGCCTTCCTAATGTGGAGTTACAGGTATGTTTCATATGGATGGTGGGGATCCAAACTCAGGCCCTCATCCTTGTGTGGCAGGAAGCTGAGGTGGCTCCCTAGCCCCAGGAGCTACTTTAGAATCCCCTGGCCAGGAGCTACTTTAGAATCCCCTGGTTGTGTTACAGACCTGGACTTGTTCTCAGAATTCTAAACATTTTTAAATTTCTAGTAATTCCTTCTTCGGCCTGAGATTTTTTTTTTTTTAAATATTTTTGACTGTCTATGTGAGTGGCCTGATATGGGTCTGCAAGGGGAGCAGGCACTCTTAACCACTGAGCATCTCTGACCCCTAGATTGAGATACTGAAGGGGCTGGCTTTTGTGTTTGGAGGTGAAGAAACCTCATGCATGCCAAGGAGCTGCCACTGAGCAGCCGTCCCCCAGGAACCCTGTTTAGACATTAGAGACTGGGGGCGTCGGTAGACTGGGGGCCAAAGAGCAATGAGTGCATCAGTGGTACAGAATCAAACTAAACATGCTATCGAGGTGGCTCAGTGCTTAACTACTTGCTGAAGTGCGAAGAACTGAGTTTGGATCCCAGAACCCATGTGAATGCTGGGTGGGAAAGATGACCAGCTCATACTTCCAGCTGGCTCACTGACTAAGGTAGAAGACAGGAGGTTTCCCAAGTCTTTGACTGTGAGTTTGTGTGTTTCTGCCTTGCTGCTCTGTCTTGAGTTCCTCTTGACTTTGCTGTTAGCTCTGAGGGTGGCGGCTGCTTTTCCAGTTTTTCTTTTCATCATTTCCCACCTTTCTGTGCTATTTGTTCTAGGTATGCTTCTGTAAAAAGTTTAGAACTTTTTCATACTTATATGTGGTACCAGGGTGCAGGTCCGGACAACTTCTGGGAGTCCTCTTTCTACTATGTGGGTTCCAGAAATTGAAATCAGGTCATTAGGCTTCGTGGCAAGTAGCTTATTAATCTGTTGTGCCATCTTGGTGGTCTTAGAATTATTTTTCTGGCACAGCCTGTTGTTTAATAGTTCATTCTTGTACTGTTGACCTTGTTCCTACATTTTTACTTTGAATCTTGTGCACGTGTGAGTGCACACGTGTCAGAGGCCAACCTTGGGTGTGTGTCTCACTGCAACCTCAGGTTCACTAAGCGAGGCTGACTAGTGAGCCCCAGGGGCTCACCTCCCTAGGACTTACAAGGGTGTGCACCATGCCTGGCTTTTACATACGTGCTGTGGACTGAACTCAGGCACTGTACTAGCTCCCAATCCCTTAGCCTGTATTTTCTTTCTTTTTTTGTTTTTTTGAGACAAGTTTTTCTTGTCCTAGAACTAGTTCTGTAGACTGGGCTGGCCTTGAACTCACAAATCCTCCTGCCTCTGGCTCCCCAGTACTGAGATTAAAGGTGTGTACCACCACTGCTTGGAGTTTATTTCATCTTCTGTCTCATTTAAATCTGTCATGTTTTCTCTGCCCCCCTCTTCCCTCTTCTTTTTATAGTGTATGACCCTAGGACCTAAGGTCACAACCTCAGGACCTATCACTTCTCAAAAGCTCTCCATGCTTTCACTCCCAAACTACTTAACAGTCAAACTTTCCCAAGTTTTAGAAAAGTAAGTTTCTCCTTTCAGACTTGACTCATGAACTGTACTTTGGGAAGTGAAGGCAGATGGGAAAGCCTGTTTAACCAAACACACAACTTTAGTCTGCTGTCAACTCTCTTGCATCTACTTTTGCAGGGTAAATTGGTGGTACAGTCTGGTTCTACTTCCTCTTTCTAGTATCTAATAGGATTTAAGATTCTTCTCTGAAAAAAAGTTTTGGCCCACAGTTTAATATTTCTGAAGAGTTTTTTTCCTGCGGTCGTGGCGGAGGGTCCCTATGAGGCTCCTGGTGTGGTCAGCTCTCAGCACTAATGGGGGGGGGGGGGGGAGGCCGCCCACCACGTGGTGAGCTGCTCCAACAACACTCTCACGCTCGTGTTTCAGTTTCATAATCTCTTTCTCTTATTTCTCAAGTTTTAAGTGTTCTCATTTTTCTGCAATTACATAGCACTGATTTTCCAAAAAAGTAAAGCCTTTAGGGGAATGGTGGTTGTGCCTACAGTCCCAGCACTCGGAGGCAGGCTGTCCCAACACTCTCCAAAGCTGGGTGCTAGTGGTGGTGGCGACACACATCTTTAATCCCAGCACTCGGGAGGCAAGTGGATCTTTTGAGGCCAGCCAGGACTACACACAGAGAAACCCTGTCTCGTGAAAAACAAATCACCCCACTACTTAAAAATATCACCTTTACAATTTAACACTATAAAGCTCAATCTGATATTTTGAGGTAATTAAAAAGTACCCATCTATTTGGGACTGGATCTGATTACATGTTGAACATTTAATCATCTCTCTTAGGTCCACTGGATTGACAGTAACAGTCAAATCACATCTTGGTACTGAAAGGAAAGCCACATACATTTCCATGTTGAGTATTAAAGAGGACGAAGCTCTGGCTGTAACTCTGAGGTTCCCCATTTCCAGTATGTTAACCTGTATTGTTTGTTTGAGACAAGTCTTATATTATTAAAACTAGCCCAGGCTAGCTAGTTTGAGGATTCACAGATATCCTCCTGCCTCAGTCTCCCAAGTGCTAGGATTATAGGCCTTTGCACACCAGGAGAGAGGAAGCAAAGGCTGGGTTTCAGTTTGTCACTTCCTTCAGAGCGGCAGTGACAGTTCTAGCTCCGTGATAAAGTTCCTATCAAGTGCAACCACAGAGTGCTACAAGTTTCACCTCTATGTACTCGTTAGCTTAGAGGTTCCTATCACTTATGATCTGTGTCCTTCAGGTTAAGAGATAAAGCCCTTAGAGCTATTTAGAAACACCAACAGCAGCTTTTCCTAGTAACATGCGGCCTGACTTCTAGGACTGCAAATAAAGCTGTTACAGCTGATGTGGCGGTTCATGTCTGTAACCTGGGAGGCTGAAGCAGGAGGACCACTGTGAGTCCGAGACCAGCCTGGTCTACATCTAGTGGGTTTGAGGCTAGCCAAGGCTACACAATGAGACCACATCTGTTTCAAAACAACAACAACAACACGAACATGGTGAAGATCTCTAACCCAGCAGTTCTCCACGGTGGGTCACGACGCCTCTGGGGGTTGCAAAAATCAGATATCCTGCATATCAGATATTTGCATTATGGTTTATAACCATGACAACATTACAATTATAGCAACAAAATAAAGTCATGGTTGGGGGTCACAACAGGAAGAACTGTATTAAAGGGCCACAGCTTTAGGAAGGTTGAGAACCACTGCTCTGAAAGGTAATTTGTATCATCAGATAATCTAAAGTCTTTGCTTAACAACTAAATTAAAAATAAAAAACAGAAAATCCCAATCCTTTAAGTACCGGTTTGATAGGCAGCCTCCGCAGCCATCTCTGACAGGCTGACTGCTGTCATCCAGGTGGTCTCCAGCTTCAAGTACTCCTGCTGTTTTGAAGTCATCTGCAAGTTTAGAGAAGAGCTCCAGACACCATCAAGGGGTTGACACAGGTTCTCTCAGGGTAATAATCTAGGTGTCACAGTGAAGACCATGACGTGGAAATGACTGACACTTCACTCACCTCAACTCGGGCTCCTATAATCACCTGCCACACCTCATCTTCCTCCTGGGAATTCATCTTCCCAAGTAAACTTGTATATTGTCGATACAGAGACACTAACGTATAAACAGCCTACAAACAGAATGATAAGCCAGTCAAGAGAGGCTCCCTGAAAGGACTAGTGGCATTTATACCTTCAGACAACTAAGTCCTGGGGTGGTAGTCTGTCCTGTGATCCCATCACTCAAGAGGCTGTGGCAGGAGGATTTCAAGTTCAAGACCACCCTGGGATAACAGAGCAAATCCACTGAGCTGTGGGGATCCCTTTCTTCCTCAGCCAGGGCTAGAGGCCAAGACCAGCCCTTGGGTGTCATGCAGATCGTTGTCAGGAGGACTGTTGTGAGTGGGCAGCCCAGTTTTCCTGCCTCAAACATTGAAATTAGAGGCAGAGCTGACACTGGGCAGCTCACAACCACCTGTGTGATTCTACCTTAGGATCCAACATCACTGCCCCCACCCCCACCCCCCACAGGGTGGTTTTTTGTTTGTTTTGAGACAGGGTTTCTTTATGTAGCCCTGGTTGTCCTGGAACTCACTCTGTAGACCAGGCTGGCCTTAAACTCATAGAGAACTGTCTGTGTCTGCCTCTCGAGTGCTGGGATTAAAAGTGTGTACTACCACCTCTTGGCCTTTTCTTTTGGTGCCTTTTAAAAAACATTTTCATATGCATGGTGTTTTATATGCATGCCTCCACTCGTGTCTGTGTATGAGAGTGTCAAATCCCCTGGAACTGGAGTTATAGCCAGGTGTGAGCTGCCTTGTGAGGGCTGGGAATTGAACCTGGGTCCTCTGGAAGAGCAGCCACTGCCCCTGACTTCTAAGCCATCTCTCCAGCCCAAAACTTTTGATTATTATTTTCTAATTTATTGTATGTATATGAGTCTCTATCTGCATACAGAGCCTGAATGTCAGAAGAGGGAGATCCCATTACAGATGGTTGTGAGCCACCATCTGGTTGCTGAGACTTGAACTCAGGATCTCTGGGAGAGCAGCCTAAGCACTGAGCCATCTCTCCAGCCTCCCCACCCTGCACACACCATAGAGACAGATTCTATGTCAACTAGGCTGGTCTAGAATTCAGAGATCTGCCTACCTCCGGCTCTAGAATGCTAGGGTCACACACAACCTGCCTTTTAAATTTTTGTTATCAATGCAATCTCTGAGTTCAAGGCTAGCCTGTTCTACATAGCAAGTTCCAGAGCTACATGGCTTTCTCAGAAAACAAAACAAAACAAAATTTAAACTAGCCATTCAGATAAAAAATACAATGCAGAGAAAAAGAGAAAAATGCATAAATGACTTTGAGACAATGTCTTGCTGTACCTGTGCTGCCCAGGATGGCCCCACCAACAATCCCCTCCAGGGCAGCTGGGACTAGCGCACAGGGAGACTCTTGAGGGGACAGTGAGTCCTGCAGACCCTCTTTCAACCCCATGGAACCAGATGAGTTATTTAAGATTTCTGTCTAAAATAAAGGAGAAAGGAATTCCTGAAAAATATAAAAACCTATGCTCCGAGACTTCAGGCAGGGAGTCCTACAGTTCAAATTGTCTTTGATCTTCTCACCTTCCTGCCTCTACCTCCTCCCAAGTGCAGGAACTACATACACCAAGTATAAGAGCTAAAGTTAAACTTTCAATACATACATAAAAGCCTAGCTAAGTTCCAATAAAATATGAACACAGCTTTTAGACCAGAGGTGATTACAAGCCAGTTTTCAAACTGCTGGTTAGCAAATCAATGCTTAAGGGGGGAATGAGGGTGGTAGGCCAGCACCCATAAACCTCTGGATTCTATCACAACACCGAAAAGAGATAAAGACTGCACAAAAGGAGACGTACCTTAGTATACTCGGTGATTGCTTCAATCAGCGCGTACGTGGTTTGAGACAGAAAGGTAGAGGTGCTGTCTGTTACCAAAGACACAGCCCTCCTCATCAATGCTTCATTACTGAGAGACTGTGGCTCTGATTTCTGAAAGATAAACACTCACTCAGCTGCCAATCTACAGAGAGCTCAAGACGTACACTTCGTGGTCTCAGAAGACACCCCGATTTATACTTCTTTGGGAAACCATTCTTAGGCCTTGATGACTTAAGGTAGCACAGGGACACAGCTCAGAGTAAAGTCTATGTTCATTGTCTGTCCCAGAGAACAATGCACCTTACATAGCATAACTAATCTACGAAGCTACAATTCACTAGCTCTCTTGGTGTTAGATGCTGAAAATATAAAGACGTTTACTAATCCCGGCACTCGGGAGGCAGAGGCAGGCGGATCTCTGAGTTGGAGGCCAGCCTGGTCTACAGAGTGATTCCTAGGATAGCCAGGGATACACAGAGAAACCCTATCTCAAAAACTCAAACATTGGGGCTGGAAAGATGGCTCAGCAGTTAAGAGTACTGGCTGCTCTTCCGGAGGTCCTAAGTTCAGTTCTCAACAATCACAAGGTGGCTCACAACCATCTAAAACATGATCCAATGCCCTCTACTGTTCTGGCATTCAGGTTCTATATGCAGACAGAGCACTCATATACATAAAATCTTAAAATATATATAGTCTTTCCTCATTTTAGGAAACAGAACAAACACCTAGAAAACAGAATAATCAAGTATCAGGGAGCAGGGATTTTTGGAAGACCAAAAAACAATGGAACCTTACATAAAATTATGGGAATTTAGTCACTCTAAAAACTGACAACTGCAGTGATCCATCATCTAAATAAGTAACTCTTTCCTCTTGACAGAGACCTACCTCACTGTATCACAACCAATTGCTCTGATTTACTTACTGTCTTGGTTTAGCTGTGTGGAGTATGAGATCCCAGAGCAGCTGTTAAAGGCAGCATGACTATGAATGGTTTTCTGACCCAAGAATAATCAAGAACTTCATCACATCTGTATTTCAGCCAGACCTCAACTGAAGAGTTACCCAGAATGACAGCTCTGCTCATAGGAAACATTTTTTAATTTTATTTTTTTTTACTCACTCACTTTATATCCTGACCACTGCCCCTCTCCTCACCTCCTCCCAAAATCCTTCCCCCATCATCCCCCTGGGTACCCAACCCTGGGTCTTAAAGTCTCTTTAAGGCTAGGAGGGAAGCTAACTCTTGACACAGCATCTTGAAAATCTGAGAATAATAACATTAACTTTACAAAGTATTCTCACCCATGTCCACTGTGGTAGTATTACTACTCTTTATAGATAATGAAATCTATGTACAGAACAGTCATGTGACTTTCCTTCTAGGGAAATCCCTAGAAGATTTCCCTCAAAGCAAATCTCCTCCCAAGCCCGTGCTTTCTCATGTTCTACTGACCCAACATAGTGCCACACAGACTGTCATCAAACATCAAAACACACATCTCTCTAGTAGCCAGAACTCAGATGTCAATAGGATGTAACTTGGTACTGAAGAAGCTAGGACTAGAATGGCTGAGGTCCTTGAAGGAAGGAAATGAAAGCCTGGTTGGCATGAGAGGAATACAACTGGTTAGGTACCGCAGTGGAGGTAGAACTAGATGCAGTTAGCTCTGTAGCACATCACAGAGTCATGGAGCTCTGACAGCAGACCCACACTGCAGGACAGTGACTACAGTGGCTTTCATCCTGTGGCCCAGAACTGACTAGTAGCTGGGACTTAGAAAGCTGAAAGTGAAGAGAAGAGGACAAACTCGTGTCTGTGTGAGAGTGTCAGATCCCCAGGAATTGGAGTTACAGCCAGGTGTGAGCTGCCTTGTGAGGGCTGGGAATTGAACCTGGGTCCTCTGGAAGAGCAGCTACTGCTCCTGACTTCTAAGCCATCTCTCCAGCCCAAAACTTTTGATTATTATTTTCTAATTTATTGTATGTATATGAGTCTCTATCTGCATACAGAGCCTGAATGTCAGAAGAGGGAGATCCCATTACAGATGGTTGTGAGCCACCATCTGGTTGCTGAGACTTGAACTCAGGATCTCTGGGAGAGCAGCCTAAGCACTGAGCCATCTCTCCAGCCTCCCCACCTGGCACAAGTGCTGGGATTAAAGGAATGTGCAACTACCATCCAGGGTGTGTGTGTGTGTGTGTGTTTCGAGCATCTTTTTTGAGCATCTCAAGATATAACTAACCTAAGCTAGTCTGAAACTTGATTTTCCTGCCTTAGCCTTCCCCAGTGCTGGGATTATAGAAATGTACCACCACACTCAGCTTACATTTGTTTATTTTCTACCCTAATGTACGTTTTACAACAGTAAAAATTTGTATTTTCGGCCGGGTGTTGGTGGCGCACGCCTTTAATCCCAGCACTTGGGAGGCAGAGGCAGGTGGATTTCTGAGTTCGAGGCCAGCCTGGTCTACAGAGTGAGCTCCAGGACAGCCAGGACTACACAGAGAAACCCTGTCTTGAAAAACCAAAAAAAAAAAAAAAAAAAAAAAATTTGTATTTTCTCTCCCTCTTGCCTTCCCAGGGTATGGCACAAAAAGTAAAGTTTGCTGAATGAAAGGCTCCTGTCAACAGACTATCGTGTTCTTTGATTTCATCCTTCCATTTATGCAACTTTAAGTACTGTCTAGCCCATGTACTGGCTGGGTGGCCAGACTCTGATTCCTGGTTAACTCTGGCCTCACTTATTACACAGTTCTTCATTCCACTACTCATCCTATCCTCCCAGTGCTTATCCTCAAAAACAGGAGCGCTCTGCCATACAAGTTCCTCCTCAAGTCAGTCAGTCTAAACTGGTGGGATCTAAGATGGTTGCCAGCGACAGCCAAGCAACCTCTAACTTCCTTATAGTCACAAGAACAGTCACTGGATGCTCTCTCCAGTGCCAGGACAGTTGACAGTTACATCAGTGAAGACTAAACCATTAAAGAAGAAGAAAAACCATTAAAAAAGGAGGAAGAGGAGAAGAAGAAAGAAGTGGCATGTGAATTCCCAGGAAACAACCCCCATCCTCAGACACATGGCTATTCCTCCCTGTTCCTGCCTTACCCCCCCCCCCCTTGAATTCCTTTATGATGTATTTTAAACCTCTGGACCCTAAAAGGTTAAGAAGCTCATTTGCAAAGTTTGTCCCCTTCAGTTTTGGTAGAAGAATAACAGTCTACTTTCCAGTTCAACTGATGCTGTTTCAGGGCTGGTGGAGTGGGGGCAAAATCTGGGAAGAACGTTTTTTTCTACAACATGAGATAATGAATGAAAAAGGGAAATGTGCTCAGCTCAGAAGAAGCTGGTACAGTACAGTACGTGGTGGCATCAGGGAAGGTGGTACCTGTGAAAGGGGGGTAGAGTGTCCGATGCTCAGGAGTTCACTAAGATCTGGAAATAGTCTCTGGGTCAAGTCAGGGTCTGGATGGTCTTTCCCTGACCCCTTTACCCTACCATAGTCACATGACCGTCCCTTACCTGAGCAATAGGAACCGCACACAGTGCCACACCGAATCCAGTCAACATAGTTTTGTGCCATGGTTTTATCAATTCTGAGAAACAGCGTTTCTTAGAGTTAGCCGAGACAGGAAAACGCTGTCCGTACCTGGAAACATAAGTCAAAATGTAAAAAGCACGACTCAATCTGTAAAAGGCTCTTTGGTCTGCAGGAGTCTGGACCAAGTGGTCTTTCAGGAGTCAGAGGCGTGCGATCTGAGTTCCAGGCCAAAGCGCTTGGGCGCCTTCCACTAGGTGGAGAAGTGTAAAAGTTGCCTCAGCTGTTTAGCAACTTGACGCCATCATAAAACTCTCCTGTCCGCAGGCTCTGGCCTTGGGCCCGGGGCCCGGGTGTCTCCCACGGTCCCCACTAGCGCAGCGGGAGCCGGCAGCTGGAGAGCGCCGCTGGCACCCAGCGGCGGAGTTTGCTGGGACGTGTACTCTCTAACAACGCGCTGCCAGCCTACGCCTGCAGCCAACGCCGTGGCCCGTCTGTCCCTCAGTGTCCTGGGGGACTCGGAGCTGACTGGAGGCTCAACGGCCCCTTAAAGCCGGCCCCCGGCGTGGGAGGAGACCCACTTTCAGGAGTCCGTCTCGGATGAAGGACGGGGACGAAGGCGGGGGCCCTCTTCAAACTTCAGAAGGAGGCGGGACGCGGCAGCCCGCCGCCTGGGCCGACGCACTGGCCGGCACTGCGCGTCCCGCTCCTCTCCGCCGCTGCCCGCTCCCTGCTACCGCAACCATACCTGAACAGAGAGGTTACGCTCCGAGTCACCCAACTCCTCAGAGCCGCCATCCCGCGGCGGACGGACGCCGGACGCACGCGCCGGAAGTGACGCAGCATAGCAAGTAGAAGCGCGAGCGAGGCGGGGCCCAAAGAGCCCTGGGCTTCATGGTCACGCCCCCACGACAGGACGCAATTGCGATTGGACAGGCGGAGTGGGCGGGGCCAGAACACCAGGAAACGGCTTTAACGGTCGCACCTGGCTCTCAACCGCTCGGACTTCGGCGCAGGTCGCCGCAGGCCCCAGTGCACGGGTGCTGAGCGGGGTCGCGCGCCGTGACGCGGTCAGTGGGCTGGGGGCGCGCGGGGATGCTCCTGGAAAGGGGACTGTGCTCTTCCGCGAGGGGAAGCTCGGAGTCGGGGCGGGGCGGGGCGGGGCGGGCCGGGCCGGGCCGGGCCGGGCCGGGCCGGGCCAGGGCGCTGTCACTTCAGCACCAAGAAGTAGGTGGTCCAGCCGGCCAGCAGGAGCGCCCCGATGAGCACAGTGTAGCTGAGCAGCACGAAGGCGAGCAGCTCCCGCAGCAAGTGCAGCACGTGGATGGTGGACGAGGTCGGCATCGCCCTGCAGAGACCAGGAGCCTGAGCACGCGCAGGGTGCCTGCAGTGAACTGTACTCCTCCGGGGCCAAGGAAGCCCAAAGTGCTATTCTTCCCTACACTCAAAGTCTAAAGCAGTAGTTGCCCCCACTTCTCACTGGGACTTGAGCTCAAAAAAGGGAAGGAGCCCGATCTTTTCCAGTCCTGACTTTGCATTAGGCTCCAACCCGGCCATCTCTTCCCACCATCTCCTGCATTTTTAATGCAGCCGGTGCCGCTAATGGGCTAGTGGAGGACAGTTTTATTTTCCCTTCACTCAAGCTGCAGCCCTGTCTGTGGCCCTGCCTCATAGTGGAGGGGAAGCAGCAGGACATTGCTCATTCCCTCCGTCATTCTCCTGGCCTTGTCGATGGTAGATTTTAAGGAATTTTTGTTGTGTGTGCCCCAGCATGCTTGCCTAATGGCCAGTCAGGATTAAAACTGAAGGGTGTCAAGTGATGGGTACTAACTTGATCTAGTTCATATCTTTCCCGATTTTCCTTATGCACCCCACCCTTGCTAATTTCACCTCAGATGCTAAGAGTCACAAGCTAGCTCATCTTCACTGCTGCCTTGCCTAGCAGTTCCCCTCAATGGCAGCCTCTAGTTTCCCATTCTTCCCAGTTTACTTACTTGGCAAAGTTTCCACGACTCTTCCACCGCCACAGCTTCCTCAGCTTCTCTCTGGTCTGGTGAAAGTAGACTTGTGCGCACTCCAGTGATCTGGGCAGAGCCGAGAGGTCTTCAGGCAGCAGGAGCACTCAACAACTAGGTGTGGTCTAGCGACCAATTACAACCTCTGTGTGGTTTCTGAGCTCCCAGGGAGCTGCGCACAGGCAATCCCAGACCAGGCGGGGCATAAGCAACCCTGCTCGCCTGTCTACAGGATGAGGCATCAGCGGTTTCCAAGGCTCCTGACCCAGATGGGCTGAACAAGTGGTACGCTAGGGGGTATTTCAAGCCCCTTCTTGTCTTGCTTGTCTAAATACTCTACACGAGCTGTACTTCCAATACCGCTAATACTGAGAGCAGCCCAGTTAAGTCTGGGACCCGGCAGAACCGTTGCTCAGTCACTAAGACTATCTTAATAACAAAAAAGCTGCTGTTTTAAGAACGACAAGTGTGAACATGAGTATCTGTATGTGAGAACCAGAGACGATAGCCCCAGCGTGCTTGACCCTCATTTACAAAGTTTAGCAGTTTGTAAACTCATTACCCAGGCACCTTCCCCGTATAGCCACTTCCCAGTATAGCTACTTCCAAGTTCAACTACAAAAGGGAGGCACAGAAGAAGCCAGCTGGGAAAGCACAGAACACTTCCCCGTTCCCTGATGTAACATAGGAAAAGCAAGCAGACAGAGACAGCTTATTCTTCTGCTTATACTAGATTATGAAGACTATTTTTTGACCTCTGAAAAGCAGGCAGTGTGGCTGTCAACCCTTTTATAACATCATCATCCAGAAGCAAATAGTTCCCTAATTTAATCAGGATCTCTTATTATCAAATCATTGCCTGGGTGAAGCCTGGTCGAAAACAGGGGCAGGACATCTACACACAGCCCAGGAAGCCAGTGAGTAGTAATTGCTCCCCCAGAGGACTGGGCATCCGAACGGCTCCATGTCCTGCCTCATCACCAGAACGACAGGATGGCTGAGATGTATACCATCACCCTATAACCAGAGTGACAGATGGAAAGGCCAAGTTGTTCCAACAGGCCCCTCTTCCCTCCTCACTCATACTTCAAATGCCATCCCTCAAGGCAGCTATGCGTTTTATACTTCATAGCATCTACAAACCTGCAAACTGGGGTATTTTATAGCAGTAGATTAGCTGAAGGTAAGAAACAGGACATGGGAGCTGACAAGAGGGCTCAACAGGTAAAGGAGCTTGCTGCCAAGCCTGATGGCCCGAGTTCAATCCTCAGGACGCACATGGTGGAAGGAGAAAATAACTCTTTGAAAGCTGTCCTCTAGTTTCTACAAGTGTGAATGTGTATATCAATATATATATATGTATATGTCTTCATACATATAAACATACTATATGTGCACACTATATAAATAATAACTATATGGCATAAAATTCACATTAATCCATCTATAAATGATGAGAAATTTTATATACTACCCTTTCCTCCCACAGTCTGACAAGGTGTCCTCTATGCACCAGATCCTAAAGTGCTACTCACAACCTAGAGAGAACACTTTGCCCGAATTCCCGTGCTTTATCATCTCTTATCACAGTCCCTCTTCCCCTCGCTTCAGGTACTCAGTTCATTTTGCTGTTTCAAATTTTCTGGGCGTTAAACAAACGTTCAGCATCCTTGGCCATCAGGGAAATGCAAGTCAGAGTGACTCTGAGAGTCCATCTTACACCTTTCAGAATGGCTATGATCAAAACCACAAGTGACAGCTCACGCTGGCGAGGGTGTGGAGCAAGGAAGCACTCCTCCACTGCTGGTGGGAGTGCAAACCTGTAAGGCACTTAGGAAGTCAATATGGCTTCTCAAAAAAAATTGGAAATCAATCTACCACAAGACCCAACTATCCCACTTCTGGGCATATACCCAAAGGACACTCCATCCTATCTAAAGGACACTTGCTCGACTATGTTCACAGCAGCTTTATTTCTAACAGCCAGAAACTGGAAACAGCCTAGATGCTTCACAACCGAAGAATGGCTAAAGAAAGTGTGGTACATTTACACAATAGGGTATTACTCAGCTGCTAGAAAAAAACAATGACATCATAAAATCTGCAGGCAAATGGATGGAACTAGAACAAAATCATTCTGAGTGAACCCAGATCCAGAAAGACAACCATGGTATGTACTTACTTATAACTGAATATTAGCTGTAAAGTAAAAGACAATCATGTTATAGTCCACAGACCTAAGACACTAAGCAATGAGGAGGGATGGGGTGGGGGTGGGGCACAAGAATCTCCCTGGAAAGGGGAAATAGATTTCTTGGTGGATTAGGGGCATGTGGAGTTGGAAACAGGAGGGATCAGGTGCAGAGGAGGGAGAGAAAATACTCAAATGTCTGGAATTGGGGGCATTTCAGGGGTGAAACAGAAACAGTGCAATGAAAACCAATGGAATCTACAAGAGTAACTCTCGCAAAGACTCCCGGTGATGGGGAACACGGAGCCTGAACCAGCTATCTTCTGTAATTAGGCAAGCCCTCAAGTGGAGGGACTGGGACACCAACCCAGCCACAAAACCTTCAGCCTATAGTTTGCCCTGCTTGCAGAGTGTTCTGGGACTAGAGCCTAGCAGAATCAAAGAAACGAGAGATTTCATCCAGCAGCTGACTGAAGCAGACGCAGAGTCCCACAGCTGCACATTAGGGAGAGCTCAGGCAGCCTTCAGAGGAGGGGAGAAAGGATTGGAGGAGCCTGAGGGGTCAGGGGAATAGCACGAGAACATGGCCCACAGAATCAACTGACTGGGACTCATGGGGACTGGAAGAGATCAGGAGGCCTGTGGGGGCTTGACCTAGGTACCCTACATGTATGTCATGGACGAGTAGCTTGGTGCTCTTATGAGACTCCTCATAGCGGGAGCAGGGGCTGTTCCTGACTCACTTGCCTGCGCGCGGGACCTTTTTCTTTCTACTGGATTGCCTTGTTCAGCCTTGATGTGATGCTATGTGCCTGGTCTTATTGTAGCTTGCTATGCCATGTTTGGTTGATGTCTCTGGGAGGCCGGCTTTTTTTCTGAGGTGAGTTTTGTGTGTGTGTGGGGGGGGGGGGTTGTAGGAGGGAACAGGGGAGAGGGGAGGGAAGGTAGGGTGACTAGGGGAAGGGGGAACTGCGGCTGGGATGGAGTATATGAGAGAAGGATTAAAACAAAAATTCTGGGCATGTAAATCTTAGCACTTGGTATTTTGAAGCAGGATTCAACTCCAAGCCAGTCTGGGCTACATAGGAAGACCTTGACTCAACAACAGACATATTTTTGCTTGAATTCAAGTCCGCAGAATACACACATTTCCTCCTAGGGTCAAGCCAGCAGGGCTTTTTTTCTTTTTCTCCATGTGCTTCTGAGGATTAAGCCCAGGGCTGTGAGCATGCTAAGCACCACTACAGTTATACACATCCCTCTCCACCACATTTTTTTTTTTTTTGGACAAGGTCTCACTATTTAGCCCAGCTGGCCTTGAATTCTCAATCTTCCTGCCTTAGCCCGATAGTGGCAGTGAAGATGTGCCACCGTGTCCGTCTAGCTACCTTCTATGTACAACTGAGAACATAGCAGGCCAGCGTGCCCTGACAACCACAACCCATCTCTAGGGCAAGAGGAACTCGAGTGGAACAGAAGTGGAGGCCTGCCTAGTTCTTGATACATGTCCCAGTTTAATCTTCCCTCGACTACGTCCTTCTTGGTCTATAGCAGTCCATTAAAGTGCTCAGTTTTTAGATGTAAGGCAACGGAAGACTGTGTAAATTGAGACAGAAAACAGCACCTACACAGACGTCTTTAACTGGGACACCCAGTGCAGCAGAATGGCTCTCAGACTCAGGACAAGTCCAGACGTGGTGTAAACAATCCACCCTGTCTAAGAATAAGCCTTCCATTCCCACAGCCTTTCTCAGAGCACACTCTTAAGAGACAAAGGCAGCTTTG
Source organism: Grammomys surdaster (assembly GCF_004785775.1). Classification (NCBI taxonomy): domain Eukaryota; kingdom Metazoa; phylum Chordata; class Mammalia; order Rodentia; family Muridae; genus Grammomys; species Grammomys surdaster. Next base: position 12,877,193 of record NW_021604614.1, on the reverse strand, counting down.
AGTCCTAAGGGGACTTCCATCACAGGGCATAATGGATGATACCACCACTTTGTGTTTGAATACAGAGGAAGCAAGTGTGTGGTTTTCAAAAAGTCTGCTCGGTACATTTTTAGGAGCTGACCTTGCTAAACTCTGAGAAAGCAAATATAGACTCAGAAGCAAATGCAGACACAAGAGATTACAACTGAGTAGCTGTTCAGTGGACACTCAAGCCAAAGAGACTTGGACAGACTTGCCCTGAATCCCGAGAGTGGAAAACACTGAGAACAAAGTGGATTGCAGTTCCTGGCAGCTGAGACTAGCCATTGCTGGGCTCAAAGATAAAACTAGTCTCCCTGGAGCAACAAGAATTTGAAGAGAGTTTTCTAAGCCAAGAATGATTTCCCATATGGGAATGCCCCCCACGCCCGCCTGCCACTCCAAATACTGAATATCAAGGCTGAATTAACCTCACGAGAAACAAACATCATCTTTGCCATCCTTTATTCCTGGGTCTTCCTTTTAAATACACAATTCTGGTCACTTATAATGAGCAGTGTATTGTTCCTGATTCTACATGAAAAAGGCGAGTAGAAAACTATTAACCATAGGAATTGCACCTGGGCTAGGACTAGGACTGGCTGAGATAGGCTAGCTTTTCTGGAGACTTGGGTGAAGCCATCGACGTGGTCTCCCACTTGGCGCTCTTAACTCCTTCAATGCTGAGATGAGCAGGAGGCGGGCACTGTCACCAACATGCCTGCTCCTGCTCCCAGCTGTGCTTCACCCCCTGCAGCACTGGCGGGACTTCTCCATGTGTGACTGACACTGACCGCAGTGCACTTGGTCACCAGGCTAGGGACTGCCCAGCTGTGTATTTTCAGGCAAAAGGGATGTGTGGAGTTGAGTACAGCCAGAGGCCTAGAGAGGTGCCTGCGGCAGTTACCACAGAGACAGAGCTGCATGATACTGAAGGAACAGAAGACCTGCTCACGGAGGACATGGAGGAAAACAGAGGTCCCGGCAGGGGCGCCTACACTGGCGAGTCTCGGAAGTAACAACATGCACACTTAGAAGTGCCTTCGGACAGTTAGCTGGCAGAGGCTGCCTGGTACTCAGCTCACTCTTTATCAGCCCCTCCTGGGCAGAGAACTGCACAAATGCAGCTAACGCAGACAGCAGGAACGTCATTTCAAAATGATGAGAAGCCCCTTCAAGCTTCTCAGTTTTTCAGAAGGAAACGAAGCTTGCCTTAGGAATCACATCAGCCGAGACTGGAGACACAGATGTCTGCAGCAAAGAGTACACACTGGACAAGGCAGGCTTTGTATTCAACAAAAACCACTCTCCTGGGCATGGGATGTCTTCTAGAATATGCCACCGTGGATCAGTGGTCAGAATTCCGCTTCTATTTTCGTATTTATCCCCTCAGCTCTGCTTTTAATGCCTGTGCAGTCATGTGGCTGCTGGGGCTATCATCCCCACAGTCTTAACCATTTCCAGAAACTAATGAAGACTTTAAGCTTTAAAATTCCGAAACAGGATCTCCTTTATTTTTGGAAGGGAGGGCTTTTGCCTGGAACTTACTATGTAGCCCAGGTTATCCTCAAGCTTGGAGCCATCCTCCTGCCTCTGTCTCTTAAATGGAGGGATTATAGGTATAAGCCACCATGCTCAGCACATTGTCTCTTTATCCAGGTTGATCTTCCCTTCTTCAGGATTCAGAGCACAGAGAGGAGCGGGAAGGAACATGAGCCCAGAGCTTCCATCCTCCTGCTCCGGGCTTTACGTCCTTTAGGCAACACGTCCACAGAGGCCGCTCATTGTGTGGTCACTGTCACGTCTCCTCTGATCCCTAGAAAAGCTTTTCCATGAGAGACTCTATCCAGCTGTTTCCATTCATCAGTTTAGTGGTTGCAATGACATACTCCGTGCCTCCATCTTCCAGCTGGGAGAGAAAGCGCAGGGCGGCTATTTCAGCAAAGGTGACACCCCCGAGGAAAAATACCAGTGTGACTCGGTTTTCTCCTGGCTGGCCTAAAATGTAAACATTTCAGAATTCAAATATATGTAATACTGCTGCCTCTCAAAACGTTTTTTTTTTTTTTTTTTACATTTACAAGTATATAAAAGGGCTGTAGAGACGGCTCAGTGGCTAAGAATGTATAATGTTCTTGCAGAGGAGTGAATTTAACTCCCCAGCATCCACGGCAGGCAGCGCACAACTGCCTGCAGCTCTAGCTACAGCAGGCGCCTCTGACCTCTCGAGGCACATGCCTGCACACAGACAGACATACACACATAATAATCATAAAAATATTTAGAAAACAAAAAGAATAAAACGGTCAAGTGTATCTTAGTGCAGCTAGGTCATCGGCGGCCCGAGTCCTGAGATCTCAGTGTAGAGAGAGCAGGCTGCCTTCCCGAGGGCAAGCACAGCCCCGGGCTCACAATGCACATTAGCAACCAACTCCACGTTACGACTGTCTTTTACAAAGCAAGTGCACATCGTAAGTCACGTGAGTGGTATGCTGACTGGGGATGGACGATGCAACTCACGCTTCTTCTGCAGCCCGGTGGGCAGTGGCTGCCTTTCTTCAAAGTGGGGCCCTGGGAGAATGCGGAGAACCTCCTCGATGCTCCGCCAGCCCGGCCGGGAAAGGAGCTGAGCGAGTCGCACGCTGAGTGGAGCATAACCACTGTACACGTAGGATATGTCTGTGGGGTTCTGTCAACGGTAAAGAAGAAGGCACAGGACTGAGAGCCACCTGCGGTCCTTTGGTGACTGAAGTTGTAAGATAGGAGACAGAAACTCAAAATGCCTTGCCCGTGTCCTGCTCCAATCACCTCGTTCCCCCGGCACCCAGAGCTGCACTTTTTAAGTTTACTTTTATTTACGTGTATGGCTTGCACGTGTGTGCACGTAAGAATGCAAGTACCTGCAGAATCCAGAAGGTGCTGGACTTACAGGCGCTTGTGGACCACGTGATATGGGTGCTGGGAACAGAACTTGCATCCACTGGAAGAACAGCAAATGCTCTTAGCCACTGAGCCTTCTCTCTAGCCTGGTTTCACATTCTTCATTTGTTTGTTTGAGACAAGATCTCACTATGGAGTTTAGGCTAGTCTCAAATGTATGATGCTCCTGCCTCAGCTCAGGTTCTGGAGTGCTGGGATTATAGGTATGCACTTAGGAGACTGAGACTAAAGGATCATGAATTCAAGGTCACTTGCTACATAGGGAGTTAGAGGCTAGCCTAGTCTACAGTGAGTAAAACCCACCCCATACACACACACACACACACACACGCACACACACACAGAGGAAGATCAGTGCTACAATGTATGTTTGGTATGTGTGAGGCCTGGGTTTAATTTCTGGGACCAATAAACAAACAAACAAACAAACCCCCTTATTATGTAGCAATCAGAAAGAATCAGAATGGGGCACCAAGAAGGCTCTTAAGAGCCCTTGCTAGGCAGTAGGTGGTTTGCGAGGAAACAGATCAGAGCAGTGACGAGCTAACACACTGCCTGTGTAACACACACACTTAGCAGTATCACACACGTGATGAATGTAAAGCCAAGAGAAGCTCTGCAGACCAAGAACACAGCATATGGGTGGATGCCTCCTGGAGGGACTAAAACCTGGCCATGAGGGTGGCCTCTGTGAGGAGCAGGGCAGCTGTGGCAGCAACTGCTTCCCTTCTTGGAGCACAGCTGGCTGGTTCACATGTACTGGATGTTCCCGATGTCCCCACAGTTCTCCCAGGGACCTGTGTCCAGAGCCTGCAGGTGCTGTGCCAGCACTCACACGACTTCCATTTGGGCTGGGGCAATGGGAGGAACCATGGGACAACTGGAGAGGGGAGAGCAGCACGGGGTTTGATTTGTTTTGCCCTGCCCTCTGGTCTGTGTCACACATGGAGGCCAGAAGCCCTCAGCTGTACAGTTCTCTCTGGTTCCTGACGAGCTTCTCTAATAAGTCGTATTATCTGTCCTCCAGGCCTCAGCTGGTGTGAAGGTTGTTAATTGCAGAGTGGGCCTCTGAGCATGACTGATTACGTTAACTGAGGTGGGAAGGGTTCCTTGGCTAATAAGTGTGAAGACAGAGATGTGCGTGCCAGCAAGCACTCTCGGCTGCATCATCTCTCTGTTCCCTGTTGGGTGATAGGCCTGGCTCCCTCAAGCCCCACTGCTGTGGCTTCTCAGCTGTGACCATCTGAGGGTGGGAACTGAGAGATAACAGTTGGCGAGCGCCCCACACTGCATCCCCTCTTCCTAGCCTGCTCTGCTCGCGTCTTGATTGGTCTTAGACTACCCAAGCTGAGAGCACTCTGCCTGCTGCTGACCCGATGGACACAACACACATGCACTGCTTTGCAGAAGCAGAGATGATTTTTAGAAAGCAAAAAAGAGCTGGAAAGAAGGCTAAAGGAGTAAAGGGGGCTTGCTGCCAAGCTTGGCAGACTGAGTTCAAGTCCCAGAACTGACATGGTGGGAGGAGAGAACCAACTCCTGCAAGTGGTACACATATGCGCACATGCACACATGCACACATGAAAACTGTGAGGACACTTAGGAAGTGGGTCAGATGTGCAGACTAAGGTGTCTGCGATGTCTCAGTGAACTAGCCGAATCGAGAGCAGGAACGCATCTTACCTGTTCATTGACATCGTCCATCCAGAGGCGCAATGTTTTCCGAATTGTTGGGTAATTGTTCCTGCCCCCTGTCTGAGCCTTCAGCAGGCCGGCCTTCTCCAGGTTGTTCAACGTCAGGATGTGCTCATAGCCGTAGGTCTGAAGGAGAAGGCGTTTGACAGTAATGTCAGGTCAGGAAAGGGGCTCCTGCACATTTCCAAAGAGGAGCACTCCAAAAAAATCAACGTGGTTTGTACCCCAGGGCTCGTTAGCAAGGTGAGGCGCTGCGTGTGGAGAGCACTGGGCACAGGCCAGAGGGGCACTCACGCTGAGACTCTCGTCCACCCATATTAACCTGCTCTGTTTCAAGCTTGATTTAAGATTTTTACTTTAAAGTCAGTGTCTAAAACCAACCTGAACATTAAAGAAATCATATCCATATATAGTACATACTTAGCTCTCAAAGGCATACCTGCACACTGATAGGACCTCTAGACACATTTAGGAACAAAGTTAATAACAAAATATTGTACATAGAATTATATTTCTTTTTTTTATTTTTATTTTATTTATTTTTTATTTATTTTTGATTTTTTTCGAGACAGGGTTTCTTTGTGTAGCCCTGGCCATCCTGGAACTCACTCTGTAGACCAGGCTGGCCTCGAACTCAGAAATCCGCCTGCCTCTGCCTCCCAAGTGCTGGGATTAAAGGCATGTGCCACCACCGCCAGGCTAGAATTATATTTCTGTTTTTTAAAAGAGACAAGTATTGGCCGAGCCCTGTAGAATCCCTTCCCTTAGACTGCATGAGGTAGCTATTATTACATCCATCGGACAGAAATGTTGACTGACTGGCCAATGAGAACAGACCTCCATCTGCATGCAGCCATGCTAACCTTGAAGCACAAACTGACCTGAAATCTGTGTACATAAACATTCTGTGCTCAAAGATAAACGGGAGTCGGAGAGAAGCGAGCCACCGTGTGCCTGGGCGCATCTGAGGCAGGGAGGCTGGTTTGTCTGTGCACTCCTGCACTCCTGGAATCCTATGGAAACCTCTGTCCTTTGTGCAACTCAAATAAGATGAAAACAAAATCTATAAAAACTAACCATTGCCGGGCGGTGATAGCGCACGCCTTTAATGCCAGCACTTGGGAGGCAGAGGCAGGTGATTTCTGAGTTCGAGGCCAGCCTGGTCTACAGAGTGAGTTCCAGGACAGCCAGGGCTACACAGAGAAACCCTGTCTCGAAAAACCAAAAAAAAAAAAAAAAAACTAATCATGTATGAGCATGACTGGTAACAGCAAACAAGCACTGCCGGAGACACTCAAATAGAAGAATTATCTCTCAGACAGGGTCCCACTGAGCAACCACTGAGACCCGACTGCTTCTGCCTCCCAAGTACATGTGTGCAGCATGCTGCCAGTTCATGGCAGAATTTTGTTTTTTGTTTTTGGCTTCTCTGTGTAGCCCTGGCTGTCCTGGAACTTGCTCTGTAGACCAGGCTGGCCCTGAACTGTCAACTGCCTGTGATGGTGGGAAGCCAGACATCCATCAATCCCTGTGATGGTGGGAAGCCAGACATCAATCAACCAGGTTTTCTCACCGTTTCTCTGTTGTGTTCACCGTATCATCTGACCCAGTTGTAGCCCTGACTTCAGAAGCTTAAGCAACGTCATGACACAGTGTGCGCCTGTTTGTCGAGATGCAAAACGCTAAGGGGCGGGTAGATCTGCCTGCCTATGTCTCCTGAGTCCCCAGATTAAAGGAGTGTACCACCACCTCCTGGCCAAACAACAGGTTTTAAAAACAAAACAAGACAGTGTTCACACTAAAAAACAGCTGTGAAAAGGATACTTTCCTTCTCAGCAAATCAACCATCTTTAGTTTTCTACCTGGAGAATCTCCCGTTTGTAGTAGTCCAGCACCTTCTGCTTAAGCCCACTGTTGCACACGGACTGCAGGCAAACCAACCTCAGCACCTTGATGAGCGGATGCTTTTGGGCAATACAGTCCTCGATGTAATTGTTGACCTGGAAATGAAATACAAACAGACTAACTAGTCCGAGGAAGGACTTCAGATAATTTGCGGTCTCTCATATTTCCCCCAAGGTGGTGAGTGGGAGGATGACTCGCTTTCGAATTTCCTGCCTGCTGAGGTTTTTCCCCTTGTCACTATGCCCCACCCGACAGCCACCACCATAAGGTGGTGAGGACATTGCTGGGCAACCAAATGGCCTGCTCAGACACATCTACCTCTTGGACAACCAGCTTAGTGGCTGCCAGGTGTCTGGGGTTTATCTGACGTGGCCTACCTAAAACATACCACCGATTTACCTCGAATAAAATCATAGGAATGCTTTTTAAAAACAGAAACCTCTGCAAACTGAACAATTAACTTTAAAAAAAAAAAGATTTATCTATTGAATGTATGTGAATACACTGTAGCTGTCTTCAGACACACCAAAAGAGGGCATCCGATCCCATTATAGATAGTTGTAAGCCACTATGTGGTTGCTGGGTATTGAACTCAGGACCTCCGGTAGAACAGTCAGTGCTCTTAACTGCTGAGCCATCTCTCCAGCCCCAATTAACTATTTTTAATAGTGATGTACTTATGAAGAAATTACCTAACAGATTAAACAAACAAACAAGTCACCTGGGGTTTTGTGTTTTGAGATAGGGTCTCCTGTAACCCAGGTTGGACTCAAACTTGCTATGTAGCCAAAGCTGGCCTTAAATGCTTCTTCTATCTCTCAAGTGCTAGGATTATAAGCATACACCATCGCACCCAGGTGACTGGGATGTGTGTATGTGTTGTTATTTATTTTGGAGGGAGTACTGGGTCTGAATTCAAGATTTCTTTTTTTTTTTTTTTGGTTTTTTTGAGATAGGGTTTCTCTGTGTAACTGTCCTGGAACTTACTCTGTAGACCAGGCTGACCTCGAACTCAGAAATTCACCTTCCTCTGCCTCCCAAGTGCTGGGATTAAAGGCGTGTGCCACCACCGCCTGGCTCCAAGATTTCTTGTTATGTCCCGTAGGTGCTGTCTTATCAATATCCTACACCCAAACACACACACACACACACACACACACACACACACACACACACACACAGACACACAGTGCATACATGGAAACCAAGAGATCAGCCTGGTCTATATATCAAGTTCCAGGCCAGCCAGGGCTACATGGTGAGTTTCTGTCTCAACAACAACACAGACAACAGCACAGGGACATTAGCTGGCTCTACTCTTACAGCAATGAGTGTCAGCCCTGCTGTAGAGCGGCCCCACATACCTTATCAGTGTCTAGCCCGGACATGAACTCCTGCTCCACTGTCAGCTTATCAAAGAAATCTTCAGAAGCTAGAATGTAACCAGCAAATGCTTGTCTTAGAAATTCCACAGAGTCAGCTGACTTGAGCGCTGTGCTTCACACATGAGCAGGAGTAGGAACGAGGCACACAAACCCCAAACAGTAGAGACCCCGGAGCACAGAGTGTTCACTGCAGACGGCTCCTTCGAGGTCAGACCTTGTCGGGAACCTCAGTGACAGGGAGCACACACGTCCCCAGAGCACGGCCTCAGGCCACCAGGAGACAAGGCCTAACTTTCCAACACTAAACTACATTTCAGAGCAGATTCCTAATACTTGGTTCTGAACAAGCACTCCAGGTTCTACATCTCTGAGTCAGATGGATTCGCGTTCAGGTTAATATGCATCTTGTGAGGCTCTTTGTGACAATTCTGTAGGAAGTTTTTGTTCTTTTCTATTTCATTTTTAAAGACAGGATCTCATAGTGTAGCCCAGGCTGCCCTTGAATTTCATAGCAATTCTTATCTTTTGGCTCCACGAGCTCGAAAGCCATAAGAGGTCTTCAGATCCCCTGGAGATGGAGTTAAAGCCACTGTGTTGAGAAAGCAGTCCTTACTCACTTCTAACCCTGAGTCATCTCTCCAGAATGGCTCCTGGCTTTCTGTCTGCTTTGTGTATTTTGTGTGTTGGGTGGTTGGTGCTCAGACAAGGTTTCTCTGTGTAGCCCTGGCTAGCCTGAACGCTCTATGTAGGGTAGGCTGGTGTCAAACTCACAGAGATCCACCTCTGCCTCCTGACCACTGGGGATTAAAGGTGTGCGCCACCACAGCTGGCTTAGTCTGTTTCTAGGGTAAGGTTTAATGTAGCCCACTCAGGCTGGCCCTGGACTCTGGCCTTCAATGCCCCAGCACTGGTACTGCAGACAAGTGCTGCCCCATGAGGTACGCCCTCTACTGTCAGAGCTTTTTCCCCAGTTCATTTCTCTCTTTGAGTCTCACAATGTAGCTCAGGCTGTCCTTGAACTTATGGTTTTCCTGCCTCAGCCTCCCAAATGCTATCTAGTATTACAAGTGCTCTGCACAGTTCTCAAGGGGATCAAAACTAGAGTCCCGCTAAAATCCCAGAACATCACATAGTTTTAATTAAATAGTCCCTCACATTGAAAACCATTACTAAGAAACATGAAATGTTTCCGATCACCACCGGGGAATCTCCTGGATGAGTGCTTTTCTATTATTCTAGATAGCTTACCTGAAGATGAATAAATCAACTGAGTTAATCACAAATGTGGCATTTTTTAAAGATTTAGTTGTTACTCATGAGTACCTCAGTGTGTCTGTGTTTGGGTATGTGCGTGTGAGTGCAGGTGCCCTCAGAGGTCAGTGGGATCCCCTGGAGCGGAGTTAGAGGCAGCGGGGAGCTACCTGGTGCGGGGAGCTGGGAGCTGGACTAGGGTCTGCTGCAAGAGCAGCAGCTGCTCTTAACCACCGGGCTGTGTCTTCACCCTGGGCACAGGCTCCTGTTAACATTCATATACTTACTTAGTCAGGTACAATGGCACACACCTGTCACCCCATCCCTGGGGAGGTACAGTAAGGGATCAGGATTCATGGCAGACCTGGCTGTACATCAAGTTTAAGGCCAACCTGGCTCCACAGCCTCTACCTAACGAAATCCACAGGCTAACTACTACTGGGGCCCAGGCACGATGCTAACATGGAACCAACTGGAGGTGGCTCAGTGGTCAGCGCCTGCTTCACCTGCACAGTTTAATCCCTAACACCAACACAATAAAATAAATACATAAAAACACAGCCGACCCGTCACGGTCAGAACTACAGCAAAAGATACTTACTGGTGACGTCTTTGATCAACTCTGCAATCGAGGTGTGGTTGGCAAGCGATCCCCTGGCTGCCTGCATGTGGGGTAGCTGGGACACGAACTGCTTGATCTCCCCGACTGTCTTAGCGTTGTGTCGCTCCTGGAACAGAACAGGGGGCAGGGTCATGAGGTTGGGGAGCATCTCAGAGGGTGTTTCATCGACATCATCATGAAGGGGGAACACAAATCAAGCTAAACCCAGCTCTAAAATCACAGACAGGAGAAAAGCACGCACGGTAAGACGGTGCTGCTCTGTACTGGGACCCACGGGGAGGAAGGAGAGAGCTTCAAGCAGTTCTTCCATCTGCACGCATGCACACACACATGCAGACACACATGCAAATATGCATGCATGTATGTATGTATGTACGTATGTGTGTGTATATAATGTGCATGTATATGTAATATATGTGTATGTATATATGAATGTATGTATGTATAATATATATGTGTATATATAAATGTATGTATGCATGTATGTGTTTCAAGTAAGTAAAAAAGAAAAAAAGGTAAAGCCACCCTGGAAGCTGACAGTGTGTGTTGTCTACCCAGAGCTTCTCCAGAGAGAGAGTGCCTATTACTCTGTCTTTATACACACTGGTTCATACTGTATATATTTTGTGTGCAGCTGAGTATTAATGAAGGACAGAGTTAGGTACCTAATACAAACTCTCCCCAGCAGTCGAGAGGCAAAGACAGGCAGATCTCTGTGAGCCTGAGGGCAACCTAGTCCATATAGGATGTTCCCGGACAGCCAGGGTCACACTGTGAGGCTCTGACTCAAAAAACAAAAGCAACAAAAAAACCCCTAAACTTCTTAGTTTAAAAAAATGAGATTGGATGTGTGGTGGCGCTCGCCTTTAATCCCAACACTGGGGGCAGAGGCAGGAGGAGCTCGGTGACTCTGAGGCTAGCCTGCCCTACATAATGAGCTCCAGGACAGTCAGGGCTATGTGGAGAGACTCTGATTTAAAATAAAAAAAGAAGAGGAGGAGGAGAAGAGAAGGAAGAGGAGAAGGAAGAGGAGGAAGAGGAGGAGGAAGAGGAGGAGGAAGTGGTGGGGAGTGGGGTGTAGGATGCACGTGTATGACGCCAACACTTGGGAGATGAGGGGAGAAAGTTCTAGAGTATGAGGGGAGAAAGTTCTAGAGTATGAGGCCAGTGTGGGCTACACAGTAAGGTAGGTCCTGTCACAAAGACAAAACGAAACAAACTAGAACCCCACAAGGCTTGGGGCTGGAAGGCTCAGCAGGTAAGAATGGTTGCTGTACATGCCCCAGCATTGCGTACCTACAAGCCCAGCCCTGTGCAGGGTAGAGACAGGAGTATCTAGGTTGGGATTCAGTGAGACACCGTGTATCACGGGAATCAGGAGAATGACAGGACACTGACTGCTGGCCTCTGCATGCAGCAGAACACC
>NW_021604614.1:12802723-12865551 GCF_004785775.1 Grammomys surdaster | reverse complement strand
CTGTAGCGTGTTATAGACTGTCATCTCTGGTTTTTGTGCGCGAGGGAGAGAGTGTGGGAGAGAGAGGGAGAGAGAGTGAGAGGGGGAGTGAGGGAGAGGGAGAGGGAGAGAGAGAGGGAGAGAGGGTGAGAGAGAGAGAACTCTAAGATCTAAACATTTAAGTTCCGTTCAGAGGAACTAACCAATAGTTAGCAGAAAGTATCTAAGTCAGGCATGCCAGAGCTGACTTACAGCCCTTGTGAAGACAGAAGGACCAGAAGTTGAAGGTCGACCTTAGCCAGGAGACCATTTCAAAGATCAAAACTAAACAACAAAAATTTTCTGTGTAACTGAAACTAATCCCATCTGGCACTGAACATCAACTGTGAATCCAGCCCCTGAACAAAGTGAACCCTGATGATTATGAGAACTTATTTGGGGGTGGGGAGAGGGCAGATCAAGACAGGGTTTCTCTGTGTAGCCCTGACTGTCCTAGAACTCGCTCTGTAGACCAGGCTGGCCTTGAACTCAAGGATCTGCCTGCCTGTGCCTCCCAAGTGCTGGGATTAAAGGTGTGGCTACTACTGTTGCTACCGCCACCTGATGAGAACATTTCAATAATGTCGCCCAGAAGTGTCTTTAAAAATATGGAGTTAATTATACAGATAGAATCCCTAGGAAAGATAACATTTACAGCCACAGATACAACAACAAAAACATAAAAAAGCAGTTTTCAAACTCTCCCAGTTTCTATCTCTAGAGTCTAAACAGTTATTTTCTAAGTCTACAGAATCCCCACATTTCAACAAGCATGGACTGGCTGAAGACAGGAGGAGGCAGGAAGGTGGTGAGGAAGCTCTGGGCGGCAGGGGACTGTGATCTCATTATCATATCACACTTGTGGGGCTCCCCTGCCATGGCCTTGCTGGCCAGGCCTCAGCAGCTCGCCCTGGCTGTCTCTAGTGCAGCAGGTGTCCTCCCAGGGGAGGAGACAGGATTTAATAAAAGTCATGGGACTTGTTTATGAGAACACTCTCAAAACCCTACAAAGAGGAACACTTAGCACAGCACTGTCATTACAGGCCTGAGAAAAAACCAAGAAAGCCTAGGCTGGTGACATAGCTCAGAGGTAGAGCACTGTCAAGACTCTGGGTTCAATCCCCAATACCAGAAAAATAAATAAATAAATAACAAAATTTCTTAAAAAGAAAGAAAACCTTGGGTCCCTGTGAATCTGCAGTATTAAAATGAGACAAGTATATACTATAGCCCAACATTTTTTTTGTTGTTGTTGTTTTTGTTTTTTGAGACAGGGTTTCTCTGCCTCTCAAGTGCTGGATTCAAGTGGTATGCAGCCATGCCTGGCTCCATTGTTTTGAAACATACCCCTGCCATTCTGCATTGTATCTTACGTGGGGGGGGGGGGGGCTGTCTAAGTACTCACAAGTATAAAGTCAAAGTATCACTCCACTCTGAAAACAAAACAAAAACCGCTGAAGAAGCCCTAGGTCCAGATTATCAAATATTCAGCCAGGATTCAGCTCTCTACATAAAGTCATAAAGCATGGCACCTCCCTGGCATGCAGATCTGCCTTTGTCTTTAATAGGTGGTAAAATTCTGAGCACATCAAGGAATTGTTTTCTAACAAGGTTCCTTACGCTTTCTGAGTTTGGTTCATACCTGACTACATACTAAACATCTCAGGCAAACAAAAGTCTGAGCTGCAAAGAAGTGTTCCCGCAGTGTGGCCAGGAGCACCCTTCCCTCAGCATTCCCGGGTGGGAGCACCTTTCCCTCAGCATTGGCAGGATGGTAGCCAAGGCTCGCCTCACCTCAAAGGCTGCGGAGATGATCTTCGCCTTCTTGCTGAGCACGGAGCCCACGGCGTTGAAGTTCTTGTCTCGGATCTCAGCATACAGTTCCTCTGCAGAGTTGAGCTGAAGCTTCTTTGCCTCCGTGGGAAGGTCCTTCCCACCGCCGCCGCCCTGCTTCTTGGGTGCAAATTTCTCTGGAGGTAACTTCACATAACCTGAAGTTGGAGGGAACGTGTACTTGAGCAGTTACAGGAAGACCCACGGCTCACATGCCTGGGCACAAAATGTCTCCTGCAGCATACTGCAGAACAGCAGTTTCTTTGCTGTCAGCCACAAGCCTAGCAGTGACTGACTTCTGACTGTTAGAAGACAAGGGCACTCAGCTCTGGGTTTCACTCTTCATGGCCTGCACTCATTTGACAGCCCTAATTGTCTTTGTGGACAGACAGAGAAACCACCGCAGCAGTGAGTTTCTAAAAAGGAATCTCACCGGCATGGAGATGCCCCAGGTGAACCTAGCACTCAGAAGAGCTGCTGTGAGTTTGAGGCCAGCCTGCACCATACAGCAGCAAACAAGATAGAAAATTCTGGAGTGTTCATAGTAAGTAATAAAAGTGGTAGGGTTTTTAAAAGAAAGTAATTATTTTTATGTATAGGGATGTTTTGGCTGTATGTATGTTTGCATGCCATGTGCACGTGGTACCCAAGGAGATCAGAAGAGGATGCGAGATACCCTGAGTCTACAGTTATAGACAGTTAGGAGTCACCATGAGGATACTGGGAACCAAACCTGGATCCTGTAAGAACAGCCAGTGCTCTTAATCACTGAGCCATCTCTCCCAAGGCTTTTTAAAATGAAAGTTTTGTTTTAGTCTTACACACGCGTCCGCGCGCGCGCACACACACACACACACACACACAAAAGGAATGGTCAGAAACTTTGCCCCTGGGGTCAGATTTGCCCATTATTTACTTAGTCTGCATGGCAGAGTCTAGAGACTCCAGCTACAGTGTAACCTGCAGAAACCAAACGTTTACTTCCCAGTCCCCACCCTAAGTTCTGCCAGCTCTCCAGTTCCCTCTACAAAGGAGCAGCTGGCCTCATCTCCCACCTCTGTTCCTCCAGACCAACTCATCACTGCCACACCCAGATGTCCTCAGGAGGAGCTGGAGAGCTTCTGAAAGGAATGGGGACATGTACCAAGCTTCTTACAATGTAAATATGTAAACTCTGTATGGATTTGTTGTTGTTGTTTAACAATTATTGTGTGCACAACTTGTGGTCAGTTCTCTCCTTCCACCATGTGGGTCCCAGGGATCAAATGCAGCTTGTCAAGCTCGGTGTCAGTGGCTTTAGGAGCTGAGTCATCTTGCTGGCTGCATGATATTAACACCTTCTGACCCTTAAAAATCCTGCATCATAGCCGGGCGGTGGTGGTGCACGCCTTTAATCCCAGCACTTGGGAGGCAGGGGCAGGTGGATTTCTGAGTTCGAGACCAGCCTGGTCTACAGAGTGAGTTCCAGGACAGCCAGGGCTACACAGAGAAACCCTGTCTCAGAAAAAAAAAAAATCCTGCATCATAGAATCTGGGAAAGAAAGGTAACCTGATCTACAATAAAAAGTTATATGTATAGGTGCTTTTAAGGCCATGAAAGTAAAACGGCACAAATTCACCTAACCTAAATAACTCCTTAAACCTGTATGCACTATGGAAATTAGTATTCCATCCCTTGCGTGCTGAATATCCATTATTATACCAAATCCCACATGACGTCAAAGGCCAGCAAGATGGCTCAGTGGATGACCCAGGTTCAACCCGATACCTCATTGGTAGACAGAGAGAACCAATGCCGAGCTGTCCTCTGTCCTTACCTGTGGCAGTAAGACCATCTGTACAACTGGATTTCCAGTTTACCCTGAGAAATAAATTCTGCAAAGACAGAGACTTCCAAGAATGAATGCTATTGCTGGGGTTTGCACTACAGCAGGGGTGAGCCAGGTCACAGGGATGGGGAAAGGAAGGGGGAGCAAGTTATCTTTGCTCTGTTTTCCCCGTTTCTCCTTAATCAGCATTGGAGTCATGAAAACACACCATGAGGAGGCCGTGAGTCCACATGTGTGACTGCTGACTGCTATCCAGGCGGAACTCTTCTTCCAATTAAAAATGAGGTTAGGATACCATTTTAAGGAACAAATTAAATGAACAAACAAACAAACAGAAAAACCAAGACATACAATCATATCATTAAGTCTCTTGTAGAAACACTTCTTCCCTATCCTCAGCGGCCACTGTCCTGTTCCCCTGCCTCACACTCAGTGTCTTGATAAAAAGTACAGAATGCAAATTTACCACTGTGGCCACTTTATAGTTAACAATTCACAGGCGTTGGGTGCGTAGTTTTAAGGCTGCAGCAGTGAGCTGTAGACATTCTCACCCTAAGAGGAGCCAGCAGCAGCCCACCCCCCGCCTCCCAGGCTCTGTGGCCTCCATGTCTTTAAACAGCTGCAGCTCCAGAATGTCAAGAGGCCAGGCCAAGACATTTTGATATGTGGGATAAATCAAGACTATTACTAATTCCTCACATTTTAAATGCTAACAGAATCAAATATTATGATGGCCAAAACCTTACAAATAAAACATGCTGTGACCTCTGGCCTAACCATTCAATAAGCCCTGGTCTTCCAAGACCTCCACCTAGTGACCTGTATGTCCTGCGCAGTCACTGAGAATCTCGCCATCTGCACACTTCAACTCAAGACAAGCTAGCTGTCCCCAACTCCTGCGTTTGCCACAGTTTCTCCACTCCTGAACATCCATCTAAACGGTACACTTCCTTCCAGACCCACAACCTCTCCTATTCTCCACCAGCCACAGGGGGCTGTGGTGCCATGTGTGGCTAGCCTTGGCTCATGTGCAGCAGGCACAGCGGGCATGGAACAACTGGCCAGCCTGAGTCAGCAGTGTGGTCATCAGATGACTAGCCTTAGACCCACAAGACAAGTCAGCATTTTTTTTTTCAGCTGTGCTGACTTATATGCAAAGGAAACTTTCTAAATAACCATTGGGCGGGGTATGATGGTGACCATCTACAGCTGAAACTTCCAGCACTTGGAAGCTAAACCAAGAAGACCAGAGTTCATGGCCAGTCTGGGCTAGAAAGCAAGACTTTGTATCAAAATATAAAAAATCAGGGGCCAGTGAGAGGCCAATTGGTAAAAGTGCTTGTCGCCAAGCCCGATGACCCGAGTCCAGTCCCTAGAACCCACATGGTGGAAGGAGAGAACCAACTCCCGAAAGTTGTCCTCTGACCTTCATATATTCATGGTAGGTGCCCATGTACGTGCATGTGTGTGCATACACACACAATAAATAAATAATGTAGAGAAAACTTTAAATAAGGTTAGTATGACCAAAATATATCATATACATGTATGAAATGACACGTCAAAGAACAAATTAAGAATATTTTTTAAAGATAGTAAATAAGGTAGGTGTGGTGGCACACACCTTTAATCTCAGTTCTTGGGAGACAGAGGCCAGCCTGGTCCACACAGTGAGACTTGGTCTCAAAACAAATAAACAAATACAAGAGAAGCATCGCCTCCGGAGGCCTCACCCTTTCAGCCACGTCCCTCTCCTGCGTGTTAGCTCGTCATGCAACACTGCCCGTCAGCGACACACACAGAGACGGCCATAGCTTATAATGGGAACACACTGGCCGTATAGTCTCTCAGACTTCACAGCTGCCACTTTCATGGCTCCACAATATTGTATAATGCTCTCAACCATTCCAACTATTTAAAGCACAACACTTCCTCGGCTTTTCTGGAATGGTGATTCCTCAAGGGACATTCTTGGAATTGTTGCTGGAATTAATAACTTTATATGCTGGAAACTTACTTCCAAAAAAAATTTTTTTTTATCACTCTCTTCTGTCAAACCATCAATAGATATTGGATCTTTAGCTGATCAGTGGAGGTGCACACCTTAATCCCCAGCACTGAGGCAAAGGCAGGGAGAACTCTTAAGTTTGAGGCCAGCCTGGTCTACAGAGTGAGTTCCAGAACAGCCAGGACTATGCAGAGAAGGAAGAAAAAAAGAAAATAAGTTGGATCTTTAGTGAGGTGTGATAGCTCAAACCTTAATGTAACCACAACATGAGGGAGGCAAAGGCCAGCCTGAGCTATATGGTAAATTCCGTGTTAGCTTGGGCTATGAACACTGTTTCAAAACCCAAGGGGCAAGGGTTTGAGGGGAGGAAAAAAGAAAAGTAGAACCCCTGGGCCTTTACATTCATACAATACTCAAGAAGGGACCCTGAAGCCTCAGCCTCCACACAGTGGACACTTTTACCCTAACAGCGACCAGTGACAGCGCAGATGTCAGCTCACTCACTGTTCTGAATGCCATAAATCTCATCGATGAGGCCCTCGTACGTGAGCTGGGAGGCGAGCGGCGTCAGCAGATCCACATTGCGATCAAGCAGCAGGAGGTTATCAAACACGGGGAACACTGAGTTTTGGCTTCCCGGGAACTCCCTCTTCATCCTGACCATCATGTTGGCCACTTGCTGGAAACAGAACACGGCATCAGGTGAAGACTCCTGGAAACTGGCAGAGTTTAAGCCTCTGCTACAAAGAAAACAGTAATCCAAAGGTAAAAATGGAAAAGCAGCCAGGGCCAGACTGATAATGAAACAAATGGCTAACAAAAAGTACCCACAGTTAACCACCCTCCATTTCAGCCAACAGTGGCCACCCCGCCCGCCCCAGACAGAGCCGGTGCCTGCTACATGACTACATGAGGCGGCTGTGTTCTACAATCCCTAGAGATGGTGCAGTAGCCAGCGCTGAGCCAGTCTTCCCAAGAGAAATACAGGTACCTATGAACTTAAGATTTTGTTATTTTGGGGCAGGAGAGATGGCTTAGTGGTTAAGAGCATGTACTGTTCTTGCAGACAGCCTAGGTTCAATTCCCAGCTCCCACCTCCAATAGCTTACAACCAAGTGTAAGTCCAGGATAAGGAACCCACCTGCACACTCTCTGCCCTCCGTGGGTACCTGCACATAAACTCACAAGATGCATAGAAAGAAAAGAAATTAAAAATTTAGCCCTTTTTATTTACATGTATGCATCTGTCTGGGAATGGCTTTGTGCTACGAGTGAAATGCCCAGCTTGGATTTAAGAGGGCATCATGTTCCCCGAGTCTGGAATTACAGGAGGTTGTTGCCAGATGTCGTTGCTGGGAACTGAACTCAGGACCTCTGGAAGAGCAGGAAGTGCTCTTAACCACTGAGCCATCACTCCAGCCCCTAGTCACAGATTCTGTCCACAAATCAATATTAAACCTTGTGTCCTGTTTTGTGTTTAGTCAGCTGATCCGTTACTGAAGGCTAGGCTGAGGTGATGCACACCTTTGATCCCAGCATTCAAGAGGCAGCGGCAGGGGAATCTCTAAGTTTGAGACCAGTCTGGTCTACAGAGGGAGTTCCAAGATAGCCAGGGCTACACAGGGAAACTGCCTCAAAAAAACCACTCATTCAAACAGGACTCGCAGCCAAGAGCTCTGGGACTCTGGCCCTGATAAAACTTACCTAAGTCACACTACACATCAGAATACATTTTAAACAGCAGAGTCACCAGACGAGTGCACAAGTGTGAACAGCCTGCCTCTGAGCAGACTGTGAACAAGACACTTGTGACCTTGGTCACCACAGTGGGCATGTTACCAAGCCCTGAGTACTGGCTGTGTGATGAGTGACCTGTGAACTGCAGGGACGAGATGAAGTCCTCAACACAGAAGCCTGGGTAAGGAGCTCTCAACATGGATACACAAGAAGTCAAGGGGTGTTGAGGGCCATCAGGGGATCGGCTGTGTCTCTCAAGTTTCCCCCTTTAGCCCCTATTTTGGATCAAACCAGAAAACAGTGGGTTCTTACCCGAGCACACTCCCCTTTTCCAAAGATCTGGGGGATAGTTCCATACAGCGCCTGCAGGGTCATCAGCCCCTTGGCTGCGTGGTACAGGCTTGTCTGGTCGCCTTCCAGGTAGCACTCCTGTGGAGACAAAGACAGCTTCTACAGACCACCGTCATGATCATTAACTGTTTTACAATCACCACCATTTACAAGTCAAAATGGTGGCTTGTACAAGCATCCTGGGCCCAGCCTGCACTACATGACACCCCCTATGAGACAGGCAATAGATAAAGATGAAAAACATGAAAGGGAAAAAGTCAAAATGGTTCTCTTTTGTAGACCAGTTCTGGTGGCACGTATCTTTAATCCCAGAACTCTGGAAGAGAGGCAAGTAGATCTCTGTGTGTTCAAGGCCAGCCTGGTCTATACAGCATTTCAAGCCAGCCAAGGATACATAGTGAAATCTTGTCTCAAAAAAAAGGTACCTTTTGTCCCAACATCCCCACTGCTATTACCTTGGGGTCTCTTCAGTTTCAAAAGCCAGGAGCAGTATGACAGTGAGAGCCCAGGGGCTGAGGAAGGGGGGCAGGTTATGATCACCACAGTGGGGCTGTCTCAGCAAACACAAGAATTTATGCTTCACACTGGAAGCCTCGTCCCAGACTAGTCTCGGACAGATGTTTATGACTCTTTCTTTCCCAGCACAACAGCCCGGGACAAGGATGCCATGAGCCGTGTGCTCTGGAACACTTCCAGAGGAGAGAATGACAAGTCACGGTTCCCTCCATCTTAAGAAGCTGTAGTACTAAAGTGACTGTCCTATAATGCTAGTTTTTAAAAAGATTTCCCAGCTAATGAGAGTGGTTTATTTTGTTTTGTTTTTCAAGACAAAGTTTTTCTGGGTAGTTCTGGCTATCCTGGAACTCATTCTGTGGACCAGGGTGGCCTTGAACTCAGATCCAGCTGCCTCTGCTTCTGAAGTCCTGGGATTCAAGGAGTTTGCTGTCAAACTTGGCATGACAGATTTTTTTTTTCCCCTTCTTGTTTTGGTAGTTCTGGGAATCAAACCCAGGGCCTCGAGCATACTGTTCCACTTCTGAGTTAGTTACATCCTCAGCAACAACAGATTTAACCTTGAATGGTGGTCATACTGGCCACTCTCTAGAAACAGAACACTGGGTCAGCTGGGGCCTTGTTGATCACAACAGCCAGTAAGGGAACCCTACGCACTGACGGCCCACTCCTTCCACAGGGAATCCCACATGACATTTAAAGCTACAGGACGTTTTAGGACGAATGCTACTACACATTAATATTTAAAAGCTCATATTTTTGGGCCCTAACTTGCTCACCCACACAACAGAAGCCCTTATAGTTTCTACTAGGTTGGCTGCCTTTAGATGCTCTGGTTTTAGTTACTAAAATGAACACAATCACACTATGTGCTGGCACTGGACATTCAGTGGAGTAAGCCCGGTCTCACACTCAGCTCAGAACTGGGGTTGGCGGTAACAACAGGCACACCTCTCAATTCTAAAGCCCAGGGGACACAGAGAGGGAATGTTGTATGTGCTGTGAGTGGGGGCTACAGAAAGCCTGTCTGAAAAAGAAATTAAAACCGTTCTTAAAACCCAGTAAAACTAAAGAATCAGAGAGAGAGAAAGAGAGAGAGAGAGAGAAACAGAGACAGAGAGACAGACACAGAAACAGACACAGACAGACACAGACACCGACACCTGTATGACTTCTGCAAAGAGATCTGAGACCTGGGAAAAGTGGCCTCCTCATCCCTCTGTGCCAAAAATCACCATGTAAATGACTTACATTTACAGAATTATTGAGGAGGCGGTTAGGACAAAGTTGAGACAGGGTCTCACTATACTCCTGGCTATCCTGGAATTCACTATACAGATCAGGCAAAGAGGTCCACCTGGATCTGTCTCCCGAGTGTTAAGATCAAAAGCGTGTACCACTGTGCTCAGCCATTACAAAACTTTCAAATTACTGTTTTATTTATATTTTGTTTGATATTGGTTTGTTTGCTTGTTTTTTGTTTTGTTTTGTTTTTTTGAGGTTTCCCTATGGTGGTCAGGCTAGCCTCACCCTTCCAGTTCTTCTATCTCAGCTTCCTAAGTGGCGGAACTGTAGGTGTTTAATTGAAGACTTTGAAGGTGTGAATCTGGTGTTGAAGAGAGTTCTAGTGGGTAAGAGGACTGACGCTTTTCTAGAGGGCCTGGGTTCAATACAGCAGCTCAAAATCATGTGTAACACTGACCTCCTCTTTTGGTCTCTCTGGACACCAGAAACACTTGTGCACACATACACATGAAGAAATACTTGTGGTGCACACACACACATGCAGAAACACTTCTGGTGCACACACACATACATTTAGACAAAATACCATAACACATAAAATAGCAACCCCAGAAAGAATCAAAAACAAAGGAAAAATCCTTAAAAATAAAAAATAAACAAGTAAATTTTACAGTATGTACATGACATTAAAGCTAACATATTATATAAAGAATTCCTAGAAAACAAAATATGGGAGCTAGCCAGGTGTGGTAATAGACATCTGCACTTCCAGATGGGAATTAGAAGCAGGAGGATCAGGAGTTCAAGGCCAGCCTGGGCTACGTGAGACCTTGTCCGAAAATAACAAAATAGATTTGATTCAAATACACTATACCTGTGAATAAATATTATATAAGATATTAAAAACAAACAACCAAAAAAAAAAAAAAGGGAGCCAGCATTGCCATAATCTGAGCACTTAGGAAGCTGAGGTGGAGGACGGCAGAGGAGACGACCACAGACAACATGACCACAGAACAAGGCCACGCCTTTAAAAAGTGGGGTTGGGGTGGGGAGGAGCTGTCTGGAGAGAAGGCTCAGCGGTTGAGAGCTCTTGATGTGTAAGTGAAGTACTAGAGTTCAAATTGACTCACACATGCACGCACACACACACACGAGTCAGGTGTGGTTGGACAGGCAGTTGTGTAACCCCAGAGCTGGGGAAGCAGATGAGAGGATGTCTGAAGCTGTTAGCCACCCTGTCTCAAGGGAATAAGGTAGAGAGTGACAGTTTGTGATGTCCTCTTTTGCACACGCCATATACACAAAAAAGGAAGGGACGAGAAAGAGGAGAACTGGGCAGAAAGACACAAGCAAGCAATTTGGCAAGGAGAGCCATCCGACAGGCTTGCACACGGGCCTCCCCTCCATAGACCACAGATGCGAATGGAAGCAGCAGCGTGACACTTCCAGCAATGAACCCCCAGATCAAAGTCTGCTGCCGTCCTGGTGGCACTCAGCTTTAACCCCAGCACTCCGGAAGCAGAGGCTCTCTGAGTTCCAGATTAGGCCAGTCCACACAGTGAGACCTTGTCTTAAAAAAAAAAACACGTAAGAGTTTGATGTAGGAAAACTTACTTTGAAAGCGCCCTCTGACTCCATGGATAAGAGGTCCCCATCAAATGGAATGAGATCTAAACTGTACTCCTCTCGATGGATAAAGGATCCCAAAACACCCAGGTCCTTCAGCCGCTGCTCACACAGTAGGCTCCGTCGAGGAACAAACAAAATATGGAAATCCCTGGTAGGACCACGCCTGTCCTCGCTGCAAAGGAAGTAATCATGATTAGCTTATGTGCTCCCTGGGGTCAGAGGCTGCTTTTCTCATTGCACCCCTATGACCTGGCAGACACCAAACACTGCTTATGTAAACACATGAAGACAGACTCTCAAGGGGCTGCAGGGATGGCTCAGAGGTTAAGAGCACTGACTGCTCTTCCAGAGGTTACCAGTTTGGTTCCCAGCTCTCACGTGGCAACTCACAACTGTCTACAATTCCAGTTCCAGGGTATTCAGCACCCACTTCTGGGCTCCAAAGGCACCACAGTACGTATACATGTATTCAGGCAAATGCTTGTACACATAAAACAAAAATAAATAAATCTTTAAAAAAAAAAAGCGCCACTCTCATACCCAAGTTGTTAACAAAACTTTGATTCTGGAAACCACATCACATGACTGACAGACACACACACAGACAGACAGACAGACAGACACACACACACACACACACACACACACAAAACCAGATCTTACACAGCACCATCTGTGGTTTTGGAAAACAAATGCCCCTTTAACCAAACCAGTTTACCACCACAGTCTTGTACTAAAAAGAGAACCTAGTGTCCTTGTTTGTGGACTTCCAAGGACAGCCATATGCAGTAAGGTTTTCAGGGGCCCCATTAATCACTGTACCAGAGTGTTCCTTTATAGAGTGGATTCTACATTAACTTACTTTGATTCCACAGTTCTGACTTGTTTGCTTATGGAACTCAAGCACACTACAGCTGGCATTTTGAAATCAATAGCCATCAGAGGTTTTCATGTGGTGTTTTTAAGGCAGGGTTCTCTCTGCTGACACAGGTTGGAAGTGTTAGCCATCCTCGGAGGGTGAAGTTATTTCCCTCAAGCTATTCAGAGCACTCTCACGAGTCTTCCACCCCGCTGCTAACATTCTGCCATGTCTGGTCCCACTTTTCCAAACGATGGCCGTCCAACACTCTGACAAGAGGGTGATCCGAGACGAAGGTGCTCGGAACATTAAAGTCTTTATGAAGACAGCTGGGGAGGAAGGGTTCAGCAGGGAAAAGCACCTACACCAAACCTGCGTGCAATCCCTGGGACCTTCACAGGAGGACAGTACCCACTCCTACTAGTCGTCTTCTGACCTCCACACAGGCACACACCATTCCTCCAAAATAAATAAACAAACAAAAAAATATAAAGAAACAAACAAACCCTTAAAGCCCAACGTCTTTAGAACCACAAAACTCTGAAGTACCTGAGTACATTCTCAGCAATTATATCCATCAATTCTAGCCTGGGTCTGACCAAAAAAATGATATTCTTGACATCAGCTGCTGGCAAACGATTTCCTTTAAGTGTGAACATTTTTTCCACTTCATGTTCCTAGGGAAACGCACACAAAAGACTAGTAAAACCCCTGCACTCTGTCTTCTTCAGATTTGTAAGTAATTCATAGTCCCAACCAAACACATGAAGGACCAGGCTGCAAGATAAAGCCATTGTTTCTGTATCATCAGGCAAACCATTCTGACACAGCATACCCGACAGGCACTACGTCACAGTCACACAAGACAGTGCTTGTATGCAAGATAGTTTTGTTTCTGTTTTTTTCTGCATCATGCTGGACATCAATTTCAGCACCTCGTACATACTAGGCAAGCACACTCCCACTGGGCAGCACCCTCTATGCAGAATGTTAATCATGTATTAATACCAGTGTTTGTACAGCTCAGATAGCTTTGCAAGTGATTATTCAGGAAGGTATGTTAGAATCCCATTACCAGGACTAGGTTCGACTAATTATTAATTCCTGAACAAATCCCACACAGCATATTACCTTTAGTAGTGAGTACTGTGCAATCAGTCCAAATGGTCCCGTTAAGTATTCATCCCACACTATTGCCTATAAGAGGGGAGAAACACACAGAGATTCCAACAATAGCAACAGAAAATGCCAGTCATACATAGTAAGAATATATTTCTTTCTTTCTTTCTTTCTTTCTTTCTTTCTTTCTTTCTTTCTTTCTTTCTTTTTTTTTTTTTGAGACAAGGTTTCTCTGTATAGCCCTGGCTGTCCTGGAACTCACTCTGTAGACCAGGCTGGCCTCAAACTCAGAAATCTGCCTGCCTCTGCCTCCCAAGTGCTGGGATTAAAGGCGTGCACCACCACCGCCCAAGAATATATTTCTTTTAAGGTTTATTTTTCCCTGCCCTACCCTCATTTTATTTTAATTATGTATAGTTGTATGTGTCCGGGCTGGAGAGATGGCTCAGAGGTTAAGAGCACTGACTGCTCTTCCAGAGGTCCTGAGTTCAATTCCCAGCAACCACATGGTGGCTCACAACCATCCGTAATGAGATTGGATGCCCTCTTCTGGTGTGTCTGAAGACAGCTACAGTGTACTCATAAATAAAATAAATAAATAAATCTTTAGTTGTATGTGTCTGTGCGTAGGTATGTGCATGTGGGTGCAGTTCCCCTCAGAGGTCAGACCAGTCAGATCTCCATGGATCTCCATGGGCAGTTATCAGTTGCCCACTGTAGGCGCTAGAAACCACACTGGGCTCCTCTGGAAGAGCACCACTCTCTCTTCACCGCTAAGCCATCTTTCCAGCTCCAAGAAATATTCTCCTAAATTTGGAGTCAAGATTTTTACAGGCTCTGGTCACACATTCACATCCTACGGGTCAAAAAGAATGTTTCATGAAGGAGAAGATTTGATGACACTGGCATCAGAGATCCCTGCTTCCTCCAGGAGAAACACTTTGTAAACCTATAATACACAATACACCTACAATACCTACAATACCACAATACCTACAATACCACAGTCATAATACTGATCCACACAATCTATTATATCTATCTGATTTCAACATCATTTTCGGTTTAATATGGGTCCCCGTGATTTAATCTGCCTTTCTGACGCAATGCAGCAAGCAACCACCTTAGTTAGAGCTATATTTCCAAAACTGCTCCTGATTTGTTTTTCTCTTCAGATTAGAACTTCCAATTCCTGGTAGGGGAATGGGGCACAACTAATAAATCTCCAAATAGAAGAAGAAATGCTTAAAAGAAAACCTCACAGCAAACGATGGCTCATGTCTGTAATGCCAGCACTTGGTAGGCTGAGGCAGGAGAAAGGAGGAGAGCTGGAAGTCAACCTGGGTTAACAGTCTATACAGTCAAAAATAAAATGGGAGAGCCGCACACAATCCTTTAATTCCGGCACTCAGAGGAAGTGACAGGTAGATCTCGGTGAGTTCGAGGCCAGCCAGGACTACACAGCGATACTGTCTCAAACTAACACTGAGAGGAAAAAATAAAGGAAGGAAATTCTATGAAGTCCCCGATCTAGTCCCCCTCCCTTGTAAGCTGGGTGCTTTAATAGACAAAATGATCCATGTTGAAGACCAAGTGAAAGTTTGAAGTGACAGCTTGTCTCCCGCAAGCTGAATGCAGAGGGCTGCGGGCGTGAGTGCTTCCAGACTGAAAAGGACTACAGGGGACAGCTCGGGGCCGGGGGGCCGGGAGCGGACTCTGCTGTCAAAGACCGGCGGCCTGGTCGTCCCCCAGGGCCTCGCAGAGTTCCGCCGGGCCGGACGTGGCGGTGCCGAGCCCCGTCCCTCACCTTGCTCCCAGCGCACTTGTCCAGAAACTCGCGCAGCTCCCGACGCACCGCCTCGCGCAGCACGTTCAGGTTCACTCGCCCATACGACAGGTGCGCCGCCATCTTGCCCCAACCCGCATTTCCTAGACGCGGTCTGGGTCACGTGACGGGCAGTTCACGTGATTCGAGTCGCTGACGCGTGTTCAACGAGAAAGGTGGATTCCGGCGACGCGCCTTCAAAGTCCTAGTGCGCATGCGAGGAGGCTTCCCCCCGCCCCGCCCCTTTCTGAACTATTTTCCCACCGTGCCTAGGAATGGTGGGTTCTGAAAACTGCGTCCTAAGCATGGAAATGAGTTGTTACTTGTCGCGTTTAAAAGCACCACCCTTCTGTCTTCGCAACTAGAATAGTGGTGCAAAGTGGCGATTGAGGCCAAATTACAAAATGCACCTTACTACATCCAGTAAGTGATTAAACAGCTTATCTCTGTAAGAGAGAGAGAGAGAGAGAGAGAGAGAGAGAGGGTGAGAGAGGGGGGGGGAGGGAGGGAGGGGGGGAGGGAGAGAGGGAGAGAGGGAGAGAGGGAGAGAGGGAGAGAGGGAGAGAGGGAGAGAGGGAGGAGAGAGAAAAGCAGGCTTATCTCTGTAAGTTCGAGGCCAGCCTGGTTAACATAGCGAGTTCCAGGACAACCAGGGCTACACAGTGAGGCCTGTCTCCACATAAACAGCAAATGGACTGGAGAGATGGTCCAGCAGTTAAGAGGACTTGATAATTTCCAGAGGATCAGGTTCCCAGCATCCACGTGGTAGCTCATGATCATCTGTAACTCCGGTTCCAGGGGATCTAGTACCCCTTTCCAGCCTACGAGGGCACAGCACAGTGCTGATATATACATTCAGGGAAACACATTTTTAAAAATAAAAGAAAGAGATGGCTTAGTGGAAACACCAAACTGCCTGTAACTCTAGTTCCAAATCCTCTAATGCCCACTTCTGACCTCAATGGACTCCTGTTCATACACACACACACTCACACACACGCACACACACACACACGCACTTTATTTTTAAATTTACTTATTTTGTGTAACAGCATTTTGTCAAACCCAGGGGGTCTCTGCAAAGGCAGCTCTCCAGTCCCCACCATCACCTCAAGTTAATAATACTAAAGTTGAGAATAATATTCTATTGCAGGGTATTATTTACAATGTTTTTTTTTTTCGAAACAATTGTGTGGGGAGGCAATCATTTAGTAGATATTCAAAGGTGAGCACTCAGGTAGCTAACCTAACAGTTTTGAGAGTTTCTAAAGAGTTGCTGATTACTAATCAGAGACAGAGTAGCACAGGCCTATAATCCCAGCACTTGGGAAGTAGAAGACGAGGACAGTTCTGGGCCTGTCTGGTCTACATAGTAAGCCCTTATCTCAAAGTCAAGGTCTGGGGATATAACTCAACGGCACAGTGCTTGCTAGGGCCTTTGGTTTGACCCCAGTCACTGAAAAAAAAAAAAAAGTAAACGGAATCATATATTGCTGTAACCAGAATACTGAAGCTTATGTTTCCTGTTCTCATAAGAGCCAATAAAAAGGGACAAGAATAAATTATTTAAAACTTACTTTTAGGGCCTAGAGAGATGGCTCAGTGGTTAAGAGCACTGACTGCTCTTCCAGAGGTCCTGAGTTCAATTCTTAGCAACCACATGGTGGCTCATGACCATCTATAATGGGATTGAATGCCCTGTTCTGGTGTGTCTAAAGACAGCTACAGTGTACTCACATACATAAAATAAATAATAAATCTTTTTTTAAAAACTTACTTATTTTTAATTATGTGTAGGTGTCTGTGTTTGTCTGCATGTAACTCACATGTGCTCATGAGCACAAACTCTGGAAGATCAGTAAATGCTCTTAACCACTAAGGTTTCTCTCAGCCTCACCAGAAATGGAATCTTTTAAGTTGTGCTGTGTTAAGAGAGCTAACGACCTGAAAGGGCGATTTGGGGGTAGGGGCTGAGGGTGTGGTGCACAGGGCTGCCAACTGAGAGCTCACTGTCATCCCTCTGCTTAGGTGGTCAATCACATTAACCTCTTATCACCTGGATGTCTGAGCCAAGCCTGCCAGTATTGACAGTGTTCCTCCAAGGCCATCTGGAACGTTAACTCAAAGCAAGCAAACTATTGATAGTACCTGTGTGCCAAGCTAGCAATGACTTGCATGTGCAGATTCCTTTCTACACTGTGGAGTGCAGAATGTCTGCTCCCCATTCCTGACCCTGTTGGTCCCAATTACACCTTTTTCTTTTTAAATATGCCGTGATAAAGCTGTGGATAATCCAATATGTGCTTTGAGATAAGAAGATACCAGTTATTTCCCTTCCTCTTCTCTTCCAGCTTCTAGCAGGGTCTCTGTGTAGTCCATGCTGGTAGTAAACTCACTATATAGCCAAGGATGACCCTGAATTCTTGATCCCTCTCCAAAGTACTGGAGTGACAGATGTCTGCCACACATGGCTTCATTTGGTTTTTCTTTAAAAAAAAAAAAAAGTTTGAGGCCAACCTGGTCTACAGAGCTAGTTCTAGTATAGACAAGGCTATACAAAGAAACCCTGCAAACAACAAAACAAAAAAATATAACTTGAAAGGTGAAAGGCATCTTTCATGATCTGGTGGGAACAGAATTGGTTGTTGATGGTTCATGACGTCACTCAGAAGCCTAGGATCCTTCCAAGAGGGTAACAAGAGGCTGTGCAGTCTTCTAGGACAATTTTCCTCTATTGGGTTGGAACCATTTTCAAAGTTTTACACCCTGCCCCACCTTGTGGCAGGGTCTCATTGTATGAGCCAAATTGGCCTTGAACTCCCGACAAATCATCTGCCTCCATCTTCCAACTGTCAGGATAACAGCTGTCTCTCCCTCCAGCCCCAATTCCCATCTTTTCCAGCAACAATGAACAGTGGCACCATACAGAAGTCAAAGTCTTCTGGGGCCTGGTATTGATGTGTGTGTACATGCAGGTACATGCTCAGGCCAGAGGACCTCAGCCGTCATTTCTAAGATGCTATCCACCTTTGTAAAATTCTTTTACTGGCTGGAAACTTACCCTTGGCAGGTAGGTTAGGCCAGCTGACCCAGGAAGCCCCTAGGGGCCTGCCTATCTCTCTCCATTGTACTGGGATTATAAGTATGTACCACCATGCTTCACTTTGTGGATTCTGGGATCAAACTCCTGACTGACCTATCTCTCCAGCTTCTTTTATTTCCAGACAAATCCTCTTTCATGTATCCCAGGTTATCTTCAAACTAGCTATACAGCCAAGGAAGACCTTGTATGATCCTACTTCCACCTTCCCAATGCAGGATATCTGGCACCATGTCAAGTTTCATATCTTTCACACATTGACAGAACCCTCGGTGACTGACAGCATCATTCCCAAGTGTGTATGTGTGGTGCTGAGGATTGAACCTAGGGCTCTTTGCATATTGGGCAAACACTGTATGCACCACTGAAGTATATATCCAGCTCTTGCTAACTTTTTGTTTTCAGAGACAGGGTTTCTCTGCGTAGCACTGGTACTTCCTCAGTAAACCAGGCTAGCTTTGAACTCATAGATCCACCTGTCTCTGCCTCTTGGGTGCTGGGATCAAAGTCATGTGCCATCACCACCCAGCTAATTGTTCAACATTATTATACGCAATCCTATCAATAATTTTAAGGCCTAACCTTCAAGGCATACCTGCTCGAGCTCACTCTGTCTCTCTTCGTTTTTTTCTCTGTGTACCCTTGGCTATCCTGGAACTCCCTTTGTAAGCCAGAAAACTCCCCTTCATAGACCAGGCTGTCCTGGAACTCACAGAGTTCTGCCTGCCTCTGCCTCCCGAGTGCTGGTATTAAAGATGTGAGCCACCACCCCTTGGCTTCTTCGCTCTTATTTACAAAGGGTCTTATGTAGCTCAGGCTGGTCTCCAAGATATTACATAGCCATAGATGGTCTTGAACTTCTGACTCTTCTGTCTCTGCCTCCAAAAGGTCCAGTTGCACACACCAACTTCTCATAGTTGTTTAGAAACTTGTTTTACAGAAGTGAAAGGAGCTATTTGGGGATCTGACATGGTGGTGGCAGGGGGAGGAAGGGATTGCCTTTGGAATCTAAAGGACTTTCCTACTTGAAGAAAAAAACATGACAAATAATCCTAAGAATAATATGTGTTTACTACCACTGGTAAAAACAAAGAATAAAAAAGAACCCGAAACATTTATTAAAGTAGATACAGAACTCAGATTTTAATACTGCTTTACATATTTTGTTTGTGAAATAATTCCTATAGTTTTATTAACCCAAAATGCCAACTGGGAACAGATTTGTTGACAGTTCACTCGTCAAGCACAGTGGATAATCTTAAGGGGGGACAGGGCAAAGGCTTATATACAATGACGGAAGTTCTTATCCTGCACACTGCATGGAGGTGCACGTGATTGCTTTTTACAAATCCTCAAAGACATTCAAGTGAAGACAAACAGACTCAGACTGGCTGATAAACTCTTCAGTTGGTTGAGGTCCTTTGTTTTATCTTTTTTGTGATAAGAAAATTCAAAATTATTCATGTTGAATTTCTCATCATACATTCATTAAAAATACAGTAAAAAAACAAAACCCACAAATGTATAAAGGAGGGTTGTAGATCAGTTAGCTTAGCTGTCTTAAGAGTGGCTTGGTTTGCTGCTGGGGTTATCTGCTAAAGAAGGGAAACACAACCAAAGAGCCGGAGACCATTCTTCCAGCTACTCAGATCTGGCTAAGAAACAACATGGAGACACAGACAACGGCTGTGACACCGCAGAGCCCATCTCTGGCCCAGTCGGTCACATCCTGATGAGCTTTTAGGTGTTTTCCTTTTCATAAAGGTAAAAAAATCCAAAAAGAAGACACATTGTATATACTTTTTTCCCAAAATATAGATTTTTTAAAAAATATATATACATATATAGAGGTTGAAATTATGTAAAACTAATAAAGAAAACACCACTGTCGGTCCATGGGTGCAGCATATACGATTAGAAAATGTCCCCACAGCAGTTTGGGGCTTTCCCTTCCCTTTTACCTGTTTCATGATTTATAATCACACCTAAGTATTGTCAAGCCTGGAAAAGGCACTGCTGAGAGCAGGCAGTGCAGAGAGCTTGGATATTTAGGAGTAAAAGTATTTAAATAAGGACATGAAATTGCAAAGTGGCGCATTTTTTTTTCCTTTTGCAACTCATTCCAGTGTCAAAGCATAACAATAACATCAACAACCTAAATATACAGACGTAGCCAAGATACATTTTAGTGCAAATATGAGAATTAACAGCATAATTTAAAGTTTCTTAAATAAGATGCTGCCAGGGTCCAGCTTGTCCCAGAGTGTTTCTCTAGGACCAAAAAGTAACTGCACCTGGTACAATGTCTCAAACCTCAAAAATCCGGAAAACAAGGATGGAAGTGCAAGCCCACCACCAAATATTTATTATTTTAACTTATGAGAGGAAATGAAAGGGAAGTTTGTTGAAGATCAAAATACTTTCTGAGATTTGTTGACAGGGGGTCAAAAAATAAGGAGTTCTTGGAAGTTGTACACGCACTGCTGGTGGAGAACTGCTGAGGTGGCAGCATCTGCGAAGCCCGGGTCTGCCCCGCCCCCCGGGTCTGCCCCGCCCCCCGGCCTCCTCAGAAGGTCTCGTCGTCATTGCAGTTGGTTGCCCAGTGCCCAAACATCTCACAGATCTCACAGTACGGCCGCTCCTCGCTCCGGCTGCCGTGGTGAGTGGAATGGGGCGGGTCTTCCGACATCTGTGCCTGAGTGGGGCAGTCCTCTGTATCATGGAGATCAAAGCAGTCACAAATGTCACAGAAGAGGCGGGGTTTCTTCTTGGACTGCTTCTCCTGGTCATCACTACAAATGTCAATATAGAAAACCAGGAAGTTGGTCAGAAGAAACTCAGGAGGTGACAGGACTCACAGAGAATTTTTTAAATGCCTAGGAACTAACAATAGCCACAGATAGCAGCTTCTAAAGACAAACCTTTATAAAATGTGCAGGCTAGGCTGGAGGATGGCTCGCTCAGCTGTTAAGAACAGAAGGTCCGGCACCCATAAAGAGGCCCACAACCATCTCTAACTCCAGTTCTACGCCATCTAATGTCCCCTTCTGGCCTCCAAGGGCACCAGGCACACATGTGGTGCACATATATACATGCCAGCAAAATGCTCTATACACAAAATCAGTCTAATAAAGTGACCAGCTTGGACCTCTGTGCTCTACCGTTCTTGCCAGATGTATAGCGTTTGCCCTGACAACATGGCCACACAGCTGCTGGAGAAGGAACCTGAGCACTGACATTTGGACCTCTTGGGATGGACGGGGCTCTGTCACACCTGTCGTAGCTGTTCAGGTCGTCCCCGCTGCCGTTGAGCGCAGCTTCAGACATCATCTCCACCTTCATCTTCAGGTCTTGGTTCTTCCTTTGAAGGTCCACTATTACCGAGTTGAGGAAATCAATCTGATTTTTTCAAAGAAAAAAGAAGCAATGAGCTATGTGAACATCTAAGCCCCTCACAGCTGCAGTATCTAGAAGTTGGAAGGGTGTGCTCAGACTACAGCTGCAAACGTGTCACAGCAGGTCCAAGGGACAGGGATGCTGAGGGTGGGGGGTGAACTGCAGCTAGCGAGAATGAGATCATAGCTAGAGAGGCAAGGAGGTTTCTTTCCTTTTCCATCCTCAGTGTTTGTTACTAATGAACTATTTTGTATCAAAAGACACTTTAAATTCATGTCATTGAGTCTTTGTAGCTGCAAACGGGTAAACTTCACTTGTCATTCAGACAAATGACATTACACTTAAATCACTAATCTGTGGACTGGTGAAATGCTACTGTTATTTTTCAAGAAAACAAAACATCTTATACTGTCCATAGTCAAAATCTCACATTTCTGAATACCTGGTTTGTTTTTCCTTTGAGCGAGGC
The DNA here is from genome assembly GCF_004785775.1 of Grammomys surdaster. Taxonomy (NCBI): domain Eukaryota; kingdom Metazoa; phylum Chordata; class Mammalia; order Rodentia; family Muridae; genus Grammomys; species Grammomys surdaster. Next base: position 12,843,617 of record NW_021604614.1, on the reverse strand, counting down.
ATGCGTGCATGTGTGTACAGGGGATCTTTGGAAAAGATATAGGGGCTTAATAGAGAATGCCACGCTCCCTTTCTGCTAAAGAGAGGTACGACATGCTCCCACACATACAGAAGGGCGCCCAGTCTAAGAATTGCTGGCGGCAAAGACAACAAAGTGACTAACAAAAGGTAACATGTCCAGAACACTTTGTGTCTTTTAAGGGTACTCAAAACAACAAAACATTCTCCCCACTTTTACAAAGTAAAACGTTTCATTTCTGTAAATTGAAAAGTTTCTCTCTCAATACACACACTTTAGCTGTTCTTCCTTCTTTTTTTGAATAAACTCTTGCTAAGTATATCTCAGGCTGACCTCAGACTCACTAGTAAGTTAGGCATGATACACACCTTTAGTCCCAGCACTCAGGAGGCAGAGGAAGGCTTCTGTTATTTTAAAGCTAGCCTGGTCTATATAGTTAGTCACTGTCTCAAACAAACAAAAAACAAATCCCCAAACCCAATTCACCTTGAACTTTCTTCCTTTTATTTTTTTTAAAAGATAGGATCAGGATCGTACACTGTAGCTATCTTAAATGAATAGAGATCTTCCTGCCTCTGCCTCCTGAATGCTGGGGTTACATGAATGTACTACCAAACCCGACTTTCTTTTTTATTCCAGATTTATGTGTATGAGTGCTGTGCCTGTGTGGCTGTGGAGGTCAGGAGGGAACACTGGATTCCCTGGAACTAGAGTTAAGGGTGGTTGTGGACCTGTGGGAACTGAAACCAGTCTTCTATAAGAGCAACTACCGCTCCTAACCACTGAGCCATCTCCCCAGCCCCCACATCCGACTTTTAGGCTACATCTTCTAAGTCATTCTGTAAGGCTCCATTCCACAGACAAGGGAACCATACACACAATCACACGCACAAGTACACACAAATTAGGAAGCATAAAACAAACCATTTGCTGATAGGAGGGAAAGTGTTGGCAGCAGCAGCAGAAACAGATGGAAGCAGAAAGGAAGGAGGGGGAGAAAAAACAATGTTAATTCTGTACTACGCCTGGGAGACGCTAAGAGACAAAGCTAACGTTGGGTCAGTCGGAGTCTGAGAGCTGTGTAAGGGAACTCCTTATAGCACTGGTTTTTAATACATACCCACAGGCTTAGACAGATCCCAGTGTCCTGTTCACCAAAAGGGAACTGACTAAACTATGGTAATCCACATCGGAATTCTACACAGCTAAAGAAATGAAAAGTACAGAATGGTTTATGTGGTATGCTACTAATGTTTAAAAAAAAAAAATGTAGGCTGGAGAGATGGCTCAGTGGTTAAGAGCACTGACTGCTCTTCCAGAGGTCCTGAGTTCCATTCCCAGCAACCACATGGTGGCTCACAACCATCTGTAATAGGATCTGATGTTGTCTTCTGGTGTGTGTCTGAAGACATCTACAGTGCATTCATATACATTATATAAATAAATCTTAAAACAAAACAAAGCAAAACCCTACAGGGAGGCAGCTGTGGTGGTGCTGCACAACTGGGATTCAGTAATGGAGGCAGGGCCGCAGACGCAGCAAAGTTCGAGGCCAATTAGGGCTGCATAAAACCCTGTGTCTCAAAAAAAGAAAAAAAAAGTCCCAGCACTTGGGAGGCAGAGGCAGGTGGATCTGAGTTTGAGGCCAGCCTGGTCTACAGAGTGAGTAACAGGACAGCCAGGGCTACACAGAGAAACCCTGTCTTGAAAAACAAAACAAAAAAAGGCAAAACTTAAAGTACTGGAGTGTGGGAGTGGGAGAGACAGCTCAGTGGTTAAGAGCACTGACTGCTCTTCCAGAGGTCCTGAGTTCAATTCCCAGCAACCACATGGTGGCTCACAACCATCTGTAATGGGATCCGATGCCCTCTTCTGGTGTGTCTGAAGATAGCTACAGTGTACTCACGTACATAAAATAAATAAAATCTTAAAAAAAAAGTGCTGGAATATGCTTGTGCAAGGCAGGGCTCTTCTGTGTCACACAGACTCTCAGACTCCATAGTTCCACTGACCTTCCCACCTCAGCCTTCCAAATGAGCTATAGGGATGTGCTGTCACACAGCACAGCTACAAAAACAACAAAACCCCAACATGTCTGCAACAGGGAAGACCCGGGGGAAGAGTGTCAGGATGTGGGAAATGAGCAGCGGAGACCAGAAGGCTTTTTACTATGCACATTTTAATGCTCGGCGTTGTACTCTCGGTACCTAGTGACTCTGGGGACAGGCAGACAGCAGAAGCACTAATAGAAGAGCATTACCTGACTCTCCTGGGCTCTCTCATCCTCTTCTGCCTGAGCATCGGTATTACCTTGTGTTAAAACAAGAAGAGGACCATCAAAGGGAGCACTGGGAAACACGAGCCAGCGCCTTTCTGCTGCAGTGAGATGCCATGGGACGCTCACTCCTGTGTCTCTCCGAGAGTGGGGATAAGTCCCTGCCTGCTCTCTGGCTGCTACTGGGTCTTGAAGATGCTGGCCCTGTCCCTTCAGCCCAAGATGGCCACCAATGGGTACTAGTTCCTGATGTTTATGGCTGCTCTCCAGCTGACCCCACCAAGGTGATCTCTGTTCTCCTTGCTGCTTTGCACTGAGGCCTCATGGTTTGCTTGTAAGATGGCAGTGGTCACGTGCTGTCTTATGTGTGCTGTAACAGTCACACAGCATGAGACAACAACACCGGGCACACTTGTGACTATCCCTTTGGCTAAATGTTGGGAGAGGCAGGAGCAGGGCAGCTGGGCAGCAGATGGGAAGGGGCCCCTCTACCGGGAGCAGCTCTCTGGAGGAGGTGCTGGGTGGGATGGGAGGAGAGCGGGGTGAGGAGGCCCACGTGGAAGGGCAGGCTCTGGTTACCTGAGGAGCTGCTGAGCTGCCTCTTGTTCTCCTTGAGTTGGAGCTCCAAGTTCTTGACCTTGAGCTCCAGCTTCACTTTGTCAGACTCCAGCGTCTGCACGACGGAGTGCAGGGACTTGGCGGAGGCGTTCTCTCCCCTGAGCACTGTGACCTGTGTGTGGCACAGAGGCTGGGCTCAGGCCAGGAGGAGGGGCGGAATGTGACGACAGGAGCATCTATCCCCCCACGGCCCCGGCCCCCTACCTCATTCCTCAGCTTCTCCAGTTCTGCGTCTTTCTCCGTGAGTAAGGCACTGGTGAGGCTGATGGATTTCTGCAAGGAAGCTTTCTCTTCATCGGCGTCTTTTCTGTACTCAGATTCTCTAAAAAGACCAGAGAGTTAAACAGGTCCAGAGATCAACTAGGGCAGCAGTCAGCAAGCAGCTGTTCCAGAACAGACTTGAGAGTAACTTCAGTTAACATCGTTAAAAATAAGAAAGGTGGGCAGGTGCATAGGGATTGAGGCTGTTGACGCCTGTAAATGTTACTTACTGTGCGCGAGAGAGAAAAGGTTTATATGCACAGGCATGCAGAGCCTGCGTGTCATTGTGTCCATTTGAACTCAAAGAGACAAGTTAATACATTTGGAAGATGTAGATTTAAAAAAAAATAATTGTTGTACCCCCCCACCCCCCTCCCAAAAAAACCATAGCCAAATATATACTTGAATATTGTTACTTCTGGAATAAATAATTACCAAGCAATGACAATTAAAATACGTACATGCAAAGCAATTATACAGATGTCATGCAGAGCAGTTTTATGCTGGAAATATCCGTTGGTTCTCACTAATTTCAGTAACGTTTTAGCAAGTTCAGAGATCGTGTTTTTAAGATTGTGTGAGCCAAAATGGTAGCAAAGATTTTATTATTCAAACTGAAAGTTAATTGCTTTTCAATCAATCTGAAGAGGCCACTGGGCTGCTTCTATAATTGAACTACAGGAAGGCTGGAGCAGAAGAGAACATGGCTCTTCATAGGCAAAACAGAACATGAGGGGTTCTACAGGAATGTAGCCCCGTTCTCTGCTGGCTCGCTAGGGGGCGCGAGAGGCCTTTGGAAAAATACAACTGTCCACTGGAGAGCCTGGGGTTACAAGAGGAAAGGATGGGGGGGAGGGGTGGACACATGGAGGTTGGGCAAGACACAAAGGAGTCAGCCTCAAAGGAGAGCGGCCAAAGTGTGTAAGTGTGTGAGGTGTGGGTATAGTTAAAGTTGTGAAATACAAATACACTGAGGTCAGCCTTTGTGAGGGACTGTCACCGACCAAAAGAGACTAAGGGGACAGAATGGCACAGGTACAATGACAATGCTACTTCCTAGCTTGGATCCTGATGAGGAAAATTACTGTGATGGAAAACCACAGAGAGCTAAGTGGTGGTGACTTTGTGGCTATGTGACATGTTCACAGCGGGGCAGCTGACTAGGGAACTGAACTGGCTGTAAAACCTTTACAACTCTTCTAGAAACCTAAAATCAGCCTTTAAAATAAAAGTTTCTTAATGTTTTTAATAAACAGACTTTGTGTCACTAAATTACTTTAGGGAAGAAGAAAACAAGAGAAAGGTGTCTTGGGCTAGCGCTCAGGCCACACAGTCTCAGACCCTGCGGCAATGCAGGTGGTCAGAACTAGCAATCAGGTCCCTGCCAGTTAGTTCTATGGGAAGCAGGTGGGTGAATGCAGAGCAAGTGGCATTTAATCTGTTGTAGATAGACTAGAGTAGAAAAGGGAGGTCCAAGTTAGAGGGCAGAGGTATGGTTACTTAGTGAGACCCAAGGTATCCGGCACGTGAATTACAAAATTCTCATGGTTTATGATAAACTGAAATTCTACACAAAGATGAAAATAAACGTGTTGTATTTATCTCGTTGTGTGGCTTACACTTTTACACTCCAGAATGATGAGTAGTAAGAAAAGAATCTGAGACTTTACCGAAATGTTTTGAATTAGTAACACTGGGAAGGAAGGGGCATTGGTGTCCCTAAGGTCCTGAGTGTGTGTTAGGAAATGGGCGGTTGAATTAAAGCGGGGCTCCGGAAGTGGGAGGGACAAACAGGCATTTCTGCGATGTGAAAAGTAAGGCTCCAGTGCTATCCAAAGACACAGGAAATTTGGGCTTGTTGCATTTCTCTGAAGCATATTTGGTATTTTGTTTTATTGTAAAAATGAATTCTGGCACTTCACTTATTTCAACTGCCACTCAGATTTGAAATACATAAGCTTAAAGGTTTTTACTGAAAATTGGCATGCTTGGAGTTTGCTGAAAACAGATACGGAGTCTCTCCTATACCCAAAGCCAAAATGGCTAAGATCCCATGACATTTAGTACTGGGAGGAACAGTCACTGGTACGGGCAGAAGGGCCACCGACCTGACTCTGTGTTTACCCTGTCTACACAGTCTGCTAAGAGGAAGGAGGCAGGATGTTTCCTACACAAATCAACCAAAAGACACACGTTGAACAAAGAGATGGCTCAGTGGTGACGTCACTGCCACCAAGCCTGATGATTTGAGTTTGACCCTGAGAATCCATGTGGGGTAAGAATCCCTCTATAATATGGGGACACAGACAGACAGATGGACGGACACATGCACACACACACACACACACACACACTAAATGTTAAAAAAAAATAAAGAGAAAGAGGAAGAAAGAAAGCAGGTCTACCAGATGGCAGAGCACACAGGCTTGGCAGTTCATCTGTGACAGATCTTCAGTGATAGCTTCCTAGGCAATTCTTAAGCAATTTCTATGCCCTAATTCCTCTGTACAAACCAAGAGGGGCTGAATGAAAACATCTATGCCAACATTACTGATGTATGAGAAGCAAACTGATAATTTAAGCCATGTTGGCTAGAAGGGATTGCTCAAACTATGAATACCAAGAAGGGAAGCTAACAGTATGAAAGAAGACAGCAGGGCCAGAAACTCTTGTCCCATCCCCTGTGGGAATACATCACTCAGATTCTTTTCTTACGACTTACATAAGAAATAAAGTCCAGTAATGAAGCAAATACCTTAAAGTGTTACTGGGCAAGCTTTAAAATGCAAGATAATAAGAACCAAATATTAGAAACATGGAGAGAAATGCAAATACAGTAAGGAGAACTAAATTTGCACCCAAGTTCTTTGCTGGTATCAAAAAGAAGTGTGGTGGTGGAGATGGTGATGGTGGTGTGTGTGTGTGTATGTGTGTGTGTATGTGTGTGTGTGTGTTTGTGTGTATACTGCTGAGCATATTTTACAAAACAAAAGCAAGACACAGAGGGACAAAGGCAGCCAAAAAATATATACAACAATTTGGTTTACTAAAAATATATGAGGTTTATTTATTATAACGTGGATAGACTTTCTTTAGTCTTACCATGAAAGACACACAGATATAGCAAAGGAAGCAAGAGTAGGAAAGGGAAAAGAGAGGGGTGAGATGAGCATTGGTAGTAGCGCAAGCTCGGAGACAGTCAGACAGTTACAACCCACAGTGTGCGCAAGAGCTGAGCAGCGCAGGCCGCTTCGGGAGTGGAGGCAGTACCGGCATTCCTCAAGGGCTGTCATTCTGTACTACCAGAGTGAATTTAGACCCCCATAAATCCATGTATAAAACTTGGCCTTGCTGTCCCTTCTTTGACATTAAAAAACCCAGAGCAAGAAGGAAGCCAGTCAGTTCCCCAAGGAGCATCGGCCTGGGCCGTGGTGGAGGAGCACATGCCGCCTGCTCCAGCGGTCACACAACCCTGCCTTGTCAGTTACATCCGTTAACTCCCTCTCCTGTTTTTGTTTTGGTTAAGACAAGGTCTCACTGTGTAATCCTGACAGGCCTGAAACTCACTGTGTAGAGCAGCAGGCTGTCTTGAACTCAGAAAGATCCTCCTGCCTCTGCCTCCTTAGTGCTGGGATTAATGGCTGGAACCTGTTCTTAAAGATGTGTGCCCAACTGTCACCCAGTTTTGCAAATGATTACAGTTTTAAATTCAGAGAAAACCCTTCAGTACATATTACCTGCAACACAATGTTTATAGATACTAAAATCCCAAAGCAAACACTACTGACTTCTTTACAACAGTCTCTTACAGCCTTATTAGCCCTAAACTTTATGTGTAGCTGAAGATGACCCTGAACTTCCAAGTGCTGGGATTGCAGGCATATTCTACCATGCTTGGGTCATAATTTTAAAAGTTATTTACTTTAAGTGTGTGGCGGTCAGAGAACAACCTGCTGGAGTCAGTTCTCTCCTTCCATCATGGGGTCTGGAGGACTGAACTCAGACTGTCAGGCTTGGGGACAGGTGCTCTTACCCACTAAGCCACCATTTCACCAGCCCTTAGTTTACAATTTAACTTTACTCATTGGGCCAGGGCAGTTTTGAGATCCTCAGATCCCATGGAAGTCTTTTCCTAGGGTCAGGTGCTGGATGGAAGCCAGGACCTTACAGGAGCTAAGCTGGAGGTCTCATGCTGAGCTAGAGCTCACACCTCAGTGACTGTCTCACCTGATGTGGGGGACTCCTGCAAGTCCTCATCACTCCTCATGAGGAATGTGGTCATTCTCTGCCCTCACGTCTAACTTAAACCATCTACATGGCTGTTGCCGCTCTCATCAACAAAAGAAGTGTGTGTGCTTTGATGGGAATTTGGAAGGTGTTGCTATCAAGATCATATAAAATCTTCAGTCCTCTACGCAGAACAGACATAGCTAACCATCACAAGCACACATCTACAAAGGAAGCCTTACCAAACTGACATTTGGGAGGCATTGAAGGGTCTAAATTGTTGCTAGTTTAAAATACATTCAAGTCCAGTCTTCCATAATAGAAACAAATGTCCATGAGGGTTGACTAGTAAGAGAAAATCAGTTTAAATATGGAAACTAAATTTAAAACTTTTTCACTTTCTAAAAAATCACAATCTTTATGTTCATCAAAATTAGCAGGAGTCATCTTAATGCTCTGGCTGTGGTGGTCGAGATTGAAACTAGGGTTTCAAGCATGCTGGTAAGTGTCTGATCATGTATAGACCTTCTAGTACTTTTACTTTGTGAGACAGATCTCATTTTAGGGCTGTCCTTGAACTTGTGACCCTCTTACCTCAGCTTCCCCAATAGCTACTAGGCCTGGCTTAAATTAATAGTAATATTTGAGAGACACTTTGCTAAACATATAATTTAGTAAGTCACGTGATAAGAAGGAGCTTATGAAGTATAAAAATCTTCAAAAACTCAGTAATAAATAAGAGGCTAAAGGTACATGGAGAACTGAACACAAAAGCCCGACATCCCAGGTCTCAGCCGGCACCTGTCCTTCATCAGCCTGAGTTCTTGGTGAAGTTCTGGTCTGGGGGCTTCTGCTTCATCATTAAACAATGCACACCCCACCACAGCTTCCACATAAACATTTGAGATTATAAGGACTCGTGAACTAAGAGCATTGTGTAAATGTAAAGAGATTATATACTAACACCAGCCTGTTTTCATTCATTGCCTCTTTTGAGGAAGCTATAGGCACAAGGCCTCATTCTTCCTGTGTTTGTAGACACCTGACCACAGTGAGACACCTGTGTGTTCTAGAAAGGAAAGACCTGCTCAGAGAAACTCAGAGGAAGCTAAGTATTTCTTAATTAAAACCAGAGAGAAGGAAAGGCTTCTCCTGGACAAAGGCCTAATAGCCTCCAAAATACAGCAATTTACACTGCACCCAAATGTTTTGTAGGCTAAATAAAACCTTGAAATCCCACAAGTGAATCACATCCATCAGACATCAGTGGGACTGGGAAGCCTCTTCTGCCTTTGCTAAGAGCACGAGAACATTTTGGGATAGGCAAAATTTCTTTTCTTCTTTTAAAGCACAGGGTCTCATGTAGTCCAGGCTGACCTCAAACTTAGCATGTACCTGAGGGTGACTTTGAACTACTGATTCTCTCAGCACCTCCAAGGATCACAGATGGTTTTGTTGGGTTTGGTGAGGGGATGAACAGAGGAGCTCATACATGGTAAGCTCTGTACTGCTGAGTTATATTCTTATCCTGACTTTAATTACGTAACTAGCCATTCATTCATTCATTCATTCATTCATTCATTCATTCATTCATTCATTCATTTATGACAGGGTGTCACTATACAGCTTGGCTGGCCTGAAACTCTCTTTGTAGACTAGGCTGGCCTTGAACCCACAGAGATCCTCCTGCCTCTGTTCCCAAGCACTGAGTTAAAGTCCTGTGCCTGGCCATTTTTGTGGTTTTTGTCTTGTGTAGCCCACACTAGCCTTAAATTTGCAAGGTAACAGGACAACCTCGAACTCTCTACCCTCCTGCTTCTACTTCCTGTGTGCTGAACTTCCTGTTGCTGTTGTGATCCACATCTGTTGAGAATTCTTCAGCAGGATGGACTACTGTCTACTCCACACCCCTTTAGCTTGCAGAGAAGCACAGAACTACCCTAGGCATACATAACTGCTTGACTCAGAGTAAAGGACATGGGAGCGTATAAGCATCAGACTTGGGGGTATTCATTTCTTCCCTTTTTATATTAGGTTTCGTGGTGGTGGTGTTGCTTGAGACAGGGTTTCTCTGTGTAGCCCTGGCTGTCCTGGAACTCACTCTGTAGACCAGGCTGGCCTCAAACTCAGATCCACCTGCCTCTGCCTCCCAAGTGCTGGGATTAAAGGCGTGCACCACTATACCTCACTTTTATTTTATTTTTTTAAAGCCATATTTTGCTATATAGCATAGGACGGACTCAAATCTCGAATCCTCCAGTCTCAACCTCATGAGTGTTGGAATTACGGGCATATCCTATCCTGAACTGGCTTAAATATTTAATTTCCATGGACCACATTTATCTCTACTCAAAAGTACCTGGAAAGTTATATGATATTATGGAGAGATAATAAATAATAGATACAAAGTACTTATTATTAAAAAAAAATCAAACGTTCCCCTCAGTGAAATCAGTATTTATATCTAAAGTGATCACTATATATAAACTGTAATACTGTTCATTTCTAAGACCAGGCAGTGCCATCAGTATGAGGCAATCTGCGTGTAGAGCTCCTCTGAGCAAATGCAACTGAAAATGGCTTAAAAATTTAAGTATGTGACACTTGCACAAACGGAGCTTCGTAACCTGCCACTTGCGAACATTAAAATACCACAATGCCATTTTCTGAGTATAAACAGTTGACTGTTTTCCACAAGCTAGTATACATGCCACATTCTGAAGCTGTCCTTGTTAAACACACACACACATCAATAAACATAGAGCCTACCTCTTTTTCATTTCTAACAACTGATTATTGAGGACAGATCGTTCTTCTTCCAGCTGAAAAACAAAAACAGAAAGAGTTCAGTTGACAGCAGTCCACAGAGAGGGCCACTGCTCCTTCAGACGGCCTGCGTGAAGGCAGCAGACACTGCTGCTTTTCTCTCAAGCAGTGAATTTTTCAAGAAGTCACCTCCAAGAAGGTAGCTATTACTTTAAAAGTTGCTTAGATCTGATGGCTTCCCCCTTCTGGATAAGCCTGAGTGTTTGAAATATTAAATCATAGCACTTTGAACATAATATAACAGTGTTTTTGTTTTGAGACAGGGTCTCATCATGTAACCCTTGCTGGACTGGAACTCACTACACAGGACACATCCACCTCCCTCTGCCTCTTAGATGCTAGAATTAAAGGTGTCCACAACCATATCCAGCTCCTTTTTTTTTTTTTTTGGTTTTTCGAGACAAGGTTTCTCTGTGCAGCCCTGGCTGTCCTGGAACTCACTCTGTAGACCAGGCTGGCTTCGAACTCAGAAATCCACCTGCCTCTGCCTCCCAAGTGCTGGGATTAAAGGCGTGCGCCACCACCACCCGGCTCCAGCTCCTTTTTAAACACAGAATTTCATGTAGTCCAGGCTGGCCTAGAATTTGCTACATGGTCAACAATGGTTTTGAACTCTTTGTCCTCCAGCTCCCACCTCCAGAGTGCTGGGATATGGGTTAAGGTTGCCACACCCAGCCCTACACAGTAACATACAAGCTTTCAGCCAACATCCACTGAATGACACTTCCAACATTAGCATCCTGGACGCTTTTTTTAGATCACAGTGTCAAGAACTTGCAGAAGTCAAAAAAGAAGCTACCTGTTCTCTGCACGCATATAGTCACAGTTTGGGGACATTACAGCAGAGAAGTGTCCAGGAGCTTATATTAAACACAGGAGAGGGAGCTAGAATGGCTCAGTGGTTGAAAGCACCAGCTGCTCTTGTACAGCAGCTCACAGCCGCCTGTAACTCCACTTCCGGGGGAGCCAATAAATGCCTTCTGCTGCTCTCAATAGGCACTGCATGCACATGCTGTGCAGACATACACTCAGGCAAAATACTCATACACATAAAATAAAAATAAATAAATCTCTAAAGAAAAACACACAAGAAGTGGAATCGGGAAAACAAACGCTAGGCCCTTTGCTTATTTCCAACCATCATTTCAGCTGAGATACGCTAGCCTGGGTGAAGTGAAGGCCAGGCGCAAACACCAACTCTGCTTTCCTTAGGCTCAGTAAAGCTGCTTGAAGGGCAGGAGGCATGGCCCCTCTTCTTTGCTCCCTGCTGTAATTTAAGGCAGGGACAGTCCGGCAGAGGGTGAATGGATGCTCAGAAGGCGGTGCTCTCTGCATGATAGTAGCACACTTGGAAGCCCAGCTCCTCACAGGATGAGCTCCCCTGCTGAGAATCTAAGCTGGATCTTCTTTCCCCCAGCTTTCCCAGTGAAGTGGTTCATTTGTACTATTTCAGTCTCTTCTCCAAGTGAGTGTTCTGAGGTCCAAAATAGCAACTCTACCTTGACAGCGCAGAACACATTCTCTGTGTCTGAGGATTTCTCGTCTCGCCTCCTACACACAGACAGACAGACTTCTGCTCTTAGAAAGGAGATGGAAATGGAAAAGGGGAGGGAAGGATCCAGAAGGTCTTTCGTGACTGAGTACTTCCAGAGATGTATGGAGGACAGAGGACACCTGCTATGGGGCCCTTCCCAAGAAAAAAACGGTTTGCCAGCTTCTAGGAGCAGAAGCAGGAGACAGCTTCCTCAGGGACTGCCAAAACGCCAAACAAACAAAACCAACAAAACAAAACCACAGAGCCACATCTGCAGGGCCGGACCATTTCCAGACTACATCCAGTGACTGATCAACAGAGACTTTAAATACTGTGGGCCAGTGAGACGACTCAGTGGGTCAGGGCCCTTACAGCCAAGCCTGATGACTTGAGTTTGATCTCTGGTCCTCATATGGTCCCCTTGTCTTCATGTTTATATCATGCACACACATTGTCTTAGTCCTTAGTCCTGACTCCCAGGTGCTGAAGACAGATACTTTCCCCTCAGTCCCCTAGTATCAAAGTAGAAAAGGACTGTTCTTTTCAGCCCTAACCCCTGGCAGCCATTCACCACCTAGACACTTGTTAGGACCAGGGAACAGCTCTCTAGAACTTCTTTCAAATGCTAGAGGTGAGCAGGATGCTGGAGAAGTCTAGAGCAGTGGTTCTCAAACTTCCTGATGCTGCAACCCTTTTGTACAGTTCCTCATGTTGCAGTGACCCCAACCATAAAATTATTTTCATTGCTACTTTATAACTATAATTTTACTACTGTTATGAATTGCAGTGTAAATAGTTGATAGGCAGAATATGTTATTTGAGGCTCGTGTCTAAGGGTCATTTGACTACCCTCCCCAAAGGGGTCATGACCCTCAGGTTGAGGACCTCTGCTGTAGAGGCAGATCCTAAGCAAGAAAGTTAAGACATGTTGGCTCAGGAAAGACCATGAGTACCTGTTGGTCTCTTGGCAGATTTCCTAATATAATGTTTGACAAGTGAACGAAAGACTCTCCACCAAAGCAGAAACTGTTGGCCTCAGAGAGCGTGCCACGCACAACATTATTATTTTGTTAAGAATAATTAACTTCATTTTAAATGAAACACACTCTTTTTTAAAAGATTTAACAATACTGTATAGAAACAAAATCAAAAGGAAGAAAATATCCCTTCATATTGTCACTAACAGACAACTCAAAATAGCATCAGCTGAACGGGACTGGAGATACACAGGTTATTTTTATTTTAGTTAGTGTGTTTGAGTGCTCAGGCACAGGTCTGTTAAGGTCAGAGGACAATTTTCGGGATTTGGTTTTTGCCTTCGACTGTACTGAGGCAGGCAGGGTCTCTCCTGTTTCTGCTGCTATGCGCTGCACAGTCTACTCAGGCCGGCTGGCTCATGAGCTTCTGGGCCAGTCTCCTGTCTCACAAATACTGGGAATACAGACCCACCCCGTCCCATTCAATGTTTGTTTGTTTTTGTTATTATTCAACAGGGTCTCTCTATGTGGCCCTAGCTGGCCAGGAACCCACACATAGACCAAGTTGTCCTTGACTTCACAGAGATGGGACCTGCCTCTGCCTCCCACGAGTCCTGGAGATCTACCTCAAGTTGTGAGACTAGGGTGTACAGTTATCCCTTTTACCAGATGAGGTGCCTCTCTGGTTGTTCTAATAATTTTAGTAATTTTATTAAAATAATTTTAATATTTTATTTTAATAATTAGCTTTCCTGCCTAGGCACTGAAACTGCTTTCTAACTTCTTAAGTGTCAGTACTAACTGTCATTATTACTGTGTGTGATGATGTGTATGCATCATGTTTAAAAAATACAACAGCAAATAGTAAACGAATTTTGACATGGATTAGGACAGAACTTCCAATGTTTCTGAAATGGCACTAGGCATACTTCTACCATTTTGCATTACATATTTCTGTGAACAGCTCTGACTGTTATAAAATTGCTGTTTATTTGTTTTGAGGCAAGGTCACAATAAATAGCTCTGGTTGACCTGGTACTCACTATGTAGAGAACAGGCCAGTGTCAAACTCAAAGAGATCCACCTGCTTCTATTTCCCAAGTGCTGGAAGGAAAGGCAAAATCAAAATATTGATGAACTCTGAAAAGTGTTGAAGATATTCTACGGCCGAGCGGTGGTGGCGCATGCCTTTAATCCCAGCAATTGGGAGGCAGAGGCAGGCGGATTTCTGAGTTTGAGGCCAGCCTGGTCTACAGAGTGAGTTCCAGGACAGCCAGGGCTACACAGAGAAACCCTGTCTTGAAAAACCAAAAAAAAAAAAAAAAAAAAAAAAAAAAAAAAAGAAAGAAAGAAAGAAAGAAAGAAAGAAAGAAAAGAAGATATTCTACATTCTGCAGTATCAAATATGCAGCCAACATTTAACTTTTTAGATGTAAAAGAAAATAGCAACCTATATCTTTCCTATATGAATGTTCTTTCATCTTTAATAAATGGTAAAACTACATATACCTCAAAGGGTTATCTAAAATAAATTTCTTATTATCAGAAAGATGTTTAGCTGGCCATAGAGAATTTTATTTTATATGCCTATGAACCTGGAGCTATAAAAATATTTCTCAGGCAAAAAGAGGGCATGAGTGGAGACCCCCTCAGGAAGCCTTGGTTTTAGCTGGTGCAGTGGCACACGACTGTCACCAGATTGCTTGGAGGTAGTGGCAGGAAGATTTAAGAGTTCAAAGCTGGCCTCAGCTACATTAGTAAGTTTGAGGCCAGCCTGTGCTACATGGAATCCTATCTTAAACAAAACAAGAGCAACAGGGACAGCAGCTCATACTGAAAGCTTGTCTGTATCATCAGACACTGACGGGACAATCTGGGATTCAGCCTCAGACAGCACTGTTTCCTCGTGCTCCCTGATCTTAGAATAAAACTCTGAAGGCTGTTCTTCACCATTGTTACAAAATAATGCGCAACAGGCTAAAACCAGCTTTCCTCTTCTAATCCACGTCTGTGAATTTAGGCCCATTTAAAAGACAGGCAATTTTCATGAACCAATTTAGACTGATCAATGTTAGCCAGTTTTTGTACATTCTCTGCCATAACTTCACTCAGAAATGACTTTTCTCAAAATACTTATTGACCCATCTTCTCCCTGCTCTGTCTCCAAAAGCAAGCCATAGCCTCATTTTGCAGATAACCCCGAGGAAAAGCTGACGTTTCCATGGTGACAGCTCAATATACCTGCTGTCTTCAATAAGATGGAATGCGTGTGAGGTCTGTGAATGATAAGGCCACCAGGTGTCTCCTTCTGTTGAAGAACTCACATTATTGTATATATTTAAACTTTCTTCTTTTGCTCAGAATCCACGTGAGGTTTTGAAATGATAGAACAGACATCTCAACTATAAATCAGACATCTATCTCAACAATGACCACCTGAGGCGCCTACTTGTACTGTAGAACTCATATGGTTAGTTTTAGAGCTCTCTATGAAAAGAAGATAATGCTTTGTACACTGGCGGCATTTGTGAGTAATCCCAGTACACAGGCAGCAGCTGAGGAAAGAGGATCAGAGCCCAAGGCGTCCTCAACTACACAGTGAGTCAAAGGCCAGTCTAGGCTACACAGTAAGGAGCTGCCAAAAATTGAAACCTGTAAATCTGTTTAAAAAAAAAAATCAAATCTCTAAAACAGTTTCTAGCCTCTTGCTAGAAACAAAATAGTCATTAGCACCCATGTATCTTCCCCTGTCAGCACCGGTAATTTCTACCTTTCCGTGGTCCCTGTGGAAAGAGACACAACTGAGGGACACAGAGAGAGGTGTGACGAAAAGCAGGCACAGCTCACTTGAGAACCAAGTGGCACATTATGTATGGCCCAGCAATGAGGAGATGTTTGTCACCAAATGGGAAAGGTAGGAAAAAAAGACTCTAAAGCAGCCCTTTGCCGAA
This sequence comes from Grammomys surdaster, assembly GCF_004785775.1. Lineage (NCBI taxonomy): Eukaryota > Metazoa > Chordata > Mammalia > Rodentia > Muridae > Grammomys > Grammomys surdaster. Next base: position 12,827,930 of record NW_021604614.1, on the reverse strand, counting down.
GGATCCAGAAGAACATGACCACAATAGCAGGAGGGAATCCAAGAGGGAAGTAAGGGTTCTGGGGATTGAACTTGAGCCAGCTGGGTTATGGCAAATATCTTTACCCACTTAGGCATCTTATTGGCCATCTTATTATTATTTTAGAAGTTTAGAAGTAAAGAAAGAGAGAAGTTAGAGTCTAAGTGTGGACCATGCTTTAGAACTACTCTGTTGAGGAGAAAAAAAAAAAAAGAGTTCCCACCTCACAGAATATCCAACAAGGTATTTAGAGGCAGCTGCCATACATAGGCAGGACTGTAGATCTCAAGGGACAGGTCACCACATGAATGGAGAAAGAACGCATACAGCATCCAATAAAAGTGAGCAAATAAACATTGATATGTGTCTACAGAGGGAATAAAATTCAGCACTAAAACATAATTACCCCACTCCTGAGAACATTATGTTAAATAAAGAAGCCATACAGAATTTGGTTCCAATGATGTGTAATGTCCAGACAAACCCTTAGAATGGTGGTTTCCAGGGGCTGGGGGAAGGGGGTGAGGAGTGACTGCTTAAAATGGGTGTGGAGTTAAGTCCGAAAACTGTTTTGCAACTAAACAGAGGTAGTGGTTGTACAACATGGGCTCTATAAGTAAATGCCATGGCATGCACACTTACAGTGTTTAAAACCGGAACTGACGTACACACTGACATGTTTATGCATGCACAGACATGAGCCAACATGGAACAAGAAGAAACCACTCAGGGAATCAGGCAGAAAGCTTGCTGTGAGCACAAACAGTCTATGCTCTTGCACCAACAGTCATAACTTCTGAGTCATGTCTCCTGTCAAGATTGCTAAATGAAACAATTTCACTTGGTTCTAACACACTCTCTTTTAAAAGACCATGCAGGGCTGGTGGGATGGATGGCTCAGAGGGTGAAGGGGCTTGCTGAACAAGGCTGGCAACCTAGGTTTCATCCTTGGAGTCCTCATAAAGGTGCAAAGAAAGAATCAACCATAGAGTTGTCCTCTGGTCCCCAAATGTGACATGGAATACACAATTGCAGTCACATAAACACATCCTACACACAAACACATGCACATACAATAATGTTTTATGCACACAATAATAATAATTTTAAAAGCTTAAGAGATAATGTTCTTTGCATACGGATGCCAGATAAACCCTAGGGCCAGTCACAGTCCTAAGTGATCCCAGCTGTTGTCCCTCGTCTCACTTAAAATGAAAAACCCCAAAGACTCAAGGAAGAACTTTAGAGTTGGGAAGATGGCTCAGTGGGTAAAGGCATTTGCTACCAAGCCATATAACAGATGAGAGAAGGTAACTGACTCTCTCAAATTGTCCTTTGATCTACATGGGCACGATGGCATGTATGAATCTACACAGATAAATAATAAATAAATGTAATATTTTTAAATTTATGATTTATTTTATTTTATATATGTGAGTGTTTTATCTGCACGTAGTCTATGTACCACACTAGCACCTGATGCACACAGAGGTTAGAAGAGGGCATCAGATCCCCAGGATCTGGAGCTATGGAGAGTTGTGAGCCACTATGTGGGCACTGGGAATAGAGCAACCAGTGCTCTAAACTGCTGGGCCATTACTTTAGCCCCTCCCCTTTTTATGTAAGAATTTTAGGTGAGGAAAACTAATAGCACTGGCAAAGCAAGCTACAGACAGGGTTGGAGACTCTACTTCTGACCAAGCCGGCTTCTTTCCAGAGGATTGTAGACAAGCATAGTAACCTTCCAGCTGTTAGGTTCACACCTCTGGAGCAGGACATTTGCAGCCTCACGGCAAGCATAGCAAACAGGACTCCTAGCTCCACTCCACACCCACGCCAGTCAAGTCCCCGCTCACTAGCCTCTTCTTCCACCATTGCTCCCTACCACTTCCTGGTTTCGTGAGACAGAGTCTCAGGGAGCCCACACTGGCCTTAAACTCACTAATTATGGGAGGGTGACTTAAGTTCCTGATCCTCCTGCCTCCACCTCTCCAGTGCTAGGTTCATAAGCAGGCACCACTGTCCCCAGCTTCAGAATCTCTTCACTGCCTTTTATTTTTTAAGAGAATAAAAAGGAAATGTTCTACAAAACCACTGTCCAGGAGCCAGGGACTCCTCTAATTCAAAGCAGCCTTGTTTTGAAGCCTCTTGAGAATTTGGTTTAAAAATTCCGACAATGATTCATCCTGGGAATGTAAAAAGGACAAGCAGGAAGTGAGTAGTCCTCAAATAAAGGAGGCTTCCCAGAGAAGTACGCTTCCTTCCCAGGGAATCCAGGAAGGACCTTGGGATGCAGACATATTTTGGGATGTCTTGGGATTTATAAGCAAATAAACATTTGAAATAGGTAAAACAAAAACAAAAACAAAAACAAAAATGCCAGCAGAGTTCAGAGTACACACCCCCGCATACACACCCGGGCGTACGGGCGCTGGGCTTGAACCCAGAGCCTCTTGCACTGGAGATGTGCACTTTACCACTGAGCAGCACCCACAGCCAACAAATACATTTGTACTGTGCTGTTGGCCCTGCTACCCGACATTTCTGGCTCACAGTTTTGTTTCTGTAAAACAGTGGCTACTAAATACGTGAAGAAGTGTCATCCTGAGCAGGGCAGCAGCAGGGAACGGGCACTAAGGCGGCCACTGTTCTCATCTCAGTAGGAAGCCCTCAGCCTGTCTCTAGGAGCCTCTGCTTCCTCATCTGTAAGACTTTCGGTCTCAGAGGAAGGTCAGGACTGCACAAAAGCAGCGATGAGGCTTGTCAGTGAATGCCCAAAGAGTAACAATATTGCAAAGTAGAGCCAGGCCGGGGTCAGTGAACGCCCAAAGAGTAACAATATTGCAAAGTAAAGCAACGCAGGCCGGGGTCAGAATTTACCTAACCCGATCAGCCTAGTTTTTGCTACTTTAATTTTAGAAGGAAACACTAAATATAGCAATACAACTGAAGTTCTTTAGTTTAAAAACGGCGTGTCTGCCAAACATTGTAGCTCTGCCATATAGTTCCTCTCTCTCCGTCTTGCTTTTGTGGTACTAGAGACTAAACTCGAGACCTCAGGCATGCCAGGCAACATTCTACCTACAGCCCTAGTTCATTTATATTACATTTCTAACAGAGGCTTGACTAATGCAAAAAGTTCTAGATGTTATCCTCAACACTTAAAAAAAGTTCACTTAACTCTAGGAAATGAAAAGTCATAATTCTACAGAAACAGTTAGCATTATAGGTTCAGAAAAATAACACAGTAAGGGCCAGAGTCAGACAAGTCTTTAAAATTTGTTCGTTCTCTCTCTCTCTCTCTTTCTCTGAGATAGTGTTTCTCTGTGTAGCCCTGGCTGTCCTGGAACTCACTCTGTAGACCAGGCTGGCCTTGAACTCAGAAATCCACCTGCCTCTGCCTCCCAAGTGCTGGGATTAAAGGTGCAAGCCACCACTTCCTGGCTAGTATCACTTTTAATAATCTCAATCTCCATAATCAGGGCTGGGAATATAGTTCAGTTGGTATAGCACTTGTCTTACACGTATAAGGCCCTAGGTTTGATCCCCAGTTTAAAGAAAAAAAAGGGGAGGTTGTCCATCACCAAAACTATCATGTTGATATTTACTTGTGTTTTCTAAATAAAATACAAATAACAATGACCTAAAAGTGACATAAGAAGCAACTTTTTGGTTGTTTGTTTAAAAGGCAAGGTCTCTTATATAGTCTACTTTAGCATTGAACTGGCCATTGTAGGCCTGTGTGGTCTCAAACTAACTGTGTAGCCAAGGCTGGCCTACAACTCCTGACCCTCATGCTTCCATCCCCATGTGCTGGGATTATAGGCTCACGTCACCATCCCAGTTCCCATGTTTTACAAGGAAGACGCTGTCAGAGTAGTAGCTTCTATTTTCTAACACCCAGCAAAATGCCTATTTGAAGCCTTAAGCACAAAGCCTTTCCGTAGACAGCTAAGGAAGAGCTGCTCAGATAGAGAAGAGCTTTGAACAGCTGGGCCAAGTCAGGAGGTCTCCTCAGTCCCTTCAAGCTCTGAGTAAGACATAAGGAATATAATTAGTCCAGTTGAGATCACAGCACAAGAGGACAGTACAACCTCCTTGCTTATCCTGCAGATGGAGTCCACAATCTCCACCAGAGATATTCAAAGAACTAGGAAAACAAGACAAAAGAAAAGCCAGTTGCGACAGACTGAGCACTTGACTCTTCTGGGCCTCGTGCCACCCTGGATCAACATCCCAGATGCTGCAGACATTCCAGCTACATCAGAAAGAAAATTCTTCCTCGGCTTCTGTTTCTCATGAACTCAAATTTCTCCCAAGCTGATCAGAGGAGACTGCAGCATCCTTGCTTATGTCAACTCGCTTTGATTCTGTCCCAAGCCCAAGCAACATGACAAATGTTGGGACACTGTCACCAGAGGATGCTGAACAAATTACTAGCTTCTCTGTGCTTCCATCTTCTGCCACAGAGTCAGGAGTGCTGTCACACAGAAGTGTGGCGGGGACAGATCGCCACTGTCATCTCTGGGTGCCAGCACCAGTCGGAGCTGGGAGGCTGCATTTCCTCTATGACATGAGGAAGGGAGGGAAACTACAATAAAAATCAAAGTCTCCAAAAACTCTGGACATGGTGACTTCCGTAGAACTTGGGAGGTGGCAGCAGGAAGACTGCTGGGAGTTTGAGGCTGGCCTCTACTATAGGCTGAGTATCAGGCAATCAGTGATATCCTGCCCCAAAACAACAACAACAACAACAAACCCCCGGTGTTTTCACCACAAACTGCTCCATCTTAATGGAGATCAAGTACTGAGACTTTAAATTACTCGCTAGGCACAGCTGGTGCATGCAGCAGGCAATAGAGCTTCTCCTTCGCAGTGCAAAGCAAGCATAAACTGCTAAAAAGGCCAGCAGCTGCTCAGGGGTCAGATGTGAGCAACATTTAGACTCAGGTGTTAGGAAAGTACCCATTTACAATCCGTTCTGTTCCCGTTTAAGGATAGTTTCTGTCAGAGAAGTCTGTGACACATATCTCAGCAAGCAGGCTGTGATGCACTTTCTTTAGAACCCACATTCCTTCCACAAATCAACGCACACACACACACACACACACACACACACACACACACGTTCACAAGTCTGTTGGCAAAATGCTATGTCTTTAAATTTAAAGGGAGTCATAGGTCAGAATCAACTCGTAACCCTCACACAAAACCGTAAGCTTAGAATCCATATCCTGAAGACCAACTTCAGTGAAAGAGGAAAAAAATCTTAAGAGGAAAATAATCTTGGACTCAAAGCTGTGGAAGGGAGAAGATACTGTTTGGCTCTTCTCGTTTAAATGCACTGCTGGGAGAGTATTGACGGAATAAGAGCGCTTCTAGCTGCTTGTGAGGTCTGGTGCTGTGCTGCTAGTGTGTGTGACGTGAGAGTAGGATGGGAATTCACTCCAACCCTACGTTCTATAGCAGTGTGCATCCCTGGAAGCAAAGAAACAAATGAGCACCTCATGGGAAACGACTTCGTCGTCCAGAGCAGGTCTGAGTAGAACAGGAGATCCCAGCACCCCTGATCTCAGAGCCCCCACGGGAGGGCCACTGACCTTTTGATGACTTGTGACTTCGTCCCGCGTTCTCCCCAGCTCCTCAGCAAGTTTGATGTTCTCTTCTTGCAGTGCTGAAAGCTGCTGGGACTTCTGAGCTGCTGCCTGCTTTAGGGTTTCTCTGTAAGGACAGTGAGCACAGGGTTACCATAGAAACAAGACAAGCAAGGAAACTGTGGGAGACAACAGCTTCACAGCACTGAGGAAAATAGATCTGGGTCACGTGCCCGATAAGATCTATAACAACCAGAGACCGCGCTAGCTGCATGAAGGAGAGGGCACGCGTTTTAACCTCTCAGAAAGAGATTGGCTGTCCACAATTATGACATTTTAAAATACCCAATAAACACTATCTCTACCCTATTACCACCCACACCCCACTCAAAAGCAAATTTTTCTGTGAAATAGATGACAAATGTCATGGTCAGTATAGCCTTCATGGATAGGGAAATTTGTTAAGATAATTATACCAAACACCACTATGGCGATGGTGATTTAATTTGCTACCAAAGCACTTTGTTCTAGAGGCATACATAAATCTTTTAATCTATCTTTCTCTTGATGAAATAAAAACCCAGTGATCCATGCAGAGTCAGGTGCTATTGTGAATCTGAGTATATTTTTAGCACAATGGGAAGTGAAAGGCCCAAAGGAATTTTTTCCAAAGTAAATAGGAGATAGTTGATGGTATTCTTTCTACAATACTAATTTCTAATTAAAAGCAAATAAACATATAACACAGCTTGCCACCTAACCAGCATCATAAATGCCAATATAAACAATAAGGTAGATATATTTATTAGATATTTTCTTATTATTAAAATTAATCCAGGGGGTAGGGAAGTAACTGTGTGAAGGGGGTTACCAGGAGGAGGTGGGGCAGCAACTGGGATGTGGAGTGAATAAATAAATTAGTGTGAAAAATAATAATAAATAAACTTTAAAAGATTAACCAAATATACATTCTGAACTATTACCATTTACATATGGCTATTCTAAATATTTTTCTTAATCACTAGATTCTAGTTTCATACTGTGGAAGGTTTTGAAGCAATTTTGAATTTTAAGTTCGTCTATGATGGTAAACTCTCCTTAGCAAGCTGTCATATGTGGCTGGATTCTGCATCCAGTCATCTGGGTAGGACTCCATCTGTCAATGCATGAACACATCTATTTTTAACTTCAATTGTCTAATGGGTGGCAGTGCTTGGCATATTCGATTTTCTCAATTTTTAATCCTCCGCCTACCTATAACATACTCTATGATGACCTCATGAAGACTTAGGGAAATAAATCTAAACAAGAACTCTCTTAGCACACTGAATTAGACTTTTTACAGAGATGAGTATTTAGTAAGTACAGGAAAACTGAGCGAGACCTGAAGGCAATGATTTTAACTGTAGACCCGTCGACCTACCTACCTACGCACACATAGAGATCATCAATTTCTGCCAACTTGACACAAACCTAGATATGCCCAGGAAGGGAGCTCAACTGAAGAACTGCCTTCATCAGACTGGCCTGTAGACGTGTCTACTGGGCATTTTATTAACTGTTGATTGATGGGGAAGTTCCCAGCCTACCCTGGGCAACATCATCTCTGAGTGGGAGAACCCAGCCTGGACAAGAGAGCTAAGCATGAGTTTGAGAGTGAGCCAGTAAGCAGTGTCCCTCATTGCTGTCTGTTCTGGTTCCTGCCGAGGGTTCCTACTCTGGCTTTCCTTATGGACTGTGACCTATAAGCCAAATAAACCCTTTCTTCCCCAAGTTGCTTTGACTGGCTAAAGTCCATTAACTTTTGACAAATCAGAAGATTTTTCTTACAATGAAACCATCATAAACTAAATATAGTATTTCTCAGGTTGTCACTGCCTTCATAGGAACACTTTTGTTCAGTAATACAAGGTCTTGCTATGTTTTGAAACCTGGCCTTGAACTTGAACTCTTCCTGCCTTGGCCTCTGGTGTGCTAGGATTACAGTGTATGCCACCACATCCAGCCAGTCAGCAGTGGCGTTTATGCTCCTCTTCTGCTTCTTTAAAAATATTTTCTTTCATCACATATATAAAAAGTTTAGGTATTAGTTTTGAAAATGCTGGTTTAAAGAAGATATAGTGAAGCCATGTGTAGTAGCAAGCGTCTTTAACCTCAGCACTCAGGAGGCTGAAGTCGGTGAATCTCTGCAAGCCTGGTCTACACAGCAAGATCTAGGATACCCATGGCTGGAGAGTTTGTTCAAAAGAGCAAACACAAAACAGACAAACGAAAAAAAAAAAGAACATACTTTGAGCTGGAGGTATGGATCAGTGATTTAGTGCTTGCTTAGTAACACCAACTAAAGAATTACCTCAGTTTAAAAAAAAAAAAAGAAAAAGAAATCAAAAACACGGCCACTGGGGCTCAGCAGGTGAAGCACTTGCCATGCAAGCCTGGTGACTCGGGGTTCGATCCCCAGAACTCATGAAAAGGTAAAGGAAAAGAACTGAGTTCACGGAGCTGGGTTCCATCTCAAATACAAGAAACAAACATTTCTAACAACTGTATGAGTGTATGAGTGTGAGTTCGTTTGTGGGCACATATGCAAGTGTGTGCCTACACAGGGAAGGCCCAAGGCCTGCACTAGACGTCGCCTTCGAGCACTTTCCACCTTACTCGATGAGACAAGTTCTCTTACTGAGGCTGAACTCCAGGATCTGCTAGACCAACACCAACGAGGTCTCTTCTCTTGTGCCCTCCCCAGCACCGGCACCACAGGTCCCCTAGGCCTTTACAGGGTGCTCGGGGTCCGAAGTCAAGTCCTTATGCTTGCATGACATGCATTTACCAGCCCAGCCATTCCCCAGCCGTTCACACCATTGTCAAGCTGCTTTTCTCTTTACAGGACAAGAGATCGTAAAACAGAAAATATTCCCTAGCTTAAAAATGAGAGACAGAATAAACATTGCTGATATTGACTTACATTTTACTCACAAATTTACTAAGTTAAATGTAGTCCAGAAAAATTGGACTGTTCTGTCAGTTCTTCTAAGATAGAGAGTCACAGGGCAATGGGAAGCCGCTTCATTGTGGCTCTCCAGCTGAAATTAGGAGCTGGCTAATCCAAATCAAGGGCTCTCTTGAAATGACTCCAGTAGGGAGCATGGAGTTAAAGAACATTCCATCACAAATGCTGGTTTCCAGCTGTAAGAGCAGAGGTCATGAAAGGGAGCTCCGTCAGGACAGTGCAGCTCCTCTGGTTCCACTGTTTCTCTAGGTGGCATCATTCTATTAGGTAAGGACAAACACCACAGCTCTGGAGAGCATGACTACCGCTGTATGCCTATCACACACACACACACACACACACACACACACACATACACACACACACACATACACACAGACTCACACAGACACACACACACACACAGACTTACACAGACACACACACAGACACACAGTCAGACACACACACACACAGACTTACACAGACACACACACAGACTCACACACACAGACACACACACATACACACACACACACACACACACACAGACACACAGTCAGACACACAGTCAGACACACACACACACACAGACTTACACAGACACACACACAGACTCAGTCAGACACACACAGACACACACACACAGACTCACACACACAGACTCACACATACACACACAGACTCACACACAGACACACACACAGACTTACACAGACACACACACACACACAGACTTACACAGACACACACACAGACACACAGTCAGACACACAGACACACACACAGAGACTCACACAGACACACACACAAGCAGCTGTTCATGCTTTAGCTTTTGGCACTGAAGAATGCAACTCAGGAATGCACAACAACCCAGGAAGTACCATTCCAACACACAGCCCTTTGAAAGCAGACATCCTTGCCTTGAAGTGTGGCCAAGACTAGGGCAGAGAGTCACAGGCCAGGGCTTTTCACCAACCCTCCAGGCCTTCTTCCACCAGTTTCTATGCAAAGTTACAATCTAGCCATGGGGTGCCTTGTCACTGACAGGAAGAGGGAATTTCCTCAGGCCTGGTGGGCAGAAAGACTCTAAAGCAGCCCTGGCACAGGGCCTGCTTCTCTGTCTTTTCAACAACTTCCCTCAGGGAAGTATCAGAAGACAGGCCCCGTGGCTATGACAGTAACTGACACCACTGTCTCCTACTCCCACCCCTTCCACAGGCATGAGGCAGGGCACAAAGACAACTGGGGGCGGGGTGAGACAGGTCCTCACCAGGCAGCAGCAGCTGACCTGGAGTTTACTAATCTTCCTGCTTGTCTCCTGATCTCAGGGATTACAAGCATGCACCACCACAGCCAGCTCTAAGACAACCTCTCCCCACTCCCGCTTCAGACTCAGCACCTCACACATGCTAAGCACGTACTTACAACTGCACTGAGCCAGAGTTGGTCTCTTTATGGGTATGGCACTAATCCTGCACCGACTGGGAAGGGTGATGGGATGTGACTAAGTGAGGACACATTTAGTGGGCAGGCTTGTGAAGAACGAGTCCTATGTAATCAGTGTGGAATGAGAATGCTATCTAAACATAAGGGCTCTCCTGGTTATATCCAGTGTGGCTCTGCCCCACCACCACACCCCGTCCACTCCCCAGTACCTAATGTGCCCAGAGAGCTCAGGAGTAACGCTATAGCAATGGGAGACCTGTGACACAAATGATCTAAAGTCACCTCAGCGTCCCACATCCAGGTAGCATAACTGTTTGTGTCAGAGAGGAAAACAATTGCTTAAGCTGTTCCTGAGTTCACCCTCTCTGAATGTAATCAAAATGTTGGTTTCCTGTGTTTGGTATGTATGTTCTTATCTATGTGTATGAATACATACAAGCATGTATGTGCGTATGTGTGCACGTGTGGATGGAGGCAAGAGTGGACACTGGGTATCTTCCTCAGTCACTCTCTGCTTTATTTTTGGAGACAGGGTCTCTCCTGAACCTGGAGCTCACCATTTCAGTTACATTAGATGCTCAGCAGACTCCAGGAGTCGTCCTGTCTCTGCCCGAAGCACTGTAGTGATCAATATATACCACCATATTCAGCTTTTTATATCAATATACACCACCATATTCAGCTTTTTATATCAATATACACCAACATAATCAGCTTTTTATATCAATATACACCACCATATTCAGCTTTTTATGAAGGTGCTTGGGATTTCAACTCAAGTTCTCAGTTTTGCCCAGTAAGCATCTGATAAATGGAGCTATACCCTGGGCTAGCCTGGAATTTACTATGTAGCCCAGTAGAGGCTGGCCTCCAATTCACATTAATTGTCCTGTCTGAGACTTTCAAGTACTTGGGATTATATGCACGTGCCCCCATGTCTGACTCTTTTTCTGTTAAAAAAAAGTTTCAGAGGATTCATTTTGATATTTTTGGCTAATTATTTTTGATACAGGGTCTCTCTGTGTAGCCCTAGCTGTCCTGGAACTTGATAGGTAAACCAGGCTGGCCTTGAACTCACAGAGATCCATCTACCTGCCTCGGCCTCCCAAGTGCTGGAATTAACGGCATGCACCATCACGTCCAGCTCTTGAAGTATTTATTAATAAAAGGTTCTGTAGTTCTACATGTTATGACCAGCTATCACGTAAACATTCAAGTTTAACTCTGGTACATAACCAGCCATATATTTACATAGCTTTATGAAGTCACAGTGAACTCCACGTTTCTTACTTCAGCAGCTAGCCTAGTTACCAGATCTTCTACTTAGCTGTGGTTGTCAGGGTGGCTCCTGAATTCGCTGTGGGGAATGCATTTTAGGAGACTGATAGATAACTATTTTCTAATCTTTTCAGATATTGGTCTCCTTTTAAAACTTATAATTCCCCTCAAGAGAGATAAACTCACATTTCTTTCTTGAATTCTTCCATTTTCTGGTTCTCGGCATTCAGAAGCTCCTTTGACTTACTCAGCTCTTCCACAGTTCTCAAGTTGTTTTCCTTAAGTGTGTCCAACTTAAAGACCAAGAGGGAAAAATGGATGAAATTATTTCATTTTTCAGTGACATAGCTGGATAAATTATTCACAAAAATATGTCTTTAAAAATAGATGACATTAGTCATTTGTAAGCAGCAGGGAGAGTCGTCAGGGAGAGAGACTACAAATGACGAGTTGATTATGAACTGCGTATCTCCTTCTCTTTCAGTCTTCATTTCCTGTACAGATGGTCAGGATGCCAACCTGAACTGCTAGTGTGTGTGCAGACAGAAGCTTTCTTTAGTCCTGTGTGCTTTTGTTTGGTTGGTTACCTTGCCCCCTCCCCAGCCTGGGGCCATCAGTGTACACCATGTCTGGCTTTGTTATTTTTTTTTGTAACATTCTTAGATTTTCACCTGAGGTTGCCCTTCAAAACAGCCCATCTTTACAGGTCAAGAACTAGATTGTCAAATATCAACTTATCAAGGATCAGTCTCTGCAATCAGACTAAACCCTTTCTCTCCTCACTGATCAGTAATACAGCAGATGACATTTCCAAGGTCACTTCTAAGGCTTAGTTATTTGAATCAACCATTTGTCAATTGGGGGGAAATTGTTAATCCATCTGTCATTTCTAGGAAGAAGCAGCCATGCAGTGAGAGTGAAGGGTCCTCACACATTCCTCCCAACACTGTCCAGCAGCCCTCTTAACGCCTGCCCTCTAGTGGCAAAGTCAGGCATTGCACGAATAGAAGGTGACTGCTCAGGAGCTCTGGCTGGTTGGTGGCTGGAGCATGTTCCATTTGCCCACCATTCAAGGTGTAATTCTGGAGCCAGGCTAGCAAACCTGGGCTTTATACTCTTATCTCTTATAGACACAATTCTGCTTGATCCCATCCTCCAGGAAAATATTTTTTGTTGTTTTGTTTTGTTTGTTTGTTTGTTTTTCGAGACAGGGTTTCTCTGTATAGCCCTGGCTGTCCTGGAACTCACTCTGTAGACCAGGCTGGCCTCGAACTCAGAAATCCGCCTGCCTCTGCCTCCCAAGTGCTGGGATTAAAGGCGTGCGCCACCACCACCTGGCCAGGAAAATCTTAAAAATCTGAGTGTACTCTCTGTAAATTTTATTTACCCTAATTACCTCAAAATGTACATTTTGGAAGATCTTGATCTTCAGCCTTGCGTGAGGGGCCCTAGTCTTCACGCAGCTTTTCCACCTGGCAGTCCCTTCCTTTGTACTACGTTCTGAACGTCTTACTTGCCTGTGACTTTAAAAAGTGCCTCAAAGTTATCTAGAACTTCACATCCCACTTCAGCTAGCAGCTTTTCAGGAAGGATCTCTGTGAGCTGGGAAGATGGGAACAGGGTGTCAGAGCAAGGTCTGAGGGAAATGCTACGTGTAGACAGAAAAGAAATAACCTGATGCCACAAATCTGTTCCAGCCCCAGAAATGAGGCTCATTCAAGACGACACGAAAGGATGTAATACTGAACCAAGCTAAGAAAAAGCCTGCACACGGGTCGGGGAGATGGAATTTGGTAGCTCCAAATTAGAAGAAAGTTGAAGGGGAGACTGTAGGATAAGAAGGAAGGATATAAAACTCACACAGAGCCGTCACTAAGGAGTTACCTAAGAACACCTCACTACTAGGGCTTCCTCTTCATCCTTCGGCTTGTTCGTTTGTTTATAGGATCTCATATAGCCCAGACCAGCCATGAATTCCTAATTCTCCCACTGCCATGGCCCAAGGACTGGGTTTATGGCATGCATCACCACACCCAGTGTCATCATATGGCATTCAGGTCTAACGTAGATCAAACCTTTTTAAGTCCAGACTTCAAAAAGACTACTCCTGAGTTAAGTGACTAAACATTCCATGAAGTCGGGCAAGCTTTGAACAGACAAACACACAAAAAAACTTAAATCTGATTACTTCACTCTGTAGTTTTGCATTTGTTTGCTTGGTGTCCTCCAAGGAGGCCAGTGTTTCTGTTTTCTCTTTGGTCATCTGTTCCATGATCTGCATGGCGTCTTCTGCGGTCTGAGCAGCCTAAGCACAAGGAGAGACAGTGAGGAGACAGAACAGGAACCATCCGGGGAACTCAGAATGCATGGCTGAGGGTGCTCTCAGAGTCTGTGTGGCTAAGCAGTGCACACGTAGGATGAGAGTTACCAACCCAACCCCAGAGTACACAAAGCAGGCCATGAAGGGTCTATACTGTGGAGGAGTTCAAGGGGACAGGCCCTTCCCATGGCATTTTTCATGACGTCAACTCTGAACCATTTCCACATTCTCTCCTCCCTCTAAACCTCCATCCAAGTTCCAAGTTCCACTGACAAGCATGTGCTCATCATTGTGACAGACTAGCTGGTGATGATGCAAACCAGTGACCCTATATAACTGAACGGCTCTTAAATTTACTACAACGGCCCTGTATAACTGAATGGCTCTTACATTTACTGGTATAAGTACCACCAGTACTTGCCTGGCTATCTCAGTTTGGGGATTTGAAGTCACTCAATTTAAGCTAAGAATTTTTTACACGATTATAAATTATTTGGGCAATTATAGCATGAGGCTCAAGTGTTTCATGAGAGGTGCTGAATGGAAAAAACTTTGAGAGAAAGGGAGTAATAAATATAACTGTGAATAAAAAAGATATATATATACTAATATAAATTCTTTGCTACTAATTATCAAAAATAATCATATGACTAAGAAATGTGACTATGGGCTTGATAATGTTCATGAGAATTTGGTATTATACACGTTCTGCTATCAGCCATGGAGATCCCGTGGGATCTTCCACCTCCAGAGGGACAGGCTCGATGAATGAGATAACACAGGAGACGGAATTTCAGTGTGTCCACTGTGCATACTCTAATGCCGCTCTGAAACCTCCAGGCAACAGTTAACTTTACAGGTATCGAAGTTTCTCCATAAATTTAAAAAAAAAAAAAAGCTTTTTTATTCACAGTTCTCACAGTGTTTTGAAATGAGAAGGGATTACTACCATTAGACATTCAATACTGAATCAACCTCTTTGGTTATAATGAAAAGCTGGATATGGATACTGTCATGGACACACACCACACACACACATATACACAACACACACACACCACAGCTGGCTTAATCAGGTAGATTTCCCTAGGTTGCAATGAAGAGAAATCACCTAAGCCACTAATGTTAGTGCACAGTTAGTGAGGACTCTGGGTGCTCAGGACTCGAACCTCTCACTTTACCGTGAACGAATGAAGGGTCTCAAGCTCTCTAATTTTAAGGGTAAGCTTGCTCTTGTCTTTCCTCAAAGTCCGGTTTTCGCTTTGGGATTCTAGGAGGTTGGCTGAAATGTGGCTGTTGGTTTGGGCCAGCTGGCTAATCTCTTTCTGGAGGATGAAGTAGCTTTCTTCCAGCTTCTCCTTCTCCTTCAGCGCCTCTTCATTTCTCAGCATCATCTCTCGTTTCTCAGCCAGGAGGTTCTTGTTGTCCTGAAGCACCTCGGCCCTCTCGGTCACAGCCACCTCATGGTTCAGCCGGAGGTCATCCAGGATCTTGGTGAGGCAGCTGTGTAGTTCTTGCAATTCCAACTTGGACTTGGAAAGGGCAGCAAAGTCACTCTTGAGGGTCTCGATGTTGGCTGCGAGCTGCGAAGTCTCTGCGCTCAGGAGTTCCTTTTCCTTAATGATCTCCACGACTCTCTGCTCTGAGTTGGTCTTCTCTTGGGTAAGTGTAAAATTCTCAGTCTGGAGCTGCTCACTGCACACCCTCAGCCCCTGGACCTCTTCCTCCAAGAGCACTATTCTCCCATGAAGCTTGTTGTTTTCGTATAAAGAGGTCTCGCTCTCCTTGGCCCTGGCCTCCTTCTCCAGGATCAGCGTCTGCTGCATGCCTCGGATCTCCTCGTTGAGCTTCTGGCACTCCTCCTGCAGGCTCAGGCCGTCTCTCAGCAGCAAGTTCTTCTCGCAGCAGCAGGTCTTCAGCTCGGCGTTCAGGCTCTCCTTTGCCTGCAGCATGCTGCTGTGCTCTTTTTCAAGAGTCTTTTTGGCATTCTGAGCCTCTTTCAGCATCAGGGAGAGGTCGCACTTGCTGCTCGTCAGCTCCTGGTTCTCCTTCTTTCTTTCCTGAAGCTCCTTCTTCAGAGCATCAATGTTACCGAGCAGTTTCATCTTCTCCTGCACAGCCACCCGTCTGTTTGCAGCCTCTTGGTCGCACTTCCTTTTCAGATCTCCTATGGTCTTGAGAGAACTTTCCCTGTCAGCAAGTAGATCTCCATTTTGCATCTCCAGGGCTGATTTTTCTTTCAAGAGACTATCCTGCTGCTTTTTCAGCCTGGCGACTTTCTGGCAAGCCATCTCCTTCTCAGAAGTTAAGTACGTGATCTTCTCATTCAGGCCCATCTCGAGACGTGCCACCTCTTCTGAGTGTTTGTTGAGTTTTTCAGTGATGACTCTATTTTCACTTAGCAGTTCCTCTTTCTCCGCCAGGAGCGTCCTCTCAGAGGCTGCCAAGCTCTCCTTCTCATGGAGAAGCTGGATGCACTCAGAGTCCGTGATGGCCCGGCAGGTCTTGATCTCCTCCAGGAGCTTTGTGAGGCTGGCGTTAGAGCTCTGGAGCTGTCTGATGTCCAGCTCCGCCTTCCTCAGCGCTTTGCTGGCACAGTCCAGCTGTGTGCGCAGGGTCTCTGCCTCTGTGCTAAGCAGCTGTTTGACCTGCAGGGTGGCCTCCAGGCTGGCACTCAGCTTCTCCTGGCCCTGGCGCAGTGTGTCCTTCTCAAACTGCAGGTCTCTGTTGCTCTGGAGAAGGTTCTCCCGCTCTGCCTTTAGGGTGAGACAGGTGTTGTCGAGGCTCATCTGCTTCTCTGCTGCTGACTTCTTCTCGGTCGTGAGGTCCTCGATCTCTTGGACCAAGGCCTTCTGGTCCTTGACAAGCTCCTCATAAGCGCTCTGAAGTTTCTGAATGACGTCATCCTTGTCTTTGACCAAGACCATGTTCTCGGCGGTGAGCTTCTTGACCTGCCCCTCCAGGTGCTCTTTCTCCGTGCGGGCCTTCTCCGACATGGCCATCAGCTTATCCTTACAGAAGCGGAGCTCCTCAATGAGCACCTGCATGCTCACCTTGGAGGCTTCCAGGGAGTCGTTCTCCATGTGCATCTTCAGGAGCTCTTCCTGGGCAGCATTGATCTCCTTCAGCAGTTTCTCTCTCTCAGCCACCAGAGACTCTCGATCCCGATGCTCCTGCTGATAACGCTTTTCAGCAACCTGCTTTTCTTCTGAGACTCTCTCTTTTTCTAAATGGAGGGTTTCGTTTACTGACCACAGTTTCTGTTGGTCTTCCTGAAGCAAAGTGACCTTGGTCTCCACTTCTATAAGCTTTGATAAAAGAGAACCTTTCTCTAACTTTAAAGCATTTGCCTCCTGGGCAAAGAGCTGCTTCTCTGACTTCATATCCCTCAGCTCTTCTGACATCACTTCAATCTCTTTTTTGGCTGATGTTAACAAATAAGTTAGCGACTACAGGGACAAAAGATGGAAAGAATGGGAACAAAATGAAATCAAGCAGACAAATGCAAGCCCAAATAACTTAATACGGCCTAAACCATGCAAGTTTAGGATTTCCTACAATAAGCTTCATAAAAACCACTTGAATAATAAAGGGGCAAAATCTGGAGAAGTAGTCCATAAAGGAACAGGACAAAGCAAAATGAACATTGCAAAGTGCCTATTAGCTTCTTCTCTTTGAAACAATGTGTGAAATCGTTTCTAGAAACATCCTTGGGTTTCACATTAGGAATGAGTCTCTTTCTTATTCTTCTAATTGTCAGGTTATTTCCATCTTAAAAAAGATTCACAGATTTCAAAATGATGTTGGGGCAAAACCCCCCAATATGGGCATATTTTAATAGGTGGGTACATTCTATCAGAAGGACGAGTAGCAAGGGAAGGCTATCGGTGTTTAAGCCCTTACTTAGCAGGAAGGATGGTCAGCAGGCTAAGAGTGTGAGTCCCAGTGTCACAGACATGTTACTCAGATGCAGACTAATTTCAAGGCCTTGCTGGCTAAATGAAGTGTTTTTTTTTTAATGTACTAATCTGTATGATAAATTAATGATGTCTATATCGGCACTACCCAGAGTTTTCTGTGATGAAATAAATGTTAGCAAGTTATTCATCCTCCTCTGCATGGCAGACATGTGCTCCTAGAGAGCTGAATTCGAATCTGTGCAAACTTAACTTTCCACAGCCTCATCTAACCAGTGGCTTCTGGAATAGATAGCAGAATTTTGGGTCACTGGCTCACTGGCTCTGTGGCCTCCTGAAGTGATGTATAAAGTGTATTGGCTGCATACATAAACTTGTTTGAGGTGACACCCTTAGGTCTCATCAGAGTCTTCAGAGTTTGTCATCAGATGACAAATTTGGAAGTGGAATAATCCTAGTATTTTAACTAAAAGATTTTTATATAAAACCACCAAAGTCAGTGCAGCTTCACACAAGCTTCTAGAATGCTGTGGTGTAGTCTACAAAACTGAAGGATTTCAAGACCCAGGAGACCACACAGGTGATATCAAATATGGGAATCTTAGCCACCATTAAATGGTGTATCAAGCTGGGAAAAGTTTTGAGAAGAGAGCACAGGAGAAAGCTCTGATAGCATGTAGAAGAGGAAAAACTATACCCCTTACACTTCACATGTATTATATTATGGTCCTCCTAACTAACCGGAGATAGTGTGGGGTGTGTGTTGCTGTTCTTTTTGGTTCCTGGAATTTGATACTAGGGCATGGAAGGTGGGCACTCTACAACCAAGGCAGATCCCTAGCCTTAACAATAAGTTTTTAATAGTTTCAGTTTCTCTTTCATAACTTTTTTGTTAACTTGTATACAAACATTTCTCTAATGCATTAAAAATAAACATGTAAGACAAAAAATTTCTGAGCAATAAAAAAGTTATGGGAAAGGTAAACTTTACTAAGTTACCAAAGTCAAAGAACATACTGGAGTTTAGATATGATCCTGACCCATAAATTGAAATTCCAGGCTCTAACTATTTTCAACTAATTAGATATTTTCTTGATTTATTTGAACCCCTCCTTGTCAGCAAACTCACAGAGCCTTCCTGGGAACAGTCAAAGGCTCCTTCAGAGTTCTAATTCCTCCTATAAGACTCTCCACATCGGCTGGGCTCCCTCCAGCTTCAACACTGCCCACTGGCTTCCCTGGGCCTCTGCCTCCTGCCTTTCTGACATTTGTCTCTTTAAACTACCCTAGTGCAAGGTAGCTTAGCCAAGGTGAGAGAAAGATGCTTTCCCAACAGATAATCTACTGCAAGCAAGCAGACAGAGGCCAGGCAACAGTAAGAGGTTGCAACCACTGGGGACAAGCAGCACAGGGGGCGGTGATGGCTACACAGGACATTTAGGGAAGAGACCTTGTAGCCATGACCCTCCCCTACAAGGATAGCAGCTGTTACAAAACACTAAAAGCCACAACAGATGCAATTTGCCACTCTGCCATGCATGCACAGATCACATTTGCTTCTAAGCTCTCTTGCAGTCTTGATGCAGAACCTAGCTAAAATATAACACAAGTGCACTATTTCTGCCCCAGAACATACTTTGGCTTTGTCGGCCTGGGTTTTCAGCTCCTCCATGTCCTGCATCAGGTCCCTGTTCGCTTCCTGAGCAGCCTTAAGTTTATCCTCTGTGTCCACCAGCATCTTCTGAAGGTTCTGCAGGATTTCTTCATGCTTTGTTTTAGTCTCAGAACTGGCTTTTTCATACTTGGCTTTCAGGTCCTGACACTGGCTGTGGCTTGTTACCATCTTCTTTTCCTGCAGAATCCAAAGGAAGGGCTAAGTCGCCTGGCCACACAAGTCGCCTGGCCACACGGTGACTGCCTACCTGCTTCGCCAGCGGTCCCCTGTGCGTCTCCTTACCAGTTCCAACAATTTTTTCTCCAATTCTCTCTTTTCTTCCTCATGTTTTTTGGCTGCTTCCTGTTGACTCTGCTCAGCTTTAAGCGTTACTTCCCCAATACTTTTCTGCAGAAGACTTGCATTTTCATTAGCCTTTGTAAGTTTGAGCTGCAGCTCTTCCACAGATCTAGAATAAATTTCAATATAAATTGTCAGATAGTTCTTTATATATACATGTGCATATGTTACGAGTGCATGTGCTATAATGTATATATGTGTACATGCATGGTCACTGTTTGTGTGTACATGTGTGAGTTCAGGCATGCACACACCACAGCACTGCACATGGATGCCAGTTCTCACCGTCCACCATGTCTGAAGCAGGGTTTCTCTTCACCGCTTCACGCTGGGAGACCCTCCCATCTCCCCCTCTCCTTTCACTGCAGGTGCTCTAGGATGACCTAGATTTTGGGGATCTGAGCTCTAATTCCCTACCTGTGCATCTTATCTA
Source organism: Grammomys surdaster (assembly GCF_004785775.1). Classification (NCBI taxonomy): domain Eukaryota; kingdom Metazoa; phylum Chordata; class Mammalia; order Rodentia; family Muridae; genus Grammomys; species Grammomys surdaster. The sequence continues at coordinate 12,807,918 of NW_021604614.1, read as the reverse complement.
TGAACCATCACCACATCTAGACTTCTTGTGTTTTAAATTCAAGAGTTATATTAGAGATATACTATAAATAGCAATTATATCAAAGGCTGCAAAATTGATGAGTATATAATTATAGCTGAAATCAAGACAAATTTAAAAATAAGTTGCCTGAAGGATAACTTTAACAACTGTGATTGTTCTAAATACATTAGAGTAACAACTACTATAATTGTAAGGATTTATTACTTTATATTAATAGATCAATAAAGGAATATGAGTGAGGTAAATCTATTAGGCCAAGTGTAGTGATGTATTCCTTTCACCCCAGCACTTGGGAGACAGAGGCAGGTTAATTTCTGGGAGTTCAAGGTCAGTGTGCTCTATATTCAGAGACCCTATCTCAGACAGACAGACAGACAGACAGACAGACAGACAAACAGATAAACAGACTGGCAGACATAAATAGGGTTAAAGAGCTGATTCAGTGGTTAAGAGTACTGGTTGCTCTTCCAAAGAACATTAGCACCCACATGGTAGGTAGCTCACATTAGCACCTACATGGTAGCTCACAATCATCCATAACTCCAGTTTGTGGGAATCTGTTGCCCTCTTCTGGCCTCTTCAAGTACTGCATGCACATAGTGCCCTTGAATAATTGTAGGCAAAACATCTATCTATACATATAAAATGAAGATAAATCTAAAAATTTTTATTAAAGGTTATTTTTAATTTAAAAAAATGTTAAAAAAGAAAATGAAATAAGTTTCAAACTTTCAGCAGACTGGGTTACCAAAAGGTGTGCCTCTTGGGAAAAGAAAATACAAAAATTACCATAAATAATTCTCACTTAAAGAGAACCAGAAGGGTGCTGGTCAGAGAGCTCAGTCAGTCAAGTGTTTGCTTTGCAGGTGTGAGAACCTGAGTTCAATCCCCAGAACCTATATTTAAAAAGCCAAGTGTGGTGGCACATGCTTAGAATCCCAGTATTAGGGAGGCAGACAGGCCAATCCCTGGGGCCCTCCAGCCAGCTAGCCTAGCCTATTTAATGAGCTCCAAGCCACCAAGAGACTGTGTCTTTAAAATGGGGTGGACAGTGCTTGAGGAATGATTTTGGAAGTTGTCCTGCACCTGAAAGGACATAACACAGACAGGAAAGCATGTAGCTCCTCGTGCACACAGTGAAACTTGAGACATTAGCCCCAAATCGGGGCCATCGAGTAAGCCGACAAGCAGAGCAGAGGTCAAGGTGGCGGCGCTGGCTACCTCCATTAAACACCTGCAGACGTGGACTGTTGTGTGGGTAAAGAGCTGGACAGCAATATAATTTTATAAGCATTAAGACTTTGCAAAGTAAAATTCTAATGGTTCTAAAATGTTCTCTAAAATTTTGCCTTGTTAATTAAGTATTTGATTTCTAAATGAATGCTATGGGGGAGGGGAGGAGCCAACAAGAACTTCAGAATAAGCTGTGTATGGTAGCACACACCTTGAATTCCAACACTCAGGAAACAGATTTGGAGTTCAAGGCCAGCCTGGTCTATATAGGGAGTTCCAGGAGAGCCAGGATTACATAAGACCCTGTCTCAAAAAACAAACTAACAAAAAAGAACCTAAGAATAATAGACTTTACTACTACTACTTATTATTATTATTATTATCATTGACAGACCTTAAGATAGATAAAAGAAGTTTTAGTAATAGGAAAATCTAAGTAAAAGAAGGGCACCAAGATCAGGTGGCTCAGCTGGCATACCTCAAGTGAGCCTCAGTTCCTTCTTTTTAAAAATGGGAAGCTAGAAAAATACACTGTGTATAAACACAGTAAACACACAGTCAGCCCTCAATGGGTGCTTCCTGTCATTGTGTGAAGGAAGTTACAAACATCTCTAAGGTCCTGTAAAAGATGTCTTCCTAAGTCCTTGAAAGGTCTAGAATCCAACTATACTCCTAACTCTGTCATGCTCAGCAAGTTACACAGGTGGAGCTCATTTCAGCAGGCCCCCACAGGACTGGTGAGGGAGCCTGGTGAAAGCACTCACTGACCAAGCCTGATGCATGTCTAAAGCCCACGGTGGAACAGTAACAACAACACATGTGACTGACCAGACAGCTGACTCAAGGAGGGAGGAGCAGAAAGCTGGACTGTAGCTCCAATCCCCAGACACAGACACAGACACAGACACGGACACAGACTCAGACAGACAGAGAGAGAGAGAGAGAGAGAGAAAGAGAGAGAAAGAGAGAGGGAGAGGGAGAGAGAGACAGAGACAGAGAGAGACAGAGAACAAGATACAGAGAGAGAGAGAGAGAACAAGATACAGAGAGAAAGAGACAGAGAGAGAGACAGAGACAGACAGAGAGACAGAGAGAACAAGATACACACACACAGAGAGAGAAACACAGAGAGAACAAGACACAGACACACACACACAGCTTAAAAGAAGAAAAACCAGAAAATGGAAACACAATGAGAAAAGGAGCCAGGAAGCCTTAAAACAGGACAATCTTGAGTTTCCTGGGTTGTTTCATTTTTGCTTTAAGACAGGGTTTTACTATGTAGCCTTGGCTGGCCTAGAACTCACTTTATAGACCAGACTGGTCTTGAACTCACAGAAATCCACCTGCCTCTCCTCTCAAGTGCTGGGCTTATGCCCATCCAGCAGCCCTGCGCTGTTAATCCCCTGTCACGATCTCATTGCTGAGTGTTCTCTCTAACAGGCGGGCTCTCCGGCAGTCACACATACCTCTCCTTCAGACGTAACTCATCGTTCATCTTTGTCAGCTGAGAAGAGTTATCTCCTGACATCTTCATTATTTCTGCAATGTCATTTTCTAATTTTTCCTTTGCTTTTACCAGCTGATCTTCTCGTTCATCCTTCTCTTTAAACTTTGCCTCCATGTCTGCATACACAGAAAAGAAAGAGAACTGTTGTGCTAAGGAGAAAAAAATTGCTGAATGCATCCTTATGCTGGAGATATTTGCAGATAGCCATCTCTGCCGGCATGGAAATCACATTCTAGCAGAGACAGATTATAAACTGAATAAAGAAAGGAACGATGTCATTGTAAGAAGTGGTACTAAGAGGAAATCTGGAGGTAGAGAAAGGATGTTGAAAGAAGGAAGGAGTAACATATTATTTTGAACTCTGAATTAGTGACATTTAAAAAAAGACTTGAAGTATCAGAAGAAAGAAGCAAGTAAAGGCCCCAGGTAGGCCTGACCTGTCCTATAAAAACAAGGTGGCGGATGGCTGAGTGCCATGGGTGAGGGCAAGAAGAGTCTGAGACAAACTCGGAGTTTGATGGGCAAGGACTAGAGCTTCTAATGAGTGACACGGGAGTAAGAGAAGTCACATGACTGACTGGCCAGTGTTGAGAAGAACGAAAGGGCTAAGGGGAGAGGCGAGGAGCAAGCGGTCAGCTGTACGCTGGCCTGTGTGAAACGCTGTGTAGGAGGGCAGTGGCAGCGGTGGCAGATGCTGGCCTTTTGTAAACAGAGAAAAGAAGACATGCTCAAGGTTACATAACTCAAACAAGTATTACGCCCACACAGAGTCGGGCAGGGTCTGCGCGGCAGATCTGTTACTGTAATGTGAGTGAACTATCCCATCCGAGGCACTCCACTGTAAGTAATGGCTAGTCACCAGATGACACGGCCTTACCTGTTAAATTTTCTCTCAGCTTCTCCAGTTCAGAAGACAATGTGTTAAACTGTTCCTCCTTCTGGTGCAGTTTATTTACAGTATCTATTAGGATAAAGTTCAAACTTAATGTATAGACATCACATTGAACAGGGTCACCTGGAACTTGGCTGCCTTTCCTAGGTATCTCTCTTCTCCTTCAGTCAAAACCCAACGCTTACCAATAGCAAAGGCATAGACAAGATCATTCTTTCACAGGAATATGCAGATTTTAATATGGACCAGGCCTTAGTCAAAAGAAGAAATAACTACTTTTGGAGTTTGATGCTTCAGGAAACTACTGGAATGCAGTTTTCCTGTGCATCAAAACTTCCAAAATTATATTAGACTACATTATGCACACCCAAAGCCAGCCCCTAGCCCCCTAATGACACATCCTAAAACTGTCCGCTCATCCTTCAGTCAGACATACCTTGCATACTTGTCTGAACAGAGTCTGCCTCCTCTGAAGCACTGGCGAACTTTTCTTTCTAAAGAAAAAGAACCAGATAGTCATCATACCAGGATGTATTTTGTACCTTGTTTCATTAAGACTAATGCACTTAAAACATGGAGACATACTGTGCATTGTACACACATACATACACGTGAGGTTTGCACGTGTGTGTATGCATGCACATCTGTACCCAAGTGCACATCCAGGCATACAGATGTGGGTATATATGTTCACATTTATATATGTGTTGTGGGAACACAACCCTTAGAGGGTTCTTCTCCTTTGAAATGTCCCTGAGGGTTGGGGATGTGGCTCAGTGGTAGAGTTCTTGCCTAGCAAGGGCAAAGCCCTAGGTTGAATCCCTAGTACAAGAAGGAAAAAAGGAACATGAAAAGGAAAAACATCTGCCTGAACAATAAGAAGAGTTCTGTTTTCCCACCTCATAGTAACCAGAAAAATCCAGACTAAACTCGAGCCTACTACCTGTATCTGCAATGTTTTAAGCAGAATGATTCTATCTGCCACCTACTGTTTACCGTCTGTTTTAAACGCGGTAACAAACTAAAAGAACTCTTCCAGTTTTCCTGAGATAAATTTTGAAGTAGCATTAACAAGAAATCTTTTTTTTTTTTTTTTTGGTTTTTCGAGACAGGGTTTCTCTGTGTAGCTCTGGCTGTCCTGGAACTCACAGGGTAGTCCAGGCTGGCCTCGAACTCAGAAATCCGCCTGCCTCTGCCTCCCAAGTGCTGGGATTAAAGGCGTGCGCCACCACGGCCCGGCAACAAGAAATCTTTTTAAAGATTTATTTATGTATGTATATGGGTGTTTTCCCTGCATGTACACCTATACACTGTATGTGTGCCTATGCAATGTATGCATGCATATGTGATGCATATATGCCTGGTGCACACGCAAGATACCAGATACACAGAAATGGAGGTCAGATCTCCTGGAACTGGAGTTACTGATGGCTGTGAGGCACCCTGTAGGTGCTAGGAACAGAATCCAGGTCCTCTGCAAGTGCAGCCAGTGCTCTGAGCCACTGAGCCATCTCTCCAGCATCTCCAGGAGGCTTTTGT
>NW_021604614.1:12780959-12802713 GCF_004785775.1 Grammomys surdaster | reverse complement strand
AGTACTCTGAGCCACTGAGCCATCTCTCCAGCATCTCCAGGAGGCTTCTGTGAATGAGTACTCTGAGCCACTGAGCCATCTCTCCAGCATCTTCAGGAGGCTTTTGTGAATGAGTACTTCCAACAGAGTTTATTAAGATGAGCACATGAACCACAAACCAGCAAAGCCTACAAGGTGTCCACCTATGTCGTTCACAAAGCTAGGCTTCAGGTGGCACCTGTTCTTCCAAAAGCATGGAGAGAAATAATCTTACAGTATTTAAAACAAATGAAAAAATTAACTCTTGGAATTTTAGAAGTGAGGGCAGCAAAATGCGGTACTCAAAACATTTATTAAAGATTTATTGCTGGGCAGTGGTGGCACGTGCTTTTAATCCCAGCACTTGGGAGGCAGAGGCAGGTGGATTTCTGAGTTTGAGCCTAGCCTGGTCTACAGAACGAGTTCCAGGACAGCCAGGAATACATAGAGAGACCTTGTCTCGGGAAAAAAAAAGTATTTATCAGTTCACCAGGCATGATGGCACATGCCTGTAACTCTTGTCTTGAGCTGGAGAGATGGCTCAGCAACTAAGAGCACTGATTACTCTTCCAGAAGTCCTGAGTTCAATTCCCAGCAACCACATGGTGGCTCACAACCATCTATAATGGGATTGGATGCCCTCACCTGGTATGTCTGACAGCTATAGTATACTCACATACATAAAATAAATAATTCTTTAAAAAAGAAAAAAATGCTTCACCAATGTGATCAGTGAAACAACACAGTAACAGGGGACATCAAACAGCTGGGACCACTGCTTCTGAGAAGCTACCTAGGTTCTCCAAAGCTTCCATAGGTACCGTGGTGCCAACTGTCCATAATTATTACTCTCCAGTAAGATCAAACTATGGTGTAGAAGGCAAAGAAAGAGGGAGGAAGGGTGGGAAAAGATTTTATTTTGGGGCATTAGTTGGTTTGGTTCAGTTTTTGTTTGTTTTTTGAGACAGGATCTCATTATGTGGCCTTGGCTGGTCTGAAGCTTGCTATGTAGACAAGACTGGCCTGGATCTCAGAGTCTGTTAGCCTCTGCCTCCTAAGGGCTGAGATTAAAGCCTTGTACCATTACACAACTTGGGATTAAAAAAAAAAAAACAACTTACAAATGGAAATATAATTTCCTAAGGCAGAATACAACCCAGTGACAGTTCAAGCTGATAGAACAACACCTCACCAATAGAGGGCACTAAAGACCTGGACAGCTGCTGCCCACAGTCACAAAGGAGATGCTGAAGGCTAGGTGCAGGAAAAACCTCAGAGTGAGAATCACTGCTGGATGTGCATGCAGCTGGGAAGATACGTCTCTGTGTTTTGTAAAACTAAGCTGCCAATAACTGCCAAGCACTGCTTCACTGGAGAAAAAGGAGAATTTTTTTGAAATTTTGAAAAGAAAAATACCACCCACCTTTACTGCTAGCTTGATTTGATCCAGTTCACCTGAAGGTATTTATCAGCTGCTAATACACTCAATGTAGATCCATATTTTTGAAGAAGCAGAGAAATAACTGCAGAGGTTTTTTTGCTTTGTTTTGTTTTGTTTTAATGGAATGTTCATTTAAACAGGAAGAGGCCAGAAATGCTGAGATTCAGGCTCCCATCCGACAGGTACTTACCAAAGTCTGAAGCTCCTTCTCCAATGTCTCCTTCACTTGATTGACTTCATTCAAACTGTCCTGCAGACTAGCGAGCATTAGCTCTTTCCCCTGGAGTTCTTTGGTAATGCTATTAGCCTAACACACCAAGTTATATGGTACATAAGCAAATGGAACAAACAAACAAACAAACAAACAAACAAAAGAAACAAAAAAGAATAAGGAAAAATAAAATGTAAAAAAAATAATGAGAAACACAACAAAACAATACTGGAAAGAGTGTTTTTTGCTGTTTCTTGCTTTGTTTTGTTTTAATTCTAAGAAACTAGTGACTTTTCAAACAATCAGTTGTAGGTATGATTGACTCATATTTTTTTGAGACAATTTCTGTATACCCGTCTGTCTGTCCTGGAACTCTCTATGTAGACCAGCATGGGCTCAAACTCAGTGTGTGCCAACAGACCTAGTTAAAATAGGTTACACTAATTTTATTTATGTGTATGTATGCTTGCCTGTGTGAGTTTATGTACATCATGGATGTGCACAAGCTTGCCAAAAGAGAGTGTCAGATCCCCTGGAACTAGACTCCAAACCTGGATCCTCTTCAAAAACAGTAAGCATGCTTAAGCAGCTCTCCAGCTTCTAATGGCATTTTTTTTCATTTGTCAAGACAGGGTTTCTCTATGTAGCCCTGGCTGTCCCAGAACTTGCTGAGTAGACCTTGAACTCAGAGATCTACCTGCCTCTGCCTCGCCAGTACTAGCACTAAAGATATGTGCCACCACCACTCTGCTCTAATGGCTATTTTTTTTAAAGGTCAAAATATACTACTCTTCTATGCCAAAATGTGAATACCATCATGGTCTAAAGAAGGAAGAGTTGGCATTTACTTCCTAAATGAGCTACCCGATCAAGTTCATTTCTGAATTTTAAAAAACCTAGCTGTATAGAATAAAAAACAAAAACAAAATCAGCTCAGTGGTAGAGCCTGTTTTGGGTTAGCATTGACAGGCCCTAGGCACATTATAATGGTGGTTTACATTATTCTGTATATTTGTATGCTTAAAATATTTCAACATGAGTCATTTAAAGATCCAGAGGACAGCCATCAGAACTCAGCTTTCCTTAAATCCTTTTGTAAAAGGGTGACCCATTGATCAGCCCAATAGTCCATTCTAACTAACTTGCTTTCTTTTTATTGCTACTTCATAACCACCTAACATTAGAGAGACTTTTCCTATAGCTAGTTTACTTCCAAGTACAGTTACTTAGCAGACTTTTGCTATTTATCTGTCATCATCTCTCCTCATTTAGCCACCAGAACCCTTTCTTCTTTGTCAACAGAACAGCTTCCTCCACAAAAAATCATTCATCACCAATACCAGAGCCTCAACTAGTGGAAGGACTGGGGAAGAATATCTTGAGGAACTGAAGCTGACATTTAACAGGGCTGGATAACAGGAAATGTCGCCAGTGGACACTTTAGTTCCTAATCCTTGATAAACAACACACTAGTCTCCTCAACTCCCCAAACAATATGCCCAAAAAGGAACAGCCAGAGGACTGGAGGCATATGTCTGTTGTAATCCCAGTACTTGGAAGCCCAAATACGAGGACTACTGAGAACTCAAAGCCAGTGTAGGCTATAAAGCCAATCCTAGACCAACCTGGGCTACAAAGTGAGACCCTGTACCAAACAAACAAACAACAACAAAAACAAACCCCACAAGGGACAGGGATATAGTGATACATGTTGTAGTCTCAACACCTGAGAGGAAAGGCAAAAGGATCATGAATTTAAGGGTATCTTGGGGTACATAGTAAGACCCAGCCTCAACTTAACAGCCACCTCCAGAAAGCAAAGGTTAGATGGTATGGTGGTTTGAATGAGAATGGCCCCCACAGGATCATGTATATTTGAATACTAAATCTCTTTAGTGGAACTTTGGAAAGGATTAGGAAGTGCCCTTGTTAGAGGCGGTATATGATGGGGGAGGGGCAGGCTTTAAGGTTTCCAAGTCTCTCATTCAAGCCATGCTTACGGATTGAGAGGTAAACTCTAGGCGTGTGCTCCAGCACCATGTCTGGCCACCTGCTGCCACGCTCCTGCCAGGATGATCACGGGACTCTCACTTCTGAACTACAGTTCCCGGAGAAGCTCTTCCCTCTCTAAGCAGCCATGCCTTGGTCATGGCATCTTAGCACAAATGGACGGTTTCTTCATTGTGGCATAAAAGTATGGTAACGGTGCAAACAGCTCTGGGCTCCTGCCCTTACTTTGTTGTGAGCATTGCTTACCATAGCATGCTGACTTATACAGTAGTTAAGAAGCTCTCTGAGTTCATGTTCTACTTTTATACATAAATAACCCTATAAGCAAGGGAGTGATGTGGGCAGAAAGGAAATAAATAAGCTTAGAGAGTGATTTTTGTTTTGGTTGATTGTTTCTGTTTTGTTTTGACAGGGTTTCTTTATGTAGTCCAGGCTGGCCTGGAACTGAACTGGCAAACTTCCTGCCTCATCATTCTAAGTATTTATTATACGCATGCACCACCATGTCCAGCCTGCGCCTGTGTCCCTGTCACTCATTCACCTTAACATCACTAGTTTAGGAGTCAGCTCTACTTTAAACAGAGACCCTAAGCTTAAACAGGAGTTTACATCATGGCCACGAGATGAAGTAGCAAATAAAGTTTCCAAGTGATAGGAAACTAAAATTCACACGGCTGGTCGTTATTTGCTTTGCTCTCCTCAGAAGAAACCATACTTGAGATCCTCAGAAAGTATTCTATCCTACTCAAGTGGATGCACCGCACAGTTCGTGTTAACTCAGGCATTTTGGAGATGAATGACTTCAACTTAAAAGTAACATATAATGAAAATAACAAATGAAAAAGAGAAAATGAAGATGGGAGATGTCAATACAAACCTTGCTACTTTCAGCATTCCTTTCAGTCTCTAAATGTTTAATCTGATTTTCGGCCTCCTCGAGCTGCTGTCTAAGTGCCTCCAGTTCCAATTTACCTTCGGAATTGGCTTTCCGAAGTGCATCAAGATCCAAGAGCTTTTCTTCAACAACACTGAGCTGGGATGTAAAATTACCAATGACCTCGGTTTGTTCACTGTACTTGGCCTGCAGAACCTCTAGCTCCTTTACCTTTATCTCTGCCTCCTGCAGTTTGTTTAGCGTGTCCTCCATTTCCACTAGGTGTTGGTCTTCTGCACTGTCCAGTCTGGCTTTGATGGCCTCCAGGCTGTCCTCCTTCTCTTTAATGATTTTCATCAGCTTGGCCTTCATGGTCTCCATCTCTTTAGCATGAGCAGACCGTTCAGAGTCCTGTTTACTCTGTAAACTTTCTATTTCGTGCTGGTAATCTAGTCTCAGTCTCTCAATTTGTGTCTTTAGCTCAGCAAACTCGGCCGAGTCCGTTCCGATCCCTTTGCTAAAGGACACCTTCAGCTCCTCCATTGCCTGCTGGTGGGATGCGATGGCGGTCTCCAGTTTAGACTTCCACAGAGCTATCACATCTGAGTTTTCTTTGTTGGCGTGGTCAAGCTTGCTTCTCAAGGACTCGTTCTCTTTGGAAAGCTTTTCAGTGGCAGTGTGCAGAGCCTTGATTTCCTTCTGAAACACCTCTTCCCGAGCTCCAAAGTGGTCCTTCAGAGAAGTCATTTCGCTCTGGTGGTCAGTATGTGTGGCTTCTAGCTTTTCTTGCAAAGCGCTTATTTCTTGCAAAAGAGAAAGAGACATATCCACGTCTCCAGGAGGTTTACTGGACTCTAGCCTTCGTCGGAGCTCAGCTACTTCCTGTACTCTCAACGCTAGGTCCTTTTCTAGTTCCATTATTCGGGATTTTTCTGATACTGTAGCCACCTATTAACAGTGGTCATAAGAAATAGAAAGCACTGATGATTTTCCTTACCTAAAAAACACCCAGAGTCAAGCCAAGTCAATCTATCACATGTAGGGTTAACACTGAGATAACAGCTCAAGCTCAATTCTGGCACCTCTACGACATAATTATTATAATCTTCAACAAACTCCCACCATTCTGAAATCTCACGTGGATATTGAGTTTACCTCACTCAAACAATATCTACCTGGATTCTAAGGAAGACGCTTAAACCGGAAGTACTCATTAACTGATCAGAAGTTCACAGAAACAGTAGCTCCCATAGTGCTCAGTAACCCACCTGCCTCACGGGAGCAAGAGTGCTCACCTGGTCAGTTTGTCCTGCCTTCCTTACCCAGACTGCATCCAGTAGCGCTTCAGGTGCTACGCTGCCTGAGGCTGGTGATTAAAGCCCACTGTGCACACACAGTCACTAGACACAGGTGGCTGAGCCCTGAAATGTGTCTCATCTGAAGCAAGATGTACCACGAGACACACATTAGGATTTGAAAACTCAGAGAAAAACAGGCATAAAATATCTTAATGATTTTCATAGTCATTGTACAATAAAATAATATTTTTAAATAGACTGGGTTTTATATATTATTCAAATTAATTTCACCTGTAACTTATCATGTGCGTATCAATCAGAAAATTAAGATTCTGTTTACGTGGCTAGCACTCTACTTCTGAGAGATAGCAGGTAGACTAAAAGCCTCAGTTGAGTAAAGAAGACTTTACTGGCTTTTTAAATGACACTAAAAGATCACGTACCTGTAGTTATACATTAGCCTCTCGCACAAAGACCCCTTCTGGCTTTTGTAACTGTGTCTGCACTCTGACGTTTGCATCTTGTTTCCCTAACCCAGTGGTTCTCAACAGGAGCACACACAACTGGAACGTTCACCTAAGCTGCACGGGTGCCTCATCCACAGACTTTTTCTATCTGAGCTCTGGAGTTTAAAAAAATAAATACTCCAGAGGCAGGGGAGTCAGCTTGTGCCTTTTCTTACAAACATTTTTTCTACTGCTACTTCCCAGGCTCTCAGTGTGGAACGTGGTATCTTAGGACATAAAGACCATTTAACTAGCCTGGGAAATAGAAGGGAATACAAGTAGTTTTAAATACCAATGGTCCCAGATTTCAAGAACCAGCCTCTTCCTACTTTCAGATCCCTGCCCATTTGCCCCTATAGGGACAGAAAACACAGGACAAGTGTCTTCCGCTTCCTCTGTCCACCCCAGCATGTTGTGATGCTCAGTAAAATAAATGCCCAGAGAGAAGAGGGAGGAAGGCATCGCACAGTCACTGACTGTTCTGGAACTGACTATGGTTGTGGGACTTTGTGGTTATACAGATGTTTCAGATTAAACATGTTAATTCATTTATATTCTGGTCTCTAGGGAGGAGCGGTCCATCAATTTCTTACCGACAACTAACATATAAAACATCAATGAACCCCTTTGCCACAAGATCATAGCAGAAATAAATCAAAGCCAGTAGGTCCATTCCCAGTCACCATGGAACTACCAAATTCAGAGAACACCAAGTAAAAAGCAATAGGGTGGTGGTTCTCTGTGTGGCGTTCTGACTTTTCCTTTTTAAATTTGATTTCCCAGCATTTGCCCTCAGTTATATTTCTCCTGCCGGTTGTTGGCCATAAAAGTCAGGAACTGCTTCTTATTCTTGCTCCTATTTCTCTCGCACCAGGTGAGCTGGGTATAAATTGGATTTACAGGCTAGAGGGGAATTCTAAAACGCTTCCTGAAAAGGACTGTAGGAGATGTGAGAAGTCAATGGACCACTGGTTCTCTTCACACGTGGCAAACCAGGAGTGAGGGCCAAAGAAGACGCTGCTTGTTATGGAATGCTATAGACTCTAATTTGAAATGGCCCCATTAAGTCCATTTGAAAATGGATGCCTTATTATCCAGCATAAAGTCAGAAAACATTGAACCTGTTTGCTGACTAAGGCCTGGGAGAAGAATTTAGAAGTAAAACTGTGTGTTTCCTTACTTCAGTTACATCAGAGGGTCTCTGTCTCGTAAGTCCCTTGGATTTCCAAGATCAAGTCTTTGGCACCAAAGCATCACTTACTCTTTTCTCCGTCTTTCTTTTTTTTTCTTTTTCTTACCAAATCCATGTTCATTTCTGAGGCCAATTGAAACCATTTTCTTTCTTCTCTTTTTGCATTTGTTTTTTTCAGACAGGGTCTCACTTTGCAGTGAGGCTGACCTAAATCTATGTGGGCCAGGCTAACCTTGAACTTGTGGTAATTCTCCTGTCTCAGCCTCCCAAGCGCTAGAATTACAGGCATGAGCCACTATGCTCAGCTTTATTTATTTACTTATTTATTATTTTATTTTTACACAAGCTTGTCTGTGCATAGGTTTGTGTGTGTGTGTGTGTGTGTGTGTGTGTGTACAAAGACATATATAAGCCAGATGACAACCTCAGGCGACCTTCCTTGGGCTCTTTCCTGTGTTTTTGAAACAGGGTCTCTCACTGGCTTGAAGTAGACAAGACTGGCTGGCTGGGCAGCAAGCTTCAGGAAACCTGTCTCTGCCTCCCCGGGGCCGGGACTACAAGCACGAACCACCAGGCCTGGCCTTTTTTTACATGGGTTCTGAGGACTAACCCCAGGTAGGTCCTCATGCTTGCAAAGCAAATACCTTACCAAATGGTCTGTCTCCTTACCCTTTTTTTCTTTGTTAAAAACCAAAAAGTTATGATTGAGAATAGGAAGATTATCTACTTATCTAAATTTTTATATCAATGATTTCACACCAAAAGAAATTTCTACAAATACTATTGATTCAAAAGAAAAGTCAGGGTAACAAATTTGATCAGATAGATACAAGTAATTTTTGGAAATTTAAAGTTAAGGCAGACGTGATTTAACAGGTACATATATGAATATATATATATGTATACATTTACATGTGAGTGATTCTGATTACTTATTTTAGCACAAATCAAAGATTCCATCCTATAGAAGTTATGAGCACAGACTCTGGAGCCAAATGATCTAAAAGGCAATTCTGGCTACACTACTATTACTAGCTGTGAAACCTTAAACAAAAATTTTAACATCTTTGTGCTTAGAGTCTTTGCTCTGCAAATGTCTACAGAAATGGCGAGAATAATACAACCTATGTCCAAGGATGACGAAAAAGCTGAAGAATAGTTACAAAGCTCTTAGAATGAGTGGCACGGCAATTCTCTAGGTGCTTTAATAGATAAACAATTAAAACAGGACCAAGGCCCTGGCCACAAAAGGAGTCATTCTTTTCCCCACACATCTGAACTTCCTAATCGCTGAGATTTTAATCTGGGTGTCAGATAGAAAGGAGATGTAAGTTTAGCCATTAAGGGGGTGGGGGTGGAAAAAAAGAAAAGAAAAAGATAATTGGGGTCAAGGTTCTTAATTCTCATTTAAAAAAACAAAAACAAAAATGAGCTAATGTTTCCATTTCTTTTTTTCCCAACAGGCCAGGGGCAAAGGCAGGAAAAAGCATAAATTATTTAGGAAACCCAGTAACTCGGAATATGAGAACTGGAGGACAACTGACTGCTTGTGGAAACTGGAGAGGAACTGTTTCAAAGTACTAATACAGAGAACCTCAAATCCCACTGGGGAGAACCATGGAGTTATATGGTTAGAAGGCTTCTGATCTTGATTTCGGATAAGTTTATGTTTGACAAAATGCTTTACACAAAACACCTCATCACTCTATGCTCACAAATACCTGAGCAGTACTGAGACAAAACTCAGGCTGAACCACTGGGTCAAGGCGCAAGCCGACAGCAGGCCTGTCGCCTGTCGTCACCTGTCACCCGACGTGTCCACCACTCACACTTGTGAAGCTGCTTCATGAAATAGTGAAAGCCGTTACCCTAGTGTCTTCTAACTCCCTCTGGAGTTTGTCAGCTTTGGTCTTTTCAAAGAGCAGGCTCTGTTCAAGCTCCTTAGTGCGGGCATGCTCCAGTTTGGTCTGCGTCTGTTAGTAGAAGGGAAGAGGAGAAGAACACAACAGTGCCGCCATGACACGCCAGCACGGGAGGAGAGAGCGGCATGCAGGCCGAGCCACCAGTACTTTCTGCCACAGGACAAACAGAAAGGGGAACACAGAGAGAGGATGGAGCTGCCAGGGAAAGGAGGGAGTGAGGGTGGACACTATGAAGAGAGGAGGAAGGCGGGAGGAGGGCATGAGCTAGTCTGTTGAGAAAGAAAAACATGGAAAACACATGAGGCAGGATGAAGTTTCAGATGCATGCAGCCAAAGATATGTTATCTTGATAAGTGAAGTTTATCAGCACAAATTAGAATAGTTAATACTCCCCTAACTATCATCTCCCCTCCCCCGCAATGGCTACTTGACATTAATGTGTATGTCACTGACACAGGGACTTCACAAGGCTGTTTGACCCTCAAAAAGATCATCACTTTCACCTATGTATGGAGGAGACAATGCCATGAATCTTCAAGCATTCAGTAGGTCCTCAGAGCAGACTGCTGGACCTGGCAAACAATGTGTAATAAAAAAAGGGCAAAGGGCTCATCTTAAGATGAATCTGGGCTGCGTGTGATGACTTTGGCCAATAGTGGCTTAAGCCTATAATCCCAGTGCTTTGGAGCCTGAGGCAGGAGGATTGTGGCGAATATTTGGCTAGCCTGGGCTAACATAATGAGTTCAAGGCCTGAGCTATAGGATAAGACCTGTATCAGAAAATAATTATACATAAATGAACAAATAAAATAGGCTCTAGAAGGCAGCACCAAGGCGCTCAGCAGTGGTGTCTGCAGAAGTGGGTGATGCTTTCTGGTGAGCTTCTCCACAGCAGAGCAAGGCCACAGAAGCTCTACTTTCCTCCCAACTGGGAATTTTCAAAGGCTTAACTATCTGTGGAGAAGAGGGGAGGAGTCAAGATCACAAAGACAGTATTTGGTAAAGATTACCCACCACTGCCTCTTCCTCTGAAAAAGCCAATTAAAGCGATCAGAGCAAGAGAAAAGTTAAACTCCAGATATAAGGGACTATTTTTATCCTAAAATGAAGTTGTTCTTTACGAGCTCAGAAGATAAGAAAGGATGGCAACGTAATCCCGATGAGAGACCTGGTGAGATCTTAGGGTGAGTGGGACCAGGAAACCTCACTGTTGCTGTGACTTCCTTTCCACAGTCAGTTACCTGGCTGGGACCTAGGAGGAGCTCTCTGTTTAACAGACTCAAGGGTGGCCAAATCTTGCTCCACTTGAAATAATTGTGATACTGGTCTAAAGAATCTTCCCCCACCATCTCTCTAACCCAACTGTCACTGCAACAATTGACAAATGCTGTAAGGGTTAACTTAAGAGGTCTACCAATCTGGGCAGTGAGAATATGACAGAAAGGCTGTAACAAAGTGACACCAACTACCACCAAGCCTGAGGAGAAAGCCAAAGCTACGGACATGTCCTCTGGTACTCTGGTGTCTTTGATGCATTCAAGGGATCACTAAAAAGGACATTAAAAAGGAAAACAGAACACATTTTTTGAGACAGGATATCATCACACAGTCTTGGTTGGCCTGAAACTCTGTAGAGCAGGCTAGTCTAGATCTCAAAGATATCCTCCTGCCTCTGCCTCCTGGAATTGAGGGCATGCACCATCACACTCGGACAGAAGACATTTGTTCCTTTACATTCTTCACCTACACTCTCTACATTCTGAGATAATGAGACACATTTCAAAACCTAATAGTCCCCTGTATCCACATGTGCTGTCAAGAGAAACTGTTCAGTATTCTCCTTTTACAAGAAAATAATTTAATCCAGATCTACAAAGTTGGGGCTACAGCTTCAGGAATTCACACTAAAGGAAGCAGTAAAAGAAAATAGTCTCTTATTTCTTTGACCATGAATTAGGTCACTCACTATGTGCAGATAAAAAACAAATATCCAGCCAGGCATGGTGATGCAAGCCTATATAGTCCTAGCACCTGAGGAAGCAGAGACAGGAAAATCAAAAGGAGGAGGCCAGGCTATATTGCAAGTTCTTGGCCAGCCTAGATTACATAGCCAGAGCCTATTTAAAAAAAAAAAAAAAAAGACAAGAGAGGTGGCTCTTACTTGCAATTGCAGCACTGAGCAGCCTGAGGCAGGAGGATCACCACAGGTTTGAGGCTAGCCTGGGCTACAGAGTGAGACCCTGTCTTTTAAAAAGAAAGGAGAAAACATCTATGTACTATTCCCTCAGTTCAGACCTTCCAGCTGAGTGCAGCAAACCACCCACCCCACATTTTAGAAGGGGGTGCTCCACAGTGGACTTTCAGTCAGTAGCAAGGGAGCCAGTGATTCACCTCCATGCCACAGCCTGTGGTAAAAGTGTGACACTGAACAGAACAGCCTGTTAAAATCACTGCTTTCTAAGTCTAAGGTGTGGTATCCCAAGAGGAAAGTCCTGGGACAGGGCTTGGAAGGAGAGCAAAGGCCTTGCGAGAAGCGCACAGAGAGGCAGGAGGAGGTCCCATGCACACTGACACTGGAGGCAGCGAAACCTGTTCTGGATGGAGAGAAGAAAGAGACCCAGATCACTGAAGTAGCTTCGCAAAAAGGAACCCCTTATCAAAATGTCAATGTGAGTTCTCTATTTCAGCTCAATAGATGGTAAGAAGTAAAAGAATTCTTTGTTCCAATTTTGTTCTTTTGAGCCTGTTAATCAAAGCAAAAGGTTTTGGGTCTTCTCCACTGGCAGCATAGCTGGCAATGTGTACAAGAATCAATGCTCTGAAGGCCACTTTGGTAGTCTGTAGGAAGAGGGAGAGCCAGCACCACACACATGGTAGCACTGCTGCTAGGAAAAGCTCCCTCAGTGAGAACAACCTAAAATACCCTGTATATTCAGGGAAGAATACTGGCCTCTACTTGAAGATAGAGGGGAAATACTGTAGCCATAAACGGAAGCTTTATCAGCTGCTCTGGCTAGCAGTGGAAGTGTGCACAAAAGCAACCGGAAGCAACGAGGCTGGGAAGGTCAGACCACTTGGGAAGTGTCTCCCAGCATTCCCACAGCTCCTCCGTCTAAGGTGTTTTATGTTTCCCTCAGGTGTCTACCAAAATGAGAAACATTAGGAATGGGGTGAAGGAGGCCATGCCCTCAGATAATTTCTTTCCTTTTCAGCAAAACGTCTTTAAATATTTACCTATCAGTAGTAACAAATGAATCCACAGAGCCGAGTCAGTACATACAGTTTCTTGAAGATACAAATGCATTTGCTTTGAAAGTCACATGCATAGAAATACTAAGGGAAAAGTCCCCAGGTCAGATTATGCAGTTAGTATTTGAGTGTATCAATAAGCATTTTAATCTGGAATCAATCTGTGTTAAGGGACATATCCACACAGTTAAGTGCCCTCTTACATTCTCGGGATCTTCAGAAATCTGGCTCTTTTGCTATCAGTAAAAAAATAAAAAAGTAAACAACAACAAAAAGAGATTCAACTAAAGTTTCAATCTGTGTTAGGGTTTCAATATAACTTTATTTGATTAATTTCTAGTAAGTTTATCAGACAGACTATACTGGCCTACTGCTAATGTAAATATCTTAACTCTCAGCCTTTCCCAAACCCCAGAGGCAGCAATTCGTATGAATTAGGTGATGAGATGAAATTTCCAATGAGACTTTGGATGTTTTTAAATGGATGACAACACAGAAGTCAACTAAAGGAGGCGACTACATGTGAATGAGTGAAGAAGGTTTCTATTAAATTATCAAGAAGCCATTAAAATCTAGACCTTATAAAATTAGAACTCAGAAAATGTTTTTCTTTACTCTTTATTGACTATAAAGATACATTTATTTGCAAGGAAATCAGAGTTGTCTGGAAGGACTCCAAAAATTTAAGCCAACAGACTCCAAAATCCTGATGGTGGCAAAAAAAATCATACATACATACATACATACATACATACATACATATGTATATATATTCCTTCTGCTGGACATGGTGATGCATGACTGTACTCTCAGCACTTGGGAGGCAAAGGCAGATTGCCATAAGTCTGAGGCAGCCTGATTTGCGCTGTGAGTGTCAGGCAAACTAGAGAGGCCACGTCTCTAGCTCCTCCCAAAATCCAAAAGCTGTATAGACAAGTGCAATCTTCACTGAAATGCTATGAAGAATCTTACAGAATCTTCAAATTTTGAAAAGTTAATGTTTATTTTGTCATATATCTGGCAGTGACTTAAAAGCAGCAAAATCATTTAATAGCAGTAATTCAAAACTAATATGAATAATTGTTACAAAGGTAAGAAACCCATTATTACAGGAAAATTGCTGACTTTCGAGTATGCCATAGAAGTGGCATAAATTGTTCCTGGTTTTTGCTTTGGTAACTACATTACTTTAAAAAGCAACTGTCTAATTCCTGGTCCCAAAAGAATAAAATAAACGATGAGAACACGTCATGGACTTTTACAGGGTTATAAAGGATTTATTTTGCTCCACAAAAGAACAAAGCTGAACCACAGCAAAACTGCTTTGTTAGTATGATTATGTCAAAATTAAGTCCTTTTTTTTTTTTTGAGACAGGGTTTCTCTGTGTAGCCCTGGCTGTCCTGGAACTCACTCTGTAGACCAGCCTGGCCCCGAACTCAGAAATCCACCTGCCTCTGCCTCCCAAGTGCTGGGATTAAAGCCGTGTGCCACCACTGCCCGGCAAAATTAATTTCTTTTAAAATGCTATTCCCACCATCAGAGGGACCAGGAGAGTCTTACTTAAGACTGCTTTGAGGACACACAGCCAGATTTATGACTTGATTAAAAGCCAACTCGTAGCTTCTAATTTTGAAGCATGAGAAGAGGTATGAGCATCTTAATTTGCCACATGAACACCGAAATCACAGGCTCAAGGACCAAACCATCACCTTAGTACCACCCAAGTGGGCCAAGGCAGGATGCTGCCATCCTCGTGACTGACTGTTCTGACAAGGATCAGTTGGCCCAGTGTGCCACTCATATTTCTCAATACTGGCAATCATAAGGGCTTTAAAGATCTGGAAGGGTTTACCTCAAGATCGCCTTTGGTAATTGATTCTTCTTCAACTCGGAACTGAAGGTCCTCAACCTTCCTGTGGGATAAAACCAAACAAGGCACTAAGGAAAGCACTAAGGAACACCTTACCCCAGTGAGACCACAAGCAGTACCCTGGTGAATTCAGAGGACAGCAATGCAAACGAACACCTTAGAGACTTAGAGAACAAAGGCACGAATCTTTAGGGCACTGGTGCATAAAAGCTGTGCTGTCATTATTTAGAAATTCCAAACTCTAGAAAATATTAAGTAAAAAGAAATTGAAAACAAAGAAACAAGAAAACAAACAAAAACTTTTTCCATTGGGCATATACACCAGAATGAGTCAATCAATCAAAATAATATCAGCCTTAAAGTAAAATACTTGCTTACCAAAGAAATAGTTTCAGATTATACGTATATGAAATCTACTTTGTGTGTGTGTGTGTATGTGTGTGTAAGAGAGAGAGACAGACACAGAGAGACAGAGAGACTATATCTTCCTGCATGCTGTAACGCAGACATATACCACCCCCACAGGTTTGTAGGTTTATTTTTTGGATGAGAGAACATCCTATGCCTAGTGCTTCTTCATCCAATGATTATGGGCCTAATGGTACAGACCTACAATTCTAGCTATTTGTGGTGCTGAATCAAGAGGGTCATGAGTTCAGAGCCAGTGCAGTCCACTTTGTAAGACTGTTGTAAAACAGGAAAACAAAAGGGCTGTGGGCACTGACTGTGGTGGAATGCTTGCCAAGCGAGTGTGAGGCTGTAGGTTCCGTCTCTGGGAAGACAGGGAGGAATGGCAGTTGCTTGTAAAGAGCCAAACTTCTCTGTGTTTATCTCACATCATTAGCATGTGTGTTCATTTGACCTGAAGAATTCTCCAACTGTTTTACATGTGACAATTTTGTTCTCCAAATAAGGCCAGCTTTCTCGAGGATAAAGGTTTTTCATAAAAGCTAAGTAAGTGAAACCGGTCTGGGGTTTCCTTTGATAATGCTGAGTAAAGTGATTCTCGGGACAAGTATTCAGTGACAATAAATCTCTGTTAATCCAGTCATACTAAATAATACCAGGCTTCCTGGGAAAGTTACATCAAAGCACCTCTTCACATAGCAGAGTTCAGCTTCTACTCAACAGCCTTCCTTTGGCTGACGATAAATTTCTTGCTAAGACATCATTGAAAAGGCAAAGCCCACACTCAGGGATCACCTTTTCTCCTCCTCCAGCTGGTTGAGGAGCTCCACCTTCTCCCTGTCAGCAGCTTCTACCATGGTTCGTAGCTGGTCCATCTTGGCCTCTAGTTCCAGGACATGCTGGGGAAAGAAGGATGTCAGTGAGTAGCCTGGGATACCTTCAAACAGGTATAGATAAATGAGACCACGAAGGGTGAGCATCACTCTGGATACAGTCTAAAACTATCTTGGTAGGTTATTCCTGGCAACTTTCCTAGAAACTAGATGACACAAAAACAAACAAAAAAACCAAAACAAAAAACCATCCCACATCATATAGCAACAGAGGGCAACAGTAAAACAGGTCTCACCTTTTCCAATACCGAAACGTGTCAGTAATAATCTACAAACAACACCTGTAATCACTAACGTCTCAGTAATGCGCAGTTAACACAGACAGACTCAAAGCCTAGACGTGACGACCAAATGGCTACGGTGAAATGGAGACGAACAGAGCTTTATGGTGACGAAAACGGGCGCGCAGACCGCAGCTTTTCAACAAGCTCAGAGAAGAAATTGATACTCATTTCCTAGGTTCAAATCCAACTCCCTGGCTCCAAACGCCAGGCACTCTTTCTAACCTCATCACTCAATTTGGAAACCACCACCATAGGCACAAGATCAACACCAGTCTTCACCTGGTCATGCCCATCTCGGGCCAGGGCTAGCTCCTGCTCTATTTCCCCCACGTGGCTGGTAGCCTTGGCCACCTCGGCCCGCTCCAGGTCCCGCTCAGCCAGCAGCTGTTCAATGTGCTGCTGCTTCTCCTTCAGCGCCTCCTGGAGGGCAGTGGTGCCCGAGATCTTGCGGGCGTAGCGGGAAGAGGTTTCAGTCAACTGCAAAGGAAAGTCAGAGAAGTCAAGGACGATGATGCGGTCCAGGAGGAAAGGAGCGAACAACGCATGCGTAGCAGACATCGCCTAAGCAAAGCAAAAATGCTGCCCCAGCTTGTGGGTTTGTAAAATATTAGACAAAGTTCTCACCAAGAAAGTAAGACCTCACTAAAAAAAAAAAAAAACATACCGATAAGCAAGCTCACAGCAAAGTTCAGAAGACATTTAGAAGACGGATATGTAGTTTAAACATGGGCACTCTGAGCTCGGCTGACAAGGTCCGTAGGGATCTAGACAGTTTTCACAAAACCCATTTTAAAAGTTTCTCTAAAGTGGCTCACACCCAGGACTCCAGAGGCTGAGGCTGGAGGGCTACCCGTGAGCTAAAAGCTAGCCTGGCTACAGAGTAAGACCCTGCCTAGAAACAAAACAAAGCAAACCATCCCAAGGTTCTTTAAACTACTCCAGCCTGAGCTATGGTTGTCTTCTGCCGATGACACCTGGCCAGCCATTTGATTCTTGGTCTTAAAGCTGAGAGTCGTTAACTACCAGTCTGCACTAAGAAATGAAAGCATCACCCTTAGAGTCGCATCTTTTTGCTGGGTTTTCGTTAGGATCTTTCTCATCTTTCTTTGCAAAGGAAAAATTTGGGTGATATCGCACTGGAATCTGGCCTCTAGGACCTGAATCCCAATCACTAGATAATTAAGACTTAAGAAGGGAAGTCTGAGTAAGGAAAGTCAGTCAGACACAGACAGACAGACAGACAGACAGACAAGCATACACACACAGAAGGAAAGGAAAGGAAATAGAAAGAAAGGAAAAGAGAAACCTATGGAGAAAAAGAAATGGTAAGTGGGAGGGAAAGAACAGGGCAACAGTGAGACAGGAAGGAGGGAAGAAGGAAGACAGGAAGTGGCAGAGCCAAAGGCTAGGGGACCCTGAGAAAGACGGTGTCTCCTTGTCATCTATCAATCTCTGTCGGTTCACATACATATCCATCTGTAAGCTAACAGCCACATTAAGTCCAATTAAGGCGAAATGAATCTGCATAAACAGCAGCAGGTAACTGGGCAAAGTGAATGATATTCCGGTCTGCAGGCTCCCATGGGCTCTGCAGGCTGGGGCAGTGTTTGGACATGGCCCCATCCTTGGCAAGCATTGGTCCATGGCCGTGATTTAGTTGCTGGCTCCAGATCAATCCAGCCTTTGCTTCTTCTGCAAACAAAGTGTCATCTGTCACTCGAGTGCTCTCCATCAGTCTGTTGAGCCCTCATCTCAGGGAACGAGCAGTGAAAATCTTCATCAATTAACAATCCAGCAATTTGATGACTATGAGAGCAAAGGAATCCAATCAAACCCACACTACCTTTTGTGGCTCACTTTGTGGAATTTCTTGAATTACTGAAACATACTGAGAGCAAATTCCAGGTCTCTCTTTTTAACATTAGATCAGCTTGCCCTCTTCACTGCATGGTTAAGTACATGAGGTCGCCAAATCATGTGCATAGCTATGCCTCAGAGGCCCTGAAAGCTCACACGGACACCAAAGGATATGTAAAATCCCAAAGAAATGCAGAGGTTGCTGTTTTTACATGAAATGTAAGTTTCAGTTTCAGCCTGTAATCGACTCCATTCAACAACACTATGTCTGCAAAGCTGGGTATTGGCAGTTGTGAAGACAAAAAACATATTATGCACCAATCAGAGCCGCACAAGAAATGAAGGTACAGTGATAAACAGGATTCCAAGGTTCAAGAAGATGTACAGAGCCCAACAGGAGCATATTCCCTAATGGTAAGACACTACAGTTACTGAAGAATTCATTTAAAATACTCACTTGTCTTGGGACCTGGTGACATGGCTCAGTGGCTAAGCGTGTTTGCTGAGAAAGCATGAGGACCAGAATTCTGATTCCAAGCACTCAGCTAAGAAACCAGTGTCCCACAAATGCCAGCTCCAAAGCACCCAACACATACCCACATGCACGTACACACACATACAAATGAATATTCAAAAAAATACTAACTTTTCAGCTTCCGCTTTCCCTGGACAGAAATATACCTCTCAGGAACAAGCTAAAGCACATTGTTTCATTTCCCCATTATAGTCTTTCAGTAATTTTTATTAGAAACTATAGCTATCCCACATAAACACACCAAGAAACAAAGCTGTGTCACAAGATAAGGAGACTTATCTATTTGACAATCATCTTCAATAAGTCAGGTGAGCTACGAGAAATCAGAACTTGTCTGCTAAATGTTAGTAGGAGAGCCTGGAGGATGCGGAGAGCTTGGTACTCCCCAAAGAAATGGACATAATTTACAAGAAGCTGAAAGTTACTCAAGGAAAGAGCTCCTCCAGAGCAGACACAGCCGTGGAACTGTTCCTAGAACAGCAGAGTAGATGTTCATGTTGGGATGTGTTGAGTCTTTCAGAAAAAGGCTTTGTTCTTCACCTCCATTCCATTGGTCCTGAGGCTTTTTTTTTCTCCTGAGAGACATTTTTAATTGTACTGTTAAGATTATAAACTCAAACAGTTGGAGAAGTATATATTTTACCTGTATATAAAAGGAAGAAAGTGCAGCTGGCCGGCAGAGGGGCATGATAGCCACTGAGAGACTTCACCGCCCCTCCTTTCTCTTCCTGACCGTGATGCAACAGAAGGTAGATGAGATCAAGGATGGAGACCCTAGCGCTGGAGTCATCATCTAACTAACTGTGGCCTTGAGGTCCTGACTCAGGTGGGAGTAGACTCTTGCTGACACTTCTGATGTATACAGCATCTGCCTAACTTCCAAGAAATGAAATCAAGGGCAGGGAGTGACATCCAAACAATCTGAATAATACACCATATTGACAGAAACAACATGGTGGTATGTAACTTCAGCAATTCCACTTTTCAATGCTCCAAGTGGGGAAAGGAGAGGAGAGAAAGGACCAAGACAAAGACAAGAAGAAAGAAAACAAAACATGGCCCTTCCTAGCATCTGTAAGTTCCAGAAGGCCCCCTCTGAATCCTCTGGCCTACATAGGAACACTCCACACATTTGCTGTGGGTTAGTCTACTCTGATGATATAAAGCATTAAGTTATCTCAAAATACATTGGTCCCTAAAATTTTTAAAAATCAAAGAGAAAGAGACCTACATACATGACGAATGGGATACCTCCAATTTCCCTGTCATTTGGGCTGAAGTAATTTCACAGAATAAATAGTAATTACACAGATTTCTCAAGAACTGGAATACATTAAAGCTATTATGAATGAAAGTGACACTAAAAGAAAAAATCTTATTTCAAAACCCATGTCCTTGCAGGGACTTCCACAACAAGCTATGGGCAACACTGAGAACACAGACAAGCAAAGCAGAGTCCTGGCTGTAGGCATGTGGGGCCTCAGGAAGGGGAGGCTTACTAGTCCTGATCGGCTGGGCTTGCTGCTCACAGAGGAGGCCACAGAGCTCATGGAGCTGAGGGAGGAGGCGGAAGGGCTTCGCTTCAGACTGGCGGGCGTGGTGGCCATCACCCGCCTCACAGCAGCGGCTTTAGCTTTGGCTGGGGTAGTAGAAGGGAAGCCAATCTTTGTCACTTTGTGGACAGGAGCGAACAATCCATACTTGGGTTGACATTGAAAATACCTTTAGAGAACAGTAAGAGGAACAAGTACAACTTAATTACAAAAAGTGACAGCTATAACCAAACATTCTTTCAACTCAAAATGCTTGCGATTATGTAAGGACAAAAGTCATGTACTATGTGATAAATGTAAGCAGCTTAGCAACATAGGGACCCCCACTTAAAGCCACACCGTCAAGACAAATCAAACAAGACCCTGACTCTGGAAGAGCCACCTAAGTAAACTAGAAATGTCAGCCATCGGAGGATACCAGAGACTGTGCTGGTGCTTCAGTAATGGGAGAGAACGGCTTAGCGGGTGGGGACGTGGCTCAGTGGTGAAGGCTGGCCTTCACGTGAGAGACGCAGTGTTTGGTTTTCGATACACAGGAAATACACAAAACAGTGAGTAGGCTTGATGGCTTAACTGTTTTACTAAGAGATATTTAATCTTTATCTCTGTGAACAATGATGTTTGGCAGATTAAAGTCCATACACTTATATATGGTTTATAGGTCCATGTTAACTAGATCATGTCATGATCCGTATACTTTATACCAATAATAACAATGTATCGGGCTGGAGAGATGGCTCAGCGGTTAAGAGCACTGACTGCTCTTCCAGAGGTCCTGAGTTCAAATCCCAGCAACCACATGGTGGCTCACAACCATCCGTAATGAGATTCGATGCCCTCTTCTGGTGTGTCTGAAGACAGCTACAGTGTACTCATAAATAAAATAAATAAATAAATCTTTGAAGAAAGAGGTCCCTTTAAAAAAAAAACAAAAAAAAAAACAATGTATCATCTCCCATAGCAGCACCCAACAGTGTCAAAACATTTGAAAAGGAAACATTCTAAGCCAGGCATGACTCCATATCCTAAAATCTAAGCACTGGAACCACGAAGAGGATTATGAGCTTGGGAGCAGCTCTGGGCTCTGTGAGACCAGAAAACAAGGATGGGAAATCCCCATACACCCTGTGCTGGTGGAGCCTCATCTGTGCTACCAGGGCAGAGTGGGAGCGGTCTTACAACAGAGGGGGCTGCTTGACAGTCAACCCCTTAGCACAGGATGGGACTCTTATCAAACATGAAGACTCACTTTACAGTTCTTTTCCTGTCAAAGGCAGTTACTGTGACTCAAAAATAGATAGATAGATGGATGGATGGATGATGGATGGATGGATGGATGATGGATGGATGGGTAGATGGATGGATGGATGGATGGATGGGTGGGTGGGTGGGTGGATGGGTGGATGGATGGGCAGATGGATGATGGATGGATGATGGATGGATGATGGATGGATGGAAGGATGGATGGATGATGGATGGATGAGTGGATGGATGAGTGGATGGATGGATGAGTGGATGGATGGATGAGTGGATGGATGGATGAGTGGATGATGGATGGATGGGCAGATGGATGAGTGGATGGATGGATGGATGGATGGATGATGGATGGATGGGCAGATGGATGAGTGGATG
>NW_021604614.1:12770423-12780859 GCF_004785775.1 Grammomys surdaster | reverse complement strand
GATGGATGGATGGATGATGGATGGATGGGCAGATGTATGGATGTATGGATGTATGGATGGATGAGTGGATGGATGGATAGATGGGTGGGTGGATGGATGTATGTATGGATGGATGGATGATGGATGGATAGATGGATGATGGATGGATGGATGGACGGATGGTAGGTGGGATAAACAGAGTAAAAGTGTAGCTCCTAGTTAGTCACAGAAGATCGTATCTTTAGCCCTGATACATGGAGGACTGAGTTGGGCAAGAAGGTTCTGGGCCAGCCTGTACCAAAAACTAAGTGTCTTACAAAACAAAAAGCATAGCTCCTCCGACAGCAGTTTCCACTTTATTACACATACTTGGTGAGTCCTGCTGGAGCACACAGCTGCCAGATCGAGACACAATGTCCCAGAATTCCAAACCAACCTTGTTCCGGCAACAGCACCATCATTCTTCCCCAAAGGCTCGTCTAATTCCACACCACACCATTCCCCCTTGGCAAAGTCGGTCTCTCCAAGGAACCGGACTACACCAGCCTTAGTGCCACCAACCTAGAAGAGGAATAAAAGGTGAGACTTTGGCAAGATGACTCCTTTGGTAAACGCATTTGCTACCACAGGATGCAAGCCTACAACATGCATCCAACCCTGGTGCCCACATAAATGTGAAAGGAAAGAACTGGTTTCACAAAATGTGTACCCACAAATACACATATATACAATAATAATTAAAATGACTTCAGATTTTCCTGGTTGGAAATAAATATTTGCTATAAAAGTAAAAACTCAACAACATGAGACAGAAGTAAAGCTCATTTATGGCTCCCGTATTCTTGATACTTTCTTATACTTACTTTGCCTCAATGCAGTGGCATACACATATTAAAGACACAATCTACATGCTTGGTTTGGGTTCACTAATTATATTAGCAAATGAAAATTTAAGTACTTTACTAAGGCATGATGGTGTACACCTTTAATTCCAGCACTCGGGAATTGGAGGCAAGAGGTTTAGAAGTTCAAAGTCATTCTGAGCTACATACTAAGTTTAGGCAGAGGCAGGAGGATGCCTGAATTTGAGGCCTGGCTAGTCTGTAGAGTATCAGGGCTACACAGAGAAGCTCTGTCTGGTGGGGGTGGGGGAATTTTAAATACTTAAAAAATGATTGAATCTACTGGTTTTCACACTATGAAGGTTTTGTCTCCTTACAACTGTTAAAAAATACCACTCCTGGGCTGGAGAGATGGCTTGGCAGTTAAGAGCTCTGACTGCTCTTCCAGAGTTCCTGAGTTCAATTCCCAGGAACCACATGGTGGCCCACAACCATTTGTAAAAGGATATGATGCCTTCTTCTGGTGTGTCTGAAGGCAGCAACAGTGTACTCACATACATAAAATAAATAAATAAATCTTTTTTAAAAATGCCACCCCTCACAGTTTTATTCACATGAAGGGTTCAAAGCTGAGATCCTTTTTAAATATTTTCCCAACCATTTTAATATACATATGAACATTAGTTATCATCAAATTATCCCATCAGCATTATCATGTTTTCTCTCACGCATACATGAGTACACACATTTGTGCCTTGGTCCAGGTTCATACATGGCAACAACATTTTAATCACTGCTGCTTAGCAACCTGCATGACATCTCCCAGCACTCACTTCCTTTACCACCACACTTCTTCAGAACACGCTTTCCATTTTCTCCCCTTTTCCCTGAGCTTTGTGTCATTCGCCAGCCCAGTATGGAAGACTGAACACAGAGCCTTGTGCTTGCCAGGCAAGCACGGCCACTGAGATCTAGCTCCCGTCTCTCTTTACTTTTATTTACCTGTCTATCTATCTATCTATCTATCTATCTATCCATCCATCCATCTACTTTTATTTTATGTGCATTGCTGTTTTGCCTACATGTATGTCTGTGAGAGGGTGGCAGGTCTCCTGAATTGGAATTACAGACAGTTGTGAGCTGCCATGTGGGTGCTGGGAAGTGAATCCTGGTCCTTCAGAAGGCAGCCTGTGCTCTTAACCACTGAGCCAAGTCTCCAGGCCCATCTCTTCTCCCTTTTGGAGACAGGTTCTCACTAAGATGCCAATCTGTACTGAACTCATCTGTGCCACAGGCAGGTCTTGAACTTTTTTATTAGACAGGATCTTACTATGTAGCCCCAGCTGGCCTGGAATTCACCAGCTCACCATGCAGACCAGGCCAGGCTCAAACTCAGAGAGATTCACCGGCCTCTGCCTTCTGGGTGCTAAGACTAAAAAGGTATGCCACCGCATCTAGCGAGGCTTTGAACTTCCTGTTCTGGCTTTATAAACAACCAGAAGTAAAGATTTGCACTACTAGGCCTAACTTAGGTTTGGGTTATTTTTTCTCTTTTTCTTATTTTTTTTTCCCAAAACTTCACTGTAGGTGCTGGAGAGATAGCTTGGTGTTTAAGAATGCTTGTTGCACATATAGAGGATCTGGGTTTGGTAGCTTGCAAACATTTGTAACTTCAGTTCCAAGGGATCCAATCCCCTATTCACGTACACACATGCAGACAAAATATTCATACTTATAAAATAAATAAATGTAATTTTTTCATTGAGGTAAAAACAACATAATACTTTTAATACCCACTGATAGATAATCAGTGTTGACACCTAGTTTTATTTCCCACTCTCTATCACTGTGGTTCCAATATAGGCTGACCACACTAAATCTCACACTGAAGGCAAGGGTGTAGCTCAGTCATAGAAGGCTTGCCTAGCACACACAAAGCCCTGGATGTGATCCCCAGAACCACATAAACCAGGTGTGGTGGCAACCCCTATAATCTCAGTACTCAGGAAGTAGATGCAAGAGGCTTAGAAGTTCAAAGTCATCCTGGGTTATATAATAAGTTTAAGGACAATGCAGGATATATGAAACCCTGTCTCAAAAACAAAACAAAACCCTCACTTTGAAGCTTGGTTTCCAGTGCTAGTGTCAGGAAGTGGGGCCTACCAGATGGGTTAAGGGGAGAAGAGTGGAGCCCTCATAAATGTACTGATGTCTTTCTGCTGAGTTAAGCCCTAACAGGATTAGACACCAGGAACACAGACTGTCATAAAGCAAGGTTGGCTTCTCTGAGTTCCTCTCTGGACACACACATTGACTGTCCTGCCATGAAGCCCTCACAGAAAAAAGTCAGCATCACGTTCCGTGATGTCCCAACCACCAGAACCACAGCCCAAGATTAATTACCTAGCATCAGAATTCTCCATGGCAACAGAAAACAAACTAGGAAGCATCTGGGCTCATCCTCACCTACGTAGAACTCAGGGGCTGCTAGAATATATGAGACCCTATGTCAAAAAATATAAACGAATGAGCAAAAAAATCGAAACAAAACCAACTCAGACACATGTTCCGCTAATTAGTATTCCACTGAGCAGATGTACCACATATGTCTTTTACCCATTTTTTCCTTGGGGATATTCTTTTTTTTTTTTTTTTTTTTTTGGTTTTTCGAGACAGGGTTTCTGTGTAGTCCTGGCTGTCCTGGAACTCACTCTGTAGACCAGGCTAGCCTCAAACTCAGGAATCCGCCTGCCTCTGCCTCCCAAGTGCTGGGATTAAAGGCGTGCCCCACCACTGCCCGACCCTTGGGGATATTCTTATGTTGTGATTTAAAAATAAAAATTTATTGAAGAGGCTGAGGCAAGATTGACATGTGTGAAACCAGCCAGGGCTAACTAGTGAGTTCTAGATCAGGCTGGACGCTCCGGTGAACTCTGTCTCAAAGAAAAAGAAGCTTTATATATAGTGAACTCATGCACTTTGAAATGCAATTTGTTATTTTGTTTCTGGATCCACATTCACTTAGTATTGATTTTCTTTTGTGAATGTGAAAGTTAGAGGAGAGCATTCAGTACTCAGTTTACCTGCTACATAGGTTCCAGGAGACAAACATAGGTTGTCAAGCTCAGTAGCATGTGCCTCTACCCACTGAGCCGTCTCGCCAGGCCCCTCTAGTCTACCATATGACTATCAAAGCAAATCTAAAAGCTGGCATGGTGGTTTACAACTATAATCCCAGCAACTTAGAGGTGGAAGGAGGAGGCTCCAGAACCCAAGAGTCAGGCTGGAGAAATATGTACCCCAGGCTGTCCTTGAACTCACTCAATAACCAAATCTGGTCTCACGCTCACAATCCCCATGCGTCAGCACCCAAGTGCTGCGATTACAGGCAAGCAGCACCATGTCTGACGTAACACTGCCGACTTATCAGAAACATGAAGGCACCAAAGTTCTCATCAATTTCTTTTTAATTAGCTGTGCCTGTTTGCTATATCTATAATCAGCTTAGCTCTTGATAGGTAGAAGCAGTAAGATCAAGAGTTCAAGGTTATCTCTGGCCAGGTAGCAAGTTTGAAGTCCATCTGGGCTACCTAAGACCTGAAGCTCAAAAAAATTTAATTATTACTATGTGGTACTACGGATTGTTTTCCAGGGTCTTGACTAGTTGCCCCTGAGCTATAGGGCAAGTCCCAATTTTTTTTCATCTTAAACTATAAGTATGAATTTCTTTAACAAAAAAATTAAATTAGACAGATGGTGATGGCTCATGCCTCTAATCCCAGCTCTCTGATGAATTCCAGCCCAGCCTACTCCATGACTACACAGGAAAACCATGTCTTGGGGGGGAAATTAAATTAAAACTAAGTAAGGTAGGCAGGTGTGGTGCCATGTACTTCTAGTCTCAGTGCTCAGGAAGCAGAAGCAGGAGGGTATTTAGACAGAGGCAAGAGGTAAACGCCGTTGATCTCAGCAAGTGACCTGAAGCACAGGCAAGTGGATCTCTGTGAGTTCCAAGCCAGCCAAGGCTACATAGTGACACCTTGTCTCAAAAAAAACAGAAGAAAAAAAAAACTTTTTTAAACCCCAGAAACAAACCTAAGGTTTAGGCCAGCCTCAGGTACCACAAAAAATTCAGGCCAGCTTGGACTACATGAGATTTTTTTCTTTGAAAAAAAATAAAATAAAATAAAACCAGGGACTAGAGAGATGGCTCAGCGGTTAAGAGCCCTGGCTGTTCTTCCAAAGGAAGATGCCTGCACCCACATTGTGGCTCATAACCATCTCCAACTCCAGTTCCAGGGATCCAACACCCTCTTCTGGCATCAGTGGGTACTGCATGTACATGGTGAGAATATATAAATGCAAGAACGACATTTATAAACATAAAATAAAATAAAGCCTAAGCTATGTAAATTGATAAAATCTGGTATGGCTTCAAAATGGCACATATTCACTTATGCCACATATATAACACATATATGTATACACATACATATGTATATGTGTGTATTGTATACATTATATATCATATACCTACACACATACAGGAAGACAGCCGACAAGGGGTTACCTGACGAAGGGGTTACCTGTAGGAAGAAGTGATGACCGCAGACTGACAGTGACGCACTCTGGTTTTTTGAGACAGGACTCTCGCTGGGACTTGGTGCTTGCCGATTAGGCTAAATTATCTAGCATCGAGCCCAGAGCCTCCCTGTCTCCGCCTCCCCATCCCTATAAATGCACACCAGCAGTAGTGTGTGCTTCCATGCTTGGCTTCTTACATGGGTGCTGGAGATCAAACTCAAGTCCTCACGTTTGCAAGGCGAACACTTTGCTGAGCTATTTTACCCCCATGCCCCTGCACAAGTATTTCTTTATTTTTGTTTTGTCTTGGTTGTTTTTGTTTTTTGACAAGGATCAGGCTACGCAGCATAGCTAGTCTTCAAACTTCCAATCCCCTTGCCTCTGTCTCACCAGTGCTGAGATTATAGGCATGCAACTCCATGCCTGGCAATTTTTTTACCTATTAAAAGTTTAAATCAAACATTTCAGATTTCTACATCTATTTCTCTCTGTCTCTCTGTCTCTCTGTCTCTGTCTCTGTCTCTGCCTCTGCCTCTGCCCCTCTGCACCCCACTCTCGATTTTGGTTTTTTAAGTCAGGGTTTCTCTGTTAGTCCTGGCTGTCTTGGAACTTGCTCTGTAGACCAGGCTAGCCTCAGATTCAGAGATCTACCCACCTCTGCCTTCCAAGTGCTGGGACTAAAGGGGCATGCCACCACCATGCAGCCACTATGTTAAATTTCTAAATCCTAATTTCTTTAACTAATTTTAAAGTTAAAATGCTTATTTCTAGATCAAAGATTTATGTTTAAAAAACAAATCAGCATGTTTAGCCAGGTATGAGGAAAGTTTGAGACACAGCACTGCTCCAGTCTAGACTGCAAAGAGAGGCCATATCTCAAAGAACAAGAGGAAGAGGAGGAAGAGGAAGAGGAGGAGGAGGAGGAGGAGGATCATTGGAAGAGGAGGGGCAAGAAGGTGTTACATACAGAAATGAAGGGCCAGTGGCCATAGTGACTTGTGACTCACCAGCACCCTATCTCCGATCTTGAGTTCTCGCTCTCCCTTCTTGACAGAGCCAGCTTCTGAAAGGTTGGAGATTGACTCACTGGCGGTTTTCGTAAGGTTGCTAATTTGAGGTGTAGCTGAAGTTTCTTTTGCCGTTGACTGGGACGGTTTGTGGGGAATGTTTGAGGGAGTGGCTGGAGAAGAGGACACCATGGTGGCTGCCGCAGTGGACAGAGGTGAAGCAGCTCTCCCAGGAGCTGTCTGCAGGCCGTTGGCTTCATCTTCTGCTTGCACCTTCCTTGTTAGCTTTGAAGGTCGGGTAAATATGCCCTTTAAAGGTTCACACTGGAAATACCGCACTCCTGCCACCGAGCCATCATTCTTTCCTATGGGTTCATCTAAAACAATCCCAGCCCACTGGCCTGGTGCAAACTGAGTTTCCCCAAGAAACTGGATAAATCCAGGTTTATTCCCATTCACCCAAACACGTTCTCCAACTCGAAAGTCATCTACAAATTCCTCTTGGGTCTCGGAGGATGGAGGGCCCGAGGATTTTTCACTGGGTATTGTCTTCTCCACTGGAGCTGCAGCTGAGAGCAAAAGAAGAATCAGAACAGGTCCAACGTCATACCTGAGCAGGTATCTTCCAACAAAGAAAAACAGAACAGACTGGAGAGATCGCTCGATGGCTAAAAGCACTGGCTCCTCTTCAGGGGGCCCAGGTTCAATCCCCAGCACCCATAATGGTGGCTAATAACAATCCATAACTCCAGTTCCAGGGGACCGGAGATGCTCCTCTGGCCTCATCCAGCAACAGACACACACATGGTGCACAGACATACACAGAGATTAAATAATCCCACACATAAAATAATAAAAAAAAATACTTTAAACATAAAAGGAGAAAACAATAGCAATATAAACAGACCATGACTTGTTGGACAAATTCTTTTTTTTTTTTTAAGCAAGGAAGCAGAACACTGTCAAAGCTCTGTGAGCTGGGGGGTAAGGTTTATTCTACATTTGCAACTAAGACTGGAAGTCATCAAGGCAAGAAAAAAAAAAAACCATGGTACTTTCCCAGCCCTGTATTTATAGTTCTCAGTTCACTCCGACCCTACTCCCTTCCTGAACATTTCAAGAATCCAGTCAGATCCACTAAGACCCATTTACTCCTATGTTTGAGTAGACAAGCTAACAAAACTCATACCATTTAACCAGAGGCATACAATCATGCTTAAAGAACGAAAGGACTCAGGGCTGGGGCCCCTGCCATGTCTACTATAACACTATTCCATAAAACCTACTCCTTTGATGGCGAAGGCAAAAACAAAAAGATAGCACCTAGCCAAATGCCCAGGGAAGGCAAGATACTTTTGTGCAACTTCTATCTTATCGCAAAGAGAGTAGTTAATTTGTCAGGAATGTGTGTTTACATTGAAGACTTACCCATTATCATCTGTAAGGACTTATGAAACAATGTTATTGGGAGACTGCCATCTATGAGGTATATCACATCTCAGGAGGTGACATAACCTCT
Source organism: Grammomys surdaster (assembly GCF_004785775.1). Lineage (NCBI taxonomy): Eukaryota > Metazoa > Chordata > Mammalia > Rodentia > Muridae > Grammomys > Grammomys surdaster. The sequence continues at coordinate 12,772,928 of NW_021604614.1, read as the reverse complement.
CTGAGTTTAATCTCGTCCCTTTGTAGGGAGGCAGTGACGTCTTCCTTTGGGAACATTTAAGAGGATTGAATGACTTCATGTATTTATTCATCCTCTATGTGTTTAGGGAGCGCCTGCATCTCTAGGTCTAGTCCCAGGTGTTGTTCTATGTCAAGAAACAAAGCAAGACAGCACAGACTGTGCCCTCCAAGAGGTCAGAAGCGAGAACTGGGAAGACAAGAAAGCAGGCAGCCTGAGTACTGTGTTCAGTACTCAGACAAGCCCCTGCTTCCACCCAAGAGCTGACATGTGCCCTGAGGCCTAACTGACAGTAAGGTATAAACAAAACTGGAAGAACACCAAAACTGTGAACAATACATTTCTGTTGTTTATAAATTCCCAGCCTAAAATATTTTGTTAAAGCAACCTGAATGGACTGAATCACTCATTCATAATATGTCTGGGAAAGTTCTTCCTCATTGGTTTGAGAGCCAACTACTGATCAATTAATGTCAAAAAAAAAAAAAAAAAAAAAAAACTTTTAGACCAGACTAGTGTTTGTTTTCTTGGAATTTCATAGAGAAAGACCTGGAAAAATTAAGAAAGAGAAATAAAAAAAAATACTTTAACACTGAAGGGATCAAATAACTCAGTGACATAACTTTACTGACTACTTTAACTACTCATACTAAATAGACTAAATTAAAAAAGGACAACTTCCAAAAATATGACTCAAAAAAATTCTAGATCTGGTCAGGCAGTGATGGCACATGCCTTTAATTCTAGCATTTGGGAGGTAGAGTTAAGTGGATCTCTGAGTTTGAGGCCAGCCTGGTCTACAGAGTGAGTTCCAGGACAGCCAGGGCTACACAGAGAAACCCTGTCTCGAAAAAACAAAAAAAAAAAAAAACAAAAACAAAAAAAAAAGTAGCCATGCATGGTGGCAAATACCTTTAATCCTAGCACTCAGGAGGCAGAGGCAGGCAAACCTCTGAGTTTGAGGCCAGCCTGGTGTACAGAGTGAATTTCAGGACAACCAGAGGGCTATTCAGAGAAGCCCTGCCTCAAAACGAAATAAAATAAAGATGAGAAGTAAAGTCTTACCAGCAGCAGGTGTCTTCAAGGCTGTGCTTCCAGGCTTCAGGAGCTTGGTGGGGGCCCTCAGCCCGCTGGGCTTTAGCATACTCATTGTCTCGGAAGGTCAAGATGCTTATCCCTTGTCTGCTGCCACTATCTTTCCCCAATCATCCATACAAATGTGGGTGTTTCTATAGAGAACTTAGTCTCTCGGTTAAATCTGAAAAAAAGAAATATATCAAGAGAAAGTTACTCCAAATTCCTAATTGGGCAGAGTAGTGGTACAGGCTTTTAATCTGAGAGATAAGGTTTTTTGGGTTTTTTTTTTATTTTTGTGGGGATAGGTGCTTCTGGAGAACTCACTAATTTTTAAGACTGTAAAGAAGCCCTAAGAAAAGTGTTTCCCAAATGTTGCTTTTTTTTTTTTTTTTTTTTTTTGGTTTTTCGAGACAGGGTTTCTCTGCGTAACCCTGGCTGTCCTGGAACTCACTCTGTAGAAAGATAAAGACTAGTTTAAAACTCACAAAAATCACCCACCTCTGCTTTCCCTGGAGCTGGGGTTAAAGGCCTGAACCACCACACCAGGCTAGGAATTAAAGAGGTTTTAAATCTTCACTTTTCAAGGGCTTCCGGCACCAAGTACCTCTCACTCAGACCCTTTAAGGCTCAGGTGCCGAGTAGGCATGCCTAGCACGTACTGCTTTCATCACAGCTGCCTCCAACACTTCGGAAAGGGCTGTGAATACCAAAGCGTGATTTGCAGTCTATGGGAAGACCAGATGTGTATGCACAGAGCAACACCTCCACTGTGCGTTAACATCGAGGGGTTTTATACACCAAACAGGTGTGGCATCTCCACAGGCAATTATCAGATGCACTGGTGCTCCCACTGAAGTAGCAGCACCACCTAGAACTTGTCAGAAATGAGGACCTCAGACCCTATCAAACCCTGGCGGACTCAGCCATCGGGAGTTTACTAAGCCACTCAGGAGATCCTGATGGGAGCCTCTGAGAACCACGACTAAATCACTGATCAAGGAATAGATGGTGGTTCAGTTTCTCAATCACACGCCCATGAATCATTCACAGCTGACCCGACAGCGCCTCAGGACTTTGCCTCCTCCATGGCTTTTCACGGGTTCTCCCTGCTTTCCAAGTCTTCAGCTTTACCTGCTGAAACCTACACTCACCTGCTTTCCAAAATCTGCTCAGCTCCTCAGCAGTGTAAATGTGTTCATCCTTCTCTTTCCATTTTGTTTGGTCTGTCTGCTATTTGTTTATGACAGGGTTTCATGGATCCAGGAGACTCAGACTTCCCAGGTAGCTGAGAATAACTGAACTTCTGATCCCCCTGCCTCCATTTCCTGAGCACTGGGATTATATGCATGCTTAACTAGGTTGGTGTGTGTGTGTGTGTGTGTGTGTGTGTGTGTGTGTGTGTGTGTGTGT
>NW_021604614.1:12745731-12770413 GCF_004785775.1 Grammomys surdaster | reverse complement strand
TGTGTGTGTGTGTGTGTGTGTGTGTGTGTGTGTGTGTGTGTGTGTGTTGGAGGGTACATGTGTCAGGGTGAGTCCAGGGAAGGTCAGAGGACAACTTTAGAGAGTTAGTTCTCTCCTTTCACCATTTTAGTATGATCTGAAGATTGAACTCAGGATGCCAAACGTGTGTGGCAAGTGTCTTTAACCCTCTGAGCCACCTCATCAGCCCTGTTTCTGGGTGTTTGAAAAAGGATATCACACTGTAATACTGACTGGCCTCAAATGCATGGCAAGTCTCTGGCAATGGTCTTCTACAGTACTAGGATTACAGGCATAAGCAACCGCAACCCACTGAGTCTGTGTGTTTTTCATAGGATCTAGCACATTTAGCTGTTTCTGTGTGGACTGTAAATTCTCTTGGAAAAAACTACATTTTAGCCATCTTTATATTTCCTACAACATGTAGTAATTCACTAAATAAATGAAAACACTCTAAATTTGTACTCTAACTAGCTGGGGTGTACCTAACATGCTTTTAAATTGTATTTCCTGCTCATTATAGAGGACATGAGGGATATGTATCAGATACAGACATATGGAACTCACAGTGTAGCTGGGAGAAAACTCACACTCACAAAAAAGTCACTAAGCACACAATGCGACAATAATAAGAAATAACAAACCATGTGATTATCCCAAAAATGTCCTAGAAGACCAAAAGGGTGGACTAGAACGGAAGGAAAAGGCTTCTCAAGCAAGGCAAAGTGCATATGAACTGGAAGGAAGCAGACATTACAGTCAGGAGACAGAGGAAGAGCGAAAGGACAAAGCCTGGGAATTGAACAGTGAGCTCAGATGGATGAACATCAGAAGACGCTTGTAAGAAATCAAGTCTAAAAAGTACACTGAAGCAGAGGCTCAAGAGCCTCGGGTCAATTAAGAAACCACTCAGCTTTCCTAACCTCTCACCCCAGATGCAAGGCCTTTACTTCAGGAGTCTACTAGCACAATGGAAGCTGTCTACAACATCTCAGACCTATACTTACTTCAGACGTTCATTTCAATTACCTTAGTCTCAGGACCGTTAACAAGCAAATCTGAAACTAAGGGTCGGCAGCCTTTCCACGTTCCATTTGAGACCCTCAATCACTGTGATAGTTAGAACAGGTAAGAGCTGGGGCTGCTGGCATCAGGCTAATTCAGGAAGGAAGAGTCCTGAGCATCAGTGCTGATGCTCAGAAGGTGACTTCAGGGAAGATTATCATCTAGAACTCTTGAGATGACACTCTCCCAAGGACTAGTACAGCTGTGAAGACTAGCTGCGGCTGAGCACAGGAGACCATGTCCTGCCTTTCTACTACTAGGCACAGGGAGGTGGACTAAGAGAGAGATTCTGCAGCTTACCCTTTTTTTAAAAAAATTATTTATTTATTTATTTATTTATTTTATTATGTACATGAGTACACTGTAGCTGTCTTCAGACACAGCAGAAGAGGACATCGGATCCCAGATGGTTGTGAGCCACCATGTGGTTGCTGGGAATTGAACTCCGGACCTCTGGAAGAGCAGTCAGTGCTCTTAACCACTGAGCCATCTCTCCAGCCTTGCAGCTTAGCTTCATTTGATGCATTTTTTTGTATCTTAAGTGTTCCCTCCAGTCTGTGAGATGAAAACCTTAATATGCGGCCTCTGTGTTTTCAAGTATGGTAGCCTCCAGCAACACATGGTTTTTGATTGTGTTTTGTTTTGTTGAGATAGGGTCTCACAGTGAAGCCCTGGATGGCTTAGAACTTACCATGGACATCAGACTGACCTAGAACTCATACAGATCTGCCTACTTCAGCCACACCTAACCTACTTTTCTCTTTATTAGCTTTGCCATGTCCTCTCTGTATATAAGTGTGCAGATGCATGTGGAAACCAGAAGAGAGCATGACACACCCTAGATGTGGAAGAAGCTGGAGACCAAACTCCAGCCCTCTGTATGAACAACAAGAGTTCTTAACCTTGGAACCCTGTCTCCAGGCACTCCATGTTAAATTTAATGCTTCAGTCACATTCAAATGTACAATTAACGACAACAACTTCAATCATCACACACAGGGCAGACAGTCCTATTGGACACTACCATTCCACAACTTCCTCCACCCACGGGTACTCTTCATGCCAAAGACTCAGTCTCATTTCAAGTGACTGCCTGAGTGGCAGGAGAGATGGCTCAGCAATTACAAGCACGTATTGCTCTCACAGAGGCAGCCACAACTACCTACAATTCCAGTTGCAGAAGCTTCTTCACCCTCTTCTGATTGTCTGACATACATATGTGCAAAATGCTTATACACGTAAAGATCAGTAAAAAAATTTTAAGGATGTCTACCTGAGCCCAACATAGTAGTGTAAGTCTTTAGTCCCAGCACTGAGGAGGCAGAGGCAGGCAGTTTTCTGAGTTTGAGGCCAGTCTGGTCTACAGAATGAGTTCCTGGACAGCCAGGGTTAACACAGAGAAACTCTATCTCAAAAAAATAATAAAATAAACAAAAAAGTGAGCGAGTGAGGAAATGTTAAGTACTTCACAAATAATGTTTCAATCATTTTTTTTCCTGAGACCAAATCTTAAGTACCTGAGGCTGGCCTAAAACTTGACATGTAGCCAAAGATGACCTTGAACTTGGGTCCTGTGGCCTCTTCCTAACCAGTCCTGAGATTACAAGCATGCACTACCATGCAGTTTCTGTGATGCTGAGGATTGAGCCCAGGGCTTCATGCACACTATGTAAGCACTCTAGTCACCGAGCTACATCTTCTATCTTTCAAAATATTTTAAACTCCATTTTCCAGAAGTAATTTATCCCAGAACTTTGAGGAGGCTGAGGCAAAAGGAATACAAATTCAAAATCAGCCTGAGCTGAACCCACTTGAAAAAAAAAAAAAAAAGCCAGGTAGTGGTGATGCATACCTTTAATCCCAGCACTTGGGAGGCAGAGGCAGGTGGATTTCTGAGTTCGAGGCCAGCCTGGTCTACTGAGTGAGTTCCAGGACAGCCAGGGCTACACAGAGAAAATAACAACAACAAACAAGCAAACAAACAAAGACACAAGCGTGAAGCAACCTTACTGGTGGTCCAAGAGAATTGTGATGTGGGTCTACAATACCACCAGTTGTTTCCAAACCTTGGATCAAAATGTCTCAAAGTTACATGGATGTGCAGCTACTAAACAAAACAAAATGTATCCGAGGCCTGCAGAGAGAGTCCAACAGTTCCAAAAATTAATGGCTATGTCACAATAATAAACAACACCTCCCCACATGAAAGATCTTGTGTGGATGTGTATACACTTCTAAATATACTTTTCATTAGTCACATCCAAGGAGGCAGCTCAGACCTGTGATGCCAGAAATTGACAGAGGAAAGTAAGAGGACAGCTGTAAGCTCTAGGCCACCCAGGGCTACACAGTGAAACTCTGTTTCAAAACGCCAAAAGGAGAAGAAGAGCCCTTTCCAAGACAAAAAGGTCACACTGCTGTATAGCCTTGCTTTCCAAACAATACCAGTGTGTTTGCTGGTGTCTGTCTGTCTGTCTGTCTGTTTGTGTCGTCTGTATCTGTGTGTATATGTGTCATATGTGTCTGTATGTACACATGCATATTATATGTGTGTGCATAACCCAAGTTTTGCATTTATAACACTGAATGATGCCTTATAGTTATTCTTCTCAAGCCAAGAACTATCTGTAAAGTGTTTATCTTTAGAACTTACATCAGCTCTGAAAAGTTAAAAATAGCTACCGTTTTGCTTGTACTCTTAAAAGGAAGAAGCAGGAGGATCATCTAGTCCCAAGTGCCAGGAGCACCGGGAGCAGGACCCGGGGACTGTTCACTGCACAATCCCTTCTTTTTTATTTTTTTTTTTTTTTGGTTTTTCGAGACAGGGTTTCTCTGCATAGTCCTGGCTGTCCTGGAACTCACTCTGTAGACCAGGCTGGCCTCGAACTCAGAAATCCGCCTGTCTCTGCCTCCCAAGTGCTGGGATTAAAGGCGTGCGCCACCACCGCCCGGCTGCACAATCCCTTCTTATTCCCTCCTTCTCTTTAAAGGGTTCACACTTCCTCCCACAGACAGGAAGGTGTATTGCTCAATGTCAACACTAAAGAAACTGTTCTGCTGTCCTGTGTAATCACTGAACTATCTGGAGAGACAAGAGCAGGCCTGAAACTTTTTAAGCTAGATTAATATCATAAACTTAAAATTTAACTCAGATCTGATCTAGAACCTAAGGGCAAAGAAGCAAGATTTTTATTTCAAAGATGCAGACAACCTTAGAGGACCTGTCCTCAGGTTAAAAAGAAAAAAATGTGCTTTGTATGTCTTAAGGTATTAGCTTTGCTGCCAGTTATGATTCCAGAAAGTAAGATATTCTTCTATTCCAAAAAGTGTTCATTTTCTATGAAGTCATGGTTTGGTCCACATTGGTCTTTTGTGTGTGTGTATGTGTTTGGGGGTGGGGTGTTTTATTTTGATTTCTTTGTTTGCTTGGTTTTAAATATTTCTTTTTGTTATTGTGTGTGTGTGTGTGTGTGTGTGTGTGTGTGTGTGTATTGTGTGTGAACATGAATATAGGTGCCTTCAGAGATCACAGGTATCAGATCTTCATAGAACTGGTGTTATAGGCAGTTTTGAGCAGGAACCAAACTCAGATCCTTATAAGAGCAGAACCAAGAAGAGTATCACTAAGTGCCATAATAGCTCTTAACCACTAAGTTGTCTCTATAGTCCCTTGTTTGCTTTAAGAAAAAAAATCATTACATTTTTTTTTTATTGCGGGCACATTGGGGTTAGTCTGGTGCTACTATGCATTCAAATACTAAATACTGGTATTTGCCCAGTAACTGCGCTAAAGCTAAATAAATAAACCATAGTCTGGGTCTCATTCATTTGGACGCTAATGGAGATAGAAGTACCCCAATAATCTACAGGGCACATGTACCATGTTTGGAAGTCAGAGAATTACTTGCCAAAGTCGGCTTGCTCTTGCCACCATGCGGGTTCTAACTCAGGTAGTCAACTTTGGCAGAAAGCACCTTTACCTGCTGAGCCATCACTGAGACAAGGTATGCTATGGCCTAAGCCACCTTGGGACTTCTGGCAATCCATCTGCCTCAACCTCCCAAAGGTGCTGGGACCCCAAGTGTAGACAATCACTCCAGCTTTGGTGTACACAGTATCAGATATATAGTTTCAGCTTCAATATCTAGACAACAACAATATCTAGAGAAGCCTTCCAAACATGAGAACAGTGCCACAATGGTTAGCTATCACCAGTTTGAAGAATTTAAGGTCTCCACTTCCCTTAGGTACAACCTCTCTCACTAAACTTCGAACAGAAAATCACATAAAACTGGTCTTCTACTTGAGCTTTCAGTTCAACACCCCACCTGTCTCCAAATAGAGGGCGTATGCTTACTGTGAGCTCCTCTTAACAGGCAAGCACCTAAAACCTTCCTCCTAAAAGTCAAAGTAGGAATACTCGGGGCTGGAGAGCTGGCTCAGCAGTTAAAGCACTCAACTGCTTTGGCAGGGGACCTGGGTTTGGTTCCCAGACCCACATGGTGGCTCACAATGGTTTGTAACTCCAGCTCCAAAGAATCCAACTCCTTCTTCTTCTTTTTCGGGCACCCACATGCATGTGGTGTGTAAATACTCACTGCAGGCTTATGCACATACACATACAGAATAAACGTTTAAGAGAGAATATTCAAAACATGCAGATAAAGAAAACATTTCTTGTAGTAGCAGAAAATAATGGGTGAGTTAGGAGAGTGTTTTATCTTAAGGGCCATAACCATGCTAGGCAAGTACTATGCCTACATTCCCAACCCAAATATTTAGACCTTAAAAACAAAAACAAAACAAAACTATGGAACTCCAATAACTACCATGTCTCAAAGTTTGGAGGAAAGCTGAGTTTCACCCAACACTTTATGCAAAGCACAAAACGCTGTCACTGTTCTAGCTGCCAGGAAACCCCACGTCAAGGCACCTCTGGGGCTGCTTCCTTCTGCTGAGACCTGTCACCACACAATCCGATCTTAACAACCACTCAAGGAGATCTATGTTCAGAACCTAAAGCCAGTTCTAGTCTCCCTACTTTCTGTAAGATACATAGATATCTTTATCATGGGGGAAAAAAAAGTTAATCTAGGGGCTGGAATGATGGCAGCAGGACACTGGCTGCTCTTGCAGAGGGCCTGGGTTCAGAGGACCTAGGTTCAGTTCCCAGCACCCACGTGGTTGTAACTCTAGTTTCAAGCATGTAAGACCTTTTCTTCTGACCTCCATGGGCATAAGGCACACATTTTAAAATACTCTTTTTTTGTTTTGTTTGTTTTGTTTGTTTTGATTTGTTTTGTTTTTGAGAACGGGTTTCTCTGTGTAGCCCTGGCTGTCCTGGAACTCACTCTGTATGTAGACCAGGCTGGCCTCGAACTCAGAAATCCACCTGCCTCTGCCTCCCAAGTGCTGGGATTAAAGGCGTGTGCCACCACCACCCGGCTAGAATATTCCTTTAAAAAAAATAATCGAAAGTGATTAAATATTGTCCCTGGTAAAACTTCACCTCTAATTGGTAATTTCAGGGTTTCTGCTTACTCGCTTCCTGTTTTTAATGGTCTCACATAACCCTGCACTTGGTATGTAGCTAAAGCTGGTCTGGAACACCTCATCCTTCTTATCTGATCCTTCCCACATACTGGAAGGTGTAATTTTAAATTTCTGTAATTCGTGTGTATAAGTTATCTCATTCCTAAAATTTGCATGTTTAAGAAAACAGGGACATGTGACTGGGAAAAATAAGGGAGTGCTGCAAAAGCAGTCCATCAGACATGGTGGCACATACTCATACGCTCAGCACTGAGGACACTGAGATAGGAGTATACAAGTTCAGGTCCAGCCTGGGCTACAGCTCCTATTTCAAAACACAAAACCACCATGCAGGGCTTCACACACACACACACACACACACACTAGCAAAACATAGTGGCACAAGCCTATAATACAAGCACTTAGGGAACAAAAACAGAAAAATCATGAGTTCAAAGTCAGCCTAGGATATATATCAAATTCAAAGCCAGCCAAGACTATGAGACCCTGTCTCAAAATCAAAAACAGAATTACTTAAAAGAAGGCTCTTAATTTCCCCACTTAGAGTCAAACATTCAAGATTCCCAGACTTAGTTCCTACACTTTACTTTCATGTTTTATTTGTTTTTTGAGACAGTGTCTTTCAATTGTATAGTTCTGGCTGTTCTGGATCTTGATCAGAGATCAACCTGCCTCTCAAGTGATCGAATTTAAGGCATGCACTATCACATTCAGTTCCTACTTTACTTAAATAAAATATAGGAGATGTTATCAAATGTTTGTTTCTGGCATCCAGGAACATAAAATTCTTATATAGTGCTAGTGATTGAGCCCAGAACCTTAAGTGGGAAAGGCGGGCATTGTACCACAGAGACACTTGCTCAAACCTCATGACACGTTTGTTTGCTGACAGAACAAGGAAAGAGGTGGATGTCTGTAATCCCAGCACTGGAGAGGGAATGGCTCAAGTTTGGGGCCAGACTGAACTACCTATGGAATTGCAAGGCAGCCAGAGTAAGAAAATCATATGTTAATGTTCAGTGACTTCCCTCTGCATGACCTCACCCTGGCTCTCACAGCCACAGCTGTGAAACAAAACCGAGCGCTGACAACTCAACTGGGACCTGTCTGAACTTCAGTGTGGATCATAAGTCATTCATCCTCCCTATGATTAGATCTAACCATTCCAAGTCATTTTTGTCTGGTGCTACAGACATATTTTCACAGAACTAAAAATGTTATGTGTATCTGTGAAGACATTTGACAGCAAATTACGTAACAGAGCACTGACAACCTGCACAGCCACTCAGAGCAAAAACACACTGCTGCTCCTCTTCAGAGCAGTCTGCTTTTCACTCTCCTGCCGAGGACAGCCACAGTGATTTTCTTACCATTATATAATTCTTCAAATTGTGTAATTTAAATATATAAATATAAAAAAAACAGAGATATTAGTGTCTACATTTCATCTACAGAACTGCAGAAAATTCAACTCGAATCAGCTAACAGAGGACAAACTTGGTACCTCATGGTGTCTATGGAATCAGGCCAGGCCTCAGCTTACATCTTCCCAGAAGCTAAGCAGCATTTTGAACCATCTGGCTGTGAGGTCACGATGGTGACCTCACAAGTGGGAATTCTGATGTTGGTCTGCCTCTCCAGCCTCACCACTTTAAAGAGGAAAAAAAGAGAAGGTTCCAGTCTCCTGAACATGGAGCTGATGCCAGGATATGTACTTTGTATCAAGACAGCCTCTTCCCACCAGACAGCAGTGTCTTCCTCTGTGAGGAAGCAACACAGGTGAGCACAGAGAAAGAGAGAGACACTACATACATACACACAGAAACACAGAGAGAGAGACCCCACACACACATACACAGAGAAAGAGAGGCACCACACATATACATACACAGAGAGAGACCCCACACATACATATACAGAGAGAGAGAGAGAGAGCACACACACACATACACAGAGAGAGACCACACACACACATACACAGAGAAAGAGAGGCACCACACACACATCACAAACACACACACAGACATACCACACACACACACACACACCCCTAACAGCTCAATACCAATAACATAAGGACACATCCTTACAGTTTGCATGTTGTTATTTTGGTTCAGCTACAGTCACGGTTTTCTTTTGTGTCCTGAAAGCCTGGGCTACAGGGTAGAATTCTGAAAAAAAGTAAATTTCAAGCTTAGAGTAACTGCTACCCTTTCTCTGTCACTCTGGCACACTGAAAAGCCACCAGCCTTAATACTCCCTGTTTACCAAGCAAGTCGAGGAAAGATTAAAGTGTGGAAGGAGTTCATTTTTAAAATGTCAAAAGTTCCTGCGGCCTCACTGCAGCTCTGGGATATCAGATCTCACTGGAAGAAAGCAAATGGTCAGCTGCTTGCTGTGTTCCCTTCTTCTAACGTTTAGGGCTTACAATCAAGTGTAGAGGTAATACATATATTTCCCTTATTGTTTTATCATTTTTTCCTAAGGGTTTCGTCTGGAACTCTCTATACTTTGTATCATAGGCTGTCCTCACTCACACCTTCCTTCCAGACTCCGGGGATTGTAGGCATGAGCCGTTGCACCCCATTCAAACTGTATTTATTTTATTCTTGCAGCACAGAGTGAGTCTAGGACTCATGTGTAAGAAGCAAACACAACCACTGAACTAAACTCCCAGTTCTGAAATTTAGTTTTTTTTCCTCTTGTTCTCTCTTTCTCACTAAGGACTCATGCAACAGGGCTGGAAAGAGGGCTATATAATAGTTAACAGCATTGGCAGGTCTTCCAGAGGACCCAGGTTCAATTCCCAGCACCCATATGGCGACTCACGACCATCTTTAACTCCAGTCGCATGGGATCCAATATCATCCTCTGGCCTCTGCATTCACATATGTGGTACACAGGCATATACATGCAGGAAAAACACTAATTAAAATAAAAATAAATAACTCTTCTTTTAAAAGATCAGGACTAGCCAGGCAGTGGTGGCGCACACCTTTAATCCCAGCACTTAGGAGGCAGAGGCAGGCAGATTTCTGAGTTCAAGGCCAGCCTGGTCTACACAGTGAGTTCCAGGACAGCCCGGGCTATAAAGAGAAACCCTGTCTCGAAAAACCAAAAATAAATAAATAAATAAATAAATAAATAAATAAAAGGTCAGGACTGGCTTCAAACTTCCTGTGTGTCTAAGGATGGCCGTAAACTTCTGATCCCCTCAGCTCAGTCTCCTGAGTGCTAGAACTGTAGATGTGCACCACCACCGCCGCGCTCCATTTACTCTTTTTTTTTTGGTTTTTCGAGACAGGGTTTCTCTGTGTAGCCCTGGCTGTCCTGGAACTCACTCTGTAGACCAGGCTGGCCTCGAACTCAGAGATCCGCCTGCCTCTGCCTCCCAAGTGCTGGGATTAAAGGTGTGAGCCACCACCGCCTGGCTTACTATTTTCTTTTAGATGTATTTTAGGTGTATTTTGCCTTTGTGTGTGTATGTGCTCCACACGCACCTCATGCCAGGTGCCTGAGGAGGTAAGAAGAGGACATCAGAATCCCTGGAACTAAAAGCCAGACTTCTACAGGTTGACCTCTCTCCTCCAAACATGTGCCTAGCATGTGCATGAGCATGTAAAAATAGTGCAGCCAATTACATTTAGCATTTCTCTCATACTACTTTGAAATCAGCTGTGAACTTAACGTTTACAACACATCCCAATTTGCTATGTTTCAAATGCTCAAAAGACTCATGTGGGCCATGCCCAGGACATGACTGAAGGCAAAGCCTGATCAGTGGGCATGCGTGAGCCAGCACCTGGCCTGTCCATTCACAAGGCCTATCTCACTTCCTCCTCCTCCCTGGAGTCAGAACACATTTCCCAACTTCCCTGTGAATTTACTCAACCATATGACTAAGTTCTATCCAACAAAATCAAAGAGGGAAGGAAGCAACATGCCATTTCTAGGCCTGGTCCACAACCAATTGCCACAATCTCTGTCCCTCTAATGGCCTGAAAGAGATGAGCCCAGCACCCTGGAAGCACCGGGTAGTGATGGCAGACAGTGGGACAGGAGAGACCAGCCTCTTTGAATGACTGCTCTCCACTCTCTTACCAGTGCATCTGTCCTGAATTGGGGAGTGTTCCCCATGATGTATGAGCACCACATAAACTGGGTGTTGCAGCACACGCCTATAATTCCAGCACTTGATGGGAAGAAGAGGTAGAGGCAGGAAAATCAGTTTAGGTCATCCCCAGCTACACAGCATGTTCAAGACCAGGCTGGGATACATATATAGTGAGAGCTGTCTAAACAAGTAAAAACTAAAAGAAAGGGGAGGCAGAGGGGGGGAAAATTGAGTTGAATAGCACAAAACTATAAAAGTATTCTATTTTCAATAAAGCAAAAAAGGCCATTTTACTGGCAAGAGCAAAGTATATGTAAAAGAAACCTTGCGACCTTGATTGCCAACACGGATAATGGGTTGCTCTCTGCTCAAGTTGGGGGATGGTACTATTCCCTCTACTTTCCTGTCTGAAATTTCTCATGATTAAAAGGTTTTATCATATAATCTATTTTAGAAAAATCAATTTCCCTCATTAGGGTGTGACTTGATACCATAAAAATGGGGTTAAGAAATTTACAATTCATCAAAACAGTTCTCCAAAGAAGAATGAAGTAACTTATGCTCAAATTTAAAACAAACAAACAAAAAAAAACAATTTTTCTTGAATTTTTTCTGATTTATTTTATAATATATATGGTGTTTTGCCTGCATGTATGTAGGTATGTACACCATGTGTGTGCTTGATGCCTAAGAAAGTCAAAAGAGGGTGTCAGATTCCCTGGGAATAGAGTCACATATGGTCACAAGTTGCCATGTGGGTGCCGGGAACTGAACCCAGGTCCTCTGCAAGAGCAACAAGGGCTTTAACCTCAGCCCATCTCACCGGCTCCACCCAAAAGAATAACTTTTCTTTTGAAACAGCACCCTCCTATGTAGTTCAGGCTAGCCTTGAATTCACAAGCACCACCACACCCAGATGCACCACCACACCCAGATGCACCACCACACCCAGATGCACCACCACACCCAAGCTGAGGATCAAACGAGGCTCTGAGATGCTAGGCAAGCACTCTACCAGTCAGACCGCATCCCTAGCCTCAAACTCTCATTTGTAAAATGCCATGCCTCAAACTAGGCATGGGTGGCTCATGCCTGTAATCCCAGTACACAGGAGGCTAAAACAGGAGGATCAGGAGTTCAAAGACAGACTTAGTTAAATACTAAAATTTAAAAAAAAAGAATAATAAATAAATAAGTAAATAAATAATGCATGAATCACCATGCTAGGCTCGTAATTTTAGCCGGGCAGTGGTGGCACACGCCTTTAATCCCAGCACTTGGGAGGCAGAGGCAGGTGGATTTCTGAGTTCGAGGCCAGCCTGGTCTACAGAGTGAAACCCTGTCTCGAAAAAAAAAAAAAAAAAAAAAAAAAACTAAATTCAAGGCAAACTTGGGGTACTAGAAGGCCTGTCCTAGAAACAAAACAAAAAACCCAAAGTCTTGACTCAATAAGGAAAGAAAGAAAGAGAGAGAGAGAGAGAGGAGAGAGAACGAACAAATGAACAGCTGGACTGGGAAATGAGACACGTGGTTTCTGTCTCAGCTAACCGACCTAGGATAATTTATCTAACCCTTACCAGACATCAGCATTTTCACTTACTATCCTAAGGCTACTGATCAATATTCATTCTAATTCCACCCTTTTGGGGTTCTACCAATCGTTTAAATTTCAGATCCCGGAAAGGGAAAGGGAACGGGAAAGGGAAAGGATTTGAAAGTAAAAGGAAAGTGATTTCTGCTCTATCTTTGCCAAAGTAACACTCTGGCATTGGAGTGGGAATATCTCTTCTGTCCTGCTGTAGTTGCTGACACTGCCTGAGCAGCCGGCGTGAACTACTCTCAGCAAACCATACTCTACAGTTCAGCTCAGACACTTCGCAAGCTACTTTTCCCATCTGTAAACTGAAAACACCTCTTTACTCTAAACCAGAGACTTCTGGTGGAAGGCAAAGGACAGTTAAGAAATTTGCTATGAATTTTACCTGCTAAGAAAGGGAATTTAAAATGCAGCTTCCAGAAACAGGCTAGTGTAGAAGTGGGAATCTCAACCTGAGCCCAGCTGTGAGCAAACAGCAGTAACAGGACTCAGTCCCTTACCTGGAGACAGCTGCAGTCTGAAGACTCTGTCCTAAGTGATGACACTACCTGAGGCTCTGGGAGTGCCCAAGTGAGTCTAGCTGGTGAAAGTCCTGCTGGTGATTCTCAAGACAAGGCTGACAGGAAAAGTCAGACTCTGATCTACTACCATCTCCCTAGTCCGAGGCAGTCCACTCACAGCTTAGTCCTGTCCCCCAAGTCATGGTTATGTAAGTGTGGTTACATGGTTATGCTGTGTCACTTGCTGTCCCCCGCCCCCAATACAGAAGAGGCAATGTAACCTGAGCTGCTAGGCCACGGCCACTGAAAACACTGAGACAACACTGAGTTGCTTCCCACATGCCTGGCATCTCACAGAAGAGAGGCAGTTTACTCCATTTTTTCTTCTTTCAGCTTTGTTCACTCATATTGGAAAGACAGAACTGAAAGGCACTGGTATGGCTTCTTTAGCTCCTGAATGATTAACAACGGTCAAGTATTTCAGTTTCTGGGCAGGCTGTCAAAACTCAATCAACAGGGGCATAGGTCTGCTGGGGTCAACTTAACCATGTCACTTCCTAGCTGAATAGAGCTGGATCCCATGGGTCAGCTCTATTGAGGGTCAGGCCTGTCTCCCATACAGGATCCTTTACATACCCTACCCACCCTCTACTGCAACACAAAGGCTTCTGGGAGGTGGAGTGTATTGACTCTAAAAGAACAGAGGGAGGGACTGGAGAGATGGCTGAGGAATTAAAGGGTTAAAGAGTACATATTGCTGTTTCAGAGAATTTGAGTTCAATTTCCTGTACTCTGTCAGGCAACCAACTGCCTATAACGCTAGCTCCAGGGGATCTGATGGCTCAGGCCACTGAAAGGACCTGCACTCAATACAAAGAATTTTTTAAAAAATAGAAACAAAAAGGGCTACGTGTGGTGGCACACACCTCTAATCCCAGCACAAAGGCAAAGGCGACACAGACATCAGTGAGTTCAAGGCCAGTCCAGCCTATGGAGGGAGTCCAGGACAGCCAGAGCTATGTAGAGAGACCTTATCTCAGAAAAATAAAAAACAAAATAAAAATACAAGGTGTGACAGGCCAACAGTAATTGTCTCTCCTGAGTATTCTCTAGCCCAGTCCTTCCTTTTCTGAGCTGCAGGGGCCACTGGGCAGCACTCTGCTTGCTCAGTGACAAACCACAGTCCCAGTCTGGCCTGCATTGCAGTCAGTGACTAAGTTGCTCACAGTCATGAAGATTTGACTTGTCCTGCTTCCAGACAATTTTATTTCGTCCATAACAGATTCTCAAACTAAAGCATCAAGCAGAACTGTATCTTGCCTCATGAGCCACTGATGAAGATGGTGAGCTTGGTTTCTGAACCCTGGAGCCTCTTCCTAAAATTAGCCCAATGAAGCTATGACCAGACTATTCAATTACTACCTCCTGTGAGTGGTATTTGAACTGGCTGTAAGTTTTTTTTTTTTTTTTTATCAGACATTTTTTTTTTTAAGATTTATTTATTTATTTTAAGTATATGAGTACACTGTAGCTGTCTTCAGACACACCAGAAGAGGGCATCCAATCTCATTATGGGTGGTTGTGAGCCACCATGTGGTTGCTGGGATTTGAACTCAGGACCTCTGGAAGAGCAGTCAGTGCTCTTAACCGCTGAGCCATCTCTCCAGCCCCTGGCTGTAAGTCTTAAATCAGATAATTACATCTGTTGACACTGCTGTACTTTCTAGAATATCACTGTCCTACAGCAAGACAAATAAGTAATTCTGGATTCTCTAGTAACCAGATTATTTAAATTAAAAAATAAAACAAACTTCATGTTCAGGCACGGTGATTTACACCTTTAATCTCAGGCAGACACAGGCAGATCTCTTTGAATTCAAGGCCAGCTTGGTCTACCGAGCAAGTTCTACAACAGCCAAGACTGCAAAGTTTTAAAAAGAAACACATAAATTTCATTTTTTAGCCCAATAATCTAAGCAATTATTTCAAAGCAGAATCGAGGACCAACAAGACGGGCTCAGTGAATAAAAGCGCTTGCCACCAACCCTAAGAACTTGAATTGGATGCCCAAAACTCACACAATAAAAGGAGAAAAAACAGACTTCTACAGGTTGACCTCTCACCTCCGCACATGTGCCTAACATGTGCATGAGCAAATAAAAAAAAAAAGTGCAGCCAATTACAATTATCATTCTTCTCATACTATTTCTTTGAAAGCAACTGTGAACTTAGGCAACACATCCCAATTTGCTATGTTTCAAATGCTTAAAAGACTCACATGGGCCATGCCCAGATACACACCTGTATCACAGGAACGTGGGAAGCCGAGGCCAGCCAGGGGATTACTTAATCACTGGAGTCCATGGCTAGCCTAGCAACACAGCAAGACTTCATCTCAAAAAAAAAAAAAAAAAGAAAAGAAAAAGAAAGAAAATATATGGCCAAGAATAAGATCTGGTTTTTGTCTACAGATAGGCAATCTTTCCCACTCTGTATGAGGAATGCAAAACTGAGTAATTTACTTGTTTCTTAAGACAAAAAAAAAAAAAAAGAAAGAAAGAAAGAAAGAAAGAAAGAAAGAAAGAAAGAAAACCCGACACCCACAGTAAGAGGAACTTTGAATCTCCATCTGACAGGTGATACATAATGCATAAGGAAGCCCTGATGGAAGCAAGGCACTGCCCAGTAAGTGTCACCTCAGCACTTAGAGTTTGAAAACACTCACAAAATCTCAAACCAAGAGACAGAGTAAATTACAAATAAAAAATGTATTAAGTATCTCTCAAGATAAAAGGAAGAAATCTGAGAGAGAGAGAGAGAGAGAGAGAGAGAGAGAGGCAGAACTCAAGCAAACAAAGCAGCAGGAGGCAGCATTTTAGGTTCAGAGAGAGGAGTAAGCACAGACCTCTGGAAGGACTACACTACTAGATCATTTTTCTATCTGCCTAATCAGGAAACCATGCAGAGTCAAGGATGTGCTATCACAATGTGCCCAGGGTGGTGCCACATATCTGTGATCCCAACACTTAGAACACTGCGGCAGGAAGATCCAATATGAGGCCCACCTTGTCTAAAAGTATGAGACAGTCTCAAATAAAAGAGACTTCAATGCCGCAGAAGAAACTATAGATCAGCGGGGCAGTGCTGGTGTACACCTTTAATCCTAGCACTTGAGAGGCAAAAGCAGGCAGATGTCAGGGTTCAAGGCCAGCCTGGTCTACATGGTGAGTTCAGGGACAGCCAGGGCTATATAGACAATCTCTGTCTCAAAAAAAAAAGAAAGAAAGAGAGAGAAAAGAAAGAAACTATAGAAGAAAAAGGTAAAAGAACATGGTCAAAGTATCCATTACTCCTATCTTACTAATCTGCTCCCTCACTACCCCATCACTCAAAGATTGCCTTTGACTTCATAACTATAATTTTGCTACTGTTAAGAATTGTAATGTAGAAGCCGGGCGGTGGTGGCTCACGCCTTTAATCCCAGCACTTGGGAGGCAGAGGCAGGCGGATTTCTGAGTTCGAGGCCAGCATGGTCTACAGAGTGAGTTCCAGGACAGCCAGGACTATGCAGAGAAACCCTGTCTCGAAAAACCAAAAAAAAAAAAAAAGAATTGTAATGTAGCCGGGCGGTGGTGGCACACAACTTTAATCCCAGCACTTGGGAGGCAGAGGCAGGCGGATTTCTGAGTTCGAGAGTTCGAGGCTAGCCTGGTCTACAGAGTGAGTTCCAGGACAGCCAGGGCTACACAGAGAAACCCTGTCTCAAAAAACAAAAAAAAAAACAAAAAACAAAAAAAACAAACAAATGAAAAAGAATTGTAATGTAAATATCTGTGTTTCCTGCAGTCTTAGGTGACCCCTGTGAAAGGGCCATTCAACCACCACCCCTCAATGGAATTGCCAAGCACAGGTTGAGAACCACTGACCTAGAGACTCCTAGACTTCCAAACGGAGACAGAATGATCCTCCCTGTGCACACTTAGGCAGAAAAGCAATGACATAACAGCGTGACTGGCCACTGTTTGTCACAGACACATTTTTGTGGCCCAGAATGCAAAACCACAAGATACATAGAGAGCAGAATCTACACGAGGTAAAGTATCTGGAGAGGGACTTCAGCCACTGAGAACCATAATGAGTGACAAGCCACCTTAAGCCACCATTTACTCTGTCCTCTTAGAAGCTTGCTCCTTCAAGAAGAGAAAATATGTGGTGTCACTGAACACAATTAAAGCGCACTCCATAAAAGAGCCACTGTTTCAAACCAATGTAATAACCAGTGACACTGAACAAGGAGAAAGTGATGCTGGGTACTAAAGCCTGGACTTCAGCGGCAACTTAGGTGTGCTGAGGATCACAGAATAACATCTTAAATGTGGGTAGGATGGTCCTGATAGGAGAGAGAAATCACACATTTCTGTTCCCTTTTTTAAAACTACTTTAAAGATTTATTCACTTTACTTTATGTGCATGAGTGTTTTTCCTGAATGTGTATGTGCACTAAATGCCAGCCTAGTGCCTGCAGAGTCAGAAGAGGGTGTTGGAGCCCCTGAAACTGGATTGATGGATGGTTGTAAGCTATCATGTGAGTACTGGGAACTGAACCTGGATCCTCTGCAAGAACAGCAAGTACTGGTAACCATGGAGCCATCTCTCCAGCCCTCACAGTTCAGCAGTTTATTTCTAGCAGAGCATTCCAAAACTCAGTGTTTAAAAAAAAAAGATTAGCCTGGGCATGAGAGCACGTACTGATCGTCCCAGTACTTAGGAAGCAGAGGTAGGATTATGAACTCGAAAAATGTTTTTATTAGCTGCAATGGTCTGAATAAGAATGGCCCCATAGGAAAAAAAAAAAAAGGCCGGGCAGTGGCGGTGCACGCCTTTAATCCCAGCACTTGGGAGGCAGAGGCAGGCGGATTTCTGAGTTCAAGGCCAGCCTGGTCTACAGAGTGAGTTCCAGGACAGCCAGGGCTACACAGAGAAACCCTGTCTTGAAAAACCAAAAAAAAAAAAAGGAATGGCCCCATAGGCTCATAGATTTGAATATTTGGTCCCTAGTCAGTGGAATTCTTTGAGAAGGACTAGGCCTTGTTGAAGGCAGGCTTCGACATTTCAAAAGACTTGGGCCATAGCCTTTCTCTCTTTTGACTGTTTGTGTGTCAAGATGCTGTATCCCATTTGTGGGTCAAGATGTCTCCTATTTATGGATCTAGACGTGGATCAAGTAGCTCTTAGCTGCTCCTGCCACATGCCTTTGCTCATCCACTGTGGATTCTAACCCTCTGAAACCACAGACACTAAATCAAATGCTTTCTTTTATAAGTTGCCTTGATCATGGTGTCTTATCACAGCAATAGAAGACATGGGAATATATTGGTTATATAATAGGTTCATTGTGATTTATGCATGCATAAAATATTTAACATTTATTTATTTGTTTCTTTTATTTTTTTACTTATTAGGATAGGTAGAAATGCCTGAGTGAGAGGACAACTTGCAGGAATTGGTTCTTCCACCTACAATATGGATCTGGGGGACTGAATTCAGGTTGCTAGGTTTGGCAATAAATCTTTTTACCCTTTAAGCCTTCTTGCCAAACCCCACATAATTTGATCACATATGTATTTTGATCACAGTCATGCATCTCCAATACCCTCCCTTGTTCCCCAACTACTAGTCTCCCTTCTCCTTTCGTGTGTGTGTGTATGTGTGTGTGTGTGTGTGTGTGTGTTTTCCAACGAGTTTCATTAGTGTTGCTTACAGGAGTATTGGCCAGGGACAAGGTATTACAGGTTAAAGGGTTAAGAGTTAAGAGACATGGGCACCTTACCAGTAGTTATACAACTGAAAAAAATGTCTTTCATGAGATTTCCCTTCCCCAGTCACTATTAATCCACAGGAGTAGATAAGATCTCAAGGGCCCCTCCCAGATCCAAGACAAGATCTCTTGCTCTACCTAGAGCTCATTGATTTGGCTAGACTAGCTAGCCAGCAATCCTCAAGGATTCTCTTTTCTCCAAGTCCCTATTACTGGGATTACAGATGGGTGCCACCATGCCTGGATTTATTTATTTGTTTTGTTTGTTTGTTTGAGGTAGGGTCTCTCTTTATAGCCCTGGCTGTCTTATAACTCTGTAGACCAGGATAACCTCAGACCCACAGAGATCCACTAACCACTCCTGGTCTTATTTTCACATGGATCCTGAGTATCCAAACCCAAGTTCAGATCAACATGCTTATGCAAACTCATTATTGGCTGAACCACCTAAATAGCCTGGGAGCCAGCTTAAAACAAAATTAATATGAGTGTGTGTGTGTGTGTGTGTGTGTGTGTGCACGCGCGCGCATGTGTGTATGTGTGTATGTGTTGTGTGCATATGTGTATGTGTTGTGTGCCTGTGGTGTACCTTTGTGGGTGCACACACATAAGTGTGTGGGTACATGTACCTACCTATACATGAGTGTGCAGAGAAGCCAAACCAGGTTATCAAAGGTCTTTGTCTTTTGCTCTCTGTTTTAACTGCCTTGAGACACTGTCTCTCACAAAACTAGAAGTCTGCTGTTTCCTGTAGGCTGGCTAGCCAGCTGGCTCTTGGAATTCATTCGTCTTCACCCCATTGCTGGAGTCAGGGGCCTGTGCAGCCATGCCTGGCTTTTTTGTATTTGAGCTCAGGTCTTTGCTTGCAGAACAAGTGCTCTTACCCACTGAGCCATCTCCCCAGACTCTGGGGAAAACCGCCCTACAGACTTGCCTCCAGGCAATCTGACAGAGGCATTTTCTCCACTGAGGGTTCCCCTTTCCAGATGGCCTTAGCCTGTGTCAAGTTGACAAAAAAAAAAAAAAAAAAACCAGGACACTGACATAAGGCTGCAGACCTAGCTACTCCTGCTGATTCTTCTCTACTTACGTAATTAGGAATATTTATACAATCTCTAAGCATTTTTTTTTAAAGACAGGGTCTCACTAGACCTAGCTGAAACTCACAGAGATCCACCTGCTTCTGCTTCCTGAGTCCCAAGATTAAAGGCTTATACCATCACACGTGGCCCTCTGATCCTTTTTTAAAAGTCCTGACTCAGTCTAGGGAAGTAGCCCAGTGGTAGCTGGAGTGCTTGCCTAGAACAAGTAATGCCCCAGGTTCCATCTCCAGTACTGGAAAAAGAAAAGAGAATGAATGAAAGAGACAGACTCAAGCAGTCTTAAAATTAGCAAGTTGAAAAGTAAGAGTCAGGAACAAAAGATGACAGTAAACACAGCAATCACTACTCAAATGATCAATGTGAAGAAGCCCGCTTAGACACTCCAGGACCAAAGCAAGCCAGTGAGAGTCAGAAAATTAATTGGCTCCTTAATTCCAAAGATGTTACAAGGGAGACTTGCTTCCAGTTTCTAACTGACCAAGCCTTTACAGAGCAATCTGTAAAATCAACCTGTCAGCATTAAGTGTTGGTCTGAGAGTATCGTACAATAAGACACTGACAGTGAAGAGAAAGGTTTACAGCATCTTTTTGGAAAAGCCAGAAGTTGACAATATCCTCTGAAAAATTAAGTCACACTTGAAAATTACATAGTTTGAAAATTTAGCATGTATGACACAGTATAGAGTACAAATTGTACTCAGTGGTTT
Source organism: Grammomys surdaster (assembly GCF_004785775.1). Taxonomy (NCBI): domain Eukaryota; kingdom Metazoa; phylum Chordata; class Mammalia; order Rodentia; family Muridae; genus Grammomys; species Grammomys surdaster. The sequence goes on along the minus strand of NW_021604614.1, from coordinate 12,749,938 downwards.
TTTAAAGGGAGGGGAAAGAGAGAGACAGAGAGAGTGCAACCAACCCGGGCAGAGGGCTGCATCACTAGCCAGTGTTTATTTAAAGAGGAATTCTGAGTGAGTTCTGATGCAACTGCCCAAGATTATGAATATCTGCGGGGCTCAGTGGAATGTGGACTTCTGTTCTTATGACTTAAATACACGGAACAAACCAGCTCCCAAACACAGAAAGCTACATGATGGCAGCTACTTTATTCATTTACACAGTGTTCTACAAAATTCAGATGGTTTTGTTACTCTGATATATGTCACTGCTTAGAAACAGATCTTTAAGGAGACTAAAATTACCAGCTCTGGCGAGTATCTCCCAGAAGAACTGAATAGGTCAGCAGCAGCCAACTATACTAATGTGTACAAGGGAACAATATGCTTAATATAGCAACATAAAATTTGAGGCTCAGAAGAGGCCTTAGTGATCTAGTTCACCTAACTCACTGAGGAAACTGACTCTAAACATGTAATCACTTGTTACTAACAGTCTGTGACTAAACTCCAGTCTCTAGATAGACTCCTGACCCTGAAGCATTCGAACACATTTCTGATCTGTTATGAAGAGCAGGGAGATGAGAAGAGTCGTTTCAGGTGCATTAAAACTGTCTTCCTTTCCAATCTTCACAGAGAAATAAAAGAAGGCACACTGCAGCTGCTCCTTCACGGAGCACATGGCCCATACTCAAAGCAAAAGCACCGCACCTGCTCAGAACAAGAAAGCGGCACAGACAACTCAGAAAAATCAAGAACACCCTCACTCTGGCTTTGTGATCCACTCTTTTAAAGGGGTTCTTGGTTTTACTTTGCAAATGTGTAACTGTTACACCTGCTGTGGGTCCTGAGAGCCAATGGGCAATGGAAAAATGATATTTCCATATTGATAATACTGAAGAATGCAGATTTCAAAAGACACCATCAGTCTACTAAATGCATTACACACCCGCCACTGACTGGAGCAGTCAGCCTAGATGCTGTCACTGGAGACTAGGAATTGGTTTGATTTGGATTATAAGCCCCAACTTCAGTGTTAGTCAGTCACACATGTAGCTAACCTTCACTGCAGACGCACAGCAAGTTCTACCAGAACTTAGAAAACTCCCCCTTTAATTAAACTGTGAGAAAGAAGCGTGGGGAGCGTACCAAAGGGCCTGAAAGTTGGCAAGGCACAAGTTCTGACAGGAGGAGCACAAGTTGCTCTCCCATGTGGAACATTTAGGTCCTTGTAAATCCCAAGTTCCCCACTGACAACTGCTCATTAAAACATGCCCTTTCAGTCACCAACGTCACTCCTACTCAAAACTAACTTTGTAAACACGGCGGGGAAAGGTTTAACTTCTCAAACCAGGATGCATCATTGTCTCCTAGTGCTACTTAAATGACAGAATCATAACACTGCTAGTCAAAGGCCATGGGAGAAGAGAGGAGCTAGAGCTAGCTCTAGCCCTTACGGAGCTTACACCCAGTCTCCATGTACTCTACACGGCCACTATCAAGCAACTGTGATCCACATCTTATAGACGAGAGAACTGAGCTCCAAAGCCTTGTACAAACTCTTCCACAAAATAAAAGAGCTGGAGTTGTTGGTCACGAAAAGAATGGAGCTGGGCATGGTAGCACACACACCTAGGACTCCAGACCTCAGCAGATCACCAGTGCAAAGATGTCCTTGGTGATAATACTGAGGCTCTACCTAAGAGATGGGAGTGCTGAACAAGTGGCTCACACTCTTAAGAGCATTACTGTTCTTCCAGAAGCCCCAAGTTTGGTTCCCAGCACCCTCAGACAGCTCACAAACCACCTGTAATTCCAGCGTGGGTACGTGCACACACACACACAGACAACTCTCACACAGACACAAGGATACTCATAAAAACACACACATAAATGAAAAAAATAAAAAAGCCAAATGTGATGGTGCACTCGAGGCAAGTGGATCTCTGTGAGTTCAAGGCTATATAGCAAGTTCCAAGCCAGCCAAGGCTATGCAATGAGACCCTGCCTCAAAAAACAAAAAAAGAGAAGAGTTCGAGGCCAGTTGGTCTACAAAGTGAGTTCCAGGACAGCCAGGGCTACACAGAGAAACCCTTGTCTTGACCCCCCCCCCCCAAAAAAAAATAGAAATTAAAAAAAAAGAGAGAGAGCTATTGCTGTGTATAATGGTGCATGTCTATAATCTCAGTTCTCAAGAGGTGATCACTGCAAGTCTGAGGCCAGCCAGGTCAACACAGTAAGTTCTAGGCTAGCCAAGACTACATAGGAAGACCTATCCTCCTGGGGGGGGGGGGGGGGAAGAAAAAAGAAAATGACTAAATTCAGGTTGGAGAGATGGCTCAGTGGTTAAGAGCACTGACTGCTCTTCCAGAGGTCCTGAGTTCAATTCCCAGCAACCACATGATGGTTCACAACCATCTGTAATGGAATTTGATGCCCTCTTCTGGTGTGTCTAAAGACAACTACAGTGTACTCATATAAATAAATCTTTAAAAAAAAAAAAGATTAAATTCTTGCTTTTAACCTGCCTTACATGTACAGGTATGTTTCTCTAGTGCAGGGTTTGAACCTGTTTTTTCTCTACTTGTTATCTGGGCTAATCCGTCTCATAGCAGATGCTTGATAAATACCTGGTGAATATATGAATTTAATAATAGGTGACAGGCCAAATGCGATGGCACATGCCTGAAATTCCAGCACTAAAGTGGCAGAGGCAATCTGGTTTACATACCAAGCTCCGGGCCAGCTAAGGATATATAATAAGATTCTGTTTCAAAGCGAAACAAACCAGAAATAAGGTTGAGGGAATACCTCAGTAGAAATAAGGCTAAGAGGATATCTCAGTAATGCTTTTGCTACATAAGAAGAAGGACCCAAGCTCAGTCCCCAGAATCAATATTTAAAAACAAATAAAAAGAAAACATGGGCACTGGGGTCCAATGACCCACACTTGTAATCTCAGAGCTGGAGAAACTGAGGTAGGTAGATTCTCAAGTCTCCTTGACTAGACAGCCTAAAACACTTGGTGAGGTCAAGGCTAGTCAGAGCCCCTATTTCAAAAAAAAAAGTGAAGGAGAGTTACATTTGAGGAACACCAAGATTGATACCTCTCCCTCCCTCTCTCCCTCTCTCCCTCCCTCTCTCCCTCCCTCCCTCCCTCCCTCCCTCTTTCTCTCCCCACTCTAAGTCTCTAAGTAAGAAGTTGTTTTAAGCAGGGGCGGGCTAGAGAGATGGCTCGGTGTTTAAGGGCACTAGCTGCTCTTCGGAGGGCCCGGACTTGATTCTACACTCACCTGGCAACTCCACAACCACCGGTATCTCCAGTTACAGGGACCCGACCCCTACTTCTGGCCTCTACAGTCACCACGAACGTACATGGTACACACATACAAACATAAACACTCATACACATAAATAATAAAAACAAATCTTTTACTAAATAAAATACAGAACAACAACAGAAACAAACTGTTCGAGGCTGGAGAGATGGTCCAGAAATAAAGAGTGCACATTTTCCATGCAGAGAGGCTGAGTTTGGTTCCAAACACCCATGCTGAGTGACTCACCACCACCTAAAACTCTTAGCTTGACCAGATCCAATATTCTCCAATGGCCTCTGCAGGCATTGCTCTTACACACACAAATTCATACCTGGACACACGTGCGCACACACATACACACATTTTTTTTTTTTTTTGGTTTTTCGAGACAGGGTTTCTCTGTGTAGCCCTGGCTGTCACATACACACATTTTTAAGTCTTAAAAAGTCTTCAAGGGGCTGGGCATGTAGCTCAGCAGTAGAGTACTTGCCTAACTACAAGGTCCTGGATTCAGTCTCTAGTCACACACACACTTTCAGCCTTTAACTGAATCTGTAGATCTGACCTAAAAAAAACAAAACAGGACTCTTCAACTGACTGCTGTAACCAATAAAGGCTGTTCACATTATTTTTTGGTTTGGTTTGGTTTTGGTTTTGGTTTTTCAAAACAGGGTTTCTCTGTATAGTCCAGGCTGTCCTGGAACTTGCTTTGTAGATCAGGCTGGCCTCAAGCTCAGAGATCCACCTGCCTCTGCCTCCCAAGTGCCGGGATTAAAGGTATGCACTACCACTGATCAACCTTTCTCCTGTCTCTGTCTGTCTCTCTCTCTCTCTCTCTCTCTCTCTCTCTCTCTCTCTCTCTCTCT
>NW_021604614.1:12735316-12745721 GCF_004785775.1 Grammomys surdaster | reverse complement strand
TCTCTCTCTCTCTCTCTCTCTCTCTCTCTCTCTCTCTCTCTCTCTCTCTCCAGGTCCCTACTTACTATGTCCACTAAGCTGGTCTAGAATTCACAGAGACCTGCCTGCCTCTGCCTCCTAAGGGCTGGGATTAAAAGATTGCAATGCCACGGCCAGCTTTCACATTTGTTTGTTTTTTCAAAAAGATTTTTAATAAAACATCCCTACTATCACTTATTTTTCCTGAATGTGGGGACACAAATATTTCAAAATCCTTCGTGAGTTGAAGAACGTGTAGGGCCAGAAAGACGGCTCAGTAGATAAGGGCACTATGTGCCAAGCCCCTAGTCACTCTGATGACTGGCCTAGTCCTTCTGGTCCCTGGAAACCACATGGTGAAAGAAGAAAACCTTCTCCCCTCCACTGTCCTCTCCACTGGTTTGAATGACTGTGTCTACCGTAGGCTCAGGTATTTGAACACTTGATCCTCAGGTGATGTTGTCTGGGGAAGTGGTGCAGCATCACTAGGGGTGAGCTTTGAGAGTTACAGCCTCAGTTCACTTCCAGTTTGCTTTATGCTTGCCAATGGAGGTGTGATCTCTCAGCTTTCTGCTACTGCCCCCTGCTGCCATGCCTCTTCTGCTATTATAGACTCTCCCTCTGGAAGCATAAGCCTAAACTCTTCTATAAGTTGACTTGGCCATGGTCTTTTATCACAGCAACAATAAAGTAACTAACAAGTCCTCTGACCTCCTCACTCATGCCGTGGCATGTGCATGCAATGAGAGCACACACACAGACACACACTCACACACACAAAGGTAAAGTAAAACAAACATAATCTGTACAGTCAGGAAGGAAAAAAGGAAAAAACTAATGAGAGTTGCCTTTCTGCTATACATCAAACCCAAATTCCAGATGATTTGAACATCTGGATCCTTGGGCCTTTGGCTTCAAAAATAAAACTGTAAATCAAGGACTTGTCGCTTCCAAGTGTCAAAAATGGGCAGACTCTTCAACTGGGATTTAATCCAAGCTTAGAAATAAGTAAGCAAGGGAGAATACAAACACCAAACTACATAATTCAAGTTGGAAGCATACAGAGCCATATGATTACATAAAACTTAAGGAAGCCAAACCCCTTGTCTAAGCCTCACAAAGATTCCTGAGAAGACACACAGGAGACAGAGAAAACACAGGCTTCCCTGGGGACTGAGATGCCCAACAGGCTTCCAACAAGCGATTCTGTAACAGGACTATTTCCTCTTTTCAAGGACTTTGCAAAAAATACTTTTAAGATGTTGTTACCGGACCACAATAAACAGACAATCAAAAAACAGACCCACCCATTGAGTTCCTGCTAATGGAATCTGTCCTTCTAGAAGTGCCAGATGGAGACTTAAGGGGGAAAAAAGCTCTTTACTAATTGTGGCCAAGATTCCTTGGTACTTCATGCCAGGTCCAGGATATTAACCCAGATGTCCTAGCCAAATTCAAGGTTGGTTAAGTACAATCTGCCAACCTATTAAAAAAAAGCAGAGGGAGGGGGGAGTGCTCCTTCTGTACCCTGACTGCAATCTGAAGAGGTCATTCTTCCCTAAAATTCCTGTACATTACCATCAGTCAATGATTCCTTTTAGAACTGTAATGAAAATGTTGATTTAAAACATATGGATTGTTGAGTTCCATCTATATGAAAAACATACCCTAGTGTTTATTAAAAATATATAAGATGCTGTAATAAAGCCTCCCTAATCAGCTACCTAACAAATTCACAGAGTATTACAGACACTGTTTTTCAATTAAGATTAAGAATACTTATATAAACCGGGCGGTGGTGGCACACGCCTTTAATCCCAGCACTTGGGAGGCAGAGGCAGGTGGATTTCTGAGTTCAGCTTAGTCTACAGAGTGAGTTTCAGGACAGCCAGGGCTACACAGGTCTATACTCTGTCTTGGGGGTTGGGGAGGACTAAGTTTGAACCATGAAACTTTTTGTCTTGCTTTGTTTTTCGAGAGAAACATAAAACTTTTGACCCTAAAAAATAGGGCTGTGCTGCCAAAAGCACAACTGAGAGAGAAACACTTATCAAGATGACACAACATAGATTCCTTGGGCTAAACAAAGATCCTGGGTTGACGTACAAACATAGGAAAGTATCGGCTGGAGATGGCTCAATGGTTAAAAGCTCTGGCTGTTCTTCCAGAGGATAGTGGTTCAATTCCCAGCATCTGGCTTACAACCATCTAATTCCAATCCCAGGGGATCGAAATGCCTCTTCTGGCCTCCACAGGCCAGCATGCACATGGTCCACAGACATACATGCTGGCAAAGCATCCATATACATAAAATAATTTTTTAATAGGAAAGTATAAAATATATGCTCAACAGCAAGGTGGTGCTGGGAATATAGACTGTATGAAACTCCAGGTTTAATCTCTGATGTGTGTGTGTACGTGTGTGTGCGCGCGCGCGTGCGTGCAGGTCGAGTCCGTATGTCAAGTACTGGGCTAGCCAATTTTGACCAGCCACTGACTTGCTTCTATTGCCAAAGTACTCTCTGCACATTTATCAGAGCAACACAAACTAGGGTTCTTACTCTGCATTCACTGGCAGCAACGAGGCTTCTAATCCAGATAGCAAAGTTCTTTGAACTTTAATTCTTCCTATTTTTTTAGCACACACTTGATCACAGCAGAAATCTGGGCATGGTAGTCAACGTTTATAATTCCAACTGCTACAGAGACAGAAGTGGGAGCTGAGCGAGGACAACATTACAAGATCCCCACCTCCATCCCAAAAGCCAGGTATGATGGCTGCCACCTGGAACCCCCACACTCAGGAGGCTAAGCCAGGGGGACTGAGTTCCAGGTTAGCCTACTGCACAGGGAAATTCTAGCTCAAAAAAAAAAAAAAAGTTAGATGGGGAAGGAGGATGTGCACATCGATGACATGTTAAGTTATTCTGAATCAGTATTTTAACAAATATTTTCAGGAAATACTAATGAATATTTATTATTTAGTATAATAAAATATTAACAGCCTGTAAGGCTTTAAGTTATCTGCTCTCCAAGCTTCTAATACCGAGGCCTTTGAGCTTTCTGGCCCCTCTTCCATAGGAGACCAACACCCTCTAACTTGCCTCTCACCTCTACTTAAATCATGTTCACATCTGGGTCTCACGAAACCCTTCCTGAAAGTCCCGTAACTTCAGCCATTGTTTACAACACTTCATATTCCCTCCCCTCTGGCTTGTACATTTTTTTTTCTTTACCATTTACGACACTCTAACATGCAACATACTTATACTTAATATGCTTATTGTCTGTCTTTCAAATGGAAGGAAAGAACCAAGAGATTAAAGATTGGTCACTATAGAGTGGCTGTGTCACTAGCATCCAGAAGGGCATGTGGCACAGGAAATGGCTCCATAAGTATTGGTGGTGTGAATAGTCCTCATGACACAGACAGACAGATATACCACAGCTCCATAAACAGCCTTTGGAGGAACCATAACCCTTCAACAATACTGAAAGAAGTACAGGCGCACCATGACTAATAACACTGGCTCTTATGTTTGGGTTTTGTTGTTTTTGGTTTTTCTTTTCTTTTTTTTTTTTTTTCATGTCAAAGAAAAACTTTAAGCCAGGTAGTGATGACACTTGTCTTTAATCCCAGTACTTAGGAGACAGAGCCAGGCTGTGAGTTCAAGACCAGCCTGGTCTACAGGGTAAATTCTAGAATAGTCAAAGCCACACAAAGAGACCCAATCTTGAAAAAAAGCAAAACTAAGAAAAAAAATAAAAAAATACTAATTTTTAGAAAGTATTCCAGGGCTACACAGCGAAACCCTGTCTCGAAAAAAAAACAAAAAAAAAACAAAAAACAAAAACAAAAAAAAGAAAGTATTAAATTCCTCAAAGACAAGAACCAGGTTGGCTTATTTTGGTACTCAACAATGACTGAAAAAGCAGAGAATGGCAAAATCCTCATGTTCAGAGATACTACGAAAGTTCTCACCACCCCCCTTTCAATGTTTACCTCTTTAATCCAGGCATGGTAGGATGCCTAACCACTTCTGATGAACCTCAGCAAGGGGCCTAAGCTCTCAGCTAAGCAATCACCCACTTCCTTGGCTTTCATAATGTCCAGCCTTGTCTTTTACCATTGATTCACTGTGCAAACAAAATAACTAAGCAGACTGAAGTACAGTTCCTGACAACATCACCTAATGGCTGTGACTCTGACCTTTCAATGCCCTCCCTGTAAAATGAAGATGACAGCATCCTCCCTAGGTTGGATGGATTACACGACATAAAAACCCCACACTTGCCCCCAGAGCCTGGCCATAAGAAGCCCTCAATAAACCTTAATTGTTATTATTTCAAGAGGAAGAAATGCCCCAAGGCTGAGGAACAACATACCTGAGGATACTTCCAAAAGATTATTATTAAGCCTAGAAGCCAAACACGGGCTCTCCTGACTGGGAGCGACTATTAGTTAATAATAATCATAAAAGCCTAGAATCAGAATCATCAAAGCACCACAGCATAAATATTTACAGAGCCCCAAGCTAACAGGCACAAGTCCTGGCCTAGAAGAGGAAGAGGGTAGGCTGCTGAATCACACAAAAAAATGAAAAAGGAAATTACAGAATCATATCCACTGTCCTTATAAATAAATTAAATAAATAGAAACTGTAATTGGCGCGCAAGTTGTTGGGTTTTTTTCTTTTTTCTAAAAACGGGTATCCACATGGATTACAGACTTAACGTGTCATTTCTTCATACCCGGAGAGGTGGGGCTGGGCAGGGAGGAAGCGGGTGGTGCACGGTTTCTGCCAGATGGAGAAGCCACACGAAGTGGAGAGACTACGGGATTTGAGGGCAGGACTCCAGACTCAAAATCCGATATTCTGTTGTTTTCTCTAATAACGCAAAGACCTCCAGATCCGAGACATACCACAAGACTCTGCTTTTAAAATAGTCCCCCACCCCCACCCCGAACAAGTGTCATCTGTCTTCCGCGCCAACCCCCGACCGCGGCAGCAGGTTCGGGTTACCGGGCAGCGGTGATTTCAGAGATCTGGCACCCCGCGTCGCCCTTCTACCTTCTCAGAGAATCACGGTCCAGGGGTCTGACGGAAAACAAAAGCCCAGGGCCGAGCAGGCAGGAACCGGGCCAAGCCGGGCCGGGCCGAGCCCGAGCGACACGGGGCAAGGGCGCCCTCCATGCCGGCTCGCGGACACCCGGCGTCCCGGGCCTGCCTGAGGAAGGCTCAGGTGGCGAGTGGCGGGCGGCGTCCAGGGCAACAGGTCGAGCCGGACCCGCGGCCTCCACGAGCGACGGAGCCGTCCCCGGAACCTCCCCTCGAGAGCTGAGGGAGAGGACGCGGGCTCCCCAGAGAGCGGCTCCCGAGGCGGCGCAGGGGCAAGGAGTCCACGCTCCATCTTGAGGCGGCGAGGAGGAAGGCAAGGCCCGGGCCGCAGCTGACAGGGCCGGACGCGTGCGGCTCGCAGCCAGCCTCCCTCACAGCCGCTCTCTCCTCGTGCCCGCCACCCTCACGGCTGCGTCCGCGTCTCCTCAGCCGCGGTCCCGAGTGCGTGGCGGGAGCTTGAGGCGAGCCTTCTTCCCTCCCAGCGTCCCCCGGACCCCGGCGGCGGGAAGGCGCGGAGGGAGAGAAAGGGTGGGACGGCGAGGAAGGGGGAGATGAGGCCCGCGCTTCGCTCACCGCCTGGGACGCCGCCGCTCGCCGTCACCTGCCTCCCAGCAGCAGCAGCAGCCGCCGCGGCCGCCGCCTCCCGCCTCCCCGGCTCTTCGGCTCGGGGCGGGGAAGAGAACGTGACGCGCCGCCGCCGCGGGGCCGGGAGAAGACGCCGCGCCGCCCCTCCCTCCCCGCGCCCGGGCCGCGGCCGCCTGCGAGCTCCCCGCCGCCCCTTTGTCTGCGTGCCCCGCTGCGAGCCCCTAAATCCTTCCGAGTCCACCGCGATAAGGAGCAAGATGCCCGGGACCGACCGAGGGGCCTGCAGCCGCGGGTGCTTTGGCATTTCAGGCTTTTACCCCCCGTTTCCTAGCAAAGTGTGCCCAGAATTTGCAAGTCACCCCGGATGGCACCGGACCGCAGCCTGCCGCTGGGATGGGGTGGGGTGCGGTTGGAGAAGTGGAGGAGCTGATTGATTTCAGTGACCTCCCCTTCCCGCCTAGAACAGGGTGATAAATCCTTTGCCACAAGTTGGAAGGGAGATGCCCATGTGCCAGCTAAGCTTGGGATGAACCGTCTCTGCTCTCCAGGAAATCACCGAGGGGTTAAAAAAAAAAAATCCTTTGAGACAAGCCCAGGGCTGCAGCCCGTTAGTTTTAGAAAAGCTTCTTTTATTCGCCTCAGTCGTTTGGACAGAAGCCCAGGTTAATGTCCCGTCCGAGCTCCTCCCCAAGTAGGGATCCCCTTGTAAAGCTTTTGAAAGGGACTGGAGAGGACGCTGCAACAGCCGGCTCAGGGCTGCGGTAGCAGAGGGCAGCCAGCATTTCGCTCCCATGGACCATGGCAACCCCAGTTTTGCAGCTCCCGGCAGAAATCTGCAGCTGTTGGAAGCCCAGGTTTCTTCAGTGACTCGTTGATGTAGAAGGGGGCCACAAGCTTCCTCCTCCTTCCCAGTAGGAGAAAATATTCCGGAGGGTGACCTCCCTTGTTGACTTTTATTCAAAACATCATTGTGTCTGGACAAACTGCCACACACAGAGTCCGAGAAGGGAACTTCACTGGAAATGCACGAAGTTCTGAACAAAGTAAATTTATCTGCAGACCCTCCTGTTCATTTTAGCCTTAAATCACACACACACAAAGTAATCTATTATTCCACCTGAGCCTGATATGTGAGCTCCAAGGTCAAGAGGTGATAGTACCCTTGGAACCCAGAATTCATTCCTCCTCAGAAAGACAATACTCAACCACTCAATCTGAATACAATCTTAACCGCTCATCTGAGTACAAATAGGGTTTCTGTGTGTAATAGCCCCAACTGTCCTGGAACTCACTTTGTAGACCAGGCTGGCCTCGAACACACAGAGATTTGCCTTCCTCTGCCTCCTGAGTTCCAGGACAGCCAGGGCTACACAGAGTACACAGAGAAACCCTGTCTTGAAATATAATAATTAATAATAATAGAGCCAGGCCTATTGGTGTGTACACTTTCAATACTGGCCTTCAGAAAGCAGAGGGAAGTGAATCTCTGAGATTGAGCCTAGCCTGCTCTACATACCAACCAGGGTTATATACTGAGACCCAGTCTCAAAAACAAAACATAACAGAGCCAAGTGACGTGGGTAAACATGTTTGCTGCACAGACCTGGAGATCTGGATTTAGACCCTCAAATCCACTGTGGGGTGAGAAAACTGACTTCCAATGATTGTCTTCTGATCTCCATATGCCCTGCATGCATACCCCACTCACACATATATGCTGACACACACAATCACATACATACACAGAGGTAATAAGTAAACTGTTATAAAAAGAAGAGAACAGCAGTAATGTCACATATCTGGAGGAAACTGGTTTTTGTGGGGAGCTGAAAAGTTCCTCAGTTGGTGGAGTGATTCCCTACCATACGCAAAGCTCTGGGTTCAAGTCTCACAAAACTAGGTGCGGTGATGTATGTCTGTAATCCCAGCACTCAGGATGTGGAGCCTAAAACTAACCTGGGCTATGTGATACCCTATTCTTTTTTTAAAATTAACTCTTTCTTATATATCATAGAAAGCATAGACCTGTTGTGCCAGCTGCTTAACAAACTGAGGCAGGAGGATCAAAGCCTACCTGAGCTACAAAGTAGGTTCAAAAAGAGGGAAAGAGAGAGAAAGAGAAAGAAAGTTTACAGTTAATTAAAAAGTATTTTTAGTCTGGGACTACAGCTCAGTAGTTTAGAGATTACCTAGCCTGTATAAATCTCTGACTTCAACCTCCAGTACAGTGAGAGTGGGGAATATTCTTAAACCAGAAATTCAGGCTCAGACTCTGTCACTGAGCCACTGAGGGGACTGAGGCAAGGCAATCCCCTGAGTTCAAGGCTAACCTGGTCTACAAAGTTCTTTCAGGCTGGTAAGAACCTATCTCAAAATAAAATTTTGAAAATGCTTTGGATGAGCCCTGTCACTCTGTAGACCAGGTTGGCCTCAAACTCACAGAGATTAGGATGCCTCTGCCTCCAGAGTCCTGGGATTAAAGGTGGCGCATGCCTTTAATCCCAGCACTTGGGATGCAGAGGCAGGCGGATTTCTGAGTTAGAGGCCAGGCTGGTGTAAAGAGTGAGTTCCAGGACAGCCAGGGCTATACAGAGAAACCCTGTCTCAAAAAAACAAAACAACAACAACAACAAAAAACACGGTGTTCACTGACACCACTGCCTGGCTGATTTTGATCTTTTAACATTTCTCTCTCTCTCTCTCTCTCTCTCTCTCTCTCTCTCTCTCTCTCTCTGTGTGTGTGTGTGTGTGTGTGTGTGTGTGTGTGTGTATGTGTGTGTGTGTGTGTGTTCGCGTGCGCACTCAAAGTTCAGGGAAAAACTTGAGGGTGTATGTTCTCTCCTTTTACTATCCGTATTCATTCTAGTGATCAAATTCAGGTCACTAGAAAAGCACCTTTACATTTGTTTACAAGCTTTTCCTCTAGCCCTAACTGTCCTGGAACTCACTATGTAAACCAGACTGGCCTCAAACTCATAGAGATCCACCTGCCTCTGCCTCCCCATGCTGTAATTAAAGCTATGCACTAGCATACCCAAGTCATTGGATTGTCATGAATCAAGTTTTTCACGAGCTAGACCTGAGCTAGACACAAGCTAGAACTAGTACCCCTCCTGCCTCTGCCTCCTAACCTTTGACATCACCTGTATTCACCATTGGGCAGCACAGAAACAGAGTCTTAGGCTACAAACAAGAGAAACAAGCAAAGACACATCTCAGATTGACTATTTCAAACCAAAAATTAGTTGTATCGCCAGGCGGTGGTGGTGCACGCCTGTAATCCCAGCACTTGGGAGGCAGAGACAGGCGGATTTCTGAGTTCAAGGCCAGCCTGGTCTACAGAGTGAGCTCCAGGACAGCCAGGACTACACGGAGAAACCCTGTCTCGAAAAACAAAAAACAAAAACAAAAACAAAAAAAAATTAGTTGTATCACTAAAGCCAGATGAGAATGCTATTTCTATAAGCAATGCTGCTATTGCTGGTTTTATGGAATTTTCTTAAAAAGTAAAAATGTACTAGGGGTAGGGGGGAGAGGGGGGACAGCGACAGTGCATGCCTTTAATCTCAGCACTCAGGAGGCAGAAACAGACAGAGCTCTGAATACAAGACCAGCTTGGTCTCCAGAATGGATTCCAGGACAGCCAGGCCTATACAGAGAAACACTGTCCTGAAAAACCAAGGGGAAAAAAAAAGTAGAAATGATGAAAGAATGACAAACTGCTGTTTAGAGTCCTGGGATCAGCTCTCAAAGAGAACCATCCAACGACCACAAAAGCACCATTCAGCTAACAAAGAACAGCAGCAGGCTCACCATCCTGTGTAAACCTCACTCCAGGCCTTCTGAATAGACCAGGGCTCTGAGTGCAGACTGCTTCACAAAGCGGAGGTGGACCAAAATCACTTAGAAAGTGCCCACTACATTTTTAAGATTCTGTGCCTTTTTAAAGATCCAGTAAGGCAAGATATCTGTGAAATCAGTGCCCGATACAGTAGTTCTGATCAACACCCATTTTTTTTTTTTGAGTGCATAAAAAATAGTTGAGACCTCCTTCTACGAAATCAAACACAAACACACTCAAGTACACAGAGACGTGAATTCACAGCAGAAGTGGGTTTTTTGGTTTTGTTTGTTTTTGTTTTTTGTTTTTTTTGGGTTTTTTGGTTTGCTTTTGTATTGTTTTTTTTTTTTTTTTTTTTTTTTTTGGTTTTTGGTTTTGTTGTTGTTCACAGCAGAAGTATTTGAAATAGTCAAAAATCGAGGCCAGACTGAAGGTGTTAGTGTCGCATCGCAGCACTGGAAAGTCAGAGGCAAGTAGGTCTCTGAGATCCACATAGGTCTACCTAGTGAGTTCCACACCAGCATGAGACCCTGTCACATAACAGCTAAGTAAATATATAAGTTTTTAATACTTAGTATATTCACAATGTAGTTCCTCAAAATGTTAAGCAGAATTTCCTTGTGATCCAGCAATTGTACTCAGAAGTATAGTCCCAAGAGAGTCCCAAGAGAAATTAAAACACATGTTGCAGGGCTAGAGAAATGGCTCAGAGGTTAAGAGCACTGGCTGCTCTCCAGAGGACCCAGGTTCAATTTCTAGCACCTACATGGCAGCTTACACCTGTCTCTTCCAGGACTCTGACACCCTCACACACACATGCATTCAGGCAAAACAGAAATGA
>NW_021604614.1:12587335-12735216 GCF_004785775.1 Grammomys surdaster | reverse complement strand
AACAGAAATGAACATAGAAGTTTTTAAAAGATATATATATATATATATATATATATATATATATATCATACATATACATACATATATGTAGCCATCCAGTGGCCATGGATGAACTGGGTTTACCTGAAAGGGAGCTGGAAATTAAAAAGAGACAGGGGGTGAGAGAAGCATGAAGCCAAGACAAGATTCTGATCAAGGTTCAAAGTTTAATATTCCGCACTGCGTTTATATAGGGGAAGCCCACCCAACCCATCCTTTGTTTCAGCTGGATTATGTTGCAAAGCAAGCTCAGCAGCCCATCTGTTCTGTAAGTTCTTATAGGAAGTTGCAAGTATAAACAAAGCAGCTGACTTCACCTAGGTGTTAAGGTCCTGTGTGACAAGCACTCAAGGTCTGTTTAGCATGCTCAAGGCTGGGAAGGGCGTGCATGGGACACACACAAAAGAAACACATGATGCAAAAAAACAAATTGTATATAACTGTCAGGGTATGCTTGGCGGTTGGTGATGGTGCATGCCTTTAATTCCAGCACTTGGGAGAAACCCTGTTTCAATATATATATATGTAACATAAAATAAAACAAAACAAAACAAAACCAACAAACATTGGTGTGAGGACAAGTGCCTGTAAGGCCAGCCCTCTGAAGGTAGGGTAGACTGGCCTGGGCTACATAACAACTTCTAAATTTAGAATAAGCCAGCTCATCTAGTGATACTCCTCCCCCCCCCCAAGATTTATTTATTTTATGTATGTGAATATATTTTCACTCTTCAGACACATCAGAAGAGGGCATTAGATCTCATTGCAGATGGTTGTGAGCCACCATGTGGTTGCTGGGAATTGAACTCAGGACCTCTGGAAGAGCAGTCAGTGCTCTTAACCACTGAGCCATCTCTCCAGCTCTGTGATACCCTCATCTCAAACTAAGTAAACATTCATGGCAGCATTACTCATAAGAACATAAACAGAAAACAGAAATGTTTTTCAACTGGTGGGTGGGAAGGCAAGATACAAAAATGCAATATACATCCACATGTTAAAAACTATTTAAGGGCTGGAGAGATGGCTCAGTGGTTAAGAGCACTGACTGCTCTTCCAGACATCCTGAGTTCAATTCCCAGCAACCACATGGTGGCTCACAACCATCTGTAATGGGATCCGATGCCCTCTTCTGGTGTGTCTGAAGACAGCAGCAGTGCACTCACATACAATAAATAAATAAATAAATAAATAAATAAATAAATACTTAAATTTTTCTCTAAAGGTACTCGCCTGTTCAAATGAGTGGAGAAATCTGGTAAAATATGGACACGCTGAATGTAGTAGTGTCTTCTTGTGACGCCAGGCTGTAGTCATATAGGGTTGTTGAACATTTCGAAGACTGACTGGAAGATGAACAGACCCCCCTGTGCATTAGTTTTTACTTCCAATGACTCTCTTAATTATTTTGAAATATAAAGCTGAAAGAAACAGGGGCCAGTGAGATGGCTCAGCAGGTAAAAAGGTGTCTGCAGCCAAGCTTCAAGACATGAGTTCGATCACAGGTTCCCACGTACAGGAAGAAGTGTATAGGCTCCTACAAATGACCTCTCACCTCAATAGCCACACTGTGGCCTGTATCACCTCACACATGCAAACAAGTACATACATTTTATTTTCAAAAATTTACAAAGTTAGAAGGAACAAACATCGGGAGGAAAGAGAAACCTAAGTTGTTTTGGTCTAGGGTTGAAACTTTTTCCACTTGTGACTGTTTACCATCCACCCTCCACTGGGATGATGGCACCAAGTTCTGTCACATTTTTAGTTTTTAGACCATCTCTACTGCAGCCGAAATGAATGTATTTTTTTTAAAGTGGTTTGCACCTTTATATTCTTTGCTGAAGGTCAATGTCTCAACCATGTTATACAATAAGCCTGGCTGAGGTCCAGAACCTCTCCATGAAGGACGAAGATTCAAGGCAAGGAGCCAAGCAGACTCTTGGGCTTTGTATCAGGAAAGGGGCTCAGAACCTAGCCCAAGATTCTCCACGTTGGAATGGCATTTGAATTCTAGGAGACAAGAACTGATATCCGGCCAATTGCTGGTTTGTTTATTTGTTAGTTTGAGATAGACTCCCATTTAGCCCAGGCTAGCTCGGTCCTCATTATGTAGCCAAAGATCTTGAACCTCTGATTCTCCTGCTTCTTCTTCCCAAAGACTAGGATTATAGCTATGTACCACCAGGCCTGTTTTATTTTTGTACTTTTATGTATGTTTGTTTGTTTGTTTGTATTTTTCCAGACAGGGTTTCTCTGTGTAGCCTTGGCTGTCCTGGAACTCACTTTGTAGACCAGGCTGGCCTCGAACTCAGAGATCTGCGAGCCTCCACCTCCTGAGTGCTAGGGTTAAAAGTGTACACCACCACCGCCCTGCTTACTTTAATCTTTTAAAAATTGTGTTTGAGTCACATGTGTAGGCATGTACACATATGTAGGCCAGAGGGCAACCTCCAGGGTCATGTCTCTAAGGTCATGTCACTACCTTAGCAATGGAGACTTTTTATGCAGGTCCTGGGAGAGAGCAGAAGTCCTCATACTTTCATGGTAAGCATTTTGCCATCTCTCCAGGCCCTGTATTTCAACTTCTTAAGTTAGCGGTTGGTAGTGACACAGAAATTTACTCCCAGCACTTGGGAAGCAGAGACAGCAGATCTCTGAGTTCGAGGCCAGCCTGGTCTACAAAGAGAGTTACAGGACAGTCACAGCTACACACAGAAACCCTGTCTCAAAAAAGAAAAAAAAAATTATCACTCTACCAAAGAGCATAAACAGGTACCATAAGTGATGACTTCCTTCCTATCCCCCACCGCACTTAGCCTACCAGGCCCTAAGGCCCATGATTCCCTGGACATCTGAGGTGAGCATCTCCACCCTCACCTCACGTTCTCACTGTGTAACTCCAGGCAAAGTGTCAAAGCACAAACTAGCACCTTAGGTGAGGAAGTTAATTTTAGTTTCACAAGCTCCTTTTGTCATTGTAAACTGCAGTTTCAGGCTGCTAAAGTTAACACTCCTGTCTCTGATTGTTTTTAAGGAGTTTAGATCAAAAAGAAAATTAGTTTGTTTTCTCAACTTCTTTTGTAGTGTTGGATATCAGTATATTAGGGCATTGTTAGCAGAAAAGTGGACCCATATGAATGTATGTGTGTGACAAACGACAACAACAACAAAAACAAACGAAAACAAAAACAAAAATCCAGGTCTCATTATGTAGCCCTGGCTGGCTTGAACTAGCTCTGTAGATCAGGCTAGCCTCCAACTCAAACAGAGATCCACCCGTCTCTGCCTCCCACACCTAGCTGAATTTATTTTTGCAGGGAAAGAAAGTGACGTAGCTCAGTTTGTAAAGTGCCCGGCTAGCACACGGGAAGCCCCGGATTTATCCCCAGCACCACATAACTGAGGGTGGAGGCGCATGCGCATGCCTATAATTCCAAGCAGAGGAGTTGGGGATTTAGCTCAGTGGTAGAGCGCTTGCTTGCCTAGCAAGCGCAAGGCCCTTAGCTCGGGGGAGGGAGGGGGACAAAAAACCAGCGGAAGGGGGAGACAAAAAAAAAACAAGAAGAGCCATGTGTTCTATCACTTTTTTTTTTTTTTTCGGTTTTTCGAGACAGGGTTTCTCTGTGTAGTTCTGGCTGTCCTGGAACTCACTCTGTAGACCAGGCTGGCCTCAAACTCAGAGATCCGCCTGCCTCTGCCTCCCAAGTGTTGGGATTAAAGGCGTGGGCCACCACTGCCCGGCGTTCTATCACTTTCATATCGTACCTTGGATGACATTAAAATCACAACTGAGGGCTGGGTGTGGCCACTCATGCCTTTAATCCTAGCGCTAGGGAGGCAGAGGCCGGCAGATCTCTTTCTGAGTTCAACAACAACAACAACAACAACAAAAGGAAAGGCTCTGGCTTAACATTGATGGGTTTATGTGTCAAGTTGACAAAGGATCAGTTGTGCTGGCTGGTTTTATGTCAATTTGACACAGCCTGGCGTCATCTGAGAGAGGGAATTCAGTGGAGGAAATGTCTCCATAAGAACCAGCCAGGGCTACATAGTGAGACTGTCTCCAAAAACAACGAGACACACACACACACATAGACACACATATACATACACACACACATATATATACACAGTATTTTCATATACACAGATACATACAAATGTACAAATACATGTTTTAAATCTATATGTAGCTCTGCAGATGTAGCCTGCCGTGTACAATTCATTAGTTCGACACTTACTGTTATAAAAAACAAACACAACAAAAGCTGAGAAAATAATTGAGAAGAAAACCAGTCACATTTCCCACGTGCTCAAGCCAAAGTCACATCCAGAATAATAAGCACAACTTAGATCTTCTTCTCCCAGAGACACGGGTTCTGATACGTGATGATGTGTCTCGTCTCTGCCGTTCAGAAGCAAGACCAGGTAAATGAGACGCTCACAGCTGCAGGTATGAGTGCCACAGAAGATTCAAAATCGTAGTTCATAGGCCTTCCCACAAAATGTATGCGTTCGAGTCTCTGTGTGAAATGTCTTGGCAGCTACCAAGTTGAACCACATAAAATTGCACCATAAAATTCAGTTATTTTTATACTTTATGCATTTATTGATGTTATTTTATATATTGATTGATTGATTGATTGATTGATTGATTGATTTAGCATATGCCTGATTGATTTCGTGCATGCTCGACCATGCATGACTGGGGGCAAACGTAGAAGTCAGAGGACAACTTGTGGGAGTTGATTTTCTCCATCTGTCATGAAGGTTCTAAGGCTCAAATCAGATCATCAGGCTTGGCAGCAAGAGCCTTTTGCTGACCTGCTGAACTATTTCACTAGCCAACATATGCTTCTTTCTTATTTATTTATTTATTTATTTATTTATTTATTTATTTAAAGAGACAGTGTCCCCGGTAGCTCAAGCTGTCCTCAAACTCACTACATAGCTGAGAGTTCCATTGCACTTCTCTGACTTCTGTCGGGATTACAGGCATGTGCTACCAACTCCAGTTCATGTGGTACAGAGGATGAATCCCAGCCTTTCCTACGTGCTTGACAAGTACTCTATGCACTGAGCTACACCACCAACACTTACTGCTTTTTTGTAAAAGTAACAGAGTCATCTGGGCATGGTGGCACGTACCATAGGCAGGTGGGTTTCTGAGTTCCAGGCCAGTCTTGTCTACAGATAGAGTTCTATCCAGGGCGACAAAGTAAGACCCTGTCTGAAAAACAGAAAGCAAACCTGGGGGGCTGGGGAGATATCTCAGCAGTTTAGAGCATTTGTTGCTCTTGCAAACCTAGGACCTAGGTCCGATTTCCGACACCCGAATGACGTTGCCCACAAATATCTGTGACTCCAATTCCAAGAGATCTCATGCCCTCTTCTGACCTGTACGGCACCAGGCACCCAGGTGGTGCACATACATACGTGCAGGCAATACATTTATACACTTGAAATAAAGTTTAAAAAAATCAAATCAAAATCAAACCATATACACAACCAAGTTTCTATGGGTCCTACTTGCTTTGCTTTTAGCCAGGGTTTCCCTGTGCAGCCTTGGTCTGCCTGGAATTCCCTATGCAGGCCATATTATGTGTATGTGAGTACACTCACTGTAGCTGTCTTCAGACACACCAGAAGAGGGCATAGGATCCCATTACAGATGGTTGTGAGCCACCATGTGGTGCAGGGAATTGAACTCAGGACCTCTGGAAGAGCAGTCAGTGCTCTTAACCACTGAGCCATCTCTCCAGCCCCCAATCTCCTATTCCTATCTAGTTGTCATGAGTATGTTAGTTTAGCTACCCAGACAGACTATATCTAAAACAAAAACAAAAACAAAAGAAAGCAAAGTTTTAAGTTTAATGTTTTTCCAAAGTAATCCTTTTTTTTAAAGTTCCCCCCTTCTTCTTCCATTTTGTGGGTTTAAGGTTAATTTTTATGCATACGAATGTTTTGTCTGCAGAGGTCAGAAGAGGGCACTGGATCCCCTAGATCTGGAATCTAGACCTGGATCAGTTGTGAGCCACCAAATGGGTGCTGGGAACCAATGCTGAATCCTCTGGAAGAGTGGACAGTGTTCTTATTGGCTGGGCCATCTCCCCACCCCCACCCCACCCCCTTTTAAAAAGCAAGGTCTTTCATAGCTCAGGCAGGCCTGGACATTTGGATGGAGACCAGGTTAGCTTTAAACTTGCTGTGAGCCTCCTGACTCTGTCTCCAGAGTATGGACATTTCAAACATGAGAAACTAGGCCTGGCTTCAGAAGTTTCCTCCCTTTGTTGACCTACAGTGAAGTGCCAAGTGGGTGGTTGCATTCTCTGTCTGCTGAGAGTTCTGTGTGGTGTGTGCTTACTAAAGAGTTTATCACTATCTGGCCAGGTCCTTTCTGCATGAAGGGGAGAACATGTACTAAATACATGTCAGTCAGTGGTCACCAATCAGATGACACAGACACATACAATCTGAACTTTAAATATATTTCAGGCCAGTCATAAGACAAACAAATCCTGAGAACAGTCTATTTTTAAAGGCCGTGTGGCTAAGACTAAACTGTTCAAAAATTCAGTGCAGTCAACTAGGAGAGATTTGTGTATATGACTGACAGTCTCATCCCAGCCGCCAACATGAGCTAAGTAGCTTTTTTTGGTTCGTTTTGTTTCAAGACAGGATCTCACTATGTAGCTCTGGCCAGCCTGGAACTGACTATACAGACCAGGCTGGCCTTGAACTCACAGAGATCTTCCTAGGATTACAGGCATGAGCCACCATGATCAGGCTGAGTTTTTGAGACACACTCCTGTCATGGTGATGTTCTGCCTCACCATGGGTCTATAGTCAAGACAACCAAGGACTGTGGAATGAAACTATGTGCCCAAATAAATCCTATCCTACTCAAGCTGTCTGTGACAAGTATTTTGTTTGAATACCAAAAAGCTTAAGTAGACAAAATGGCCTCTGGTGTCAAGCTTGAAAACCTGAGTTCAGTCCTCAAGACTTACATGAAAGGAAAAAAACCAACCCCTAGAAGTGGTCCCGTGACCTCCGGATATGTACCTTGGTATGCACTTGCACACATACACAGAAACTATAATAAAAAATGTAAAAAAAGAAAAGCCAAACTAATACAGAAAGACAGGGTCTGGCTGTGTAACTCTGGCTAGCATAGTAATCACCATATTCCTGCTTAGCCTTCCCAGAGCTGGGATTATAGGTGTGTGCCACCATGCCAGCTTGGCAGCACATTCTTCTGTTACCATCTACTAAACCTGACTTCTTAATGAAACCATTTGCAACTATCCTAATATCCCAGGGCTCATTAGTCCTCAATGCTTATGAACAAAAGCTTTAGAATCACCTGGCCGGGTTCGGTGAATAGAACTGTGATTGTTTTAAAGGCCCAGTGTGGAAGAGGAGGGAACTCCTGAGTCCGTGAGAAGTTTGCCTTGGGTGGAGTCCCACAGCCTGTCTGGATCCAGTTTCATTTGTCATTCTCAGTTCTGACTAATACCCAAGCCTCTGTGACTGAAATGGAGAAGTCATTGTGTTCTGAGGTCACCCTGCAGAGGACTGGTGTCAGCTGAGAGCCCCGACAGAGAGCTGGATAAAGCCTCCAGCTCTTTGCAGCCCCTCCTTGGGTTACAACATTCCAAATATACAATCATTGGCAGTTTTGTTTTAAAGATCCATTTCCCGTGGCTTAAGATCCAGTAAAAGGACTGAGATTGCACATACATGTTATATGTTAATATATATGGGTCTTTTGAGAGACTGTCTTGGTATGTAGCTCTGGCTAGCCTGGAATTTGTAATGTGGACCAAGCTGGCCTTCAACTCACAGAGATCACCCAGCCTTGCCTCCCCAGTGCTGGGGTTAAAGGCATACACTACCATGCTCGAAGGGTTCTCTTTTCTAGCATGTGGGTCCTGAGAATAGAACTCAGGTTGTCTGCCAGGCGGTGGTGGCGCACGCCTTTAATCCCACCACTTGGGAGGCAGAGGCAGGTAGATTTCTGAGTTCGAGGCCAGCCTGGTCTACACAGTGAGTTCCAGGACAGCCAGGACTATACAGAGAAACCCTGTCTGGAAAAAAACAAAACAAAACAAAACAAAAACCAAAACAAAACAAAAAACAAGAGAACTCAGGTTGTCAGGCTTGGTGGCAAGCATGTTTAATCACTGAGCCATCTCTCTGGCCCTCTTCTTTTTTTTCTATCCCCACCCCTTTTCTTAAATTGAGTAATAATTTTATTTTTGAGACAGAGTCTTGTGTATTCTAGGCTGGCTTTAAAAGTTGTTATGTAGCTGAGGATGACTTCGGTCTTCTAATTCTCCTGTCTCTACCTTTGAGTGCTGGGATTGTGGGCATACACCACCACGTTGATTAAGGTACTGGAGTTGGGCCCTATGCATGCTGGGTAAGCATTCTGCCACCTAAGTTCCATTCCCAGACCTGAAGGTATTTCTACCGAATTACAAAATGTTATTAGTAATCCAGGAACATATGGTCTGTGTCTGTTTCTTTAAATCCCAGGCTTGGATTATAGATGTGAACCACTTTCTTTTACCAAAATCATGTATTCCTAACAGTCTGAAGTGATCTGTACTGTGACAAGATTGAAGGATTAGGGATTTTCCTAAGTCTAGAAATTGAAAACAAAGACTGTCTCTGAAGGCATTGTAACCTCAGAGAATGAATCATACCTTAAAAGCTGCTTGGGCACTAAAAATTGTTACAACACTCTTGTTAGGTTTGTCTGCTCATGGTAATCTTTAAACTGCAAGACAGGGAGTAAAAATCAAATGAGACTCAGTGGATAAAGGTTGTTGCCAAAAACGATGACCCATGTTCCATCCCCAGGTCCCACATGATAGAGAAATGACTCCCACAAGCTGTCCACATGTGCACTGTGATATTTGCATGTACACACACATAATAAAAATGTGAATTTAAAAGAAGCCAGGAGCACCCTTATAGAAGCGGGGGGGGGGGGGTTTAGGAAACAGGGTCTTGCAGAGGTGAAACTGAGAAGGGAAATAACATTTGAAATGTAAAGCAAAGTGGATAACTAAGTTCAGTACCCAGGATCCACGAGCTCTAGCAAAGAACTGGAAAGTCCAGCCATGCAGGAGGGAATCCATGGTACCGTGGCACAAGTTTTTTTAAGAAAGTAAAGGCAGATCTTTTGGTTTAAAGTCAAGCCAGCATCTTCTTTCCACTTACTTGCTCAAGAAAATGAGAGCTGGCCTTGTTGTAGCAACCCGTGGCACATTTCACACGACAAACAGATCCCCACCCTGCTCCAACATCTACCTGGGAATGTTTGGGTATTACCTCACTTGCCCACACCTGGAGACCGGTCACAGCAATGACAAGTCTAAACAATCCCTCCTCTTCAACCTTTCTCTTCCTAAGACCCACACACAGCAGCCTACGTTTCTTTAAAAATGCTTTCTTTATTGTGTGTACAGGCGGCACAGCGTGCACGGGAAGGTCAGAGTCCAGCTTGTTTTTTTTCTCTTCCCAGCATGTGAATCCCGGGGACCGAACTCCAGCTTCAGCAATGGTGACACGTGCCTTTATCCACTGAGCCATCTTGGTGGCTCCTCTCATTTCTTTCAATGTACATTTGTTCTGTAACATCCTCCTTCCTGCTTTGAGGACTGGTTCAGGGGTTTTCTCTTGCTAGCCGGCTCTAGCCTCCCATCGGTAGTTAAGCCACCTGTCTTCTCTAGGCTTCTGTGATCGCCCCTTGCCATCTGCTGCTTTGGGCTGAGACCCACGAAGCACAGCAGCTCCTTCAAAGGAAAGGGTGACTTTTTTTTTTTTTTTTTTGGTTTTTCAAGACAGGGTTTCTCTGTATAGCCATGGCTGTCCTGGAACTCATTCTGTAGACCAGGCTGGCCTCGAACTCAGAAATCCGCCTGCCTCTGCCTCCCAAGTGCTGGGATTAAAGGCGTGCACCACCACCGCCCAGCGAAAGGGAGACTTCTAACATCTATCCTCTTCCTGATACAGGCCTGCGTACCACTTGTCTTCCCCCTCAGTCTCCCAGTGATGAGATAACAAGCAGGAACCATCACTCTCAGCGCATCACTTCCTTCCGTCTATTTACTGCACATGTGCCCCCGTGGCTAACTGTCAATTGGCTTTCTTCCTGGTCCTGGGGATCAAACCTAGGACCTCATTCATACATGTCAGGTAAGCTACCACTCAGCTAAAATTCCATCCCTAAGTAATTAAATAAAAAAGAGGATCCCAGTTCCTGAGAGACCAATACTTTTGTAGAGTTTCTCACAGGAAAACAGGGCAGTGGATAAAATTTCAGATTCAGGGCTGGAGAGATGGCTTGAGCCGTTAAATTTGCTGCTTTCAAGGAGGACCCAGATTTGGTTCCCAGCACCATCAATTTAACAACCACTTGCATGCAACTCCAGCTCTGGAGGATCCAATGCCTTCTTCTTGGCTTCGAGGGCACCTGAACTTACACATATATACACACAATTAAAAACATAAAAAAATAAATATTAAAAAAAGGAACTTGGATACAGAGGCAAGTGATGTCAATTTATTTACAATTAGGCATCTATGTCTTAGACATTTATTTAAAAAAAAAAAAAACAAAAAACAAAAAAAGATGAGGCAATACCTACCCAATAAAGGAATAATGGTATAATCTATACCTTAACAGAGTATGTATGTGCTGGAAATAATTATTTCAATATTCAGCAGATACCAGCAATACAATATTTAAAGGAAAATGTTCCCCCCCCCCCAAGCAGTATCTCATGCAGCTCAGTCTAACTGAACTTTCCATAGAACCAAGGCCGATCCTGACCCTCCAGCCTGCTTCCCAAGTGCTAAGATTCCAGGCTTAAGCCAACAGAGAGGGCTAAACAATAACTTCTGATTTACAAATCAGCTAAGCCTCTAGTGGCAGTTTGACCTTTCCAGAGTCGTATCACTGGGGCCCGGGAAGCAGTGTAGCTGGAAGTGCTGGCCTGGCACACATACAGTGCTCTGGGTTGGATCCTTAGCCATTGGGAATGGTAGGGCACACCTGTAATCCGGAATCAGGAAGTTCAATGCCATCTTCAGGCTGGTGAGCTGGCTCTCTGGGTAAGGGTGCTCGATGAGGAGACACGTTGATGAGAGAACAGAACATGGACCCCACACATTGTCTTCCAACATCCATATCCATGCCAAGGAACACCCTCCACCCCCGTACATAAATGTTTTTTAAAAAGAACCATGTCATCTTGCCTGTAATCTCAGCAGTAGGTAGTATCAGGAAGACTGAATAAGGCCAGCCTAGGCTACACAGCAATATCCTATCTCAGAAGAAAAAACACTGAGAGAGAAGAAAGCATGTTTAATGTTGACAGGGCCCCTTGTCTTCTCTAGGCCTCCGTGTCTTCCCTTCCTTGTGGCAGGCCTGCTAGAAAGGCTGCCACTTTTGCAGGTGACAGTGTCATGCAAACCCAGAATGCACTGAAAACTCAGGTGACAGAGAAGCTCCAAGCACTTAACATTTTATCCTAGCGTGGCCTTATCCTCCCTTTCTTGTGATCACGTCCTTCCCTTTACTGTCTATAAGTCAGTAAATCTGACCACTGAGTTCTTAAACTGTCACTTAAATCTGGACCGATTGATCCCCTTTTGCGCCCTCTGTTGGCTTGGGGGCAGCTTAACACTACCTGAGTGGTAATTCAAGATCTCCAAGTGTTCCAGAACTTGACCTGGCAGGGACTTAAGAGCGCCCAGCCAGAGAACCAGACCAGGCTCCAGCTAGCGTAAGACAGTCACACTCAGTACACACCTGTCTATCTTCCAGCTGGAATCCACAATATTACTGTGTACAAAGGTTAACTGACCTCCACTTTTTTCCCAAAGTAATTAAACCATTTTGTTTCTATATTATTACACGTAAGGCTGGAATCCATTCACAGCAGCCAAACATGCAGTTTCTTCTCAACCATAATTCTCACCAAGTTTAAAAGAACAGCTTTAA
This sequence comes from Grammomys surdaster, assembly GCF_004785775.1. Taxonomy (NCBI): domain Eukaryota; kingdom Metazoa; phylum Chordata; class Mammalia; order Rodentia; family Muridae; genus Grammomys; species Grammomys surdaster. Next base: position 12,723,155 of record NW_021604614.1, on the reverse strand, counting down.
CTGTGAGTCATATCTACCCAAAGTCTTGGCTCATGTGTAAGAAAACTAATTTATTAAACCTCTGTACACAAAGGTGAGCACACCTTTATTGGAAGCATATTTGAATAATTAAATTACAAAAAAGTAAAAGTGTTATTAAAATTCATGCATGAAAATCTTACAAAAATACCCCCAAGCAGGATAAAGCTGCTCATCCCTGATTATCCTCATTTGGTTGTTGAAATTGAAGTGTGAATTTAAAATTGTTAGACTTTTCTTTTAAAAAGTGATATATTAAGCTTATATATATAGGATAATAGCAAAATGTAGAAAGGGAAAACAATTTACAAAAGACAGTTAAAAAAAAAAAAAACTTCACTCTTGACAGACACTCACGATCCAAAAATAGTATAACCCAGACCAAGCATCTCTGAACCACCTCACACACACAGACCCTGGGCTGTTGTCAGTGAGAACAAAAGAACAAACTCACACGCCCAGTCTTTCATTATGTAAAACAGGCTTGAGCTGAGATCACAATTATATCATGGGCAGATTCTGAAAGGTGGGAAGGACAAATGGGTCACCTGGTCTCAGTCTGAAGGGACAATGCAGAGCTGCAGAGCACCTGGCAGTCAGGGCAACCGCAAGGGCTCACTCGGAAGTCTTTTTGTTTTTCTGCTGATTTCGAGGTGAATTCTTTAACAGGTTTCTTATCCTGAGGTACATTCCAGTGGATTCAGCCATGTTCTCAAATTCAAAGGGCGTTATTCCAGTGGCAAACTTGCTCATGTCAGGTACCGGGCTATGGGTTTTAGAGGCCGGCTGAGGCCGGGTGTCCAGATGCTGGAGCTGCTGGCTGCCTCCGTTGCTCATGTTCAACACACTGCCATTGTCAACAAGAGCATCTCCAGGGTCCCCCTCTGCAGCCACTTCCTCTTCTCTCTGAGAGAGCACCGCTGCCCCTGCTGCTGAGCTGCAGGAAGGCTCAGGTCCAGCTGTGTCTACAGAAGCAGCTGGCCCCTGGGGCTCAGCCAGCACTGGCTTTTCCAGAGCCTTTCCTTCTGGGACAGGGAGGTCAAACTCATTTGGACAAGGGGAGGACGCCACTGAATTCCCAGTTAAAGGTGTGTCTACAGGAACATCAGAATCACTGTTAGCTCCCTCAGCCTGCTGGAGAGCTGCCCAGATCTGCCTCTGTTGTTCTTCAAGCTCCTCCAGTGTCAGGGCATCCTCATCCATGGCCGAGGCTGTGGGTCGGGTCTGGGGTGAGTCACTGGGAGTCAGTGGTGGGGTTCCCTTAGGGAGTGGAGGAGTGAAGAGAGGTGGAGGTGTCCCCTGTGGCAGTGGAGGAGGTGTGCCAGGAGGCAATGGTGGCTGAAACTGAAATGCTCTGCTGCTCTGAGAACCAGGTGGAATCTCTACATCTGAAACAGGAAAGACACATTCACAGCATTCCATACAAACTTATTATTGGAACTTGGGAGTAACCAAAGACAGAATGACCATAAACACCCATCTTTGAGAAGGCAGAAAAGGGTTAGATATGGCGGCCAATGCCTGTAAATGCCAGCGCTCAGATGGTCAGCCTGGGCTACAGTCTCAAAAACCAGGAAAAGGGAAAACAGCAGACTTTCAGATCCCATGACCATGCCTGGATCCTGGTGCTAAGGAATGTGAATCAAACCCTTGGGAAAGCTACCCTGAACTGTATGTAGTTTCAGATAGAGGAAACACAAGTCATGAAGATAGGAGTCGTCCTAGGAAGGCTCCAGAAAAGAAGAAGCCTGCTCTTAACTGAGGAGTCCGCTTTCTTTTTCCCTAATCCTAGACACTGCGCTCCGAAAGGTGGAAACTGGATTCTCCTGTCAGGACCACCATGATCCTGGTTGACCACAGGCTCCATGGGAAGATATGGAGGGATAAAAGGATAAAAAAAGTGTGTCAGAGGGCAAGAATTTGCCCAATTTAAGTTTTCAAGAGTACACAGCCCTGGGAGGTAACTGAGTTCTAGTACCAATATGCTACAAAGATACCTGCCCAGAGGCTCAACTGTTCTTGAAACTGGAGCTCCCAAAAGTGTGCATGCCCAGTTGCTGCTTGTCCAGAGTAATGCCAGAGGAGCCAGACAAGCTGTGACACTGTGGACACCTGAGCCTGCCAAATTCAGGAACTTGGCTAGCTGGCCCCTCTGCCTCTTCCACCAAGTGTAGCTTCCAATTCAGGTTTTATCAGCAACAATGGAAATGCTCTGACAGCTAAGGATTGGGGAGCTAAGTATGCAGGAGCCTCGTCGTCCTCACAGACCCAGGAGGATACAGGCGAGCCACAGGAAACCCACACCACAAACTTACCTGAGTCAAGCTCCATGTCAGCAGGGGAGGCTGCTGAGCTGCCTTCCTTCCGCTGCTTCTTTGGACTGTTAGGGCTGGACTGGGAGGAAGACCGCTTGCTGCTAGACCTCATGCTCGGCTAATAGAGTAACCAGTAAGAACACAAGTTAGACAGGGCAGACAGAGAACCTCTAGCCCATACCTAAACCACCCTAGAGCCAAACAATTGCCATTTGCCTCTTGATTCATCAGGTACCAATATTGATAATTTAAACCAAAAAAGAACAGCAATGAGCCATAAAATCTCTCCACTACAGACGTTTACCAACTACACCCTTAAAATCTAAGTTCTGAGGCTAGGAATGAATATACAGTTCAATGGTAAGTGCTTGCTTGACGTAGTGATGTTCCTAAGTGTATCTGAAGTCCTAGGTTCAATTCCCAACATCATACACACACACCACACACACACACACACACACACACACACACACACACACACACACACAAATCAATTTACCGACTGGATGTTAGAATTAAGGTAACTGGCAAACACATCCTTCTGTTGACACGCCTGCATTGGTATGGAACCGAACATTCTCCATTCCTGATGTGGAAGAAACAAGGATTAGTGGGTTTGGAAAGTTTCATCTTTTTGAGATTTTCATCCTAGCACTCAGGAGGATGAGACGTAAAGGTTGCTGCACATCCCAGAAAAGACTGGGCTACACAGTGACTTCAAGGTTTTTCTATGCTACAGTAGAAGACGCCAATTCAAAACAAAACACCAATAACACTCCCCCCCCCAAAAAAAACCCAGAAATGTCACAATGAAGCCCATTATTTTGTATGCAAACTAGAAAACGGTAATGGGAACTCTAAAACTAGACTCAATGGCACACTCTTGGATCCCAGAGTCAGAAGGAGCATCACTATATCAAACAACATCTCAAACAAAAGTACCAAAACCCAAACTTGTCAACACTACCAAAGCAGCTCGCTGTTTAAAACTGAAAATGAATGAAAGCTGGACGGCACACAGCAGCGAGTGTGAAAAGCCCCTCACAGAAAGAAATTTACCAAAAGGAGAAAAGCCAAGGAAAACAGGTGGAAGAGCCCCACAGCATCTAGTCAGGTTAAGGAGAGAATTTTATTTATATAAACACTTGTACAACTTATAAGACTACCTAAAAGACTACTCCAAAAATGTTAACAGTGTTAGCAGTATATTTTTTTTTTTTTTTTTTTGTTTTTTGTTTTTTGAGACAGGGTTTCTCTGTATAGTCCTGACTGTCCTGGAACTCACTCTGTAGACCAGGCTGGCCTCGAATCAGAAATCCGCCTGCCTCTGCCTCCCAAGTGCTGGGATTAAAGGCGTGCGCCACCACCGCCCGGCTTGTTTCTTTTCTTTTTTATGTCTCTCATGTTGCTCTGGCTGACCTGTAATCATGGAAATTATTAAAGGCTCACACTACCACACAATGCGGCACTTTAGGAGTCATCTGCTGAGGCTCAGATTGATTCCACCTGAGGTTGCTGAGGCAGTTTTAGGATCGTAGAGCCTAACACACAGACTTCTGCTCCTTAGCTTTTGCTTAGGATGTTGCAGAAAGCCCCCAACTTTGACATATACAGTAGTCCTGCATTTAATACTCTAGTTAATAAGAGGAACTAGAGTTGGGATATAGCTCAGTAACAGTTCAGCACTAGAAAAGAATAGATTCTGAGTTCAATTCCTAGTACTGAAAAATATATGCTAGGGAGGCAAACGTGGGCAGATCTCTGTGAGTTCAAGGCCAGCCTGATCTACAGAGTGAGTTCCAGGATAGCTGGCTGTTACACATAGAACCCTGTTCTCAAAAAAAAAGAATTTAAAACGTTCCATATAGGAGAGGTAATCTGGTGCAGCACACAAGCCGAGACCCCAAGTCTGGCTTCCAGAACCCACATCAGAGTTGGATGCAGTTGTATGTGCATGCACACCTGTAATCCTGGCATCTGGGCAACATAAGATCTGTCTCACAAATGAAAAGCCGAAACACGTCACTAAAAGCTCACTCCATTTTGCCTCCATTTCTCAAGTGATATTACACATGTGTGCTATCATGTCTAGCTATAAATTCACTCACTTCTTTATGTAATAAGCTTTAATATAATTAACAATCTTGCCGGGCGGTGGTGGCGCACGCCTTTAATCCCAGCACTTGGGAGGCAGAGGCAGGCGGATTTCTGAGTTTGAGAGTTCGATACTAGCCTGGTCTACAGAGTGAGTTCCAGGACAGTCAGGGCTACACGGAGAAACCCTGTCTCCAAAAACCAACCAAACAAACAAACAAACAAAAAAATAATTAACAATCTTTAATATAATTATCACATTTCAGAAGGAAAATTTTGAAACGTATACTTACATCTGGAATACCTCTGGGAGTAGATATATTAAAACCTGGATAGTTTACCAACTTTGAGAGATCATAAGTGACATTTTTATTCTGTATTTCTCCAGTTTCTGTTTCCCCATCAGCGTCATCTATTAGAAGTCAGAGAATATGTTAACATGGCTAGACACTAAATATGTCCCTCCCCAACTCAACCCATATAGGGAAAGTGCTGAAATACTACATCAGAATTAGTATGGGAATGACTAATTATCATTTTCCTGAACCATTACAACTTTTAAACAAGCTGTGAGCATCATGATCTATGATCCCAATGTTTAGGGGGCTCAGGCAGGAGTTGAAGGCCAGCTTCAACTCACAGCAAGTTCCAGACCAGCCTGGAACACAGACTGTCTCAAAAGAATAAAAAAGATCTAGCTGGGTGGTTGGAAGGCAGAGGCAGGTGAGCTGGAGGCCAGCCTGGTTTATGTAGCAAGTGCCTGGACAACCAGAACTACACAGAGGAACTCTGTCTTGAAAAACAAAACAAAATGAAATTCTTTTATTATGAAAAATTTTAAACTTTAGACATACTCAGCTTTGGAAAGAGCTTTGTAGGAGTGCCCAAGCCACTGTACAGAGGGATCTTGCAGGGATAGCTACAGTGGCTTTTTTTTTTTTTTTTTTTTTTGTTTTTTTGAGACAGAGTTTCTCTGTGTAGCCCTGGCTGTCCTGGAACTCACTCTGTAGACCAGGCTGGCCTCGAACTCAGAAATCCGCCTGCCTCTGCCTCCCAAGTGCTGGGATTAAAGGCGTGTGCCACCACCGCCCGGCTATAGTGGCTTTATAAGACACCATCCCCTTAGACCATCTAATTTCTTTTTTTTTTTTTTTTTTTTTTTTTTTTTAAAGATTTATTTATGTATTTTATGTGTATGAGTACACTGTAGTTGTCTTCAGACGCACCAGAAGAGGGTGTCAGATCCCATTACAGATGGTTGTGAGCCACCATGTGGTTGCTGGGAATTGAACTCAGAACCTCTGGAAGAGCAGTCGGTGCTCTTAACCACTGAGCCATCTCTCCAGCCCCATCTAATTTCTTTTAATTATTTTATTTATTTACATTCTACAAGTTGTCCCCGATTCTTGTTCCCCCCCTACCTGAGTTCATCATCCCATCCTCCAGTCCTTCCCTCCTCCCTCCCCTGAGGGTGTTCACCCACCCATCCACCCCCACCCCTTCTGCCAGCATTCCTTTTCCCCAGGGCATCCAGTTATCCAGTTTCCACAGGATTAAGCCCTTTCTCTCCCACTGAGGCCAGATAAAGCAGTCCACCTCTATCCATGTGCCCAGGGGCATAGACTGCTCCATATATGCTCCTTGGCTGGTGGCTTAGTCTCTGAGAGCTCTGAGGGGTCTGGGTGAGTTGACACTGTTATTCCTATAGGGTTGTGAGCCCCTTGAGTTCCTTCAGTCCTTCCTTAAACTCTTCCACAGTGGTTCCTGACCTCAATTTAATGGTTAGCTGTGTCTGCATCTGTCTCAGTAAATGTAAATGTCTGTAAATGTCTGTGCCGTGGTATGTGTATGTGGAAGTCAGTGAATAATCTGCAGTTAGGTCTCTCCATCTATCACGTGGATCCTGAGAACCACCAGGCAAGATAGGTAGTGCCTGTTTCCACCGAGCCATTTCTCTGGCCTCTTTGCTTTTGAGGCAAGCATGGCCTTATGTTATTTGTGTCAAGTAGCTATACCTGGTCAATCAATTCTCTTTGTTTCTGCTTCCCATATCACTGTGGAAGCGCCACCTGTCTCTTGCCATTGATAGGTCTATGTTCCTATTACGAAGAAGGTTAAAAGCTTCTCAGGACTATCTGAAGGGCTCCTGCTCTGGCTGTGGTGGTCATAGACCAAGCCGAGATAACAGTTTGGTACTTCTTTTTCTCTCCTTTCTCTCTGTCTCTCTGGTTTTGTTTTTTCCAGCCACAGTTTCTCTATGTAGCCCTGGCTATTCTGAACTCACTTTGTACACCAGGATGCTAACCTCGAACTCAGAGATTTGCCCACTTCTGCCTTCTAGTGCCGGGATTAAAGGTGTCTGTCTGTCCATCCTCTCCTCCCCTACCCCTCTACCCCCTTCCCTCTCCCTCTCTCTCTCTCTTCAGACATACCAGAAGAGGGCATCAGATCCTATTACAGAGGTTGTGAGCCAGGCTGGAGAAATGGCTCAGCAGTTAAGAGCACTGACTGCTCTTCCGGAGGTCCTGAGTTCAAATCCCAGCAACCACATGGTGGCTCACAACCATCTGTATATCATATAAATAAAAATAAATCTTTGAAAAAAAATTATTGCCGGGCGGTGGTGGCGCACGCCTTTAATCCCAGGACTTGGGAGGCAGGGGCAAGTGGATTTCTGAGTTCCAGAGTTCGAGGCTAGCCTGGTCTACAGAGTGAGTTCCAGGATAGCCAGGGCTACATAGAGAAACCCTGTCTCGAAAAACCAAACCAAACCAAAAAAAAAAAAAAAAAAAAAAAAAAAAATTATTTCAAGTGCATGATGTGGGTGTGTAGGTGTACCCTGACACATGTGTGCAGGTCAAAGGACAACTCTGTCATAACACTTCTTTCCTTCTCACTGTCAAGTTTGCATAGCAACCACCTTCACCCGCAAAGCCACCTCCCTACCCCTACCTGATACTATTTCTTCTTTTATTTTTTCTAAAGATTGGGTCTTACTATGTAGATTAGGCAGGCTGGCCTCAAAACTATCAACCTTCCTACCTCAGCCTCCCGAATGCCAGGATAATATTCAGCTAAACTACCTGATTAATTCCCTATGTCCAATAAAGCTTTAGTTCCTTCCTTGTAAAACACAAAATGTCATCATGTTTTTAGTTACCTCAAAACACATTAAACAGGCCACCCATTCCTGTCATTAGACACGGTTTTGCTAGAGACCAAGCTGGCTTCAAACACTGAGATTAACCTACTTGTCCCTCTTGACTGCTGGATTAGAGGCCTGGCTAATAATCTTAATTAACGGGGGGTCGGGGGCAGGGGGAGAAGGCATGACACAACGGAGACAGGAGGGGAAGAAGGGGAGAAGGCATGACACAACGGAGACAGGAGGGGAAGAAGGGGAGAAGGCATGACACAAAGGAGACAGGAGGGGAAGACAGGGACCTGGAAGCTGACTTCTCTGTCCTAAAATACCATACCATTCCCATCATAGAGTGCAAGCCCTGAATTCTCCAATTCAGCCTCCTTGAGCCAGCCTGGTGGGTAGCCCAGCTGGCGCATCCGGTAGATGAAAGGGGGAAGACTCTTGTCTGTCACACCCAGTGCATCTTGAAGTTCCTCACTAAGTAAAAAATAAGAATAAAGAGGAGGACAGATGAGGGATTTCTATTTGCATGAAAACATTTTGGCATCTTTGTTTTTCTAAAGATTTAGTATCATTTTCATGTGAGTGTTTGTGTCTGCATGCATGCCTGTCCAACACATGCACGCCTGGTGCCCATGGAGGGCAGAAGAAGCATCAGATCCGTGAGAACTGGAGTTACAGATATGGTTCTGAGTCATCCTGTGTGCGCTAGGAATCCAACCTGGGTCCTCTGGAAGAGCAGCCAGCGCTCTTAACTTCCAAGCCTTCGCTCCTGCCCCATAATTTCCTTAAGACAGGGCTCTCACTCTGTAGCCCAGGCTCACTTTATGGGTCTGTCCTGCCTCAACCACCCAGGTACTGGTATCACAGGCATGAACCACCATGTCTAGCTAAAACATTTCTGTTCCATATCACATAGCATTACAAAGCATGAAGTTATTATACATACTAAGCACATGGCAAGCCTTTGATAGGTGGGTTGGAATAAATGGATGTATTCTGTACAGGCATGTTATACATGTTATACCAATACTGAGAAATTAAAAATGACACTCCATGGTAAAATAACAGTGGTACCTAATAACTCCCGGCTTGAATCTTCCAAATCTTTCTTCTACTTCTTCTGCATGATACCGCTGCTGAAAACTCTGACTGTTGGCCTCACCACAGGCATCCATATACTCCTTCCTTTTCTCACTTATTCGAGCAGCATTCCGAGGCTAAATCATAATAATGTTTGAAAAGAATGGTATCAAGAAATTTAAAAGTATCTCAGAAACTTACTAAGAATGCTCACTTTTTAAAATATAAAGCATAAAATAGATTGTTCTACTTTAATGTATATTATACACACAAAAGTGGGCAGACATTTTTTGAAAAGCAAGCAAGAAGAAACAGTCACTTTAATTTTTATTATTTTAATGTTATGAGAACTTACATTTTAACTTTTTAAAATATGTCTAAAAATTAACTCCATTCACCTCAAATACAGAATATGTTATTTTCTTTAAAAAAAAAAATCCAATGTCTTAAATATAAACTCGAACTTGAAAAACATTAAAGCACAAATGAATGTAGCACAGGAAGTCCATGCACATTACCCAGAGCCACACATGCACACAAAATTGCCATAGCTTTTGTTCAGTAACATCCTGCTTATGAAGATTTACCATTGGGCACTCCTTCATCTGATGCTCTTCAGAACCACAGTTGAAGCAGTGAGGCTTTGGCCTATTAGGTCAGAACACAAAACAGAACAGAAATCCAAAGATTTTCATGATGGAAATGACAACAGAAGAGCACATCAGTACATTCTAGATGCCAGTGGAGTGCCAGAGACAGCAGCAGGCGAGGCACTGGATCTGCATTGCCGAGCACAGCGATGTGTCTTGTACTCAATTACATAAGCAGCACTTGTAGTCTTTAAGCCAAGAACTGGCCTGCTCCAGCTCATATGTTACCTCTCAACTTGTTCAGTGATTAATAACAGAAGAACCAAAGCAAACAGAGCATCCTCTCCTTCAGTTAACGGGAAGAAGGTAGATGGTTCTAAGACAGTAACCACACTGATAGCAATAATGACTTCTTTCCACCCTCCCAGGCCCTGGGCCTGAATTCCAAGAAATGGATGATCAATTTAAACATTAAACACATATCTCCAGATATCAGGATTCTAGTTCAGTGTGAAATTCTTATCAAACCAGCTATAAAGAATATTAACTTTTAAGAGCTGATAAAGAGATTCTGGTATTGGAAAACAAAGAGTAAAACAAGACAACACCCCCACACGAACCTTTTTGCCTTTACTTGCATTTCTTGCCCTTCTAGAGAAACAATGTGGCTGAAGACTTGCTGGTACCTTTAGTGAATTTTATTAAGGAATAGTTATCATAGTCTGCAAAATTTGGTAAGCTTTTTTTTTTTTTAAAGGTGAACTTAGTGGCAAGATGTATAAAAGATCTTCATTCACTATGTAGGATACTTGGGTATTTCCCATCCTTCCGTAAGCTGAGGGTTTTCATTTAGTAGCGGTTGCCCCAATTTATCAAGGCAAAAATTAGTAAAATACAGGACACTTCCTACAACCTGCAGAAAACAAGTCAAAAAATATCGCTATTTAAGCAGAAAAAAAAGACAGTAAGTAACGTAAGTCTACGATAATGTAAGTTTATGATTACCCATTAAGTTTGACTCTAGATGAGGCTGGGAGAAATAGAGCCCTAAACATCAGCTGGACTCTGATGTGCAAATAAATGACCCCTGAGCTGTCACAGACCCATCAGTACTATAGAGCGTGCTGCTCACACCGCAGCCCGACATAGGTCCCTCCAGTACCTTCTATGTCTGCAGCAAGACCACCACAGCCTGCTTTTATCTTTCTGGTTCCTTGGTTCCATTGACTTGGTCTACTACCAAGTTTTTGTAGCCATTTCATACAGACAGGTTGAGAACACAATACAATGAATTTTCATGCACCCTGTACCTGAATAAGAACAGTCTGAAATTTTTCCGTGCACAACTCTCTTCATGTATGTGCACGCATGCACGCACACATGCACACACGCATGCACGCAGACAAAGTGACACTTACCCTCCCTTCCATTCCCCGGGCACCAGCTCTAACTCCCAGGCGTCACTCACAGCAACTCTACACTCAAGCTTCTTTACCTCCACGACGCTTTTTAGTGCTGGCCCCATTCAGGACTCGATAAGGTTCACACGTTGTATTTGGATAGTTATTGTGACATTATCAGCTTCTCTAGAACATTCCCAATAGTGCTTCATTCTGACCACTACACTAGCTGCTTGATGAAGAAGCTAAGTAAGACTCTGCAGCTGAATTCTTAGGGCATCTGCCAATCTTCATCTCTCAACCAAGCAGCAAGCACTACACAGCTGACTCTTCCTTTCTCCCAGAATCATCCTCCACTCTTACAAGGCACTCAGGATGCTACTCTCAGGTCTGCTCTACAGATGGAACCTGTTTGTGCTGCCAAGGTCTCTCTCATCTCTCCCTCGTCTCTGGATTAGCTGCCGTATGGCTGGTCAGTCAGCCTTCTCTCCACTCTCCCTTCGTACCTGATTCACCCACACCTAGGATATGAGATGTAATTTCTGTGCTGATGACCCCACAAAGGTGAGTCCCTGAGCTCCAGTTTTGGATAGTCAAAGGCTTACATGACACCTCTTTCTAGAAATGTAAGGTGTCTCAAACTCACCTATTTAAAATGGCACTGGAACCTGGGTATGGCGACACCTGACTGCAATCCCAACACTTGAGAGGCTGAGACAGGAGGACCACAGTTCGAGGCCAGCTTGGGATACACAGCAAGACCCTGTCTTTAAAATAACAACAATAAAACCCAATAGATGAGTAAATTTAAAAACAAAAACAACAACAACAACAACAAAAAAAAAACCACAGCAATTCCCAGCCCCCTCCAATCCTGCCTCTCCCCCACTCTCCCTGGCCAAGCCCTGACCTCTTTTGACTATTCTTTCAGGGGTTCCTTATTCTACATCCAATTCATGAACACATTAGATTAGCCTTATTGCAAGTATATCCAGGTCTCAGCCACACACCACTACCACGCTGGTCTGTTACTGCTTTCCCTTGTCTGAGGTTAACACACCAGCTTTCTAACTGACTGCAGACCCTCCCAGGGGACAACTACTTTCTAGAAGGAACCTGGTTCTTTCAATTAAGACACAGCATGTCACATTTTTACTTATGACCCTTAAATGGCTTATAGACTATGATCTGAAGTTTTCGTCAGGATGTAGATCAACTGCTCTGTCACCTACTGGTGAGTCTCTGAGCTGTCAATGTTTCCTTCTGAGTACAATGGCAAGAACTGCGTCTCTGTCAGTCTGACCTGACCAGCTCAAGTGATAGCCCAGTACTTGGCTGAATACTGGCTGCTGGTATCTTCTTCCCTTTTCTATTTATTGAGCACTCTTTGCTCAGAATACACCCTCACATTCTCCCTCTATTCATCCAGATCATGGCCCACAAAGGCAGTCACCAACAACTCACTATACAAACCACCCACACCCAGTACCATGTCACTTTCCTCCTGCCACCCAAATTGTTCTGGGTACTGAATTTAGGGCTATCTATATTAGAGTTTGTTTCTAATTTAGGGCAAGTAAGTGCTCCAGCACTGAACTTACTTCTTTCCTTATTTTGACACAGAATTTCACTAAACTATCCAGGCTACTCGTGGATCACTCTGTAGCCCAGGTAGGCCTTAAACTTTCAACCTTCCTGTCCCAGCCTCCCATGTAGCTAGCTTCTCATGTGCATGTGTGCACATGCGAACGCACAGACACAAACTCTCACTTTCTCTCTTCTGTCTCTCCTAGAGAATCGAACCCAGGGGCTCGTGTTATAGGCAAGCACATAATGGCCTGTATCTTAACCTTACTTTTCTTAGGAGGTCAACCTTCATTCACTGAACGGCTCATTGAACAAGAGCTGGCCCCGACCCTTTCTTTTCATTGCTGTCTCTTTAACCTCTCTCTGTTCCTGGCACAAAGCAGCATTCAGAAAACACCAGAATGTCTAAAGGACTAAAGTGATAACTGTAAAGCTCTCACTTAAAACAAAGCAGTACTTTAATCCTATAGCCTTTGAGATGGAAGAGAAATGAATGTTACCTAGTCAAATTAAAAAAAAAAAAAACCTTAGCTACGAAGTGTTGGCTCATGCCTTTAATCTCAGCACTCAGGAGGTAGAGGCAGGTGGAACTCTGTGGGCTCGAGGCCAGCCTGATCTACAAAATGAGTTCTAGTATAGCCAAGGCTTCACAAAGAAACCCTGTCTCAAAAAAAAAAAAAAAAAAAAAACAACTTAAAACTAAATGTGGTAAATTTAATACTTCAGAAGTTGAGGCAGGAGAATTTCTATGAGTCTAAAGGTAGCCTGGACAACAGAGTGAGTCCTTGTCTCACAAAACAATTTGCACCGTTGAGATGGCTCAGATGCTACACTCCTGACAGCTGGAAGACCACATTCAGGACCCACGGGGTAGAAGGATAAGCACCAACTCCAGCAAACAATCCTCTGACATTCACATGCATGCATACAAATACATTTAAAAATTAAGAAGAAAAAACCAAACCAAAAAAAAAAAAAATAAAAAATAGAAAACTTTAAAATATTCTTGATAGCATCCCTAATTTTTATTTTCTTCAAATAACATGAACTTTTTTCCTTCTCTGATGCAAATTTCTGATTTTTTTTTTTGTTTTTCTACACAAAGTTTCATTTTTTCTTTCATTTTTTTTTTTTAAAGAATTATTTATTTTATTTATGTGAGTATTCTGCCACTGTCTTCAGACTCACCAGAAGAGGGCATCAGATTGCATTATAGAGCCACCATGTGGTTGCTGGAAATTGAACTCAGGACCTCTGGAAGAGCAAGCAGTCAGTGCTCTTAACCACTGAGCCATCTCTCCATCCCTAGAGAAGGTTTCTTCACATAGCCCTGGCTGTGCTTGAAGTAAGAGATGTATCTGCCTTTGCCTCCTAAGTCCTGGGATTAAAGATGTGCACCATTACCACCTGGTGCAAATTTTTTCTGATTTTTTTAGAGAATTATTTTGCTTTTAATTATGGTGCATGTGTGTGTGTTTGTGTGTGTCTGTCTGTCTATCTGTATGTGTGTGTGGGTATGGGCATGGAGTGCCAGCCTTTGGGTACGCCAAAGGCATTGAATTCCCTGAAGCTGGAATTTTATGAGGTTGTAAGGTGCCCAGTGTAAGAGCAGGGAATCGAACTAGATCTTCTACACCAGTGGCACATGCTCGACTGCTAAGCTCTCTCTGGAAGAGGAAGAGGAAGAAGAAAGGGAAAAAGAGGAAGATGAAGAGGAGGAAGAGGAAGAAGGAAGGAGAAAAAGAGGAAGAGAAAGAAGAGGAAAAAGAGGAAGAGGAGGAAGAAGAGGAGGAGGAAGAGAATGGTGATATAGCTAGTAACTCACACATGCTAGATAAGCACCCCGAGACTAAGCTGTAAGTCCAGCCTAGCCTTTTCCTTTACCTCTCTGCCTTTGCCTCCAGGAGCTGAGGGAGCTAAGACTACAAGTGTAAGCCATCAAGGCCAACTTCCAGCCTAGGTCTCTGACTCTGAGCTGAAAAGTACCTCCTTTTCAAAAGTACCTCCTGTATTCAATTCCATCACTAATCCTATTTTGCCAGGGATGCTATAAAGCATGATACTAACAACTACAACCAAATTTGCTGAGATGCAACATCCCTCTAAGTCTTTTCATCAGATTTGTGGCTCTTCAGCATCTCTGCATCCCCGTGTCTGTAAAATTGGGGTACATTATCAGAGGGATATACATTTCTATAAGCAGAAAAACCAGTCATCCTTTGAGAATATGTTGCAAAAATGGTTTGATACTAACAAATTTTACAAAGGAACTGGAAGGCCTAAATATAGGTTCTCCCTGTTAAACTTCCTTTTACCCACTAATCAGGCGTCCTGGCATCTGAGGTCTCTAACATGCCACGCTACATCAGCTACTTCTTGCCGCTTCCTCTGTATGTAAGTTTTACAAGCCTAGTCAAAGTTTTCAAGAAAAACATGAAGAGGCTGGTCAGGACCAACACAAACTCTTGCAAACAAAGTGTACCAGGACAGAGCACAGCAGTCACACTAGAGTAGTGACACTAGAGGATGACAACAACACTCCTGCTTTACAGAAATGTGATGACATCGCCTATCTTTACACCACCCAACTGAAAACACACAGGAACCATACATCTGCAGAGTTCAAAAGAAAGAGTCCAAACTTACACTAAAAGCTTCCTTGTTGTTTTTAATGGCACATGATTCTTCCACTTTATGGTCCTCTTCCAACATAACACTGGATGGCTAAGACCAAGAAACAGGCATTACAAAGAGTCACAAGAGGAATACCTTTTGACTTTCAAACATGAGGTGCCTCAACATGGCTCCTTCACCTAACAACATACATAAACAGGACATTTTGTCATAAGTTTCAAAGCTAAGACAGGGTTATTTATGGACTATCCAATACTTAATCAAATAGCAAGGCAGACTTGAAAACAGCCCCAGGGAGACTAAAAAGGTGTGTAATCTAACATTACTAGTCAATACTGATAACCTCATAGACCTCAAACCATTAAAACATTTTAAAATGTTCATTAAATCAAAAATAACACGAAATCCAGGCAAGGCAGCACACCAGCGACAATCCCAACCAGGTAGCAGCACTGGTCAGACTTGGAGAAGGAAGCCAGCACATGACCTTCACCATTTTGGTTCTGATCCAAGGAAATGTCTAGTGTAACAGCAGCTGGCAGCAAAAAGCATAGCCACTTAGCACTGAGGCTCAAGCTTAAAATACCTGGGGTAAAAGGCTGAAGGATGTCTTTTCCACGTCATTTTTTTTCTGTTCCTCAAATCGTTTTACTAAGTTTGATACAAACTCCTCGATTTCTTGGTGGTATTGCCTGCAGGAGAGGGCAGACGGACAGACCGTTAGAACCTGGACAGGGTGAGACTTCAGGAGACTCAGGTCCTGTGCATCACTGTAAGAACTCACAGCCGAACTTTATTTTTTGTTTTTCATGTTTGTCACATTTCCTAATGTGACTTTGTAACCCAGAATGCTACTCCTTAGAAACACTATCTCCCACTGTAGCACTGATAGGTAAGTATGATAATCTACTGGTGTCTGGCATAGAACCTTAGTCAAACACTTGTGAGAGTAAGTACATTTTATTTATAAATCTCCTATACTTTTGTTTGGTGGGTTTGGTTTTTCCAGACAGGATTTCTCTGTGTAGCTTTGGCTGTCATATACTTAATTTTTAATGGGTGCTAGAGCCGGGCGGTGGTGGCGCACGCCTTTAATCCTAGCACTTGGGAGGCAGAGGCCAGCCTGGTCTACAGAGTGAGTTCCAGGACAGCCAGGACTACACAGAGAAACCCTGTCTCGAAAAACAAAAACAAAAAATAGGTGCTAGATGCAAATGGCTCAAAAACCAAACAGAAAGCCTGGCACAGTGGTGTAGGCCTATAATCCCAGCATCTGGCAGCCAGGCAGACGTGGAAGGACAACTACAAATTTCAGGCCAGCCAGGACTACCATGAGAAATCCTGTTCCAGAAAACAAAAAAACAGACAAGAAAACCCAGCAAAAGCGTTACATGATGAAAAGCCCATTCCTGCTTTCTCCTGTTTCTGTATAGAGGGGCGTCCTCCATATCCTTCTTCTAGATTTTCAACGCACATACAAGAAAATCCACATTTCACTCAAAAACTAGAAAAGGCCAACCAAAATACATTAGCATAAAATAAAAGAGGAAGGAAGAAAAATGAGAACTGTCTACTTTGTCTAGCTGTCTAGGTCAAGAATCACACTGATCGGACAGACATTCTGGAGTGCTCCCTTCAGGAGGTACAAACAGAAACCTGGTTTGTCTATGTTAGAATGAGACAGCCAGGGTACTTCAGACAGACCTAGCCTCTCAGAAGTTTTCTAGCTGTAGCATTCTAACATTCTGCAAGCAAAGTAGCAGATGAATGGTACTGAAGTTAGACTATTAAAAGCTAATTAAAATCATTAATACCTTTCTAATCTAGGGGACCGCAGGACCCACATCCAGGGGTGCCTGCATCATGCCCCTACTGCACTCACCATCCAGCTACTCCTAGTTCCCGAAGCCTTGGGCTCTACTTCTGGACTAAAGCCGGTGACGGGCCTGGACCCTACTCCTTTATCTTCTTGTCTGCAGCGCGTGCACTGGACAATAATAGGAACAAGTGACTCAGGAGGGCAGGCCGCTGTAGAAGGGCACTGAGGCCTCCACTCAGGCACGCCATAGGCTTGTGGGAGTCAAGTTCTGCTACTGACCAAAAATCACTACGGGACAGCCAGTGTGGGAAAACATCCATACATGAGAGCAGGAACAACTAACCTTGCTTCTATGGTGGTAGTATTCTTTTTTTTTTTTTTTTAAGATTTATTTATTATATATGAATACACTGTAGCTGTCTTCAGACACACCAGAAGAGGGCATCAGATCTCATTACAGATGGTTGTGAGCCACCATGTGGTTGCTGGGATTTGAACTCAGGACCTCTGGAAGTGCAGCCAGTGCTCTTAACCACTGAGCCATCTCTCCAGCCCCGGTGGTAGTATTCTTATGAGGTGCTACTTCCTGGATTCTCAGAGGTGCCATTTAAGAATGGGAGAGGTATTTACTATTAGCACACACTGGCTTCCAGTGAGAAAAACTAACAGATACCTTGAGTTTAACCAGTTCACAGATGTCAGAATCCAGACTCAGATTCAGGTCTTTAACTCACACTCTTGCTCAAAACCATGCTCTCATATACTTGAACTCAAAAACAACTTAAATAATAAAAATAAGGGCGAGTCCCTGAGATGGCTTAGTGGGTTAAGGTGCCTGAGGCCAAGTCTGATCACCTGAGTTCAAGTCCCTGAACCTGCATAAGGAAGCAAAGAACTGACTCCTACAAGCTGTCCTTTGACCACCTACCTGCACCATGGTGCATGAGTACCTACTCACATAAAAGCATGCAATAAATAAAATGTAGTTTAAAAAAAAAGAAGAAGGGCTGGAGAGATGGCTCAGGGGATAAGAGCACTGACTGCCCTCCCAGAGGTCTTGAGTTCAATTCCCAGCAACCTCATGGTGGCTCACAACCATCTGTGATGGGGTCTGATGCCCTCTTCTGTTGTGTCTGAAGACAGCTACAGTGTACTTATGTGCATAAAATAAATAAATCTTAAAAAAAAAAAAAAAGAAAATAGGGGCTGGAGAGATGGCTCGGTGGTTAACAGCATTGGTTGCTCTTCCAGAGGACCGAGGTTCAATTCCTAACAGACAAATAAATATGTACACCCATCTGTAATGGCAGCTTTGGGGAATCTGATGCCTTCTTCTGGCCTCCACAGGCACCAAGCATACATATAAGCATGCACATAAATCCTTGCAGGCAAAGCAATCATATACATTTAAAAAGAGAAAGAATAAAGATGAGGCAAAATAGCATATTTACAGAATTCAGTTTCCTAGAACACATGAACTCATATTTAAGAAACAGAAAAACTACTTACTTTGAGATAGCATTGTTCATAAACAGGATTTGTAACAATGGTCCATCTAGCTTAGTATTGCTCACCAGTATGCCACTAGAACAGAAGTTAAACATAGTCTTAGAGGACGGTAAAGTGCACACACAGCTCTTAGAAGAACTTGAGTGTGGCTGCAATTATTCTTCACTGAGACAAAGTCTTAATCACCTTAGCTTGCCTCATGCTCGGGACTCTTCTACCTCAGCCTCCCCAGTCCTGGGCTCACAGGTCACACTACCACACAAACCCAACGTCTGTAACTCTTCAGCACTAAAGATCATACAATATTTTATGAATAAGCCCAAGAGGCCTGGAGATGCAGCCTGTGGTGCAGAGCTTGCTCGGCACAGGAAAAGGGCCTCAGCTTCCAACTCTAGCAAAACAAACAACCGGTTGACCACAAGAAGCACAAAAGATCCAGTTTCTACCCATTCTACTGTCTTTAGTGGGATCGTGTTGGGTTGCATTCAGTGTCTGTGTAAGTACATATGTAGGTCAGAGGCCAGAAGGGAAAGTCAAGGCGTCTTTCTGTTTTTTAAAACAGGGTTGCTTACTGAATCTGATGCTTGCTGATTGGCTAGATCTTTAGCTTCAGGACTTCCCTCTGCCTCTGCAGTACTGGGATCACAGATGTCAATTTTGGCACCATTTTACATGGGTGATGGGATCACAAACTCAGGCTTTACAGCAAACACTTTAACCAGTCATCTATCTCAAGTCCTACAACCTCAATCTCCTTCCCCCCCTCCCTCCCTCCCTCTCCCCCCTTCTCTCTCTCTCTCTCTCCAGGGTTTCACTATGTAGCCCTGACATTCACGATGTAGACAAGGCTTGGCTTTGAAATCACAGGGATCTTACTGCCTCTGTTTCCCAAGTGGTCACTAACAGGCTGCACCACCACATCTGGCCCAGAAATCCCCTCCAACATTAAAAATTTTTTTTCGCCGGGCGGTGGTGGCACACGCCTTTAATCCCAGCACTTGGGAGGCAGAGGCAGGTGGATTTCTGAGTTCGAGGCCAGCCTGGTCTACAGAGTGAGTTCCAGGACAGCCAGGGCTACACAGAGAAACCCTGTCTCGAAAAACAAAAAAAAAAAAAACAAAAAAAAAAAAAAATTTTTTTTCAAACATTCACACATATGCACACACACAGACACACACACCCCATAGGTTAATCTTTTGGTTTTTAACAAAATTTCTCTAATTAATGGTCTCCTTACAAATTAGGAGACTAGGGGAAGAGTATAAGCAAGCAGGTTACACGGATATATTTCTAACCATTTCCAAGTATATTTGGTTTGGAAGTATAAAGGAAAACTAAACACTTCATAAATATGTGAATTTTTATTTTATTATAGACTCCTGGAGGCCAAAGCAAACAGCTTTAATTATTACAATCCAAGATTCACAAAACATGGGAGTTCCAGGCAGTACTGCTCCCAAGCAGGTGACCGTATGTATAGGCCAGAGTTAGCTCTGGCTAAGCCTGAACTCAGCTGACAAAGTGGCTCAGCTGAGAGTAAACTTGCCTAGCATGCATGCCTGTAATACCAAGACTTACAAAGATTCCAAGTTCAAGATCCTCAGAGCTACACAATGAGTTCCAGGACTGCTAAGGGATACATGAGACCCTGAAATTTTGGTCACAACCTAGCCAGTACATAAACAAACAAGAAAACTTCCCAGTTCCAAAGCCTGAAACTATTTCAACTGAACATGACTCCTATCTGGAACACCGGCCCTTGGGAAGTTAAGGCAGAAGGCAGCTTGAGAGCAGCCTGAACCATACAGACCCTGCTGAAACAAAGAAGACAGGGAGGAAGGGAGAAAAGAAGGGAAGGAGGGAGGGAGGGAAGGAAGGAGAGAAGAGGAAAGGAAAAAAAAAGTTAAGAAGCAACTGCTCTACGTAAATTAGTACAGTACTAGAGGCCTGCAGAGGTTGCACCTGTTTTTAATCCCAGCACTCAGAAGAGGCAGCTGGGTCTGAGACCAGCCTGGTATATATAAAGTGAGTTTCATGCAAAGACTTGGAGTTCAAGGCTACAAAGTAAAATCCTGACTCAAAAAAGTAAAATAAATAAAAAACTAATTTAGTGACTTGCTAAATTCCTATCACAGGAGACGCCAGCATTAGTGTGACTGTTGTGACCAGATGTCTGAATACATGCCTCTATTCTGTACTTTCTCAAGCTCATTACCTGTTCTAAAGTGCTGTGCCTTGCCAGACTTGGCCCCAAGGTGTAATGCCAGTACTAGGGAAGGGGAGGCAGGAGGATCAGCAGTTCAAGGTCTTCAGCTACACTGTAACCGGAGACCAGCTTAGGCTACAAAGAGACTTGTCTCAACAAAACAAAAAATGCTATACCTTGCATTGTCTGTAATTGTACAACATTTAATGAGTATTTTAAAAGTGTGTAATAAAAATATTTAATGCTAGCGTGGTTGCTCTCAGCACTTTCAAGGTGGACAAACAAGGACCAATAATAAGGTTAAGGCTAGTGTAAACTATACAGTGAATTCCAGGCTAGTTTGGGTTACAAGGTGAGAAACACTGTTTCAGTAAACCCACCCCTGCCCCCACTAAAAAACAAAACAAAAAAACCTCCAAAAACCCAACCAGCTACCACCAATAAACAGTTATATTAATAGCTGTAAAGAAACCATCAGCTAACCTAACTGTAAACTTATCAGAAACGTGTTAAATATGAACAGCTGGGTCTAACTTACTTCTCTGAACAGTCAAGCAAAAATTTCTGGATTCAGGAAAAACATCTATTAAGTGTGTTTAAATGTTTAACCCACTTACCAGAATTCCTTTATACTCTTAAGTCAACAATAAAGAACCGTTACTGAATTCTTCATAGCATTCTGAATTAACGATGATAACAAAAACCCCACAAACTTTTTTTTTTTTTTCCCAAAGATGCTGTGATTAACAAGATGAACAGCAAAGGGGCATCTTGTGTAATTTCAAGATCTCATACCTGGGTCTTGTCAGAATGTTCAATTTTCTTTTAAGTTCTTGATGTTATTACTGGTTAAGGAATATCAGTCCTCAGGAAATACAACTATGCAGGACATAAAATTCAACCACTAAAACTTTCACTTTTGTTATCCAAATGTCATAAATGTAAAGGGAGGACCTGTAAGTATTTTGAGGGAAACACACTGGGTACATGTTTTACCGAGGGTAGGACAACTGAACCTAAACATTAAATAACGGTTTTCATCCCTTTGAACATATATTCTAAGACATGACCCTGAAGTTCAGAAACAGTTCAAGAGATTAACCAAAAAATCCGGTTAGACAGCGGTGTTCCGGGAACAAGATGAAGCAGTCAATTAAGAAAAATTTCCATGTCAAAGCATAATGATAAATGATAAAGGCAATATAGCAAAATGTTAACAAGAATTTGAGAGAACACCTATGGATATTAAATGCACAATCCTTTCAACTCTCTAGTATTTTATAAGTTTTCATAATAAAGTGTTACGGAAAATATTATGAAAAAAAATCAGACTTTAACTTCAAAAGTTGACGTATCAACCATTGTCAGGGTTCAGTATAAGTTTTAAGAGGAAAGTTAAAAAAAAAAAAAAAGGTTACCTGAACCAAAACTACCTAAGAACGGAAATTAACATAATTACAATCGTGTTTATAAAGTCAAAGAGAAATTTGGCGCGTTTTTCCCAGAACACTGCGATGCAAGTTAGCTCAAGAAATTAAAACTATCTCGACAATTAACCAAGTCTCTCTGCATGCGAATTCTTTTAAGGCCCCCGATTCTGCATCACAGTGGGCACTCTTAACTTTTGCCCGTCCACAAACATCCCATGCCACCGCTGCGATACACGCATCTTCAAACACACAAACTAACACCACGACTAGTCTCTACTTGAGCTTGGCACGCCAAGAAAGAAAACACCGGGACCTCAAAGACCGGGAGAGAAGTGTTTGCAATGTAACAGAGCCGCTCTGAGTTGAGGGGCCAGGGTGGTCCGCACAGGAGGATTCTCACAAGGGACGGTTTGCGCGCGGGCCGCGGTCGCAGCTTCTGCAACCGGACCGAGACTCCCGCCCGCCAACCCGCCGGGCCGCGGGAGAAATGACTTAGAATGCTTAGAAATGACTTAGAATTTCCGCCGCGCCCCGCCCGCCGCCACACGGACCACAAGTGGCAAGTGACAGGGCCCAACAAGCCGGAAGGATATTCTCGGCGCGGAGCTGCTCGATGGTTTCCTCACAGCGCCGAAGCTGCTCCTGCAGCTCCGCGTCGCCCACCCCATTCTCATCCTCGTCGTCGTCCTCTTCCTCCTCGTCGTCCTTGAAGCGGGTGTGAACGGGCTTCGGGGTCGACTCCTCTTGAGGGTCAAACGCCTCGAATAGCTCCAGGTCGCCAAAATCCACAACGGCCGCCATTTTGGATTGTGGGAAAGATTTGAGGGCAGGGGGCGAAGGTTGTAGGGCAGCACGGCTCTCCCCGGAGGCTTTCTCCACACACAGGCCTCCAAAGCCGTCTGGGGGCGGGATCTGGCCGGAGACTACAACTCCCAGAATGCCAAGGCCTCCCTCATGCCTCCTTCCGACTGGGTCTCGGAGCGTGGCATCCTGGGATATGTGGTTTCTAAGCGACTGGGCTCATTGTTTGCATTGCACACTGGGATTGATCTTTTTAAAAAAACGGTTCTGAATGAGTTAAAACAATGTGGATTGTCCCCGTTAGGCGTACAAAGCTGAAGAGTCAAAGCTGGATACATGGCTTTGACAAATTGTGGTGCGTTTGTCCGACGTCGAAAAGAGAAAACAGGAACTCTACCTTTGCCGCAGATGACATAATGTGCTTAGACACAAGCCACTTTATTTTATTTTGTTTGTTTCATTTGTAAATGAATGAAAAATAGGTTATTACACTGTTTTAGATTTTTCTAAGGAGGCTTTTTGTGGGTTCATCATTCATTCACTCAACATATATTCACTGCTTTTAATGTGTGGGGGACGTCTCTACGACCAGTGTAATATGTCTACCCTCATGAAATCCAGTCAGCGACGGTGGGGGTAGGGGGTGGGGTGGGGACAAAAAAAAAAAAAAACAACCTCAGAAAATCCTTTATTATGTTTCTGCTTTCGTGTCCTGCTGGGTTTGAATGGATATTCGTCATCGCATGTTAAAAACACAGGAAATTATCCCTGTATCAAATAATATGGTCAGTCCCGTTATGGTCTCCGTCAGAGGCCAGCTCCTGCAGTGTGGTCAGTGGTCGAAGGAGGGGTTGACGATTAATGTAAAGCACACACACACTCATACACACACGCACACACACACACACACACGCGCGCACACATGAACATGCACACAAAACACATACAAACACGGTGGATGAAGCAAGACTTCAACAAGCTTCAGTGACCTTATTATTTCTCGCGTAGCTTATATTCCCTAACAAAATCTCCCACGTAGTACAGAAATTACAATGTGACTACGTTTTGTTTTTTTGGTTTTTCGGGTTTTTGTTTGTTTGTTTGTTTGTTTGTTGAGTGACTACGTTTTTTAAGTGAATGATTATAGTAAACAAACAACCCCCCCAGCATGTTCCCCAATACCTTTACAAGATTAAAAGTCTTAGGTATTACAAGTGAAAAAACCAAATTAAGTAAGTTATTATAGGTTAACTTATAAGTGTAAGCAAGTAAGCTACTTTTTCTCAGCCAGTTTTCATGCTACCTGGCTGCAATTTGCAGTTATAATGAAAAGATCAATTATTTTATCATTTATCTTTAAAAATAATCTTAGAATCTTAAGAATCAAGAAATCTAAGCTTGTGTGTGTGTGTGTGTGTGTGTCTTCCACACATAGTGACAGGGTTTCTCTGTGTATTCCTGACTGCCCTGGAACTAACTCGGTAGACTGGGCTGGCCTCAAACTCACAGAGATCCACCTGCCTCTGACTCCCGGGTACTAAGGTTAAAGGTATAGGCTACCACCTCCCTGTAATCAGTCATTGCTACTTTAAATTCTCAGGGTATATACCCCCCAACAATTTTTTTATTAAATCATATTAGGAAGATGAGTGTCAAAATAGGTACAAGAAATTAATCACCACCTTGACCAACTACCCAGCTTTTAGCAAGAAAGCCACATAAACATAAGCTCTAGCTGGGCTGCTGTTATTCATGTTCCCTGACCTCGAAAAATCCCTGGCTCAACTTTGAAAAGTGTCCCCTACTGGATTTTAAATTGTTCCCCAAAATTTTCTGTTTTTTTTTGTTTGTTTTTTGTGTTTTTTGTTTGTTTGTTTGTTTTCGAGACAGGGTTTCTCTGTATAGCCCTGGCTGTCCTGGAACTCACTCTGTAGACCAGGCTGGCCTCAAACTCAGAAATCCACCTGCCTCTGCCTCCCAAGTGCTGGGATTAAAGTCGTGCGCCACCACCGCCTGGCAAGCAAAAACATCTTAACCTAATTTTTACTAACAATTTATATCTCCAGATTCTTCCTAAGGGTGGTGGCCACTGCTAACAATCTATATATCTGAGTTCTTTCTGAAGGTGGTGGTTGAATCATGAATCTGCTCCAACAGCAATGCTTGAAAAACATCAATCACTACAGTTCTAAGTGCCAATGACACTGCTCAGTGAGGGGCTGGGAACATCCCTGAGTTTTCCTACCATTCATAGATTATGATGGATGAGATGACCAGGTGACCGTGAGGGTAAGAAGCAGAGTGAAACTCCACAATACCACGAAGTCCCTAGGACACGTAGTCCTCTCCCCACACCCATCTGGTGGCCATATTCCATGGGTTGGTCCTAGAGCTGTTTGCTGTTTCTCTTGCCTAATGGGTGGCATATTTAGAAACAGGAATTCAAGGCCATCTTCAGAGACAGTGTTTGAGATGAGTCTGAGCAACATGAAACATCCTATGTTTCCCCCTTAAAAAATAAAAGAAAATGAAAAAAAAGTAAAAAAGAAAAAAAACTGTTAGTGTCAGTGAAGAACTGTAATTCGAAAGATTAAATGAGCAAATGCATGGCCAGTGTATGAGAAGACAATGAAGATCTGGGTTTGTCAAAGCAATAAATAGAGTGGGAAAGCAAAGTGCAGCAAAATGACCCTGATACATTCACCAAGTTCTCCTAGATTGCTTATCAGCTGAAGTCATTTACACATTTTAAACAGATGCTATGTAAATAACAGTAAACTAGCCTTCTCACGTGTCTTGATGAAAGGCTAGAGAACAGACTGGAACTAGAACAAGAATTAAACGGCATCTAGCAAACAGATCGATAGGTTTTTCATAGTAAAGTAGGAAACTCTAGCTTGTGGGAAACTGGGCGAGGGTAGTGTCCTAGAGATTGTAGTTTAGTAGCTGGAGTTTTCAGATTTGTATGAAGCCCTGAGTGTTCTGCTCTCCAGTATAGAAATGGGGTAAGGGAAGAAAACTTGGATTATAGGTACACAATAATAGTGATATGAAAAATAGATATGTAAATGTAGAAGATATGTAAATGATAAAAATGGAATATATACTGATTAAAGGTATTAAGAGAAAAGGAAAGGCCGGGCGGTGGTGGCGCACACCTTTAATCCCAGCACTTGGGAGGCAGAGGCAGGCGGATTTCTGATTCGAGGCCAGCCTGGTCTACAGAGTGAGTTCCAGGATAGCCAGGGCTACACAGAGAAACCCTGTCTCGAAAAACCAAACCAAACCAAAAAAAAAAAAGAGAGAGAGAGAGAAAAGGAAATAGTATGTAGTTGACAAGATCTGACTTGTACTGGTTAAATGTTCATTTGAGATAAACAGGATAGTGGAATGTCTTGGGAATGCAGATGGTTTTATTTTGACTTGATACCTTGAGGTGATTTATGCTACAGGCAACAGAGAGCTAGATATTGGAAAGGTTTTGTTTTTTGGAATTTTTGGTTTTTTTTTTTAATCTTTTTTTAGTGGTGTTGAGTATTTAACTCAGGACTTCACACACACTATTCAAAAGCTAACAGCACAATGAACATATTTTTGAGGCATTTTGGTTAGATACTCTGGCAAATACCCAGGGGAGGGTAAGTCAATGTCTACTCACCACCAATAGGCAAGAAGCTACAAGATCACAGAAAATTTAAGTCCAGCTTGGCAAAAAAGTGGGGGAAGGGCATTGCATACAGGAACATGGGTGAATGGCAGTTGCTCCAACACCAAAGTTTCACTTCCAGTGTTTGTGTTTTCTTCTGTTTGTGTTTTTGTTTTTGTTTTTCCAGACAGGGTTTCTCTGTGTAGCCCTGGCTGTCCTGGAACTCTCTGTAGACCAGGTTGGCTCGAACTTAGAAATCTGTCTCCCTCTGCCTTCCAAGTGCTGGGATTAAAGGCATGTGCCACCACTGTCTGGTGTGTGTGTTTTTTGTTTTATTTTTCGGGTCTTGTCAGTGTATAAAATGATATGGGGGAATCTGTGGTATGGTTAAGAGGAAGGTTTTTATTGGGGATATGAAAGAACAGCCAGCGGCATATGTTGTTTTAAAACAAAATCTCAGTTGTCAGCTGGGCAGTGGTGGTGCACACCTTTAATCTCAGCACTTGGGAAGCAGAGGCAGGTGGATTTCTGAGTTCGAGGCCAGCCTGGTCTACAGAGTGAGTTCCAGGACAGCTAGGGCTATACAGAGAAACCCTGTCTTGAAAAACAAAACAAAACTCTCAATTGTTTGATATTACTAATGATGACTCTAGAGCCAGATGCTGGGGTGAAAGAAAGTCTGTTGGCTCAGAGAGGCAAAGAGAGCATTCAGCTTATCTTCCTCCTCAGCTATCTCAAAAAACTTCCTTCAAACTGAATATCCCTCTTTTCTAATGTGTGTCTATTTGACCTCCTGACTCCTTTACTGGTTTTTTTTTTTTTTTTTTTAAAGAATCCTGTGTTCACTTCCTGTCAACTGGCTGGTTGCTCTGCCTCTTGACACATGGGTGATTTTATCTGTTTACAATGTTCAAGCATAAAACTCCTGTATTAAAGGTGTGTGCTAAGGCTGAGCCACACCACCACTAAAACCAGGTTTTTCAAATAAATAACACCATCTCAGGGTTCACAGTGTGATCAAATATCCTGTGTCACATCTGGAAGAGTCCAGAGCAGAGAGGGAAGTATGCTGAACAGAAAGAACACGGCCAGCAGACTAGACATGGCCAGGGATATCTTGCAAGTGCAGGGAGAATAGCCAGAGATAGAGAATAGAGAAAGCATAGAAAGAAGAGCAAGACGGGATCGTTGAGCAAACATAGCATGAATAGCAGAATTGTAAGAATGAGTAGCTGGAGGGAAGGAAACCAATGAGCTAGGGAGAGCGGAGAGGTGATAAAGGCTAGGATGCTAGCTTGCATGGACTTTGAAATGTGTAACAGGTACAGGCACTTGTGTTCTAGCATGTGCTTTGATGTGGTGATAGGTAGCTATATGTCCCCTATGCCAGAAGTAATAGAAATGATTCCTTTTGGTCCAGACGAATATTGGCTTTTAGCTATTGGCCAGAAATCCCAAACAATGAAGGTAAAATTAGTTTGTAAAATTCCGGAAGCACCCATCTCTGAAAGTGATGTCTGAGTGGTAAAGTGACAAATCGGAGAGATTTGACAGAATAGGATATTCCCAACTCTCAAGAGGACAGAAATAAGGAAAACTCCTTAGGAGCAGTACAGAGAGGAAGGAGGAAGTTTTATCAAGTCAGTTGTACAGACAGATGGCAGAGAGAGAACAGGCTAGACACTGGTGAAGACAGAAGTGAGTCAGAGAATGAGGAGCCAGAAGATTTGAACAGATTGTCAGTTAGTTGAGGCTAAGCAGAGCAAAATTCAGTCAGAAGCCCAGTCTGAACGAATTAGCTTGGGACCAGAGTTTGGAAAGAATTTGAAAGGGCGATCTTAGTCAGCATTAGGTCTCAGAGGTTGAAAATATTCTAAGCCTAAGTTAGATAGTACGGAAGCTAGAAGCTTCCAGACGTAGGTTAGATTGTAAGGCTTAGACACAATCACTACAGAATAAAAGGTATCTTTACGACAGGAGCAAGGTACTGATCTCTACAGAGGTGTACTGTCTAATCAGTAAAACGAATAGCTGGAGTTCTGAGGGAGTGCAAATTGTGTGTTAAGAGTTATATAGACCAGAGTGTTAGGAGTTATATAGACCAGAAAAGGTAACTTCTAGACGAGATTTCAGTCTGTAGACCTAGCTTCTGCTTTCTCCACAAAAAAATTTTTGAGGGAGGCCCTTATCCTGTCAATATCAGCTCTCAAAGGAGAGACTACTGACAATGCTAACCCCAGAGGCTTCCCTGCTCCTGATATTATCCTGTCAACTCCAAGTTCTTCAAGCCACCTGAAGCTTCTAAGTTATTAACCCTCAAGGTCTCAGGGTTTACATTTTTATAGAGTTGCAAGATTTTTTTCACTGGGTAGAAAGGTCATAACCCACTCAAGAAATGCCACTTAATCCAATTTTACAAAGGAAAGCCTATGTTCAATGGCTCAGGCTGTATTTCGTGATCAGACCCTGGTAGTTGAAGACCTGGCCATGTGCAACAAGCTACAATACCCATCTTGCCATCAATGCACTGTGTGGATAATTTTAAGTCTTAACGTTTCAAGCACTAAACGTATCTGCGGGAATGGTTGTGTCCAAGATGATGGTCTTCCAAGACTTTTGAGATCTCATGTATTCCTGTTTATGTAGTGCTGGGGATCAAACCCATAGATAGGCAAGAGTGGCCATTGAACTACACCCCTAAGGCTCTTTCCAGTGGCTTTTACCTATAGCCTAGGCTGGCCTGAGGCAATCTTCTTGTCTTTGCTCTCTAGGGATGGATGGGATTTCAGCATCTCAGTCTTTTTGCCCCCTTCTCCCAGAAATTTATTGGTTTTACCAGACAGGGTTTCTGCGTATAGTTCCGGCAGTCACTCTAGACAGGCTGGCCTCAAACTCAAGAGATCTGCCCACCTCTGCCAGACTGCATCTTTTAAGAGAGAATTTTAATAGCCCCATTAACACAGACTTCTATTTTATCATTTGTAGGTCTTTACACCATATGGTAGTTACCATCACTCTAGCTGGGTGTCCCTTACATAAACACCCACTACAAAGCACAGAGCTGTAGCCAACAGGCCCCAAGTTACTACTCAACTCTCAGCTTCACAAAGCTGTTTTTGTGTGTGGCTTTTCTTTTTGGAGATAAGATCATACTATTAGACCAGGCTGGCCTATAACTTTCAGACATACACCTGCCTGTTTCCTGAGTGCTGGAATTAAAGATGCGAGCCATGTTTTTTCCCTTCCTTCATGTCTTAGTTTCTGCTGAACAAGACTTCAAAGGGATAATGAGCAAATAGCATACAATGGACTTGTTATAAGGCACTTTATTAGAATAAAAGTGCTCACATCCCTTTAATACTTTAGTCTACTTCCTGATTAACATGGATTAAGAAAATACTGCACAGCAATTCTGCCTTATAATAGAAAAAGTTCTATTTAATGCGCTCCACTCGCACTCCGTTTATATTTTTGCTCACCGTGGTACTGTCTACAACCTATAATAGCTGCTATAAAAAGGCATTTATAACCAGTTTTTAATGATAAAATCAAGGCTACATAAAACAAACTCAAAAAAGAACACCAGGTAATTTAAATTAACACCAGTTTTGAGAAAACCATTTTTATTATCACTGCCCAGCTTGTGTGCAGTATTATGTACCAAATGGCCAGATCTTCTAAGAACAGCTACATAACATTTCTTTCATGTTTCAAGAGATGAAAATAACTGTACAAGGTTAAGTACAAAAGTACACAAGACAGCGGACACGAGAAAAATCTATGTATGAGATTTTATCCCACCCGAAGCTTTAATATATTTGAAAAGTAGAATTCATGAACTAAAAAATATTGTCCTTCTATAGTCCTGTCAAGTTTAATGGAAGTGGGTTTAACCTGATTACAACACTAACACCAGTATCACTGATCTGATATTTACAAAAAAATCGTATTTTTCAATAAATTAAAGTCAATGCAACACCCATGCAAGCTAGAATACTAGCTGTTTGGTGAACAAGGACCCGACATCAGAACAAGTCTATTAAAGTCCCAAATTGATATTTTTCAAACTGTATCCATTCCACGCATTGAAGATGTGAAACCCAAACCCATTCCTCTTTGTGTGTGGGTTTGTGATCTTGCCATTTCATACTGAGCATCAAGATTTCGAAAAACTTCTTCTTGTTGCTTCAAAGTCTTGTAACTTTCTTCATCAACAGAGCTACAGCCAGCTTCATCTTCACTCTAAATATCAGACACAAAACATTTTAACTTTTAAGCCATTATTATCAGGAGCACAGTTATACTGTCTGAGTTGTGGTGCCCTTCAGAGTGGACACGGACAGTTGTGATCTTTCATGTGGATGCTCGGAATCAGACCGGGGCCTCCAGAAGAACAACTGCTTTAACAGCTGAGCTACCTCTCTAGCACCAGACATAAACCATTAAAGATAACAGTCGTTAAAACACTTGTAAGTGTAAAGACATTATGGGAACATAACACAATTCTTAGTAGTGTGGTAAAGAATAGTGCGCTGACCATATAACAGCCATAAGTAAAGTGAAGTAGGGATAGGCCTGTTTCAGGGACAACAGTGCTTTCTATGTTAACACTGGGTTTAACAGGAGAAAAAAGACCGCAGGCCTTGGTGGGATGAAAAGCAGTGGTGGGACTAGCTACTAGCACAAGGAGATCACGTTTTGTTAAAGGCCTCACAAAATAATCTTAAAAGCATCAGTTTTTTCCCCCAGCAAATTCATTAATCCTGTTTAACTTTCCTTAAAATATAGAATGGAGATACTCTCAATAAAGTACTCTAGAACTGATACACCATTGAAATACTGTGAGTTGGAAAATCGATGTTGCCATGAAAACAGAAGCTAGGAGCAATCCTAAAGCATAACTTACCTTAATGCCCATTAACTTCCTAAATTTGACATTTTGGTCCTTGTTTCCAAAATTCAATTTTTCCCATATTTCAGCAGACTGAGATTTGTCCTGTTAAGAAGCACTGGATTTTAGAATATATAAAACTTAATAGTTTATTACATTATATAAAGGCCACAATACAGTCAAAATAAAGCGTTAACATTTATTTATTTATTTATTTATTTATTTATTTATTTATTTTTGGTTTTTCAAGACAGGGTTTCTCTGTATAGCCCTGGCTGTCCTGGAACTCACTATAGACCAGGCTGTCCTGAACTCAGAAATCCACCTGCCTCTGCTTCCCAAGTGCTGGGATTAAAGGCGTGCGCCACCACTGCCTGGCTAAGTGATAACATTTAAAGTATTCTTTTACTGGAATTTTTAATCTCTTAACACTTACGGAGTTACGAAATTTGAATACCTTATAATAAATCCCATGCCCAATTAGAAAACATGTCACATTTTACCTAAGCAGTCGTCCTGAAGTACTGTCCCAAGCCCCTAAGTGATGGGAATAGAGGTATGAACCACTATCTCTGGCTTATAATGTAATATAATCTTTGATTAAGCTTCTTAGTACCTGCTACCCACCCTTTATAAATATATGAAAATAATTGGCTTTCTTCAAAAGCTTGGTTCAAATGAATTTAGTCTTTTGAAATTCTAATACAACATCATCCATGAAAAGTCACAACCAGAAATCACACGAATGAGTCATTTTTTAAAAAGTTGGACAAATACACATATTTTTAATTTTAAGTAATCATGCCAAACTTGATTATAAAGGAAGTTCTTAGAAATGTTAGCTTTCATTTCAGTTCGTTTTTACAAAATTACTAGTAGTGTTAAAACGATAAGAGTCCACAAGAACTTACGCCTTCTTTCTTGCCTTGCCAGAGCATTTTCCTCTTTTTCTCTTGCTCAGCAAATTTCATTGGATTCACAGCTGCTGGGTTATAGTAGCTGGGCACAGCTATGCCGGTCTCTGCCAAGGCTTTAGCTTGCAGAGCTGCCATTTGAGCTGCCATAGCTATCTGAGGAGTAACCTGCGTTCCTGATGCCAACAGTGCAGCAACATTAAGAACAGAACCTCCAGTGGCTGCAGCCGCTGAAAAAGCACAATGGATTTTTAAAGACATAAGCAATCTAATTCACACAAAATTTTGTATATAAAACCTTACAATTTGTAAAATGGCAGGATATTTTTTCACTAAATATAAGGAAATGTTAGCTCACAATTAACATGTATGTTCATGTGTTCATCAATAACATTTGCTTACTACATCATTTATACCTAGTAGATGGAATTGTCAAACTCTAGAGAAACGCTAGATTCTTATAGTGAGTCAGCAATTCAGAACATAGCTCACCACCTCCCAAGAAGTGTTTGCCTTCACATATGTATATGCACCACATGCATGTCTGGTGCCAAAGAGAATAAGAGAGCACTGGATCTCCTGGAAGTGGAGTTACAGGTGGCTGTGAACTGCAATGTGGGTTGCTAGGAATCAAACCTAGAATGACTGAAAAGGCAGCCAGTGCTCCTAATCGCTGAGCTTGCTCCCTGGTCCTCTTCTTCCAAGACTGGCTTGGCACTTGCTATGTAATATGCTATTAAAAAACTCAAACTGCCCGAGGCACCATCCCCTTCTAGGATGTAATCCTCTTCTCTGATACCTTATGTTTTTGTAGACAGTTCTGCTATGCTATAGCTCTGTCTAGCCTTGAATTTGCCATGAGCCTCCTGAGAGGTTAGATCATGGCCACCACACATATCAGGCTTAAAAGATCTTAAACAAACATAGGAACCAAGTTATGGTGTTTTTTGCTTGCTTTTAACCAAGAATAACCATTATTTACTTATGAAGACATTAGCTGCTCCTGAGTCACTGAGATAGCTTGGTGGGTAAAAAGAAAAGCCTGGTCACCTAAGTTTGGTTCCCATAATCCAAAGGAAGAAGCAGTAAGTGTTTCCAGAAGTTGTCCCGACTTATCCATGCATACAAAGGAATATGTGGTTATACATGGACACAAACACTAAACAAAACAACAAAAAAAACCCCAAGCAAACAAACAAACAAAAACCCAAACAAACCTCCAAATGATACAGCTGGGTGTAGTGACACACACTTGCTAATAAGTAGTACCTAGGAGGTTGTCATAGGAAGATAACACATTTAAGGCCTGGCTGAGGTACAGAAGAGTGTCTCAAAAATCCAAAGACTGGGCTGGAGAGATGGCTCAGTGGGTCAAGAGCACTGGTTGTTCTTCTGGGGTTCCTGAGTTCAAATCCCAGCAACCACACGAAGGCTCACAACCATCTGTAATGAGATCTGATGCCCTCTTCTGGTCTTCTTCTGGTGTGTCTTCTTTTAAAAAAAAAAAAATCCAAAGACTGGGACAGATAAGATGGCACAGTGGGTAAATGTGCTCCACCAAGAGAGATGTCTACCCAAAAATTTCTCTCTGACCTCTACATGTACACTGTGGCACAGGCAGGTAGGAAAACATACAAAAATATACCCCATGTAATTAAAAACAAAGAAAACATACCCCCTTAATCCAATATATATGTAATTGGTTTTTCAAGAAAGGGTTCATCTTTGTACTTCTGGCAGTCTTGGAACTTACTTTATGGACCATGATGGCCTCAAACCCAGAGACCTACCTGCCCTTGCCTCCTGAGTGCTTGGATTAAAGGCATTCACCACCACCAACTGGCCCCAAGATAAAAATCTTATCACAATAAAAACAAATGTACAAAGGGGTTAAGGATATAGTTCAGTAGCAAGAGTCCCTGTCTGGCAGGAGCAACACTCTGGGTTCTTTCCAGCCATATACATCTATACCCAAACTTTTTGGGATTTGTTTTTGTTTGAGACAGGGCCTCACTCTGTTGAGATCCACCTGCTTTGCCTCCCAAGTGCTGGGATTAAAGGCAAGTGACACTATATTCAGGAACACAAAAAGGGTTTTGAGAAGATGAAAGCACGCAAAATGTTTATGTAGGAGCTTCATAACAAGTAGAGATAGAGATTTTTTTCCTATTAAACTTTTTGTATCTTTCAATGTGTGTGTATATACATATATGTATATATACATATGTATGTATGTGTGTGTACATATATACATATATATACACACACACATACACACACACATATATATTTTTTTGTTTTGTTTTTCGAGTCAGGGTTTCTCTGTATAGGCCAGGCTGTCCTGGAACTCACTCTGTAGACCAGGCTAGCCTCAAACTCAGAAATCCGCCTGCCTCTGCCTCCCAAGTGCTGGGATTAAGGTAGTGCGCCACCACCGCCCAGCTTCAAGGTTATATATTTATTTTTATAATCACACAATTCATAGTAAGTTACCTGCAGCCATTTCTTGTTGTTTCTGCTTTTCGACCATTTCCTTTTCTCGTTGTTCTTGTAATTTCTTTGCCCTTTCTAATCTATCAAAGACAATGTAAAACAACTGGATGTAAAACTAATCATGGTACATACAAACATTTTATACATAAAGCTTTAATGAATATCACATTCCTCCTATATAGATTAGGTACAAGTCAGTTAATGAATATTTTGGTACGATTCTCAAACTCTTTTTTTAAATAGTTGGGGGTTGGCTCATGTCTGTGCGGGCCTTAAATTGCAGGGCTATATATGCTAGGCTACCAAAAGGGAGGCATATTTTGTTGTATTTATCCAATGAAATTCTTGTGACAGAGTCTCAATAGCTTTGGCTAGACTTGAACGGACACAGTGGGATTACAGGTGTCCGCAACATTAACTACTTGCCATCCTGCCCCAAGATAGGGTTTCTTTGTGTAGCTTTGGCTGTCCTGGAATTAGCTCCATAAACCAGGTTGCCTCAATCCAGATCTTCCTACCTTTGTCTCCCTAACCCTGAAATGCTGGAATTAAAGGCTTGTGCATTACCTCCTGACTCAAAAGAGTAGACCCCCCAACACCCACTTAAATAGTATAAAATATAAAAATTTCTAGACTGCCAAGGCAACACATACATGAAATGCCATCACTCAGAAGATGATGCTGGGCTATAGAACAGCCAGGGACACCCTGCTTTAAAGACTGGCACATAAAACTTAATAATCCCAACAGCTTCCAATTCCAGTAATGGCTATGAAAGCAAAGATAAAATTAATGCCTGCAAACGTCATACTGGTGCTATGTAAACCATAGTGTATACTGAAGTAGCAAAACAATGTTTATAAAGAATACTGCTTTGGAAAGAATGACCCTGGGTAAATACAATCCACCTATTTTATATTCAAAGAAGGGAACACAATAATCTTTAATTTAGAAGATATGCAAAAACCCTTCATCACAATCTAATAAAAAGAACAAACTAAATTAGGAAATCTATGATTAGGAAAGTAACTGGTAACATAGAATTTAAATTTCAACATAAAACAAAAGGAATTATTCTTTACACTAAATTACCATGTTTGTTCAGATTAATTTCTTATTCAGCAGATTAATCGCTCAGTTCTTGAATTTTCAAATGTTATGTTTCATTAATGTAGTCCAAACCAGGAAGGACTGAGGAAAAGGTTATTTTTTGTTTTGAGACACATGTACATTATGGTGACAGTTAACAGGTATTTGCAATTTTCCTCTTTTCCAGAGGCATCTCATATACTCTTGCAGGTAATGAGAATGATCTTAAATTTATGACAATTCCTGCGTCATCACCCAAATGATAAGATTAGAGATGTGTGCCACTGAACTGAGTTACACTCTCAGTAGATACTTGCTTTAACAAGTACTTAACCCATAATCCTTGAGAGTAAGTTTTTAATTATGTTCATCAGTAGAATAGGACACAGATCATTTATTTCCAAAACTGCTTTAAATTCTGACACAAAACCAACATGTTTCCATGTTTCTTTTGTTTTGTTTTACAACTTTGTATTTTTAATTTTTGGTCTTACATAGGCCTAACACTGTCCACAAAGTATTTATATAGTCAAGATTGACTCTGAATTGATCCTCCTGCCTCTCAATGCAAGAATTAAAGATGTGTACCAACATATGCAGCCCATAA
The DNA here is from genome assembly GCF_004785775.1 of Grammomys surdaster. Lineage (NCBI taxonomy): Eukaryota > Metazoa > Chordata > Mammalia > Rodentia > Muridae > Grammomys > Grammomys surdaster. The sequence continues at coordinate 12,686,884 of NW_021604614.1, read as the reverse complement.
CTTTACCTTAGTGACAGTTAAAAAAAGAAAATATAACAGATGTAATTAAGAAACAGTAAACTTCAAAGCTTGGAAAATACTGTCAGTTAATAAACAAATCATTATAAATTAGATTTCTGTAACTCCGTTGCTCTGAACAAGGTAACTATTGGTTGCACTTGTAGAGCCACTGCAGGTCGGAACCAACTCCATTCACTAAGGTGAACGGATGAAGAAGGGGTGAGCTCACACCTTTGCTGCTGTTCAGTGGAGTTTCTGCCAGGCTGGCTTCACAGGGCAGCAGCACATCAGGTTACACTGTGATAACTGTATTTTTATAATGAAAAAAAATACAAACTCAATTTTGTAAGAAAAAAAAAAAACCCAAATCCAAAAAGTATAATTTTCAGAATATGCAAAAAAATCGCAAACATGTTCTTGGCTCTGGTCTCCTGAGGTAGCTCTTTGGCTCCTGCATATTTCAGTTACAGACCTGCTCTAATGTGGCCAAACAACCACCCAGTACTCAGAAACTTTGGAAATGCATTTTTTTCTACACTAGAAGATAATAAATTAACTTATGATATGTACCTACTCAATCTAAAAACTCATGACAAAAATTTCACTGTTCAGGTGCTTTGTCTTAAGAAGGGAAAAGACAAGTAAGAGGTCCTTGGGCCATCGAGTCCTCAAATGCAAACAGAAGACATTAAAAGTCTAAATATGTGAAAAAAAATTATTTAATCCCAAAGACAAAAAACTTTCCAGTCTTCCTGAATGTGTAAATTAAAAACCAATAAAATCGCCAACTAAAAACCTATTCTGATAGTTCTGTATCATAAATGTACAAAAGCATTTATAGCTAGGATCTTTTAGAGGGAGGGAGGATTATTCTGGATTAAAAGCTTGTCTATACAATTGACCAGCTACTTAAAAGTTGAAAAGGAAAAAAATATGAACTATATGGGAAAATATACATACCTCCTAGCTAATGCTTCTTGGGCATCCATTGCTGTGTTTCTGCCTCTGAAGGGAGGTGGACTAGGCGTCCGGCTTAGGCTTCTGCTAAATCTTCTTGGTTTTTCAATTCTCTTCTTTCTATCTCTACAATAAATAGTATTTTGTGTCTCATTATGGCCACTCAATATGTATCTTCAATAAAAACCAATTTTCTTTTCTTTTTTTCTTGGGGGCGGGGGGTTCGAGACAGGGTTTCTCTGTGTAGTCCTGGCTATCCTGGAACTCACTCTGTAGACCAGGCTGGCCTCGAACTCAGAAATCCGCCTGCCTCTGCCTCCCAAGTGCTGGGATTAAAGGCGTGCGCCACCACCGCCCAGCTCCAATTTTCTTTACAAAGTTCAACAAAAAATAGTACATGGTTTACAGTTAAAAAAATCTTTTATGTCTGTACACTGTTTACATGTCTGGATTAAGGACAGAAGAAGGCATCAGGCTTCATGGAGTTAGTTACAGATGTTGTAAGAAGCCATGAGTGCTGTGAACTGAGTAAGAGCAGCCAGTGCTCGCAACATTTCCCACCCTCAACAATCAATACATCCTTTAAAGTAATTCTAAATTTCTCATACATGTGGCCAGTTAACACCCATGTTATAGCTGGAATCAAACTGGCTATTTCCAATTTTCTGCCTATATACTTACTGATGCAAAGATTTGTTCCAAACATTGTTTATCCTGTATGTACACAATGAGGATTCAAATATTTTTAAGCTGAGTTATTAATATCTCAGATAATAGTTATTAATCACCAAATTAGAAAAATGCAATAGAAAAAACTCATCCAATTAAGGGTACTTGCTATTCATAAGATTGAAGTTTAGTTCCCGGAATGTATGCTGGATGTCTAACTGTCTGTAAACCCAGATACAAGGGATTTAAATGTCCTTTTCTGGCTTCAACTTGTACAAAGCAAACAGATTCTTGTTCAGGAAGGAAACCAGTAAAGTTAAACACTGTTTCTTCAAAGGGAGAGATGTATAACATGTTTTCTGCCCAAAAGGCAGGGAACGGATGTGGTTAAAATTAATAGCCTGGTGATCTCTGGGCTATCTGTATGGTCATGAAACCAGCTTCTCCAGACCCTTACCTTGAACCTGCTTATCTCTGTCAATCTATAGCACTATCCTTTCAAATACCCTTAGTTGCATCTATAGAGCCCATCTTTTTTTTTTTTTTTTAAAGATTTATTTATTTATTATATATGAATACACTGTAGCTGTCTTCAGACACACCAGAAGAGGGCATCAGATCTCATTACAGATGGTTGTGAGCCACCATGTGGTTGCTGGGATTTGAACTCAGGACCTCTGGAAGTGCAGTCAGTGCTCTTAACCACTGAGCCATCTCTCCAGCCCCTATAGAGCCCATCTTTACAGAAGATGTCACTTGTCATATACAAGAGTTTCAACTTAATTAGTAGGCACTGGATTGAGTTACTTGTCACCAGGAAATGTTTTCACAAATTGTGCTTAAATATGCCTAAAATAAACTATTGAGTGTCAGACTCTCAAAGTTGGTACCAATATCAGCTACTGAGTCATGTTGTACTGGACTTCCTTCTTGCCTCTTGGAAATTGACAATACAGCCATGATATTTAAAGAGACTTCCAAAATCCACCAGCATTTGCATACATGGTAAATACATACTGATATATAAAATCCAATCTTAAAAAAAAAATTACTGGCTCAGACCAATTACAAACATCAGAGTAAACTAATTGTCTAAAAACAAGTTACAACAGACTATATTTAGAATATGTATGTATATGGAATTACACATATGTAGTCAGTAACAACTGATAAAGAATACAGCCATACATTTGAAGGAGAGCAGGGAGGGGTATACTGGAGGGCCTGGAGGGAGGAAAAGTAGGACAAAAACGCAAATAAAACAATTTCAAAAATAAACAAGGAAATGGCTCAGTGGGTAAGAGCACTGACTGCTCCTCTAGAGGTCCTGAGTTCAATTCCCAGCGACCACATGGTGGCTCACAACCATCTTAATGGTATCTGATGCTCCCTTGTGGTGTGTCTGAAGATAGCCAGTGTCTTCACATATATAAAATAAACAAATCTTTAAACAACAAAAAAAAAAATAATAAGCTTAAAAAAAATTCCAGCTCTTGGGAGGCAGAGGCAGAAGGATGTCTTAGAGCTTAAGACTACCCTCATTTACACAGAGCGCCCCATAGGACAGTCAGGACTAAGAACTACATAGATATCCTTTACCCAAAAACAAACCCCCAAACTTTTAATCCCAGCAATCATGGGGAAGTAGAGGATAGCTTGGTATTTTTGGCCATCCAAAGGCCAGAGTGAGACTCTTACTTTGACCATAAAACATACCACCATGTACATGGCGCTAACCCTAGCATTTGGGAATCCCAAGAGCTTGCCAGCCAGCCAGCCTAGCTGACATGGCAAGCTTCAGGTTTTCACCACTAGAAATGCATGTACACATGCACACAGACACCCTCCCCAAGTGGCTAGAGATGACTCAATGGGTAAGAGAATCTGGATTCCATTCATTGTATCTATAGAGAGGCTCACAACCACCTGTAAGTTTAGTTCCAAGGAATCTCACAGTCCTCTTCTGACCTCAGGTACTATGCACGCATGCAGCACACATACATTCAAAAACATTAAAAAAAAAAATCAAACAAATTGGTAATTTAGAAAACAGAAATCCAAAAAGTGTGATATGCACAGTGCTTACAGTACATATAGCAAGCAGCAGTCATAAAAACTAACTCTTGTGATCAAAAAAGGACTATAATAAATTGAGGTTACTTGCATCTTCATATGTGTAAGAATGTGCATAACACTTTTCTTTGTGGCACAAGGCACAGAATACTAAAGTATTTCCACTAAGACATAACCACTAGGTTCTACATTTCTTTTTATTGATGATGTCATGCTAATGATGATGTATTAGCAAATAAAACTGTTGCACACAAATTGAGAAAAGCTAAATTGCAAGAAGTCTGCTATACTTTATTCAGGGTAATGAACACTTACCGACTTCGACTCCTTGATCTGCTCCTGCTTCTAGTCCTATGCCTGTGTCTGGATCTTGATCGGGAACGTGTTCTGATCCTTCGTTTTCTATCCCTGCTTCTAGATCTTGACTTCTTCCTGTCTCTGCTTCTGGATCGAGATTTTTTCCGATCCCTACTCCTTGACCGAGACTTCTTCCTTTCCCTGCTTCTACTGCGATGGCGCCTGAAATCCAAGTGTACAAACTTGTGATTGCTCATAGATAGCTCCCCTTGACCTTATGATTCTAACTCTTAATTCCTGAAAATTCCATTCTGTATCATATAAGGTAGTTAACCAAAAACCCAAAATATGCTATCAAGATGGGGGGAAAAAACCTGCATTGTTTTATGTAACAGGATAGGAAAAGGAGCTTTCTTCACCTCCAGCCATCGACAGATACTGTTGGTTGGGCTCAGCCTGCCATGCACCTAAGGCAGGATGATGGTGTCAAAGAGGACTAAAAAATTAATGGGGGGGGGGGGGGGGACAAAAAAAAAAAAAAACCCCAAAAAAAAAAAAAATCTGCAGTTGAATTCACTTTAAATGCTGACTTGTTATAAGAAGTGTGAATTCCAGCTGGGCAGTGGTGGTGCAAGCCTTTAATCCCAGCACTTGGGAGGCAGCTGGATTTCTGAGTTGGAAGGAGTCTGGTCTAGGAGTTCCAGGACAGCCAGGGCTACAGAGAAACCCTGTCTCAAAAACAAAACAAAACAAACCCAAACAAAACAAAAAGGGAAAATGACCCTTGTTTATGTCAAAGTATAAATATACCAAAACATTTGATATCATACTAATTATTGCCCAGACCTTACTGAATGTAGCAATGGGGTTCTTAAAAACAAACAAAAATTATCACTGTGGGAGAGATGGCTCGGTGTTTTTCCAGAGGGTTCTTAACACCCACTGTACCTAACTCCAGTTCCAGGGAATCCAATGCTCTTCTGGCCTCCATAGACACCAGTTATAGACTTCTGACACGTACATGAAGGCAAAACACCCATATGCACTAAAACAACAGCCTACATATTTGAATCATGGCCCCATTTTCCAAAAGCTGCTTTATCGTGACTAAATATTATAACCCAGCACCCTAGAGGAACACTGGGGCAGCTGCAAGTCTGAAGCCTGTCTAATGGTGGAGTATAGTAATAGGCACTAGTAAGACTAGCTCAGAAGTCTGAGGTTGACCTAAACTATATAGTGAATTCTGGAACAGCTTGTGTTATGTACGGAGTCACTTGACTCAAAAATTAGTAAATTTCTTTAAAAGGTGAAAAGTATGTGGATCTCTGAGTTTGAGGTCAGCCTGGTTGGTCTATTCACCTAGGAATGGAAGTTACACAGAGAAACCCTATCTCCACCCTCACCTCCCAAAAACAACAAAAGAAAATATAAATCAGATGTTAGAGAGGAACAATTCCTGAATCGATTCTATAAAAGAATAGTTCTTGGCTTAATAAAGTTTAACAATATAAATAACAGACGGTTAAAGGTCATTAAGCCACTAGTGAAATGTGCTATCTCTCAGCCTCTTGGAAGTCACTTTTAGATTTATGAAAAAGCCTCAAAGCATTATTCTTTCAGTGCTGAGGAGTGATTCCCATGGCTTTGGACATGACAGCTGTTTACTATAGCCTAAGATTCAAAAAGCCTTTAGTTATCAGCTGAAAAATAACTACATCAATATAGTAAGAAATAGGGCTTACTTAGAGGTTAAGAGCACTGAGTGCTCTTCCAAAGGATTGAAGTTCAATTCCCAGCAAGCACATGGTGGCTCACAACCATCTATATCTGTAATGGGATCCAATGCCCTCTTCTGATGTGTCTAAAGAGAGCAATAGTGTACTCATGTGCATAAAATAAACCTTTAAAAAATTAGATAGTAGCCGGGCAGTGGTGGCGCACGCCTTTAATCCCAGCACTTGGGAGGCAGAGGCAGGCGGATTTCTGAGTTCAAGGCCAGCCTGGTCTACAGAGTGAGTTCCAGGACAGCCAGGGCTACACAGAGAAACCCTGTCTCAAAAAACCAAACCAAAACAAAAAAATCAAAACCAAAGCAAACCAAACCAACCAACCAACCAACCAACCAAGTAAGAAATAAAAGAAATAATCACTATTCCGTTTAAAACTATATGGATACAGTGCTAGGCTGGGTATAATCTGAAACTTAACGCTACTGGAAAGCATTACAACAGCAAGACTAGTTACCTTTCCCGAGATCTAGACCTCGAGTGACTTCTGCCCCGTGATGACTTCCGTTCTTTGCGTTTATGTCTGTCCTCACCATTCTCAGATGAATTTAATCGCTCTCTTCCTTTGTCAGAAGAATGTTCTTTGTCATTGTGCTCCTCAGACTTGTGTCTCTTAGAGGACTTATCTTTGGATTCATGTCTTCTTGCCTGTTTTAACAAGAAGTTGGTTCTTTCAGGAAAATAGTGCAACAAAAAGAGTTAGTATGGGTATCAGTAAACAAAAATGTTGTGATGCAACATTAGTAACCTTAGGAATGTGTGGCAAATAAAATCTAGCTTCATATCACCTAAAGATACATAGTAATACAACTTTCTTACTAAAACACAAATTGCAGTTTGTTCCTTTAGTATTTTAAAAACAATGGTTTCAAAAACAGATAATGAAAAGCTACAGCTTAAGTTGAATCATTAAGGAAAAAAAAAGAAAAACCAACAACAACAAACCAAAAAACCCGCCGGGCGTTGGTGGCGCACGCCTTTAATCCCAGCACTTGGGAGGCAGAGGCAGGCGGATTTCTGAGTTCGAGGCCAGCCTGGTCTACAGAGTGAGTTCCAGGACAGCCAGGGCTACACAGAGAAACCCTGTCTCGAAAACAAACAAACCAAAAAGCCCACACTTCTAATCTAATTTAAACAAAACAATATAGACAATTAAAAGACAGCTGGGAGCGGTGGCTCATACATTTAATCCCAGCATTCAGGATGCAGAGGCCAGCCTAGTTTAGAATTCAAGTACATGGACAGGCAGGGCTGTTACACAGAAAAACTCGGTTTCAAAAAAAAAAAAAGAAAAAGAAAAAGAAACCCACACACCACCAATCAGGTAAAAAATAACAGAGCTTCGGAATGTAGCTCAGCAGCAGAGCACTTCACTAGCATGCGTAAAGTCCTAGACTCAATCCCTAGTAATAGCAAAAAGAGAAGAGGTAAACGGTAAAAACAAAGAACTGTATTACAAAATGAACTTCAAAGCAGAAAACCATACTTTAACAAAACATTCATACTTCCCGCTATTTCAAATTAGGCAGAGTAGCAATACCCCCCTTTCACTAGCCACACTCTCTCCAAAGGTCGTATCTCTCAATGTCTACAAAAAGTGGAGCAACCACTTAGCTTGTATCAATCCCAGCAGGTTTACAACTTTACTACATTTTATGAACCCAGGGTGGAAAATGATTATCAGTTTAAATTTAAAAAGTTACCAAAAGTAAGCCAGGGGTAACAATCCCTATGTCATAAAACATAACTGTATGATCAAATCTCAACTCTGGCCACTCAAATGTCAAATTTGTAAGTAATATTTATTTCCTAACCCAAACTTGGAAAATCCACCTTGTATTTAAAGCTTAAAATTTCATACAACTCAGAGTATTAAGCTTAAATCGAATAGAAACTCAGATCCTTTAAACTGTTTTCTCCTATTTCATATAAACAGGAGCTGAGACACAAAGCTTCACAGTAGTTCATTTGGGCCTGGATCCCATCCCTTGCCTGAGTGTTACCAGGCCACCATTTCATCTAACACAACATGGGTATTTCTCATGACAAGTCATAAGCATATTCTTTTTGACTTGAGGTTAATTAACTTTAAAAACAAAGTAAAAAAAAAAAACAAGAAACAAAAAACAAACCAAAAAAGCAGAGTCAATCATTTTGGAACATGCACAATGACACATATGAAAATGATCAGTGACTTCTTATTTTACAGAAAAATAAAGAGACCTGGAGGCATAAGTCAAACCTTAGTTTCGTGACCAGCTCTCTATTAACACAACCTTAGAAAACATTCTCAACTTTGCTATATAGTGGTAGACTAGAAAAGCTTTAAATGGTAAAATTTCCAGAAACTTTAAGAGTTTATTTTAAATTAGTTCACAAACATAACATTACTATTAATTTTATAAAACATTATAACCCTTAACTGATTTAAGATATATTTATTTAAGGGAAATAGGAGTTTGAATGACTAATAGTTACCTTATCATGAAGTAGGCTTATTATTTTGCTATCTGAGTCTGCAGCGTCTTCAGTTCAGTCTCTTCGCGCATTAGCACGCTGAGTATGATTTATTATAGAAATGTTATCATGTGAGCTAAACAAAATAGTCATTTTCACAAAATCTCTCCTAAATTAAAAACTTAACAGAGCTTCCATTAGGGGACGAGGTGAAGTCCCTGCCCACATTTGTTTTAGGAGTCCCTTGCCCAGCCCCCTGAGGCTTTCTTCCCTTTCTCACTAATTCTCTTCCTGGGTAGCTCAGTCCTCATCTTCTTAGGTGGGTGAGGCAAGTTAGCTCCTCTGCAGTCCAGCTGCTGCCTTTGTTTTCCCTAAAGCTTTACCGTAAATGTCACCTCTCCACTCTCCCTCATATTTTTATTGCAACAGTATTAGGTTCACTGAACTATTCACTAAAGAAAGAAAGAAAATTCAGTATTTTCAATAAAGAAAAAGTAGCCAACAAATAGGGTACGGTTAAAGATGATTGCTAGTTAAAAATCTTGAGCAGTTGTCAAGGATAAGGAGACCTGGGACCTCAGATTAATGGAAGCTCTGTATCACAGGCCTAAAAATCCAGTTTATTCTTCATATATTTTTATTGTGAATATATTCACAATATAGTAAAAGTTAATAGCTTTTGAAGGTACTTTCCATATAAACAACTATCTTCTTGAAAAAACGATGAATCCAAATCATGCTTATTTTAAAACCCAATTAACCTTTTAAACTTCAAGTTTTGGTACTTACCTTGATAATGGCAAATAGTCACAAAAACATTTCTACCAGACACTTTATAAGAATCTAAAGCACCTATTCACTACAAAGTGTTAATTACCTCTTTGCTTCTGCTCCGGCTCCTGTGCTTTCTTCCATCATTATCTGTGAACACACACAAAATCCCCATTACATGAAGATACACACACATATTTTCAACACACGAACAATTAAAAAAAAAAAAAAAAAGTCCGTACTACAGAACTTTCATAACAAGGTCCAGGTTTGAATTGAAAACAAAAGGGGGGTTGGGGGGAGGAAGCAAAGCCAAACAACTACCTCCTAAATTTCTGATCTGGCTCACTATACAGTGCCTTCCTTCTTATGACATTTGTGTTTTAGTTATCTAAACGTTTTTGGTTTTGGTTTTTTTTTTTTTTTTTTTTTTGGTTTTTCGAGACAGGGTTTCTCTGTGTAGCCCTGGCCATCCTAGAACTCACTCTGTAGACCAGGCTGGCCTCGAACTCGGAAATCCACCTGCCTCTGCCTCCCAAGTGCTGGGATTAAAGGCGTGCGCCACCACCGCCCAGCTAAGGTTTTGGTTTTTTTTAGGCTGTGTTTTAACATTTTAAAATAGAGTGAGCCTTACTATGTTACTCAGGCTGGCTGGGGCCTGGAGCTTGTTATGCAGTCCAGGCCTGTTTCTGTCTGTGCACCACACCTGGCCAGTTTATTACCATGTGTGTCCACAAACTGCAGGTTAGAGGAAAAAACTTTGGGAGTCAGTTCCCTTTCTTTCACTTTTATTGGGCTCAGAGGGTTGAATGTAGGTGGTCAGGTTGGATATATGTTATCCAACACTAAGATCTCACTAAATGTCAAGTCCTGACCTTCACACACCTGCTCTCACACACATACCAAATAAACATACCTTATTCACACACATGTATGGACATGTATGTGTGCATACAAACAAACAAAACTCAAAATAAACAAACCAGGTTTGGGCTGACCACACAATCCCAGCACATAGGAGGTTAGCCTGGATTAGGTAGACTCATTTTGAAATTAATAGCCAGGCTGGATTATATCTGACAAGTTCTATAGTCAAATGGATGTTAGCTAGACATTTTCTTATTTTTGTTTTTTTGAGGTAAGGCTTTATGTAACCCTGAGTTGACTCTTAAACTTTTAATTCCCCTGCAATCAATGTCACATCAAGCTAGCAAATGTTCAATTTAAAAGTGTTCACAGTGCCCAATAAATTTAAACACAAACCAACACATGACTAAGCTCCAGTTACAGCTTTTAAACAAATTACTCTTTTGTTTCTCAGTTTTGTTTATTAACTTTACAACATTAGGCCCTTGTGTAAGCTAGACACTCTCACCAACTGAAGCCACACCCAGCCCTGCTTTCTTTAAATAGCCTTCCACACTAGTTAGCCTTCCTTTGGTTTATAGACAGGGTTTCACTATTTTGCCTGGGCTGGTCTGGAACTACAATGTAATTCATGCTGTCCTCGTACTTATTATATAATGCTCTGCCTCAGAATTTGTTTAAGCGTCAGAATTACAGGTGTGTGCCATGCTCAGCTGGTCTCTTCTTTTGAAAGGACACATGAATACCAAGCATTTGGAGATATCAAACTTGCTTCAGACATTGCTTCTGTATTACAAGGGTTGGGGTGTAAGTAAATGGTAAAGACTAACTAGAGTACTGGGTTCTAGCCTTAGTGATGGAAGAAAAAAACCAATCAAAACTCCCCACACAGGTGCTACAACACATAGTTAAAGAGTTAAAGTGTGTTAAATAAATGTAGACTATACCTCTATCTAGACAACATTTTATTCCATTAAATTCCTTACCTGATTTTCGTTTTCTTTCTCTTGACCTTGATCTTGACCTTGAATAATGATGTTTTGAGGCTCTAGGAGAAACAGATATATCTGATTGCTCTTTTTTCTTTTCTCTATCCGGTGACGTTTTTTCTGGGGCTAATCCATCTCGTTCTGCATCAATAGCCTAAAAGTTAAAAACAAAAAAATCATCAAAGTTTATACTCGCATTTCCAGTTATCTCCTAGTTTTTGAAAGGGCAAGGAATGAAGACAGTCGAGTTTTACCAGAAAAACCAAAACCCAAACATAGCTGATTTCCAAGAGGATGTATGTGTAGTAAAGTAACAGATGTAAAGGATTTGACTGTAGGTATTTCCAATAAATATTTAAAGAAACTGTAAAACTTTAGATGCTTGCCAGTAATCAAATTGTTGTTCATTATTATTACAAAGCTATTTAAAATGAGCCGTTAAAAATAGAAATGTACTTAAAACTATAGGATATTAAAGCAGCATAGGGAGTATTTCTAGATTATAAAAGAATAAGCAGAAAATTACCTTACCTGAGAACCTAATTAACCTTCTTTAATGAAAATATCCCCTTGGCACAGAGGTACAGCAAAACATGTTCTGCCTCTCCGTATTTATGCTCTGGGCTATGGAAACATCAAGCCGTTTCCACGTTAAAGCATTTTATAGGCAATATTACAATATAAATTTTTTTTTGCAGTGCTAAAGATTAAACCCAGGGTCTCATGCTTGTCAGGCAAGTTCGCTATCACTGAGCTAAATAAATCCTAGGACTTACAAAACTGAAACAAAAGACATAATGGCACACATATTTTCAGAGACCTAATTTACCTGAGGTTCAATTTCTTGTTATTTTCTAGTTTACAGAAGGCCACCCATCTTCTGTACTCTCAACAGCAACCAGCACAGAAACCCATGAATAAATGCCTAAGAAATGTATTTCAATTGTAACCCCATCACTAAAGCTATTTCTGGTTGAGGATGTAGGTCAGTGGTAGAAGTTCTTGCTGCCTGTAAGTGAAGCTCCTCATTAAATCACCAGTTGGGAACCCAACTACCCAACCCTATTTCTGACAACTGTGTGATCCAAATAACAAATGTTTTACCATATTACTAAAGAGGGGTAGAAATGATGTATAACAGTATTGATGTACGAAATGTTAAAACAATTTAAAAAAAAGCAATACTAAAGAAAGCCATTTAAACTGGAAAAATAAAAAGCATCTATCTTCAAGGATATACTAAAATCTAAAAGTTCCCGACAGTTGAGTTTGATTTTGAGATGGCATCTCGTACATGCAGGATAGTCCAGGCCCTTAAACTCCTGACTCTCCTACTTCCAGAGCATTGAAATTACAGACACATGCCACCAAGCCCAACATATAGTTGAATTTTGATAAGAGGTACTGGAAATAAACAGCTTTGAACCTGTCTGTAGTAAAGTGGTAAGGTATCTGACTGGAGATGGCAATAGGAAAAGAAATCTGTTCACCCAGAGAACAGATGACTCAGGACAGGAGCTGGCAAACTACATTACTGCTCTGTACAATTCTTGAGCCCTCCTGGCTCCAATCCCCTTGAGACAAGGTCGCTTTATGGAGCCCTGACTGGCCTGGAATTCACTATGCAAACCAGGCTGGCCTAAAACTCGGGTATCTGCTTGTCTCTGCTGGGATTAAACGTGTGTTGTTGAGCCCAGCTGAAGAATTAATTTTTCATATTTAAAAAGCTTGGTAAAGCAAGCAAACAATAACATCCATAAAACCAAAAGTATTTTACCAGCTGCTCCTTCCACCAAGTGTTTACCAACTTCTCATTTAGGACTTCAGAGGGAATTACTAGCCTTCATCAGGGAGAATCATGACCAACTTTTTCCCTTGGGAAGATTAGTTCAGAAAATAAGTACCAAAATAAAGGAAGTGTATTATTTTACTGGGGCATAAAAAGGATCAAAACTGATACCACACTCCAATAATAACACACAAAATAAGACAGATTTGGGGACTGGAAAGGTGGCTCAGCAGTTAAGAACATACAATTATAAGGACAAACTTATGATTGGAAGTGAAATAAATTATGTGATAAGCTACCAGTTGTAGTTCAACAGAGAACAGTAAGATACAGAAAGAGCATTCTAAGCAATAGTCAACTCTTCTAAAACACTACGATCTCCCTGTCTGTAAACTATCTCCTAGTAATACATGCTGCTCTATTAAATTAGTAAGGACGAGTGTTCCAAAGAACATTTCTCAGCTTAAAAAGCACTTCAAACAAACACAGGCACCCCTCCTCCCAAGCTGTGATGTCTGTGTGTCCAAAGCTGTTTTCAAACTTTTCAACCTCCTGCTACAGCCTCTCACTCGCTAGAAAACCAGTATGAGAACTGAAAAGTACAGAAAAAGACAACATTTAGTCCAGTAAAGTTTATTCTGTAGCAAGCTCAAAAGACTGGTAACAGAGGAACTACCGTGTGACACAGGTTATTAACAGTCATTTCACATACAAAATACACTACAGAATAAAACCCACCTCATCATTAAACACATGAAATAACAGGTGGTCTCCCCATCCCCCAGAGATTGAAAGCCAAAATATCACTCAGCTTTACTTTAGTAGAAATCCGTATAAACACTGCCTGCAAACTGCACTGTTTTTAATCACTGGGTCTATAAGCCATCTATTTTTCATATTTAAATCGTGAAAACCTAGGTAACAACTGAAGCACAGCACACAAATCCCTTTTTAGAAGGAAAGGTAAGCAGCGTATTTAATACTAGGCCAGTTCTCTGGAGGATTACCTTTACAGTGGACGACACCACAGAAATTAAAAAACTGAATTTGTTTCACTTAAAATAATGGAACACAAGAAAAACAATACCACTCTTGAAGTATACTAAAAAGCCCAAGGCACAACTTAGGAAAGTATCAATCCCATCATTTTAAAAAGCTTGCCTACTCTTTGAAAACTCAAAAAAAAATCATTCAAAATTCAACTAGAAAGAGGGTAGTGAGATGCAGAAAAACTATCTGTACTATTCTTATTTGAAACATTCCAACTATCAGGAAAAGTAAGCCTTATTTACAATATGAAGTTAAAACCTGTTAATCAGTAAAAGGGAGTACAAAATGCTTACAGGAATATTTTCTCTCGAAAACCAGAAACAAAATATCACAGGATAATAGGATTCATTAGAAATGGGTAAGCCGGGCGGTCCGCCCGCCACTTGGGAGGCAGAGGCAGGCGGATTTCTGAGTTCGAGGCCAGCCTGGTCTACAGAGTGAGTTCCGGGACAGCCAGGGTACACAGAGAAACCTTGTCTAGAAAAACCACAAAAAAAAAATAAAATAAAAAAAAATGGGTATAGTACATCCAGGGCAGGCTATCTGTTCAGGTTACTTAGGTACGGCTTCCATATGGGTCAGAAAGGGGTTTTAAACAATGGTGCGGTTCTCAAAGACTTCTGAGTTCGGGGGCAGCCTGGTCTACAGAGAAGTCGTCTCAAAAAAAAAAAAAAAAAAGCAACACAAGTCGCTTTAAAGCTAAATATCAGGGAATGGAAACGGATAACTAGACAATTTTTTGCTCTATAAAAGAATCCTAGTTCCAACCAAGAAGGTTCGCAAAATTAGAAGTACGCCTATCACTAAAGGTTCGCTCAAAAAAAGAAAACAAAACAAAACGACTCCTCATACATTGCGCCTTAAAGAGACTGATTTTTTTTTTTTGACCCAAAGCGTCCCAGAGGATACTTCTGGTCTTTTTTTCTTTTCAGTCAAATGCGATAAAGCGCAAAGCATAAACTCAGAAGCCTTATAAAAGGCAACGCATAACACTAGTCTGGGTCAAAGAGATAAATCCTACAGTTCGGTGGGCTTCTGAAGAAATATTGGCTAAGGAAACTGATGAGGAAAGTTCTGGGGAAAAAAGCCATTCCCTGCGGCTCCCCACCCCCATCCAGACCGCCTTACCTCCCCCTCCCTGCAGCAGGAAGCCATGATGGCGAGCGCAGAAAGCGGCCGCGGCGCCATTTTGTCCACACACAAGCACGGACAACAGCCCCGATGGCTGTTCACCCACTCTGTGTAAAGAAACAAAAAAAACAGCCTGGGCTTCAAGCTCCAGTTAGTACCTACCGCCATTGTTTTTGAGTCCCGGCCGCTAAGGCGGCGCCTCTGCTTGCCCGCACTCAACAGTACTGGCCGCCTCGAAGCTTCGCCACAGACTAAATCTCTCGCGCGAGAGACCCGGATGGCACAAAAGGGATGAGGCCCGGCCAGGCGCGCAGCTTGCTGGGAGAAAAAGTGGGTGGTGATAAGAGTTTCTATAACAACGCGGCTCGAGGCGGTGATTGGTTAGTCTTTCTAAGGGCGTGGCGTAAAGCCTTAATGTGGGTGGGGCCAAGAATACGTCCCAGAATGGATTCTCGGTATGAGGAATTCAATTTAGTCTAGGGCGGGGCGGTTCCCTAGCTCAAATTTGAGCGAATTTTGGCCGGCTTCGGCTACCGTAAAAGGGGTTGGGCGCGGTATTCTCCCGCCAATTCAAATCAGTGGCTTGGAACCTAAAATGAGTAGGGGTGGTTGTGACAGTCAGGAAGAAGTGTGAAACACTTGAGAATTCTCTTTTAATTTCTTCAGCTGCAGGTGAGAAGTCGACCGTGCGGCTCAAGGGAAGCGGGAGGCGTGTCAGGTGGAAACAGCAGGGGCCTTCAGTCCATTTCAGTGTTTATCGCTCTCTAGATGTTGGCGGGAGGAAAATTGGAGAGGATTCTGGACGGCAGGCCGTTTGAGCTTTTGTGGATAGCTTCATCGGCAGTGTTTTATCTGATTTATGATCTTGTATTGGCTCATCTGTTTTCTTCCCGCAGTCAGTGACGCCAAAATCTCTGTGCTTATCACCTGTTTGCGCTCTCCCTCTCTCTCGCACTAGATAGAAAATTTAGTCTTAAAAGATTTACTTCTCTCCCACCGTCTTCCACTTTTGGTATGGCTCCATAGCTGCCTAAACTCTTCAGCCCTTCTCAGTGATTGCAATCACTGTTCTTGACCTTACATAGTTTGTTTCCCGTCATTCAGGTTTCAGCAGTAATTTTCCCAAACAAGTACTTCTTAAATCATCCTCCGTTTCTCCGGACCTTCTTTGCTGTTGTACTTACATGAGCATTTATTTGTTGGGAGACAATCTAATCATGGAAAGCAGACATTATTTGAGTTGATTTACTAGCTTTAAACTTACTTTCAGTAACTGTGATCTATTATCTAACTGATGTCAGGAATTAAACTCCTAAAGTGTAGTATAAATTGCAAGGCCAAAATGGATAAAATAGCCAAGCATAAAAATACTTGACATAGTAGTCAACCATTTTGTTGTTATTGTTCTCACAAGACTATAAATCTCAGGGCTGAGAATGTTAACTCAGTTGGTAGAGTGCTTGTCTAGCCTGTGGCCTGGGTTCGAACCTCAGCAACACATAAACCAGTTCATCTTGGTCTACATAGCACGGTTGAGACCAGTCTGCTCTACATGATATTGCCCCCCCCCAACAAAAAGGATAACTTTAAGTGACATTTTTCTGTCTCATTCATAATTGTACCCTTTTAGAACAGCTCTTAGGATTGTGCCTGGTGCACAGTAGAGTTTCTGAGATGTTTCTCTTTGTGTTTTATAAATGTAGTAAACACACTCAAAGTATTTACTCAAAGTCACCTGTCTTAATCTCCCAATTCCCAATTAAGTATCATGTATTTTTAAAAAAAATATTACTTTGTTTCTTTTAACTCAGTTGTGTTCTTTTTTCTTTTTTTTTAGTATTTGCTTTATTTTCTTTTTCATTAAATTCACTTTACATCCTGATTGCATCTATCCCTCCCTCCTCTCTCTGTTCCCCTTCCCCTTTTCCTCAAAGAAGAGGAGGCCCTACCAAGGGTAGCAACCCACCCTGGCACGCCAAGTGGCAGCAGGACTAAGCTCATCCTCTCCCACTGAGGCCAGACCAGCAGCCTAGCCAGATGAGAGGGATCCAAAGGCTGGCAACAGAGACAGGCCTCCCACAACACCCTGGTTATCAGGTGACCCATAGGAAGACCAAACACAGCACATCTGCTGTGTATGTATAGGGGCCTAGGTCCAGGCCGTGCATGCTCTTTGGTTGGTGGATCAGTATCTTTGAGTCCTCATCTTTCGGATTGTTTTTGTTGTTTTGTTTGTTTTTGGTATTTCCAGACAGGATTTCTCTGTGTAGCCCTGGCTGTCCTGGAACTAGCTCTCTAGACTAGGCTGGCCTCGAACTCGCAGAGCTTGTCCTGCTTCTGCCTCCCAAGTGCTGGAATTAAAGTCGTGTTATGTTCTTAGCAGGGGCTCTTTTCTTTTATTCATTACATCCTTAGCCCAAATGTTACCTGCTTCCAGATAGCATATTAGCAGACGATTCAAATAGAATCCCAGGAACCATCAAAACTCAGAACAAGCAGGATGTGGTGGTTCTTGGCTGAAATCCCAGTAGTCTGGAGCTGAAATAGGACAAGCCTAACTCAAGACTATCTTCCGTTATACAGTGAGAGGCTGACTATTTAAAAAAAAAAAAAAGACTATAAACTTTCAAGGGCTGGAGAGATGGCTCAGCTGTTAAGAGCACCGACTGTTCTTTCAGAGGTCTTGGGTTCAGTTCCCAGCAACCTCATGGTGGCTCACAACCATCTGTAATGGGATCTGGTGCCCTCTTCTGGTGTGTCTGAAGACAGGGACAGTGTACTCATATACATAAAATAAATAAATAAATCTTTAAAACAAAACAAAAAAAATCCTTCAAGTCAGGCAGAGGTGTCACACACCTTTAATCCCAGCACTTGGGTGGCAGAGGCAGAAGGATCTCTTGAGTTTGTGGTCAGCCTGGTTCATAGAGTGAGTTTCAGAACATCCAGGGCTACACAGAAAAACCCTTAAAACCCTTAGTTTTAGCTAACTCCAACATTCCCCTCCCACTTTGTGTGTGTGTGTGTGTGTGTATGTGTGTGTGTGTGTAGACAGGATCTTGCTATACAAACTTGGACCAGACCAGATTGACCTCAAATTTGAAATTATTCTTCTGTCTTTGCCTCTGACATGCTTAGATTATGGGTATTTGCCATGATGCTTGTCTACATTATGTACATATATGTGTATTTTTTTTTCTTTTGTACTTTTTTTTTTTCGAGACAGGGTTTCTCTGTGTAGTGCTGGCTGTCCTGGAACTCACTCTGTAGAACAGGCTGGCCTCGAACTCAGAAATCCGCCAGCCTCTGCCTCCCAAGTGCTGGGATTAAAGGCGTGTGCCACCACTGCCCGGCAACCATGTGGATTCTTAAAATGGAATTCAGATTTCCAGTCAGGTTGGGCATCAAGCTTCATCCCCATGACAACCATCTTGCTAGCCCTATATAACTACTTTAAAGATTAAAATTGGGGCTGGAGAGATAGCTCAGTGGTTAAGAACACTGTCTGCTCTTGCAGAAGACTAGGGTTCAATTCCCAGCACCCACATGGCAGCTCACAACTGTCTGTGACTCCAGTTCCAGCGATCTGATGCCCTCACACAGATATACATGCAGGCAAAACACCAATGCACATAAAATTAAAAAAAAAAAAGGTTTAGAAAATTGAGGAAAAGAATTATAGTATTTGTCCCCAGACAACTACTGGCTAGTCATTGTGAAAGCAAAGAACCTAAAGCCAAAAATTGTTCATAGCGTTCTTGAACTTCTGGGCCTCCTGTCTCCGTCTCCTGAGTGTGGTGATCATAGGCTTTCAGTACCGTGCCGAGTTTATAATGTCTTAGAGATGAACATTGATGCTAGACAGGTACATTCCTCCTCACTTTGTTTGCCTGAGATAGGATTTCTCCATTCTGCGCTTTGGCTATCCTGGAACTCACTATATTACCAGCTTGGCCTTAAACTCATGAGAGATCCCCCTCCTCTTCACTCGCTGGGATTAAAGACGTGTCCCATCACACCCAGCATCTCTTCTTAAAAAGGTTCTCTCATATCCCAGGCTGGCTTAGAACTCTGTCATAAGGCCAGCCTTTAACCTTCTGACCCTCCTGCCTCCACCTTTGTTTTATTGGTAAAGACCAAACCCAAGATCTCTAGTGTGGTGAGCTCATACTTCCCACTGAGCTGTATCCTCAGCTCCTCATACACTTTATTTTTAAAAGAAGATTTTATTTTTATTTGTGTGTGTGTGTGTGTGTATTCGGGTGCATGTGCCTGTGGAGTCAGAAGAGGTCATAAGGTCACCTGGAATTGGAGTTATGAGTAGTTGGGTGCTGGGAACTGAGTTTTGGTCCTATTGAAGAGTAGCGCTTTGAACCACTGAGCCATCTGTAGCTCCTCTTTCCTTCAGATGTTAAAAGTTATCCAGAGATTCTATTTTAGTCCGACTCTCTTCACAGATGATATGAATTATATTGTTAATGATTTTTTTTTTTTTTAAGAAAAAATCTCTTCTGGGTTTCGGGTGTAGTTTTTGATGAAGGTAGAATCGAACTCATGACAGGGTGGAGGCGGGATAGAGCACTTGTCTGCCATGCACAAAACCTTGGGTCCCAACCCATCACCACATACAAACTGAAGCCCAACTCCCCCTTGTTTGTTTTTCTGAGACAAAGTTTCGCTATGTAATCCTGTCTGTCTTGGAATTTACTATGTAGACCAAGCTGGCCTCAAATTCGCAGAGGTCTACCTGCTTCTGCCTCCCAAGCACTGGGATTAAAAGTGTGTGCCACTATGCCAGGGTCTCATTTGAGGTAGTCTCAGAGAGTCCAGGGTGGCCACCAATCCAAAAATGACCTTGAACTTCTGTTCCTCTGTGTACCATCACAACTGGTTTATGCAGTGCTGGGGGTTGAACCAAGCACTGCATAACTACCAACAGAGCTACAATGCCCCCAACCCCCAAAATCCCAAACTTATTTATTTATTTACTTATTTACTTAGAGAATAGTATTGCAATATTAATGGGCTTTGAAATAGGGTCATGACTTCTGAAACATTACTCTGGTTCCTCTCTGAGAGCTCCTTCTCAGTTCTTGCTCACTTTTTCTTAATCTCTTTGTTCTCTTAATATTTATTTATTTAGTAGTTTTTTTTGAGACAGGGTTTCTCTGTATAGCCCTGACTGTCCTGGAACTCACTTTGTAGACCAGGCTGGCCTAGGACTCAGAGATCCACTTGTCTCTGTCTTTGACTCCAGAGTACTGGGATTAAAGGCACGTGCCACTAACACCCAGCTAATAATTTGTTCTGATGAACAAATAAGTGTTTATCGTGAGGTGACCCAGTCTGACTTTAGAACCTGGATTTATGCTGATTAACGGTATAGCCGCCCAGTGGCCACAGACGAACTGGCTTAACTTGAAAGGAGGGCTGGAAATGAAAAGGAGACAGAGGGTGAGAAAAACGTAGAACCAAGACAAAGTCTCTGATCAAGACTCAAAATTTACTATTCAGCACTTTGTATATGTAGGGAAAGCCCACCGATCCCATCCTTTGTTTCAGCTGGATTATGTCTCTGAGCTTCTCCTAAATTCCTATAGGAAGTTATGTGTACAGCCAGGGCTGATCACTCCAACTACATCCTATTACTAGGTCTATTGTAAACAAGGTCTTTCCGGCCTGCTCAAGGCTGGAGAAGGGCACGTAATGGTTTATTTCAAATGAAAACTTTGGATAATTCAGATGTTGAGGCCACGAAACAGTACAAGCTCCAGGATATATTGATAAGATCAGACTGACTTGTGTGTAAGACAATTCAGTATTCTCTGGTGATAATCATAATACTTGTCCGTTTGTTTTACCGAGCCAAACTGTGTGACAACCCCAGACACAGCATTGAAGACAAAGTTAGGTTTTTTAGTTTATTAGTACTAAGTTTTGGGTTTTTTTTTCTTTGAGTAAGACTTCATTTCCCAAAGAACTAAATCCTATGCACAAAAATAATTTGGTCTGTTGTTCCAGGAAAGACAGTGGTTCCTTCCTTCCTCTCAAAGACAGTCTCAGAAACATGTGGAACAATATTGAGCTTCTAACAAGCGATGACACCGGGAGTGGATGCCTCAGTGTTGACTCAAGAAAAGAAAACGTGACTGCGTTGTACCAAGCAGACTTGCTTGGGAAGTTCTCCTCTGAGAAGGTGATGGTTTTATACTGACTTTGAATCAAGGTTCAGTCACAGACATTAGGAAATGGGCATCCACGTTCGCCTGGGTCATCTTAGGAGCAGTGTTTCCAAAGATGAGCCCTCCCTAACTCCTTTTACAAAGAGGATGTAAGCTGAATTGGACTGCGTGGTTTGTGTCTGTAATCAAGTATCTGGAGGGTGAGGCAGGGGGATGACTGGGAGTTAGAGTCTGAGGCCAGCCAGAGTCATATAATGAGTCCAGGCCAATTAAGACAACATTGACCAGCCACTGTCTCAAAGCTAAAACCAAAATACCACCACACTGAGGGATAGTATATAAGTTGATATAAAGAATTATCTCCTTGAAACTTTGTCTCAAAAAACCCCAAAAAGCAAGGAAAAAAAAAAAAAAAGAATTATCTGCTGTCTGCTTGGGACATAAGACATTCCCAGTAGACTTGAACACTAGGGCTCTCTCCTCTAGTGGGTTTGGCCTAATACTGCTGGTATTCAAATGTTAATTTGGGTTCCCCAAATTGTTTACACAAGGAAACCCCCCCCCACACACACACACAGAGGAAGGACCCTGCTCCCCAGGTAGTTCTGATTGGTGAATAAAAATCCCAACAGCCAATAACTGGGAAGGACAGATAGAGCAGGTCTTTGGAATTTCCCAGGCTTGAGACTGAGAAGGAG
Organism: Grammomys surdaster; assembly: GCF_004785775.1. Classification (NCBI taxonomy): domain Eukaryota; kingdom Metazoa; phylum Chordata; class Mammalia; order Rodentia; family Muridae; genus Grammomys; species Grammomys surdaster. The sequence continues at coordinate 12,665,164 of NW_021604614.1, read as the reverse complement.
GAGAGGAGAAAGACCACCAGGAGAGGTCTAGGAGAGTAGACTCCACTCAGGAGCTAGGAGTGTGAGGCCCAGAGGAGAGGTCGATTAACCGCACGGAGGTTAGGAAGTGGCCCGGGTATTGGCGCTGTTTAAGGCATATCAAAATATAAAGGCCGTGTGTGGTTTCATTTGGCAACTTAAAACCTTGAGGCGGACAGCGAACACGCCACCAGGATTTGTTAGTTAAATGTTATGTCAACACCCTCCCCGACCCAAGCTGCACTTCTTTACTGAGTTCAGTACTCCTGTGGCCGGTAGAGTCACGTGTTTCTGCATTCTCCGCCTATTTCCCAAAATTTGAAAATAGTGACTTACCCAGGTTCACAGAAGTAGCAAGGAGAGTTTATTCAAAGCAAAGCAATAAAAAAGACTAGAATGTACTACAAGAAAGGTTACTCAAGGCCTCTCTTGTTTGGGGCTTCCTTTTATGGGGTTCAAGAGGAAGAATTTGGTACTGAGAGATGTATAGGTAGTTCTCTATTTTGAGTGGCAGAATAGGCTTCATAATCATTTTTGTCCTTTTCAATAATTCATCTGATTTTAATCATGTGCATCACAGGATATTTCATCCCATATTTGGTATATAAAATATACACCCCAGTCCCTTGTCCTGGGCTCTGAAACCAAACACCTGCCACCACACCTGGCCTTAGGACAGTATTATTAAGTGTCATGAAGCTTCTATGAAATCATTTTACTTTTGGTCATGCTTTCCCCTCCCACAGACCTCACCGAGTCCGAAGATACAAGCCTGCAGCTTAAGTGAGGGCTTTATAATCGTTGCTGACCAGTCAGTGATACTGCTGGACAGTCTATGCAGATCGCTCCAGTTGTTTCTCATCTTTGGTAAGTCTGACAGAGTCAAACACCCGAGAGTCAAGGAGGACTGATGCTGATTTCTATGGACCCTGTTTTCTTTAATCCATTGTTTATAAGAATTGGGCCATGGTCCTGCACACATTTAAACCCAGAACCTGAGAGTCAGAGGCAATCAGATCTCTGGCTAGCCTGGTCTACGGAGTCCAGGATAGTCAGGACTACACAAAGAAACTCTGTCTTGAAAACCGAGGAAAAAAAGGATGAATCTCAAGAAAATCATTAGTGCTTATTGGGCTTTAGGTTCAAAGGATGCTGACATAAAACCTTGCCTCAGAATCTCTAAGGGGGAAGATGGATGTAAGCAAGGATTTGATTGTTTGTGGTATTTATTCAAACAACCCCTCCTCCCAGTTATATATTTGAATCCTAATGTCTGAGCTTATTTGTACTCAAGTTTCTAATCTTGCGCGTGTTTTGTGTTTGTGCACATAAAGAGGGCAGGTTACCACGTTCCTATTAGTTCTAGGAGAATAGATCACAGTGTAATAATCTTTTAGAATGCGTGTGTGCAATAATTGTTTGAGTTAACGTGGATTTAATAATGAATTTGGTTGTGGTGTGAAATCCCAGCACTTTGGAAGTTGAGGCTGGAGAAATGGGAGTTAGAGGCTAGCCTAGACTACATACCAAGTTCCAAGGTCAACCTAGGTTATTAATAATACTGTATCTTTAAAAAAAAAATTCTTTAAAGAGGTGGAGAGATAGCTCAGCTGTTAAGACTACTGGCTACTCATGGGCTTGAGGACATGGGTTTGGTTTCCATCACTTATGTGGGGCCTCATAATTTCAGTTCCAGGGATCTGATACCCTTCACAGACACAGACATAACATTTAGGCAAAATACACATAAAATAAAAATAAATACATCTTTTAAAAAAAAGGAGTCAGAGTTTTCTCCCCTTGAGACAGGATTTTTCTGTGTATCCCTAGCTGTCCAGGAACTCACTCTGTAGACCACGCTGGCCTCAAACTTAAAGAGATCCTCCTGCCTCTGTCCCCCGACACCCACCCTAAGTGTTGGGATTAAAGTTGTGTGCTACCAGGCTCAAAAGTCACCATTTAAGAATAAAAATTGAAATGATTTTTAAGTGGCGGGTCAATGATTAAGCCGAAATTAAGTGAAAATGTTTTGAAAGATTTTCCTGTCTTACTGTTTTGTTGGTGGTGATGATTTTTTGTTTGTTTGTTTTTGTTTAAGGCAAGCTCATTTTATTTAACCCAGGCTGCCTTTAAACTTGGGGTCTTTCTTAAGCCATTGATTCCAGCAATGGGCTGGGAGAGGCAGGTGGATCTCTTAAGTTTGAGGCCAGCCTGATCTACAGAGTGAGTTCCAGGACAGCTTGGACTGCCCAGAGAAACCCTTTCAATGCCCTGTCTGCTGCTCATATGTTGGGGTTATAGACATACACTTCCATGACTTGCATAGATTGGAATAAGCTACTGACCTTTTAGGTGTGAAAATTTGCTCTTTTTAAATCGAAATTAAGGATTATTGAAAATCACCTATAACTTGGATTTGAATTTTTCAGATACTGACGTGGATGTGGTTGGCCTGTGTCAGGAAGGAAAGTTTCTCTTTGTAGGGGAGAGAAGTGGCAACTTCCACCTTATCTATGTTACATTGAAGCAAACGCTATTCACCAAGGTAAGGGCCGTGTTTCCCTTTTAGACAGCAAGTCCAGCAAACAAACATTCACATAGCCTGTGTTTTAAAGTTAAAAAAAAAAATCTGTTTTGTTGAATTTAAGAATCAGACTACAGGATTTGTGAGATGACTGCTTTTCCAGAGGTCATGAGTTCAAATCCCAGCAGCCATATTGTGGCTCACAACCATCTGTAAGGAGATCTGATGCTCTCTTATGGGTGTCTGAAGACAGCTACAGTGTACTTACATATAATAAATAAATATGTACATACATACATACATACATACATACATACCTTTGGGCTGGAGCGAGCGGGCCGGAGCAAGAGGGAGAAAGGAAGGGGAAAAGAATCGGACTGCAAAAACACATGGAGTCAATTCAAAAGTGAGAAGTGACACTCAGGAGACACTGCGCGTGCTTGTCCTTTTCCATTGTCAAGCTGAAGTGTTTAGGTGCCTCAGCTCTCAATCCGTGGGTCTTGGGTTTCATATCAGATCTCCTGCAAGACAATTTACAACAGAATCAGGATTACAGTGATCAAGTAGCAGTGTAATAATTTTGTGTCCCCACAGCATGTGGGACTGTTTGAAAGGGTTGCAGTGTTAGGAAGGTTGAGAGCCGCTGATTTAGGAGGTGGTCTGTCGTTGCTGTGTCGGGTCTAAACTGCAAACTCCCCACTTGCTGTTGTCTGTCTCAGTTCACTCTTGCTGTTTGAAATTCGATTGCAATTAGGCTTTTGTGAAGAGAGCTGAGGATGAGTTTCAGCGTACTTACCAGAATCTCATTATTGAGAAAGACGGTTCAGATGAAGGTAAGTTTCTTTGATTTTTTTTTTGGGGGGGCACGGTTTTTGATGGATACCCAATCAAGTATTCACATTTATGTTTAATAAACATTATACGTTAATTGCTGTGCTACCTAAATCATGGTAAATTTTCTGTTAGTACAATTAACATAAGAAAGAATCTTTTTGTTTGTTTTCTTTTTGAGACAGAGTCTCACTATGTAATCCTGACTGGTCTGAATACACCAGGCTGCCCTCAAAGAGATCTCCCAGCCTCTGCCTCCTGCTGGGCTAAACCACACCTGGCACAGGGTTTTTTCTTTTTCTTTTTTTTTTTTAGCAGATTGAATACTGGTTTATTAGGGAATAGAGAGAAATGCCAAAGACAGGAGGTATCTTCTAGGTGGAAATAACACCACAAAAGAGCTTTATCTTATTTTTTTTTCCTTCATTATGACATTCCATTCCTTTAAAATATTTGTTGATTTAGCATGTAAAAGTCAGTGTGTGTGTGTGTGTGTTTGTGTGTGTGTGTGCCCAGGACCACATTCCTCATTCCTGCTCACTAGTAGGGGTCAGAGGACAACTTGTGGAACTTGAGTCTCTCTTTGTACCATGTGGGTCTCAAGTTGTCAAGCTTGGTGATCAGTATCTTTACCTGCTGACCCATCTCCTCAGCCCTAGTCGAGAGATTTTAGAACTGGTTCACAGTATTGGTTTGAATCGTCTGTTCACCTGCCTTTTATAGAAACTGGTTTTGGTTTTGATTTTATTTTACCAGGTACCTATTACATGCTGCTTCTAACAAACAATGGATTTTTTTATATTACAAACCTCCAGCTTTCACAAATTGAACAAGGTATTGCTTTCTTATTGATTTGTGATAGGATTTATTAGTTTTCAAGTAAGTCTTCAAATATTCTTTTTAAGAAAATTTTAATTTAGTTGTATGTTAGTGGGTATACTTAGACATATCCAGAGTTCACTTAACTCTTCTGTGCTAAAGCTATGGTAGAATGTGAAAAATATCACTGGGTTATAGCCTTCTGACAGTGTATAACTTAACTGGAAAGAAAAGACAGCAGTGATAAGTGGCTTGTTGTAATACTGAAGGTGAGACTCAGGGTCTTGTGCATACTAGGTAGGTGCTCTACCACTGAACTCCATCTCAGCCGCTAAGTGGCTCTTTGAAGGCGTGACTAAACACAGGAATGGAAATGACTAACTTAATATTGCAAAGTGAGCTGGTGAGATGCTGTAGTAGGTAAGAGCACTTTGTTTGAAAGCATGAGGACGTGAGTTCAAATCCCCAGCACCTGTGTAAAAAGCTGGCCAAGCTATGCTTCTGCCTGTAACTAACAGGAGGTGCAGAGTAGACATGGATGGATCCTCAGTGTCGGCTGACAGCCAACACAGCTAAAACAGTGTGCTTCTTGTCCAGTGAGCGATCCTGTCTCAAAGCAATAAAGCAGAGATCAAAACGATACAGTTGGACAACCGAAATCCTGTTCTGTCCGCCGCACGTGCAAGCAACGGTGTATGTGCCCCTACATTACCATGCCTTTATCTCATACAACAAACACGCAATGCAGAGTAGCCATCAGTAGTAATTCAGTGTATGGACTGTAAGTCTCACCAGATCAGATAAAACTGAGGGACCTTTCTAGCATCTACTGCTTGCTAGATGCATGGTAGGTACCCTGTGTGTGACTATGTTCTAAATATGTTATAAAACACGTCATTTTGGATGGGGGGGGTGTAGCTCATGTTTTTAATCCCAATTCTGACAGGCAAGAGTACCTCTGTGAGTTCAAGGCCAGTCTGGTTTACATAGTTCCAGGACAGCCAAGGCTACATAGAGATCTTATCTCAAACAAACAGAAAAACATTTAAGATACATAATTTTTTTTTTTTTTAATAGTTAATGCAGGATCTAGACAGAAGAGATGTTCCAAGCCAGAATGGGCAACGGTGAATACTTTACATTTGAGACTTCAGGCTTGAGTAGCTTGGGTGGTGGGGGTGGGGTAGAGGCCCTTGATGAGGCTCTGTGCATTAGCTGTGCTGATGCCTGTGTACAATACGAACTCACAGGGAATATTCTTGGTTAGAAAGAGTAACTTGCTGATCCTGACTTGTGTTCTTTGGCTTAGGATGTATTAATTTCACTTTAACTCAAAGGGAGAGACAAGTCATATTTTTAGTTTATAAAAACCTGTAGATTGATACTGTGTTTAGATGGTTCTTTTTTTCTTTAATGAAGCAATTGAGAACACAGACTTGGATTCAGCCAAGAAGGTAAGAAAAGAAAATTGTATATATATATATTTTTAAATCTTTACTTACTATGAATGTAGAGGCCGTTTCTGTGATTAATCATTGTACTGGCTGATGGTATAGGATCTGCTGTAATCTAACACTTAAGTAACTTTTCTGTTTAAAAACATACATAATTGATTTAAACAGCTTATGGTTTTTAGGGGGCATATATATGTATTATTCTAATTTTTTTTTTTTTAAATTTTGCAGTTACAAGGACAATTCAAATGTAGTTTTATTTCTACTGAAAATTACCACAATTTTGGTTGTCTCAGTCTTGTGGCATCTCAATTTGGAAAATTTGCATGTGAAACGTCTGTGATAATTGGGGTAATTCTTTTTATAAATGTTGTTTTTGTCAGAAACATTTATTTTTAGTTAAAGTACAAGTTAATTTGTAATGTGACAAGAACAGAAATAAAGGCTAGCGGCTCTATGGTTAAGAGTCCTTGCTTCCCTTGAGGAACACCAGAGTTTGGTCCCCAGCACCTAAGTTGTGCTGGTCCCAAATGCCTGTAACTCAGCTCCGGAAGATCTGCTGCCCTCTTGTGGCCCCTGGACACCTTCACACACGTGCACATACACACTCACCTAGATCATAAATAAAAATGAAAAAAAAAATCATTTAAAACGAAACAAGCCAGACATGGTGGCACATAACTCTAATTCCATCACCCTGTCTCAAAAAAATGGGGGTGAGGGGCATTACAAAATCATGATTATAAAATTAACTAAGTAATCCTTTCTCTGTTAGATCATTGGTGTTGATTTTCACTAGTCTGTCCCCGAAATTGTCTTCTCTTTTGTTTTTTTGAGTCAGGGTCTTACTATGTAGCCCTGGCTATCCTTGAACTCAGAGATCTGCCTGCTTCTGCCTTTTTTTGTGCTGGCATTAAAGGCGTGCGCAGCTTCGTTTTGATCAGGCAGGGTTTTGTTCCTTCACCCAGCCATGTTTCTTCATTTCTGTCAACTTAGAAATCACAGAAAAAGAAACCAAAAAAAAGGCTCCACGAGTGGCGGTACCCGTGATCACGCCTCTAAATGCTCATCGCAGCCTCATGTCTGACCGCTGTAGCTCTCTCTAACATCCTTCAAGTATTGCCATTGTGCAATGAGGGCGATTGTAAAAGCTCTATTGGGAGATCCTCCTGCCTCTGCCTTCTCTGCACTGGGATGAATGGCATTCACCACCCTGCACAGCTTTTGTCTCTTTGTTTCTTTTCTTTTGTAATAAACAAAAGGCTATGCTTATAGTGTTGCAAGAGTTTCTTTTTCTTTAGGGTGAGATGTTCAAGTATGTACTCAAATATTCAAGCGATAGCTAGGAGTTATGAATACCTCATTGTCCTTCCCAGTCTGGTCTTCCTTTATTTATTTATTTGTATGTGTGTGTGTGTGTGATATGACTTTTGGGTGGCTGTAGAAGCCCTAACAGTGTGTGACATCAGATCCCTTGAAGTTGAGATACAGGCAATTGTGGAACACTAGTAGTGGACGGTTCTAAACCAACTCTCGTCCTCTGGCAGAACAGCAAGCTCTCTTAAGCACCTAATCATCTCTTTAGTCCCTCCAGTCAGTTCTTAAGCTAAGAGAGAAACAGAGGTGAAAGCTCCTTGGTGCCACGTGTTAAGGCCTGCAAACCTAGCTTACAGACCCGTCCGGTTAGGAGGCTCACACTGGAGGATCTTAAGTGAGGCCAGCCTGGGCAACAGCAGGACACTCCCTGAGGATGAAATAGAAGTGGCTGGGGATATAGTTTAGTAGTAGAGTGCTCACTTAGCTTAACAAAGCCCTGGGGGTTCATTCTCCAGCATCCTTCCCAGTGAGCACACACACACGTGTGTTTGAATTCAGAATGTGTACAGCTTATGTGCATTTGTTTTGTGCGATTCCCGGAAGGTTTGGGGTTAAGGTATCCAACTGATGTACTGTTGCACTTTTCCAGGGAACTGGTAGTTGTGCATTCTCAAAATGGGAACCAGATTCTACCAAGAAAGAAATGTCTCTTAAGAACTTTGTGGACACAGACAATATTAAAGGTAATGATAAGCCACTGATGCAACTTTCTGTTGTCACTCTGAAATGTCCTAGGCTGGGCTCAGATTTACTGTGTAGCCAAGGCTAACCTTGAACTTCTGATCCTCCAGCACTGGTGGAGTGGTAGCACAGGTTTATGCTGCCATAGGTAAGGTATGTGTTGCATAGAATTACAGGGTGTGTCTGTATGTGTGAGTGGAGGTCAGAGGACTCCTGAGAAGAACTCTCAGGAGTTATTCTCTTTCTGCTGTGTGAGTTCTGGGGATTGATCTCAGCTTCCCAGACTTAATGACAATAGCCCTTTATCCCTGAACCATCTTGAAGGTCCTCTGGTTCGTCATCCATCCTCCTTCCCTCCCTCCCTCCCTCCTTCCTTCCCTCCCTTCCTCCCTCCCTCTCTCTCTCTCTCTCTCTCTCTCTCTTTCTTTCTTTCTTTCTTTCTTTCTTTCATTATTCTTTTGTTTTGTTTGTTTGTTTGTTTGTTTTGTTTTTCGAGACAGGGTTTCTCTGTGTAGCCTTAGCTGTCCTGGAACTCACTCTGTAGACCAGGCTGGCCTCGAACTCAGAAATCTGCCTGCCTCTGCCTCCCAAGTGCTGGGATTATCTTTCTTTCATTATATTTGTTTAGTTTGTACATTACCTGTACAAATTTGGTTACCTTAATGTATGTGTATGTGGAGATCAAAGGCAACCTGGGAATTGGTTCTCTCCTTTCATCATGTCATGTTGGTCCTAAGGATTGAGCTTGGGTTCTCAGGTGTGGCGAGCGCTTTTATGCTCTGAGAGCCATCTTGCCCACCCTGTTTTTGGGATTTTGTTGTTGTTTTGGTTTGTTTTTTTTGGAGTTTGTTTTTGTTTTTGAGATGGCTCCTACTATAGTCTAGGCTGATTATAGTAGCCCAGACTTGCCTCAACTCTGAGCATTACTCCTGTGTGATTTTCCATAACACTGGGAGTACAGATACAAGCTACTTTTCCGAGCACAGGTCACTTTGTTATCACACTGAAAGAAGCCAGATTCATTTGGTGACTTCCACCCACCTTTGTGACATGTTCAGTTATTACCTTTGGAAAGGCTTTGTATTTTATTAGTCACCTTGAAACAAGAGCAGCAGTAACAAAAGTCAAAATTGAGGCAAGAGTAGATGAAAATGGGGACACCATTTAAATGTAGTTCTGCCTTTTTATGAAGACATGAATTTTCAGTTGAAACAGGGTCCTATGTGAGGGAGAAATAAAACCCTTAGATATCTCCCTTTCTCTTTCAGGTGCAAAGTCATTTCAGCTGATTGACAACCTGCTTTTTGTGCTCGACACTGATGTACGTTTCTGATACTTCCTTCGTGGTTTCATTTACTACGACCATGTTTTTGTCCTTTGAGCCTTTGTGCTAGAGAGTCAACTCACAGCCTCATTAATGCCACGCAAGTGTTCTACCACTGACCATCACCTGCCACCCGATAATACATTTATTAATAAAAGGGGTAGACAAGGACGTTAGCTGGGGTGCATGACTATCTGTGTGCTATGCCTCGTCTCAGTGTGAGCCAAGGAACGTAGCCTGACTTTCGCTTTGGAATCATAGATGTCTAAGTGAGTGTCTTCCCTGTAGAATGTGCTGAGCTTGTGGGATGCTTACACTCTCACTCCTGTGTGGAATTGGCCTCCCCTTCCCGTAGAGCAGTTTCTCCTCACGACAGAAGCGGATTCTCCCTCATCAGTTACCTGGTATGTTGGGGTCTAGTTGATAGTGATTTCCATAGCACCAAGTATCGGTCTGGGTTTGTTCAGATCTTTTCCTACATACTGTGTTTGAAATCACACCTGAGCCGGTCCGGCAGAGGGAGGACTGATGCATTACTTGCCAGTTTCTATTTGGCATGAATAGATAATATGATGTGAGCGTCTACGTCATGATGGTAGGAACAGACTCTGGGATGTGTGCAAGGGAAGCAGAGTCCATGGTCTTCTCTGAGTGTGTTTTGACCTTTCTGTGAGAATATCACTTTATGTAAGTTCATACTTAGAAACATGCATGGCTTTTTAACTTGAGTTTCTCTTCTCTTTTAGGCAAGGGATTACAAATCTCAAATTAGTCACCCTGACAGCCACAACGAAGGAGAAGGTACCGGGAGACTTTACTTCACATTTGTCCATTTTATGAGTGGGAAGTCATGATTACTAGCATACTATTGTAGTTCGCAAAGACTTCGGCAAACAAGAATTAATACGCAGAGCCTTGTTTTCAAAGAATGGATGAAAATTTTGGCTCTTCAGTAAACAGATCATTTTAGGAACCAAAAATAAACCAGGCAGTGGTGGCACTCGGAAGGCAGAGGCAGGTGGATCTCTGCGAGTTTTAGGTCATCCCAGTCTACAGGGGTATACAGTGAAACCCTGTCCCTGGAAAAAAAAATATAAGAACTTATTTAAGCTAGGTATGGTATCTCACAACTGTAGTTCTAGCATTCAGAAGGCTGAGACAGCAAGGTCATGAGTTCAAGGCTTTCCTGGGTTGTATAGCAAGTCCCTATGTCAAAAAGTCAAAGGCTAGAGATGAAAGAGTAGCAAGGCACTGAGTTTAGCCTCCAGTGCTGAAAAAAGAAGGAAAGGAAAGGACAAAGAAGGAGAAGGAAAAGAATAGAAAGAAAGGGTGGGGACAGAAGAAAAGGCACTTACCAGGTTGGTTGTTGTGAAGGTTCAGCACTCCAGAGGTGGGGAGGTGGGCGATTCTGTGAGTGTTTTCATTCAGCAGGGCAGGTGGACTAGAGCAGTGTTCCCTTTTGGTTTTCTGTCTTTAAAGAACACAATTTTGTGTATAGGATTTCTATAATAGCAGTGGCAGGCCACCTTATATAGTAAGCGAGTGCTGTGGTTTTCTGCGTCTGGCTTGTACAAGACATTTTAATAGACATCTTGACGGGGAAGAGCTGACTTGTGCTGATGGGTTTGTATTTTTCATTTCTCGTAGACGAGAAACCTCATCATTTATTCTTTACCTACGATGGAAATACTGTATTCTTTGGAAGTATCTAGTGTTTCTTCTTTAGTTCAAACAGGAATTAGCACGGTATGTTTATGCACATTTTTTAATGACTTTGCTATATTTTTTTTCCTTATTTTTCACAAGTAAGAAAAATGTGGGTGGAACAATACTTTGCTTTGTCTCTGGCTTATACTTATATTCATTACTAACACATACTAGTCTTAATACAAATCAAGATAAAACTTCATCTGCTATTCAGTTGTTTTGTTTTAAAAAAAATTGTCTCTTTTTAAATTTTGTGTGTAGGGGGTGAGTATGTGTGTCAGAGGTGTCAGATCCGCTGATGCTGGAGTTGTGAGCCCTTGGGTGTGGGTCGGGGGACTGCAGCTCGGTTCCTCTGCAGGAGCAGCACACGCTCTCCACCTCTGAGCTGTCCAGCCCTTCCTCAGCTTCTCGGCTTCCTTTCTGTCTGTACGAGACTATCGATGACAATGTTCACAGCAGTAGTGCTTTGTTAAAATTGACTTGTTATTTTAATTCTAAAACTGTGTGGGGTATATATAGTGTGCCAAGTGATTGCATCTTTAAAGTCTATAAAGATCAAATTAGGGTAGTGAACTTTTTCATCTCCTTTTACTTTAAGAAATTATGAATATGTAACAGTCATATGCAGTCTGTGATATTTATAGTTTCATGTAAAAACTATTTCGTTTTTTCTTTCCAGCCCCTGCTCCAGGAATGATGACTCTGAAACTATTTATTACTAAATGCCTAGGCTATAAGTTTTGGCTCATTCCCTGGCTCACTCATAACTTATTTAACCATTTAAACTATTCTGTGTCTTCCACATAATTAGTTTCCCTCCCCTGTAGTCCTGGCCTGCTTCTTCCTTAGCCTCTCCCAGGGTCTCTTTCCTTCTATTCTGTGCTTACTTCAGCTTCTTGCTGGTTTACATATGTCCTTCTCACTTGAAACTTTCTCTGTTCTCTTCAGTCATTCCACCCTGAATTCAGCCACCTCTGGTTTACATCTGTCCTCTCTCAGCTCTCTTGACTCTCCTTCATATGCGCACTATTTCCCAGCATCCTCTCCCTTCCTGCCAGTGTCCCACCTATTTCCTGCCTCAGCTCATTGGCCATCGGCTTTTTTATTGACAGGTGTGGCTTATAAGAGATTCTCTCTACGTTTTCTTTCTTTCTTTCTTTTTCTTTCTTTCTTTTCTTTTTTTTTTTTGTTTTTTTTTGGTTTTTAGGGTTTCTCTGTATAGCCCTGGCTGTCCTGGAACTCACTCTGTAGACCAGGCTGGCCTCGAACTCAGAAATCTGCCTGTCTCTGCCTCCCAAGTGCTGGGATGAAAGGCGTGCGCCACCACCGCCCGGCATCTGTACATTTTCAAATTGCGATTTTTTTTTGTTTGTTTCTTCGTTTGTTTGAGACAGGGTCTCTCTGTGTAGCCCTAAGTCATGGAATTCGATATGTAGATCAAAGTAGCCTAGAACTCATAGAGACTCACACGCCTCTGCCTCCTGGTGCTGGGATCAAAGGTGTGTGCAGTCATACCCATCAACTGTGATCCTTTTCAAAAAAACATTTTATTTCATCTCTTTACATGCACACACGCGTGCACACGTGCACACACACACACACACACACACACACGTAGTTGTGAGAGCTGTTTTCCATACATTTTGGAACTTGTATACTTTTCTTCAATACCTCTTAAGAATAAGGCTGTGAGTTGGAGTGATGGCCCTGAGATTAAGAGCACTAGCTTCTCTTCCAAAAGACCCATGTTTGATTTCCAGCACTCACATGGTAACTCACAGCCATTTGTAAGTCCATTTCCCGTTCACCCAATACCTTTTTATGGCCTCTGCGGGCAACGGGCACACATGCTGTGCACAGACATTCATGCAGGCAAAACACCCATACATATAAAATAATTGTGTGTGTGTGTGTGTGTGTGTATGTGTGTGTATGTGTGTGAATAACACTATTTTTGAAGCCTGGAGACTTTGCTCAGTGGTTAAGCATGGCTGTTGCTCTTGCAGAGGACCTGAATTTGGTTTCCAGCATTCAGATGGTGGCTCATAACACCTGTATCTCCAGGCCCAGAGAATCTGACCCCATCTTCTGTTCAGACCCGTGCATTTACGTGCAAATACATACATTTAAACAGACACATACGATCAAGTAGAAGGTAAATAAAGAATTTTAAGGAAAGGACTACCAAGATGACTGAGCAGGTGAAGTTGTTTGCACCACCTCTGGCTTAAGACAGCCCCCCCAGGTCTCTCCCTGTGATCAGATCTTCCCGTCATCATTAGCAAGTTCCTTATGTGGCATGGCTTCCAAACCAGGAGAAAATCGTTTTCCTCAATGTTTGAGTTTTTTCTTAATAATTTTAAGAATTGATGGATGGATAATTTTTGCCAGAACTCTCTGTTTTTTTCTAGTAATTATAAAGTACTTGATGGCTTTTACATTTGCATTTTAATCATGTTTTCGTTATTATTGTAGGACACTATATACCTTCTGGAAGGAATTCACAAAAATGATCCTAAGTAGGTCATGCTTTGTTTTGTCAGATTAATTTCTACACAGCAGCTAAATTAGAGTTTACTCATGAATACTGCATGGCAGGGCTACTCACAATGTAAATTTTGTTTTTCAGCCTATGTGAAGACTCTGTGTCTGACTTAGTACTTAGGTACCTCACAGAGGTGTTACCAGAAAACAGGTAACTTCTCATTTTTTTTAAAGCATTATTTGCCTTTTAATGAGAAATGTAAAGTCCCTGATGGATAGGCATTTGATGAAATTCCTTCTCCAACTCTTCAGACTGAGCCGGTTACTTCACAAGCACAGATTTGCCGAAGCCGAGAGCTTTGCCATTCAGTTCGGACTGGATGTTGAGGTAAGCATTCATTTGTTCTGTTGCTCTTGGGCAGATGCTTCTTGGTGGTGTGCTAGAGGCTGAGGAGATGCAGAAGGTTGACACTTGGGCACCGAATGATCTAGTGTGCAGCTGGGACATGGCCCCCATATTCTTACTTGAATTAATTAGAACAAGAGCTCTAGGGGCTGGAGAGATGGCTCAGCAGTGTAGAGAACTTGTTCTTGCAGAGGGCCAGGGTTCAAGTCCCAACACCCACATAGTGGCTAACAATCATATGTAGCTCCAACTCTAGGGGATCTGAGTAGGCCCAGTTTAGAGGGTGCTGGCGTACAAGCCTTTAATGTCAGTACTGGGACAAGCATAGTCAAGCAAGTCTTTGTGAGTTTCAGTCCAGCCTGATCTATATAGTGAGACAGAGAGAGATATCACTGAAGAGGGACCATATCAAAACAAAAATAGTGATAATATATCTACTATATCTATGCTTGTAGCAATTTGCAATACACACATCCATCACGAGGCTTAATAGATCTCTAAAACCCCTTCCTCCTGTGCCTCCTGGAGTCTCCTCCCTTTGATAAACTCCCTCCTTTGCTCCCGCCAACCTCTCCACTCTAAGCTGCTTCTCTGCTTTGCTTCTGTGAGTTCTGTGGGCTGTGCATCTGTGAGATCATGCATCTTCTTTCTGGGCCTGGCTTGGGTCACTCAGCATGATATCCTACAGGTTGGCCCATGTTGTTAGTGACAAAGTGGCTTCTTCTCTAAGGCTTTATGTATAGGCCACATTTTACTGATTTACTTATCCATCATTGGGCAGTTGATTAGATTCATGTCTTAGCTTAAATAAAGTTCTTTGAACAGTTCCTGATATGTTTATTAAGGAGTTAATAAAAATGGTTTGCATAATTCCTAATAATCTGAGTTTACCATCTAGATGAGTTACCTTTTTTTCTTCCTTCCCCCCCCCCCTTCCTTCTTTCCTTCCTTTTTTTTTTTTTTTTTTTTTTTTTTTTTTTGCCAAGGTCTACTAATCAGCCTAGGGCTGGCCTGGAGTTCCCTCTATTGACCAGTCTGGTAATGAATTTTCAGAGATCCCTTGCCTCTAGCTCCTAGGTACTGAGACCAAAGGCGTGGGCCACTGTGACCAATGAGAACTGTCTTGTTTAAGCCTCGTTCCTGAGCACAGGGAAGAAACTCCTTTCCTGAGTCTTTTGTTTCCCCTAGCTTGTTGAAGCTGTCATGCTAAGATGCTGTGTGTGCTCCATGGCACTGATTGTGGCATGTTTGTGTCACAGCTTGTTTACAAGGTCAAATCAAATGATATATTGGAGAAGCTGGCTTTGGTTTCCTCAGACAAGAGTGAGCAGTCCAAATGGCAGCAGCTGGTAGATGAGGCTAAAGAAAACCTACGCAAAATCCAGGTGCGTCTTCCCGGTTGTCACCTGGAATTTTCCAGGGGATGTGCTATCCAATGTTATTATTGGATCTCATAATCCAATATTACTGCCTTTGTTTCGCGTATTTCAAACAGGATGATGACTTCGTGGTGAATTTCTGCCTCAAGGCCCAATGGGTAACCTATGAAACCACCCAGGAAATGCTCAGCTATGCCAAAACCAGGGTAAGTTATTCTTCTTTAGGAAAAATTTGCTTTAGTCACTCATGAGAATTCTATCAGCTAAAATGTATTTACTTGTCCTTTAGTTTTTGTGTTTCTTCTTTAAAATATCTTTTTTTTTTTTTTATCAACCTTTTTTCTTCTAGCTTTAAGATAGTTTACGTGGAGCCATTTCAAGTTCACGGTTCTCTGTGTACTCAATGGTCACCTCGGTCATTCTAGACTGAGACCAGTGTGGTTTCATTCTGACCCCTCCCTCCTGATAACTACTAATTACTTCCTTTTTTTTCTACATGGTGTGCAAAATCTGAATGTTTCTATTTATTTATTTATTTTATTTAGGTTTTTCAAGACAGGGTTTCTCTGTGTAGCCCTGGCTGTCCTTGAAACTCACTCTGCAGACCAGGCCAGCCTCAAACTCAGAAATCCTCCTGCCTCTGTTTCCAGTGTGCTGGGACTAAAAGTGTGCTCCACCACGACTTGGCTTGGGCAATTTTCATATGCACTGGTTTTAAGCAATATCTATTTAAGATTTATTTTTATTCTATTTAGTTTTGAGATCTCATTTTTCTAGTCCTGGCTAGCCTGGAACTCCTTATGTAGACCATGCTGACCTTGAACTCACAAAGATCTGCCTGCATCTGTATCCCAGTATTAGGATTAAAGGTGTGAGTCAGTGTATCCAGCTATTTTTATTATTTTTAGTTATGTGTGTGTTTCTGTGCAAGCAAATGCAGGTTCTCTCTGGGGGAGGAAAAGGGTGTCAGATCCCTCTGGTGCTGAACTGAATTGGGGTACTCAGGAAGAGCAATAATGATCTTAGCTGCTGAATCCCCCAAATAATTTATTGTTTAATAGCATTGCATATATCAACTTCCTTTTATTTGGGGCTTAAATACAACTTCCTTTCAAAGATAACGTTTTCTGTCAGGTCAAAATCTTTATGAGGAGTCTGACAGGTGTCTCCTTGTGGTCCTTTTCCTTTCTCTTTTTTTGCACCTATATACAGTGTATTTTGACTCTATCTGTTCCCAGCATGCTCCTGTCCTAACATGTCCTTTTTTTTTGTCTCTCTCGGTCCATGTGTGCTTAGCTCATGAAGAAAGAAGACAGGACTCTACATGTCTGTTCTGATAGCTTCATGGAGGTACCGACATTGTATCCGTAGCTAACTGAGCATGAAGGTGTTGCTGGTTTTCTTTTCAAGGCAGATTGATATTAAGTGACTGCTTAATATGTCAGCTTCCTTATCACAAACACGGGATTCCAAGTACTGTTGTTCCTGTGGTTGATTTGGAGTCAAAACAACCAATTCCTGCAAAACTTTCTAGTCTAGTACCTGGTAGCTGGTAAACACTCAGTCAATGGCTGCCAGTGATGAATACAGGCATGCTTACAAGAATGTGTGCATTTAAATTCCCAAAATAGGGCAGGCAAGGTGGCTCAGTGGGGCAAGGAGCTTGTGCCGAGCTTGAAGACCCAAGTTCAGACCTTGAGATCCTCATGCTAGGATAGAACCAACTAACTCCTGCAGATTGTCCTGTGTTTGTTGTGGTACACACACCCAGCTCCCCCTCTACAGATGACATAATCCAGCTAAGTTTTGCCCTAAATGTAAATGATTAAGTGAGAAAGCCTTATATGCATTTGCCTTTATAATAAAATATGGCTAGAAATGTTTTCACTATTTTGTGTGGGTATGTTAAACTATGAGCTTACATAGATGGGAATTGAGCCAAAATATGAGTGAGTTAAAATGAGAATGTATATAAGGCTAAACTTTTTAAATTTCAGTATCATCACTGTGTGTGTGTGTGTGTGTGTGTGTGTGTGTATGTGTGTGTTTTGTATGCGTTTCTCTTTGCATGGATACAAATGCCCTGGTGTGTATGTGGAGGTCAGAGGACACTGTTTTGGAATCAGGTCTTTCTTACATTGAAGTGAGTTCCAAGAATTGAACACCAGGCTTGAATGGCAAGTGCTTTCACCTGATGAGCTATCTTACCAGCCCACATCCATTTTTAAAATTATTAAAATTATTGAATTTTTTTCTTTAGGTGCTAAAAGCTCATGCAAAGTTAACTACATTTTATGGAGCATTTGGACCAGAGAAATTCAGGTATGAGCATTTTATTTTTAATTTTTAGGTTATGAACTAAATACAGTTTTGGGAGATCACGAGAAAGACTGTAGTCCTTTGAGTGAATTTGTATGGAAGGGAAGGTGGACGGAGCCTGTGTGTTCAAAAGATAGGACGTGCTTTATCTTTGCAGCAAGAGTTGGCATAAGAGCCTTGTCCTTTCATATTTTGCTCATGATCATTGACTGTATTTTCTTTTCTTCTTTTTTTTTTTTTAACAAGTATGAGTCCATTGTATCTTTTTTGATGATATTTTTTTTAAGTTTTTTTTTATTTATTTTTTATTTATATGAGTACACTGCAGGTGTCTTCAGACACACCAGAAGAGATCCCATTATAGATGGTTGTGAGCCACCATGTGGTTGCTGGGAATTGAACTCAGGACCTCTGGAAGAACAGCCAGTGCTCTTAACCTCTGAGCCATCTCTCCAGCCCTGCCTGTATTTTCTAATGGCTTAACTTCCTGTCCCTGTTAAACATGTCTTGTATTTGTAAGTAAATAATAAGTAAGAATTATATTATGGTATAATTATCTTTCTGTAAGTGAGTGTGTCTATTTGAATTCAGTATCTGGGAGCACAGTTGCTAAGGTGACTAGATATATCTATATATTTGTTCTGATAGACAGCTTAGAGAATGCTGTTTCCCATTCATTCACTTAGTCAAATAATTTGTGTTTTGCTAATCTAATTTGTAAAAAGTATTACAAAAATATAACTGGTTTGCTTTTGTGTGAATCTTAATAATCTTAATTTTTTTTTTTTTTTTTTTTTTTTCCGAGACAGGGTTTCTCTGTGGAGCCCTGGCTGTCCTGGAACTCACTCTGTAGACCAGGCTGGCCTCGAACTCAGAAATCCACCTGCCTCTGCCTCCCAAGTGCTGGGATTAAAGGTGTGTGCCACCACCGCCCAGCGTGAATCTTAATTTTTATCTAAGTTTTTTTGTTTTGTTTTAATTTTATGTGTATGAGTACACTGTAGCTGTCTTCAGACACACCAGAAGAGGGCATCAGATCTCATTACAGATGGTTGTGAGCCACCATGTGGTTGCTGGGAATTGAACTCAGGACCTCTGGAAGAGCAGTCAGTGCTCTTAACCACTGAGCTTTCTCTCCAGCCCTGCTAAGTATTTTTTAATAATGACTTTTATTATTCAGGTTTTGTCTTAATTGGATTTTTGTTTGTTTTACATAAGAAATGCAATTTTTTCTTTTTTTTAAAGATATATTTATTTATTATATATACAGCATTCTGTCTGCTTTTATGCCTGCAGGCCAAAAGGTTATTATAGGTGTTAATAGATCTCATTATAGATGGTTTTGAACCACCATGTGGTTGCTGGGAGTTGAACTCAGAACCTTTGGAAGAACTGCGCTCTTAACCTCTGAGCCATCTCTCTAGCCCCTCATTTTTTTCTTCCTTTTTTTTTTTTTTTTTTTTTTTTAAAGAACATGGTTTCATATAGCTAGGCTGGCATACAATTTGCTCTGTAGCATGTATCTCTGTTGAGGGTGTCAGATCCCCCGACTGACAGTTGTGAGCGTCTATGTGGGACTATCTGATCCGGTTTCCTACATGGAGAGTCACTGCTGTTACTCAGCAGGTGTTCTCTAAGTTTCAGAAAGGAGACTTACTTTACAGTGTAGAATTTTTAGGTCTGTTTTATGTTTTGCTTTATCTTTTAAAAAAAAAAAAAGGTAGAGAGATTGCTCGGCGATTAAGAACACTTGTTCTTGTGGAGGACTAGTGTTTGGTTCCTAGCACTCATGCAGTGGCTTTTAATAATTCATAACTTCAGTTCGAGGAAACCGTACTCCTTCCTCTGACCTCTGAGGGGACCCCACACATGGGTATTGCCCATACATATATGCAGGCAAAACACTCATATACATGAAATAATATTAAAATTTAAAAAGGGGAAGTATTTAGGTTCCGCAAGACGCTCAAGGTGCTTGCCACCAAATGTGACCACCTGCGTTTTGTCCCTTAGACCTACGTGATGGGGAGAGAGTCGGTCCCTGCAGGTTGTCCTCTGACCTCTACAAGCCTGCCGCAGCACACGTTCCCCACTGAATGCATAAATGTTCAAAAAAGCGGCTTAGTTGTATAATGATGTCTGTTTGGAAAGTATTTCTTATACAGCTAACTCGTTTCTTCCCTCTGATTTCTCAGTGGTAGCTCTTGGATTGAGTTCCTGAATAATGAAGATGACCTCAGAGATATTCTTTTGCAGCTAAGTAACGGAAACTTGGTTTGTGCACAGTATCTTTGGCTTAGACATCGGGTAATATATTGTATAATTTAATTTCTTTTCTTTCTTTCCTTTTTTTTTTTTTTTAAGATTTATTTATACGAATGCTGTGTCTTCATGTACACCTAAATTCTAGTAGAGGACATCAGATCCCAGCATGGTCTTGAGCCCACTATGTGGCTGTAGGGAATTGAACTCAGGACCTCTGGAAGGGTGGCCAGTGCTTACAATCATTGAGCCACCTCTTCAGCTCCCTGCATTTTAATTTCTTGGACTGTGTGAATGGATGGCAGTGTGTCTAGAGTGCTAAAATGTGACCTGTCCCAGGGGAGATTGTCCAGGATACTAGCAGATCAGAGGAAGGGCTTTGGTACGCCGGTAGTGCCTTAGCGCATCGTCTTCAGTGGCTGATTAGCTTTTCAGGCTTTCCTTAGTAGACACTGGCTTTGGTTTTGGTTTTTTGGTTTTGTCTTTATTTTGAGACATGGTTTCCTCTGTGTATATAGCTCTGACTGCCCTAGAACTTACTCTGTAGATGGGGCTGGCCTCGAACTCAGAGATCTGCCTACCTCTGTCCCTCAAGTGCTGGGATTAAGAGTGTGCACTATCATTGACCAGTAAGCATCATTTTTTATCAGGTTATTTATTAATATCATGCTTCTGTTGCTTTGGTGGAGAGGAGCTTTCGACTATTTAGATTGTGGTGAAGGCATACTTATTAAAGGTGTTCATCTGCCAGGCAGTGGTGGCGCATGCCTTTAATCCCAGCACTTGGGAGGCAGAGGCAGGCGGATTTCTGAGTTCGAGGCCAGCCTGGTCTACAGAGTGAGTTCCAGGATAGCCAAGGCTACACAGAGAAACCCTGTCTTGAAAAACCAAAAAAAAAAAAAAAAAAAAAAAAAAAAAAGGTGTTTATCTGATTGCAGTGGCACATAGCCTTAGCTCCTCAGGAGGCCGAGGCAGGATTGCTTAGTCTAGGAATTTCAGGCCAGATTGGGCAATGTAGACCGTCTCATCCAGAGATAGACTGTTTATCCAAATCCTCTTCTGTTGGCTGATACTGACGTGTAACATTTAGGTTCATGAAGTATGGTTATGACACTAACGGATACATTTATTAGCGTCTCTGCTTTCATCTCCAGTTGCATTTTCCTCAGGCTTCATTATTTTCTGGCTTCTGTGTGTGTTTATTGTCTGCTACTCACTAATACGGTATTTAATGAGCTGTGATGACACCCCTCCCCTGCCCACCTGAGTTATTTGCATAGAATAAATCACCTTTCTCATTATTAAGTGACATTGCTGGGCAATGGTGGTGCACACCACACCTTTAATCCTAGCACTTGGGAGGCAGAGGTGGGTGGATCTCTGTGAGTTCCAGGTCAGCCAGGGCTACACAGAGAAACCTGTCTCAAAAGAAAAAGAAAATCAATAACATTCTTTTGAATTTTTTTTCTTTAAGAAAATGATTTGCTTCAGTTAGCATGCAGAGTAATGGGTTTGCCAAGGCACTTTCATGAGTCTCTGCCATTACACTTTGTTTTTTATTTACCCCCCTCACTGCTTTTCCCAAGGATCCCATCGGTCTTTGTGTTTTGGGGGTGGTTTAATATTGTCAGACATGTCTTCTCATTCTGTAATTCAGGCTAACTTTGAAAGCAAGTTTGATGTGAAAATGCTGGAGAATTTGCTGAACTCAATATCTACACAAGTCCCCTTGGATAAACTTTGTTCCTGGTTTAAAAACGACGTGATACCGTTTGTGAGGAGGATCGTGCCCGAAGGACAAGTGAGTTGCCGCCAGTATTTCCACTCTTATAGATTTAACTGAATGAAGGCTTCGTATTAGGTTACTGGAGAAGCCGTTTGAAAAGATGGTGGGGCTGGATGCAGAGGTACACACTTCAGTCAGCTCTCAAGAGGATTGTTGGGAGTTTGAGTCCAGTGTGAACTACATAGCAACTTACAGGCCAGCATGAGCTACAGAGTGTGTTCCTATTTCTAAATAAATAAATAAACAAACAAACCAACCAGTAAAGGTGGTGCCAGAATGCCAGCTAGCATGCTAGCATCTTCAAGGTCTTGGGTTCAGTGTCCAGCTGTGTAACTGATAAATAGCTTCTAAGACAACATTATACAGCTAGAGAGGTGGCTCAGTGGTTAAGTGCACATTCTACAGTTCCAGAAGACCTGAGTTCAGTTCCCAGCACCTTACAACCTACAGTTCCAGCTCCAGGAGATCCGATGTCCTCCCCGCACCCCAGCACATATTTTTTAAAAGTTCTTAAAAGAAAAACTGAAAAAAAAGAAAAGAAAAGAAAACTGAAAAAAAAAAGAAAGAAAAACTGATTATGGAATTTTTTTGTGTATGAGAATTTTATCCTTAAATGGTGTTTCTATTGCAGAACATTCTTGCAAAATGGCTGGAACAAGCATCAAGGAACCTAGAGTTAACTGATAAGGTAATGTCCCTCCAACAAAGGTGACAATGACATTTGCACCCCTACAGCAGCCTCAGACTTGATTTTTAACGATCTTCATGTTTTTAAAGGCAAACTGGCCAGAAAATGGACTTCAACTGGCAGAGGTGTTCTTCACTGCAGAGAAAACAGACAAATTTGGATTTGCATCCTCTTGGCACTGGATTTCCTTGGTATGATGTTGAGATGAACTTTATAATGAAATTGTAACATCACAGCAAAGAATTTGCCTGTTTAGAGAAAAGCATGCTGTCCACTGAAAGGGAAAATCCTTTTTTCTTTTCTGCTGGATCTATTACAACCACTCCTGTTTCAGTGTGGTCTGTCTACGCTGAACCAGCCAAAATGAAAACAATAGAAAGACATTCTAAGTGTACAATTGGAATTTCCCGCAATAGTAGAATTTCAGAGTCCTTTAAAAGGATAAAAAAAATGATTTATGAGAATCAGTTGGTCTGAGGAGTCACAACTGCTTCATTTACTTAAATCAGGAAACCACGCCCTGCTGTAATGGCCAGTCTGCAGAAGCAGCAGCGGGATGTGGGTAAGACTCAACAGTAGAGCATTTGCCTAGCATGAATGAGGCTGTGTGTCATCCTAGTATCACAAAAGGAAAGAAGCTCTGCTACAGGGGGATCATGATCAGGAGTGTAGTTCTGAAGGTGAACTATATTTGGCTCCTTGCTTCTAAATTTCTTTCTTTCTTTCTTTTTTAAAAAAGATTTATTTTATGTATATGAGTACACTGTAGCTGACATCAGACACACCCGAAGAGGGTATCAAGTCCCATTACAGATGGTTGTGAGCCACCATGTAGTTGCTGGGAATTGAACTCAGGACCTTTGGAAGAGCAGTCAGTGCTCTTAACCACTTCCTTCCTTCCTTTCTTTCCTTCCTTTCTCTCTCTCTCTCTCTCTCTCTCTCTCTCTCTCTTTCTTTCTTTCTTTCTTTCTTTCTTTCTTTCTTTCTTTCTTTCTTTCTTCATTTGCTATCCTGGATCTTGTTCTGTAGCTCTGTAGGCCAGGCTAGCCTCCAACTCAGAGTCTGGCTGCCTCTGCCTTCCAAGTGCCAGGATTAAACATGCGCATTACCACTGCCTGGCACTTCTAGCTTTCTAGCTTCCTTTCTTTTTGTTTGTTTTGTTTTGTTTCATTTCGAGACAGAGTTTCTCTGTGTAGCCCTGGCTGTCTTGGAACTTACTCTGTAGACCAGGCTGGCCTCGAACTCTTGAACTCAGAAATCCGCCTGCCTCTGCCTCCCAAGTGCTGGGATTAAAGGTGTGCGCCACCACCGCCCGGAAAGCTAATTTCTCTTTTGAATTTTCTCAAACAAAAAAAGCATGAGTTATACCTGGAAAAGTGTGCAACTTTATATTTTTAAAAACTATATTGGGAGTGCTAGAGTTGAGTTTGTAAATTAATGTATAAGACGTAATGAAATCTACTGTGAAGTTTTCAGTACTTTAGAACCAGACAAATGTGATCTTTAAAAATGTGCATTATGATTCTGTGGAAACACAGTGCTTGCTGAGCATGCGCGAAGCCCTGTACATGTTCTCAGTACCACATAACCTGCCTGTGTTGGGGCATCCTTGTAATCTGAGGCTGTGGCTGGTGGAGGCCGAAGAATCAGAAATTGAAGGACATCCTTGGCTATGTATCCAGTTCATAGCTGACCTGGGCTACCTGAGATCCTGCCTCAAAAACAAACAAACAAACAAAAAAACCAACAAAAAATACCCCAATCTACATATACACATGTACATGTGCAGGCCCTCCGGTTACCAATTCTCAGATTTTTAGTTAATTTCAGATTCTGGTTTTTCTTGTGAGTAATTAGTAATTGTGGCCATTACTGATTTCACTGAGATAAGTTTGACTGTGTTTTCCTGTCACACTTTTTGTTTTGTATCCTCAACGATCTTAATGCTTTTGCTGTAGAAGGACTGTCAGAACACAGAGGAAGTCCAGCAGTTACAGACACTGGTTAGCAAGCTGCAGGAGCTGATCATCCTGCATAGGAAGTACAGCTGCAAGCTGTCCCTCTCTGAGTTTGAAAAGGTAAGAGCTCCACCCCTGGACACTGTTTTGTTTTTTTTTGTATCCAGTTGTGACAAGACACTGCATCATTTATGCCATCTTCCATCTTCCCTTTCCCTCATCTAGGAAAATTCGACCACTGTGGTGTTCCGCATGTTCGACAGGGTCTCGGCCCCAGAGCTGATCCCTTCTGTCTTAGAGAAGTTTGTGAGAGTTTACATTCGGGAACAGAATTTGCAAGAGGAGGAACTTCTTTTGCTTTATATAGAGGTAACATTGTCTTTAACTTTTAAAGCATTCATTTGCTATTATGTGACCGTCTGCGAGCACACAGACACAGTGCATGTGTGGAGGTCTAAAGCAAGTTGGGGGACTCAGCTCTTCCTCCTGCCGCACAGGCCTGGGTCTCTAACTCAGGTCATCAGCTTGGAGACTAGCTTTACGTGCTGAACCATCCGTCAGCCCCTGCTTTTGTTTGTGAAGTCTGTGCAGTGCATCTTCACATTAGATGCTTGACTCTAGAAGTAATGCAAGGCTTTACCACTAGCAAATGGAGCACTTTGAACTGATCCAGACTATAAGCTGGTTCTGTTCTGTCAGAGGACCGCCCAGCTCTTAGAGGCAGAGGTGGGAGGGTTACTCAGGCTTCTGTTCTGTCAGAGGACTGCCCAGCTCTTAGAGAGGCAGAGGCAGGAGGGCTACTCAGCCCCACAAGTTCAAAACCAGTTAGGCAGCACAATGAGATCCCACCTCAACAAGATAAAGAAAAACAGAAGATGTTTTCCAAGGGCCTCCTATGAGGTATTAGGAGTAGTTCAATACTTAACTGGTTTTTGACAGAAGGTGATAAGGATCAGGCCTCAGGTCTCCAGAATCTAAACTACATCCCCAACCTGGCAGTGTTTATAAAGAATACAATGTTGCAATAAACTTTTTTTTTGGTTTGTTTTTTGAGACAAGATCTCTAAATAACCCTGGCTGTCCTGGAACTTACTATGTAGACCAAACTGATCTCAAACGCACAGAGATCAGCCTACCTCCTAGTGCTGGGTTTAAGGGCCTGTGCGATATGACTGGCTGAATAATCTCTGTAGATCCTTCAGAAATACTTCCTTTTTAAGTTTTCTATGCCATATGAAAGCCTAGGCTACATTTTCCGCAACTTTAAAATGTTTTAACTTGCCAGGCGGTGGTGGCGCACGCCTTTAATCCCAGCACTTGGGAGGCAGAGGCAGGCGGATTTCTGAGTTTGAGGCCAGCCTGGTCTACAGAGTGAGTTCCAGGACAGCCAGGTTTATACAGAGAAACCCTGTCTCGAAAAACGAAAAAAAAAAAAAAAAGAAAAGAAAAGGAAAAAGAAAAAAATGTTTTAACTTTAGAGCGCGTGTATGCATGTGTGTGTGCTATGCATTAACTGTGTGTGTGAGTTTGGACATGCACATTCCACAGTAGCACCTATGTAGAGGTTGGGAAACACCTTTCATGGTGTCAGTTCTTTCCTTCCAAGATGTGAGTGCCTGGGACCAAACTCAGGTCAGCAGGTGACTTTACCTGCTGGTTAGCTTGCTGGCCCATTTGCCATTTTTAGTAAGTTTCTAATTTTGTTTGTTTTTCAGGACAGGGTTTCTCTGGGTAGCCATCCTGGCAGTCTTGAATTCACTTTGTAGACCAGGCTGGCCTCTGCCTCTCGAGTGCTGGTATTAAAGGCATGCACCACCACACCTAGGCTGAGCATTCCTAATATTTAACAAGCATGTATGGGTCTCTTTCTTAGGATTTACTGAAGAGGTGTAGCTCGAAGTCCATGACGCTCTTCGACACAGCGTGGGAAGCAAAGGCCATGGCGGTGATAAGATGCTTGTCCGACAGAGATGTAAGCAAACACCAACTGCTGGACTTTTATATTCTGGGTAGGGAGTTCCCTTTTGAACAGCTGTTTTCTGGTCAGAAGAATGATAAATATTGGTTAGGGAAATTTTTCATAGAATGTAAAAAAAAAAATTTAAAAAGAAGATAAAAACATGCTTAATTCTATTTTCTTTGGTAATGGAAAATAAGATGAAAATATTCTCATTCTCATTGCCAAAAGAATTGTCATAGGCAACTAGATGCCTCTCTGTTCAGGATCTGGAATTACTCAGAAATTGAAATGCCTAACTTGTTGGCATGGGCCTTTACTATGATTTCCCACTATCATTAGTTTGCATAAAGGCAGGGTCTCACGTGCCCACAGTCTGAGAATTTAAGAATCTTAAGTCATATATGAAGCCTCGTCTTGGAAAAAACAATTAAGTGTAGGTAAATAATTAAATATTTAAAATATAAGGGCAGCACTGATTGTTTCAATGGGTTTATTAATGTTTTCCTTGCATGTATGTATGTATACTGTGTGTATGCCTCGTGCCCAGCATAGTCAGTGTCCCAGCTCCTGGAACTGGAATTATGGTTGTGATCCACCTGGTTTGGGTTCTGGGAATTGAACTCCAGTCCCCCGAAGGAGCAGCAAGTGCTCTTAACTGCTGAACCATCTCTCTAGGTTGACCCTGAACTTGTGTTCCTGCTCCTCCTAGCCATGAGTGCTAGAATTACAGGCTTGTCTCACCGCAGTTGGTTTGAAATCGCTCTTTATGTTGACCATAGGAGAAAGCGCATGCTTCTGCAGACAGATGAAATGCTCTCACTGCCCCTGTCCTTGATGTGTGCAGAGCCACTCGCTTACATAAGAGGCACAGCTGAGGGCTGGGCATTGTTCCTGTGTAATCTCTTTGTAGCTCATCTTTGATGCTGTGCTCAAGATAATGTATAAGGCTGTGGTTCCCTGGAGTGCAGCTTTGGAGCAGCTGGTGAAGCAGCACCTGGAAATGGACCACCCCAAGTAAGTTCGCAGAAGACTGGATGATGTCCTTGTGCCCTGTACCGACTTAAAGCTGGAGCTGACCTCCAGCTGTGTCTTCCATTGCCTGTCCTCACAGTCCTGTTAATGTCAGTACGTCTCGTTTAGAGTCAAGTTACTGCAGGAAAGCTACAAGCTGATGGAGATGAAGAAACTTTTGCGAGGCTATGGGATAAGAGAGGTGAATCTCTTGAACAATGAAATAATGGTAAGCCCTGGTTGGGTTGGTTCCTCTTTCTTGTATTTTTAAGGTAGCATGAAAAATTGACTGAAGATTTTCATATTCAAAAAGTTATCAGAGCTAGACTTCTTATACGGGAGAGGGTCGCACATGTGTCATGGTAAGCACGTGGAGGAAGGAAGAAAACACAGGAGTCTGTTCTCGATTTCTGCCATGTAGATTTTATGGCGTGAACTCACGCATTTTGCCTTTATAAGCAGATGATTCTGGAGCTCTGTGAGACTTCTTATTAGGATATATGTATTATCTCTTCCAGAGAGTGGTCCGATACATTCTCAAGCAAGACATCCCGTCATCCTTAGAAGACGCTCTGAAGGTGGCCCGAGGGTACAGGCTGTCTGATGACGAAATCTACAGTCTAAGAGTCATTGATCTGATGGACAGAGGACAGGTGGGAGCTGTAGGTTGTGTCGTAGGGCTGCTCTGCTGAGTCCGTCTTCGTGAAGCTCAACTGTCCAGCTACTTTCAGAAAACACAGTAAACAAGCCATATCAGCATGGAAACGTTAAAATAACTACCATATGTTACAATATCAGCAGGAAACAGTACAGTAACTACTTTTTTTTTTAATTTATTTATTTTATTGATGAGTACACTGTAGCTGTCTTCAGACACATCAGAAGAGGGCATCCAATCTCATTACGGATGGTTGTGAGCCACCATGTGGTTGCTGGGATTTGAACTCAGGACCTACTGGAAGAGCAGTCAGTGCTCTTAACTGCTGAGCCATCTCTCCAGCCCCAGTAACTACTTTTTTTTGTCGTTTTTTCGAGACAGGGTTTCTCTGTATAGCCCTGGCTATCCTGGAACTCTGTAGACCAGGCTGGCCTGGAACTCAGAAATCCACCTGCCTCTGCCTCCCAAGTGCTGGGATTAAAGGCATGTGCCACCACTGCCCGGCCAGTAACTACTTTTTATGTACTTTTCAAAGGTGTCTTGTAGCTAGCTTATGCTTACTACAGCTCAAACGTGGGTTATATATATTGTAAAAGACTCTGAGATGCTAAACTAAGGTGTGTGGTTTTATGGTTTTCTGCCTGGTCTTCTTAGGTGTTACAAATTGAAACTAAAGCCTCGTGCATGCTAATTATACATTCCAGCACTGAAGGGTCACCATTTTGTAGCCTTAAATGTCTTTATTGCTTCATCTTCAGCATCATGGGCATGCTTAAGTGGTAAGGTGGTCTTCATTGCCCTGGGCTGATTGTAAATTTAGCTTATGTACCCCTGTCATTCAAAATAGGATTTTCAGATTTTGAGACAGGATCTCATTGTACAGCCCAAACTGTCCTGGAACACTGTATAGCCCAGGCTGGCCTTCCAGTGCCCTGCCAAGTGCTAAGATTGTTTGTGTGTGCTGTAGTCTTTTTTTTTTTTTCCCATTCTGCTAATTGATACAGTTGTCCTCACACTAGGCAGCACAGGTCAGAAGCTTTTGTTGTTTTTCTCTTCTCACTTTCAAGTAGAAAAGAAAGCCAAGGGCTGGAGAGATGGCTCAGTGGTTAAGAGCACCAACTGCTCTTCCAGAGGTCCTGAGTTCAATTCCCAGCAACCACATGGTGGCTCACAACCATCTGTAATGGGGTCTGATGCCCTCTTCTGCTGTGTCTGAAGAGAACAATGGTAGTATACTCATATACATAAAATAAATAAATAAATCTTTTTTAAAAAAAAAAAAAAAAGAAAAGAAAGCCAATCTCAAACTATTCCTTGTAAGGACCAGCTGTCTCCTTCCCTCCTTTGTAACACTGTCCACAGGGGAAGGATTGCTTCCTGCTCCTGAGGTCTCTGCCTCCTGCTGAAGCTGAGAAAACTGCAGTGAGAGTCATCACCTGGGCTCGACTGGCACTGCAGGAAGAGCCTGACGGCTCTGAAGAGGTGAGGCAAAGCGTCAGGGTGGGGAGGCAGGGCCTTGCCTCCCAGGCCAGCCTGGTGCCATTATAAGCCCTTGTTTCAAAGGAAATCATTGCGGCTTAAAGATGGCCTCAGTAGAGACAGTTCTTTCCTCTAGTAATAGGAAATCCAGTGTCACAGGGTGAGGTGACACTCTACTTTAGTACTAGGCAGAAGTAGTCAGTCTACGGGTCTATAAACCAGCCTGGGTTACATAGTAAGACCCTGTCTCCTCTCTGTCTCTCTCTCTCTCTGTCTCTTCTCTTTGTCTCTCTCTGACTCCCTCTCTCACTCTTTCTGTCTTACACACACACACACACACACACACACACACACACACACACACACAAAGAAGAAATAAAAAAAGAAACCAAGTGCCTAATTTAGCAGAGAAGTTGGGTTTTTTAGCCTTGAGAAATGCCTCCCAGCTTTAAATAATCTATTTATTTTCACAAAGTTGTGAAGTAGGCCCCATTGTCGATTGACTGTAGAACATGAGATCTTCCATGACATTTTGGTTTATTAGAAAGTAGCAGAGCCTCCGCTCAGACCGCTTCCCTTGCTCCCATCACTGCTGTGTGCACGTTTTGCTGCTGACTGAACAGTGTCTCGCATGGTTTCTACGGTGAATCACCTTTCTCCCCGCGTCCTTTAATCAATGCTTCACATTTTCTTCTCTTGTTAAATATTTTAAGGTAATTGTTGAAAGCATACTTCCTGACTCCACTTAGACTATCTAAGCTCTTTATGAGCCTTCCACTCTGTTCTCTCAAGCTTTTTACCTCAGGAGGTTTGCAGTTGTTTAGTGTGACTCCACAAGAAAAAGAAAGGTCCATCGACTGTAGTGTAGTTGAAAGGCTGAAGGTTAGCATCTCTTCCCGGTAGCCCTAAAGCTGGTGTTGGTGGGTTTCTATACTGAGCCTTGGTGATGCTGTTATACCCTTGCAGCGCTGGACTGGAGCTATACATAAGCCTCAAACACTTGTTTTATTATTTTTCTGATTCTTTTTGGTTAGTTTTTCGTTTGCTTCCTTCATATTCTTTTGTTTCGGTTTTCTGTTGGTACTGAAGATGGAACTCATGCCTGAGACACGCTAGACAAATGCTCTCCCTATTCCCCAGCCCATGATTCCATGGTTCTTCTATGTGTTTTTGTCTGTCCAGCTGAGGTGATCAGTAAAGAAGTAGATTTCACTTTGCATATTTTAGGACAAGGCCTGGAGAATATCTTTGGCGAAGACATCGGTGGATATTCTCAAAATCCTGTGTGATATTCAGAAAGGTAGTTTTTCTAGTTTCTATTCCTCAACTTGGTTTTTGTCCCAAAATTAACAAAGGTTCCATGAGAAACATCTAATCTTTTTAAAATTAGTCATCTTAGACTAAAGCATGTGAAGTTGAGTTCTTTTCTATTTACATCTTACACGTTTCATTAAGCTGGTCGTTGTTGGCCTAGATACCTGATGTAGCTGTTATCTGTGATAAGGGGAGAAAGCCCATGTAAGCTTGGACTTAAAAGAGTTGAAAAAGTAACTTTCTTGGGAAGTGGGATTAAATTTGTTTCAGAAGGACTGCCATTCTTGTTATATTTTATGTTTTTAAATTATGTGCATGCGTGTCTGATCTTTGGGTACATGCATGTTTCTGTTCTTTGGGTACACACCTGTTTCTGTGCAGGCCGGAGAAGTTGGAGACCCTGAGGCTGGAGTTACGGGTGGCCATGAGCTACCTGATGTATGTGCTGGGAATTGAACTCTGATCCTCTGGAAGAGCAGGGTGTGGTCTTAACTACAGATTCATCTTTCCAGCCTCTGCTCTTTTATTATAAGCCTTGAACTTCCCTTTTCTACCCACAGGAAGAAGTTTCTCTTTTCATATTTGATCTTTCTTTGCACTTCAGTTGTGTTATGTCAGAGGTGGTGAGATGACTCATCAGGTAAAGGAACTTCACAGGCGAGCCTGTCAGCCTGAGTTCTAGCCCTGAGACCCATGTCAGTGTGGAAGGAGAGATCCTCCTCCACAGCATGCGTGCTGTGGCACGTGCACACCCAACACACACACAGCAAATAAACAAACTGTTACAGCAGCAACTGGAAACCACCACAGAAGACTTACAAGAAAACCAGAGTTAACTGCGTAATCTCTAAGAATACTGGTTTATTGAGGTCATAGTCCTAGAGACTGAGAAGTCCAAGGATATGGTGCCAGCATCTGCTTGGGGTCTGCCAGGGGCCTTGCTCCATTGTGATGTGACAGAAGGCATCATGGGTTCAGAAGTACTAAGCTAGAGCCACCAAGCACTCTTGAAATACACAAAACAAAATGATACATTCTAGCGGGTTCTCTGCCTGCATTGATCCCTCACTGAAGCAACTGGCTCACAATGAGTTTTCAGTCACCTTCCAGAGATCCTGCCTCCTGTTACTGTGACATTCTGGGGGAAATTCAAGTTAGACCACATGAGAATCCATATATCTGCTGTAACTTTTTACAATGTAATTACAGACAATCTCCAGAAGAAGGATGAGTCTGAAGAACTCCTGAAGCGATTTAAAATGGTTGCTAGTTTACAGGTAAAGAGATTATGCACCTGATCAGTGCTTTCACTTTAGTGCTTTCAGCCTTCAGAGATGGTGATACACTGGTTCTTTTTTCTCAGCAACTTTACTGGGGTGTAATTCATGTATCACATACAGTATTGATAACTTTTGATATATTGTATTTCTAGTTTCTTAACGTAGTAACATACACAAAACAAAATGATACATTCTAGCGGGTTCTCTGCCCGCATTGCACTGGTATTAGTTACATTCAGAATGCTACACAACCATCTCCTCTGCCTTTTTCACACTCAGATGGGAAACTCTTTGCTCATAAGGCAGCAGAACCCTCTCTAGGAGTAAGCCTCTTGCTTTTGCAAGGCTCCACACAGCACACCATTATCTGGACCCAAATGTCAAGAGAGTTAAAATTGAGAAGACCTTCTTCCTAATGATACCTTCTTATTTTCCTAACTTTTGATGTTGGTATTTTATAACCTTTGAGACATAAAAATGTTAAATTTTATTACTCCATAATTTATTAGGGAGTAGTTTCTGAAGGAGGGGGTGAAAAGCAATGCTGAGTTTCAACACTTGAATAAACTTACAGCTTTGTCTTGCTTTGCTGCAGGAGAACTTTGAGGTCTTCCTTCCATTTGAAGATTATAGCGACACCACCTTGGTAGCTGGCCTTCGAGAACAGTATATTAAGGCACAGGAAGATGCACAGGCTAAGCACAAACACAGGGGACCCCCAGGACCCACCCCGGCCCGGGGAACAAACTTGAGCATCAAGTCAAAGCTGCACAGACAGGCACTGGTCCTGCAGGTGTCTGCACAAGAGCTGGAGGCAGAGCTGGCTTTGAGAGCCTTACAGGACGGGAAGGTGGCAGCAGCCCTGAGCAAGTGCAGGTGACGCCTGGATCCCCACCTCGCTCAGTTTGTGTGAAAGTGACATTTGCTCTGTTCTTTTCTTTGCTGATAAGCACAGGGTCAGGGCTACTTCTGTTTTCACAGCAGTGATTATTGGTTGGTTTCTTGAGAGCCTATTTTATAGCCTCTGTCTAAAAATAGTAGCATAGAGGGAAAATAGACTTACTCAGTTGGTGATGTCACTATTGACGGTCCACTCCTGCGCACCTTGACCTTTAAGGGTATACTTTAAAAATGGACTATAATTTGTACCATGAAAATATTTTGAAGACTTTTCATGTGTTGCTGTTAGTGGTTAGGTATGAACACAGGGACAAACGTGTGCTTGTGGTGTGACTCCTAACTCCACCTTCTTTCCTCTCCAGAGATTTACTTAAGCATTACTGCAATGCTGACACAGGGAGATTACTGTTTGTGGTGTGTCAGAAGCTCTGTCAGATGTTGGCTGACGATGTCCCAATGGTGGCCCCAGTAGGACTCAACCTCCCTTCTGAGATCCATGACCTCGCGTGCCACGCTGTCACCATCTGCAGTCCAGGTGACAGGACATATAAACCTCTCATGCTCTCTGGTCCATTGTATCGATGTGTTCCACATGCTATCTCTGATAACTGCCTTCTGGAAACCACACAAGAGAGACAGCTTCTTCTTACACTAGGGCACTGTAGTTTTAAAACAACAAATAAGTGTGGTTGCCCCCTCAAATGCTTGCAGTTAGGTGACTGAGAGCCAGGAGAATCATCAGTTCGAGGCTAGCCTGGACTACTTAGCTAGACCCAGTCAGTCAACAAGTCCATTAACACTGTCGTTTCTTGTATTGATGGCATTTGCTTTTGTGTGATCATGGTGTTCCTGACATGTGATCCCACATGGATCTTTTCCAAGGCATGCTTACGCACAGATGTGAACTGTGTTTACAATAGTCAAAGCTATGTGTGAATTTAAGTGGTTGTTACAGTAGTTTGATGATTCTTTCCACTTTCAGATTATTTACTGGATGTTTTAGAATTAAGTAAATACACTTTAACCGCTGTGGAGCTTTGCAGACAGTGCCAGATGGATGACTGTGGAATTCTGATGAAGGTAAGCCACCTCTGAGTTTTATTTCCATAAAGAGAACTGCTACTGGCCCAGTGTGTGGCCTTTCAGATCACTTGCACAGTTCACAGAAATGCGGAATTCACCACTTACCTTTGTAGCTGGCATTTGCTACTTTGTAGGTAGCACTG
This sequence comes from Grammomys surdaster, assembly GCF_004785775.1. Classification (NCBI taxonomy): domain Eukaryota; kingdom Metazoa; phylum Chordata; class Mammalia; order Rodentia; family Muridae; genus Grammomys; species Grammomys surdaster. The sequence continues at coordinate 12,631,319 of NW_021604614.1, read as the reverse complement.
TTTTTCCATCCTTTCAACCCCTAGGAGAGAAAAAAAGATAGAAGGGAAAGGGGGTGACTTTTTCGTTAGTCTACTTCATGCTGGTTATGGGCGTTGAGTTCACTGTCAGGATGTCTAATTTTTATTTCTTGTTTCTGCACAACTACTTAACAAACTGAGACCAACAGCAAACAACCCACCTTATCTCTCGGGACCCTAGCATTCATTACACTCTCTAGAAAGTTACCAGAATTCTAAATGTTACACAATTGAAGAAACTATCTGCCAATGGCAAAATCACACCCCTCCTAGAGCACGAGGCAAATCAGCTGCTGTCCATAGTCTGAAACAGCCCCATATCCCACACCTTGGGCTTAAAGCTAAAACATATTCTTATAATATTTCTTGTGTATGTATATGTGTTTAAGAAAACAAAATTCCAAAATTGTTATACATAGCTTTTCTCCAGAGGAGAGCACACTATCCTCTAAAGAGCTGTGAAGCCAATTCTCTTTCCAGGCAAACTTGTTCATTTTGATTTGAACTGTTTAAAACATGGGGCCTCAACCAAGGCTTCTTTGAATGTTGAGCTTCTGTTAAGAGTCTAATCAAAGTAATATATTTACAAGTTGCCATCCAGAAAAGAATGTTAGAATACAGTTTCCCCTTAGTATGCACAGAAGAATTGGTTCCAGACTGCCCTTCTCCTCAGAGATACCAGGATCTCTCGGTGCTAAGATCCCTTTTGTATCCAAAATCGTAACATTTACATGTAACCCACACGCATCTCTTACACTTTCAGCATCTCCAGCTTTTACTAAGTTTGATCCAAAATGGCTGTAGCCATAGAGTCTGTGGGTTCAGGGAAGCAACCCATGATTCTAGAGTTGTGTTTAAACATCAAAGGTGTCGGGCTCTTGTGTTGGCTCGGTGGTTAAGAACATTGGCTACTCTTCCAGAGAATCCAAATTCAGTTCTGGGCACACATGGTCCAACTCCAGTGGTCTGAAACTCCAGCTCCAGGGGATCCAACACCTCTCTCACATGTACAAATACAGACCTACATATAATTAAAATTAATCAAAACCTTTTTTGTTTTTTCAAGCTGTTGGGCTCTCAACCTGACCCCTTATTCAGCTTGGTGAGAGTGGTTTGTGTTACAGTGTGCCTAGCACTGTCTTTTCTGTGCTTTTGCTGTTTAGGCTGCTGTTGGAACTCACAAAGATCCCTATGAAGAGTGGTCCTACAGTGACTTCTTCAGTGAAGATGGAATTGTTCTTGAGTCACAGGTGGTGCTGCCTGTCATCTATGAATTGATCTCATCAGTGGTGCCCCCTGCAGGTAAATCATTATTTTCTACTTGTTTTTGTTTTATGCATGCTGGAACTCCTAGAGGCTTAGAACCAGAACTACATCCCATAAGGTAAATACTTAAGGACCCAAGTGCAAAGGAATGCGTGCTGTATATTCTTTCATTTATGCAAGGAAAAATGAGCTCTCAATAAGTCATGGTATCTGGTGTCAGGGTAGCGGTTGTCCTTAGGGAAGGTGGATGAGTCACTTTTCTCTTGCTATGATAAGATATCCTGACCAAAAGCAACTTACAGAAGAAGGAGTTTACTTTGGCTTACAATTCCAGAGTCTGCCATGGCAGGGAAGCATGGTAGCAGAAAAAGGAAGAGAGAGCTCACGTGTTCCAAAGCAACAGTGAAGCACAGAGAGCCAACTGGAAATGGTGCTAGGCCTGAACACCCAGAGCCTGCCTCCATAGCTAACCCTCCAGCAAGGCTGTGCCTGCTTACACTCCCCAAACAGCCGCCGCCTGCGGACCAAGGATTCAGCTACCCACGCCTGTGGGGACATAGCTCATTCAAACTGTCATACAGGCCATGCCTGCAGAAGGGTGTGAGGGCTGTGGGGCCTGAAGTTCTGGTTCTTGATCTTGCTGCTGCCATATTCAGTTTGGCTGCTTACAGATTGTATATTTATCTGGGCATTTGGATGTGTAGTTGAAGGCTTTTGTTAGTTTGGTTGGCTGGCTTTATTTGAGGGGTTTGTTTTGAGATAGGACTTGCCTTGAACTTGCAGTCTGCCAGCAAATTGCTGGGATGTCAGGTACACGTCCCCATGCTCAGCTTTGAGGCTCAGGCACGTGTCCCCATGCTCAGCTTTGAGGCTCGGCACGCGTCCCTGTGCTCAGCTTTGAGGCTCGGCACGCGTCCCCATGCTCAGCTTTGAGGCTCGTCACGCGTCCCCATACTCAGCTTTGAGGCTCAGGCACGCGTCCCCATGCTCAGCTTTGAGGCTTGTCACTCACCTCGCTTCTGAAAGCAGTTGTTTGCTTTAGAACATTATTTGATAATAGAGCAGTTTCAGATATCTGAGTTTGGCCTTTTGTATGAGTTACGTTGTTTCGTCTTCGTTAATTTGTTTTTCTCTTTTGTAGAAAGCAAAAGACATCCTTTGGACTCTATAAGTTTGCCATACTGTTCCACTAGTGAAGGTATTTACAATTAGAAATGTATAGTATTATATTAAAATTTTATAAATGCACAAATGCCACGCTAACTTAAAGCATGAATTCTTACATATTGAAATTTTGAATGTGAATTTGTCATGACATCCTTGATGTAACTGTTTAATAATTTAATTAGTAATTTTCAGAAGTCAATTATTTGATTTGTCTAATTGTATTAACTTTAATGACTATTCATAAATTTTAGGGTTATATATAGAGAAAATGTCTTCAACTGCCAATAACTTAAGCATCTAAATTAAAAAAGAAACAAGCCAACAAACATACAGATACTGTAGCTAACCTATCTCATTGTCTTGTGGACTTCTGGTCTAAATCCCAGCCTCATGTTAACTCTTCATTCACTGACTTTGGGAATGAATTTCATAACTGTTACCTCTTTTGAGGAAATAGGCCATTCCTCAAATCAATTTTCCACAACAGTGATTATTATTTAAAAACAAAAAACAAACAAAAACAACAACAACAACAAAAACCAAGCAAATAAAAAAAAACTAGGGTGGCTCAGTGGTTAACAGCATGACTGCTTGTGCAGAGGACCCAGGTTCAGTTTCTAGCACCCACACCAACACTTTTGTTCCCTCTGACATCCTCTTCGGACCCACAAAGGCCTCTGCACACCCATAGTCCACACACCTCAGGCATGCATACATACACATTTAAGTAAGTAAGTAAGTAAGTAAATATCAAAATTTTTATTGGTTAAATATATAATTAGTGAAAATCATCTCACATTTCAGGAGAAAACCGTATTCTCCCCCTTGTAAGCTCCATCTCTGCTCTGCTCCGGACCCTTCAGGAATCCAGTCAGTGGGAGCTAGCGCTGAGGTTTGTGGTAGGCTCCTTTGGTACCTGCCTGCAGCACTCTGTGTCAAACGTCATGAATATCAGTTTGAGTGAAAAGGTATGACTTTCACAATAAATTATTTGACTTCTGGGTAATCACCAAATGTTCTGCCAAACCGGTTTCCTGTTGGCAAAGGCACTAATGGTAGATGTTAAATGCAAGATACATTTGTCGAGCGTCTACTAAGATCCCAGGACACCTGCACACATTCCTACTAACATCCCTGCGAGTCTCCACTCTGTAAATACCGAAATTCAGAATGGAGCATGTAAAAATTGGTTACCCAGAGTTTTGGGTTAGCTTGGTAGTCACAACACAGTATTTTTTGTTTTGTTTCACTGTGGTTGTTGTAGTAGGGGTTTTATTGCTATTGTTGTTGTTTGTTTGGGGATATTTTTGACAGAGTATCTTGCAGCCCAGGCTTGCTTTGAACTCACAGAGATCCACCTGCCTCTGTCTCTTGAGATGGCACATCAAAGGGACCTAAAGAGTCTTCTGTTCTTTTCTGAAAGTTACTTGGCAAGAACACGTTGGCAAACTCAAGGCATATTGTTATGGAGTTGAAAGAGAAGTCCATCACGTTTATCAAGGGAAATGCCGCCACCCTGTTGCATAAGGTGGGTGCCTACACTTGGCTTGTGGTTCCGAGCCAGTCAGACAGTGCTGGGTAGTGTCCGACCATTCGGAAGCTTCAAAAACAGTGTGACCACCAACACTGCTGCTTGTGTATTGGTTTTTAGTATATGGAAATGCTATTTATTGAACATGGATGAAACTGTAATGAGTCTTCCTCAGTACTTCCCCTGGATTTTGCTATTTTTCAAGTGGACTAAAGCATATTCATGATCCTTGCCTACAGTTTACATTTCTATTCCAGGATTTCTTTACAGGAATGCTAATTTATTAGTTGTTGTTTTAAAAAAAAAATTCCCCTTTGAAACAGGGTCTTGTGTAACACAAGCTAGTCTCAAATTTGTATTTAGTGTATAGGCAAAAATGACCTTAGAGCTCCTGATTCCCTGCCTCTAATAGCTGCCATCAGAGGCATGTCTAAGCCTTTAATTTTTAAGAACTTTTAAGAGACCTTTAAAAGGGAAGAATTATTATTTCTTGTGTTGGCACTAGGTTTCTAGTTATCAGATAGATTAATTAGTAATCCCCCGCAGATAGGGGTGAAACTCAGTATAGCCCAAGCTGTACACAACTGCCAAAAATCTTCTGCCTTGCTTTCCAGATGATGAAATTCATCAATATCCCTTACCACACAACCAACCCTGTCAGAGTGCCTTACAGCAGTTCTCAGCCTGTGGGTCGTGACCCCCCCTGGCGGTGGGAAGGCAGCGGTGCGGGAGGAGGTTGTGTATTAGATAGTTATAAAGTAGAAGCAAAATATGGTCACCACATGGAGAGGAACTGTATTAAAGGTCGCAGCACTAGGAACCAGTACTTTAGAAGGAAACTTAGGGATGCCAAGTGCCATAGTGGGTCATAGTGACTTTACACACGTATGTACATGAGCACACACTTCCAAATTTGGTGATACTTTCAAAGTTTTAGAAAAAAATGTAATAATAATACAAGGAACTAAAGTATACCCTTAATTGATGCATTACTTAATGTCGAGTTCTCTTCTTTTTTTCTATCGTCTGTATTAGAATTTTTTTTTCCCCCTCATCACATATAAGATTTTGGGTTTTGTTTTTGTTTTTTGTGAGACAGAATTTCTCGCCTTAGCCTTGGCTGACCTGGAACTTCACTAGGTAGAGCAGGCTGGTCTTAACTTACAGACACACACCTGCCTCTGCCTCCCAAGTCCTGGGATTAAAGGCATGTACCACCACACCTAGCATATAAAGTTCTTTTACCCTTAAATATCCAGTGTTTGTCTCCTTTGTGTAAAGTTCTCTGGTTTAATGGCCATGCAGATTTCCCCAGCACTGAATTTAACAGTGGTATAAGCACTTGTGTTAATGTTCACATTCTAATCTAATTTTGTCTTGCTTATCAATCATGTGTTTTTGGTACAAAATTTAGACTGATTTGTGTATTTAATGAGCCAGCAAACTACAGCCTGCAAGACCAGCTTTTAACTTTTACAGTTTGTCGAGCCCATGGCCGTGCCCACTGTGTGCTACCTATGGCTGCTAAGGTTGCTCTCCTGCCTCTAGAGAAGCAATGAGCTGTTGCTACAGAGGTGTGCCTCCAAGGCTGAAATGTTAACTCTGAAGTCTTGGAGCTGGAGGGATGGCTCAGTGGTCAAGAGCACTGGCTGCTCTTCTAGAGGACCTGGGTTTCATTCCCAGCACCCATTTGGCTGCTCACAGTGGTCTGTAACTCCAGTTCTAGGGGGTCCCCGCCCTCTTCTGGCCACTGCAAGTGCTGCACACATACAGTACACAAACCTTCATGCAGACAAAATACCTAGTAAAACAATAATATAGTATTTTTAAGGGCCAAGTCCTGATGTTGCTTTAATAATCATCTTTTATTCAGTCTAAATCTGTACATCTCCACTTTAAGGTGCAGAATGGTCCTTCAGCCAAAGCAGCCTACCTCTCTCTAGAGTTCCCCAGAGCCCGCCGTTTATCTTGTTTTGATTTTTGATAGAAGAGAGACTGTTGAGTAGCCAAAACAAAAAGCAAGTCCTTAAGTAGGCGAGGCAGTTGGAGATGGGGTACAGTGACATGCAGAAGGGAGGGACACCCTGGTGAGTGGACCAAAGCCTTGCAGCCCCCACGGAGCGTACCTCCTGAACAAGGGTGGCTGCCGCAGCAACAAGGCCCTGTGGGACCACTGTTAAGTGTGCACTCTGTTGGAACTACAGCTTCCTTGCAAAACGCACAGCTGTATTTGGGTTCCGATGCAGGGGACGCTGGTGGGAAAGTGTGGTACATCACTTCTGGTTCCTTTTGATTCCTTGGCTTGATAAAATGTGGGGTCAGTAACTAAGGAGGCAGAGAAGGGCTTATGGGAGATTTCAGATTGACCTAAACTGTAGGGAGAAGGAAGAGCTCTGGGTCCTACAGGGCACTGAGGCCCCTTTCCTTCCATTTCTAGTCCTGGCTAAAGGTTCCCTAAGCACAGGTCTTTTCTCTGCATCACCTCCTGAAGAGCTTGTCCTTTCTGGGGGTCTTGTACCTCAGCTGGTGGGGAGTGAGCCTAGGGTCCATCCTCTATTTGTTCATGGAGACTTTGTTTCTGATGCTTTCCTCCCATAGGTGTTTAACTGTCGTCTGGTGGATCTGGACCTGGCCTTGGCTTACTGCACTCTCTTACCTCAGAAGGATGTGTTTGACAACCTCTGGGAGTTCATAGATAAAGCATCTCAAAATTACGACAAAATTCTGGTACGCCCCGAGCATGGAGACCTGCTCCTGCTGACATGTTAAGGTTTGAGGGACAAAGTGAAGGACTTTGTTAGCAGGTCTCAACTCTCTGGCAAAAATGGTGATCTGTCTCATATGATCTCTACCTACTTGTGCTTGACTGGTGATAAGCATTGCTTAAAAAATAAGCTCTTACTTCTTTAAGAACTAAACCAAACAACTGTAGCTGGGTGTGGTGGCATATGCTTTTAATTCCAGCTCTCAAGAGGCATGGACTAGTGGAACCTAAGTTAGAGGCCAGCCTGGTCTACAGATGGAGTTCCAGGACAGCCAGGACTACATAGAGAAGTCCTGACTCGTAAAACAGAACATGAAAACTTAAACCTATATGTGTGGCTAAGCCTTTTATTCCAGCACCGTTGCAAGGCAGAAGCAGGCAGATCTGGGAAAAAGCTGGAGAACTGAGTGAGCAGGTAGTTCAGAGCACTGGCTGCTCTTCCGGTCTCAAGAATAAGGTGGGCAGTGCGTGAAGAATGAAGGACAGGGTTGTCCTCTGGCTGCCACACACGGATCTCTGTGCACCCTCGGAACATCACCCCTTTTACTGAAACCCTAGACTCACAGCAAGGCTTTTGTGTAGGATGGGTACAGGGGCTACATAGCTCATCTTGGTTGTTCTGGTTAGTTGTTTTATTTGTTTTGTTTTGAGTTTTTGTATGTAGCCTAGGCTGGCCTCAAATATGTCCTTTCATTGTGAAGGAAAGGTACACTACATTTAACAGTATCATGCAAGAAACTGAATCACCCAGATGAGTAAAAGGTAAAGGACTCAGGACTAGGCTCAGCTGGTAGAGTGCTGTCCCAGCATTCAGAAGACTTGGGGTTGAATCCCCAGCATCTCGTAACAAAGTGTGGGTTCATCTCTGTAATCCCAGCACTTGGGAGGCAGAGATAAGAGGATCAGAAGTTCAAGATCATGCTCAGCCACATAGGAAACTTGAGGCTAGCCTGGGCTCCCTGAGACCTTATCTCAAAAAAAGTCTGTGGTGTATGTGAGTATTGGGGGTTGGGGGGGGTCTTGCTGGAGAGATGACTCAGCAGTAAGAGCAGCTGCTGCTTTACCTGAAGACTCAAGTTCAGTTCCTAACACCCCTGCTAGGCAGCTCATGGCTGCCTTCACTCTAGCTCCAGAAGATCCGACACCATCTTGTAGCCTCTGCAGGCACCTGCACACACGTGGCATACACTCACACAGACACACACACATAGAAGTTAAGTTAAAATAGAGACTGAAGAGACGGTTCGGTGGTCAAGAGTACATACTGCTCCGCAGAGGACTGGAATTTGGTACCCAGCACCCACACTGTTACCCCTGTAACTCCTGCTGCAGGGGGATCTGAAGCCTGCGGTGTCCTTGAACACCTGCACACAGGTGCACATACACACAGAGAGACAGATTATGTAAAATAATAAATAAACTTAGAGAAGTAGTGACCATACAAACAAATATGTAACGGTCTACTTCTTTTCACAAAAAGCTTTATAGGGTTTAGGGAGTGTGGGAACTCAGGATTGAACTCAGGCTGCGTGTATGCCGAGACATACTTCACCGCTGGACCATGTACTCAGCCCAAGGTTATGAGGTTTCTGTGTGTAACTCTGGCTGCCCTAAACCTCACAGCAGTTCTGCCAAGTGCTGAGCTTAAGCAAGCACTGCTGCACCTGGCTTTGAGTTTTTTGTTTTCCCCTTTCTGAGTTTCATCTAAATCATACTAAAACTAATACTATTTACAATGCAGTTTGATCCTGTTCAAACTTTTTAGGCATTATCTTTGGTGGGCTCTCGGCTGGCAGATCTCTACGAGGATATTGAAACAGGTCTCCGGTTCCAGGAACTCAGTATTGATGCCAAGTGGGGTATTCGTCTTAGTAAACTTGGTGTGAGTATTCATAACACTTTAATCTGTCTTGAGGATTATCTAGTCTGCAAATATAAGACAAATATCTCGTCCGCTAGAGTGTATAAAGAAATCAGGGTCTTCTGTGTTACGTCCTTGTCAGTGATGTTAGGAGCCTGACGCTTTCACCTGCTTAGCTTTCTCATGGATGTACGTCTATACACATACGCACAACCGGGAAATAAACCTAAAAGTAAAATCTGAGGCGGTGTAGAGAGTGTTTATAAAAATAACAGTAAAGTGAAAAGGCGTGCTGTAATGTCCCTTTTTAAATACTTTTTGGTTCAGAAGTTGTTTTTTGTTTCTAGATTTCTTTTCAGCCTGCTTTCAGACAAAATTTTCTCACCAAGAAAGACCTTATTAAAGCTCTTGTGAATAACATAGATATGGACACAAGCCTCATTCTGGAGTACTGCAGGTAATCTTTAAGTATTAGTGGCGTCTTTGATGTTGGTTTAGTCGGCTCATAACCTTTGCTCTGAGAAGCCCATAGTCAAGGAGGTTGGTTGTTCAGTCAGTCCAGAGACCTGTTTTCTTTTTCTGTGATCGGCCTGAGCAGACAAAGCCAGGTTAGATTCTCTGGAGAGAGATTTTTTTTTTTTACTTACACCCTGACGAATGTCCAAGCTCTGGGACAGAAGTATAGATAGTCTAATCTGAGCTCCTGTTATATTGTACACCTATATTCCCAGGACTCAGGCAGGAGAATCACAAGTTCAAGACCAGCCTGGGCTACATAGTGAACTACTGTATCAAAAATAAAAAATACAGGTTTCTGGGCTTTTTTTCCCTGGCATTCTTGGCTCTGCAGGTCTGGACTGAGAGGGTCTGAAGTCTTGAGTATCTTATATGGGTTCCATGTGGATTCCCTCTTACCTGTGAGAACAGGTAATTACCTAAGTAATTAACAGGCAAGTCACATGGACAGCGTGGATACACTGGACAAAGTGAGGGGACGAGGAAGGAAAGACGGGCAGGTGGGGGATGGGAGGGGACTCTGATGTGGTTGTGGTCAGTGTCAACTAAGTGACCTCTTCTAAAATACTAAAGATACTCTTCCTCCTTTCTGACTTGTAATAGATACGTGGATTCCAGGGTTGTTTTTGTTGTTTATTTTTGAGATAGGATCTCATGTATCCCACAGTAGCTTCAAGTTTGCTATGTAGCTGAGGCTGGTCTTGAACTTCTGGTCATCTTGCCCTCACCTCCGAGTGCTGGAATAACAGATGCATATCCCTATGCAGGTTCAGATCTGAGTCATCTTGCTTTTTTTTGGTGCTAGGGATCAAATCCATGTCCTCAAGCACATTGGCTGCACTACACCCCGATCCCCAGTGCCTAAGTTACTGATAACAGCTGCTTAGAGTATTCTTTCATCGGCCTAGCACCTAGTCAGCTCCCTTTGGGGACGAGAGTAATGGCTCTCTCCACGCTGGGGGTGCTGCAGTCAAGGACTTGAAGCTGCCCAGAGCTCGGAGTCACACTGACACAAATGAACATGGAAATGGGACTCTACCAGTCTCAATTTTGAGAACTTCAAGTGCTGGTGGGGTTCAGCTTTACGAAGTCGTACTCCGGGTGGATTTCTGTAACCGCTCCCTTCCCTGCATTTTAAGGAGCTGTAGTAATATTAAGTTTGTTTCAGTCATTCAGCAGAGGCCTGGATCATTCGTATCCATGGTGACACTTTTGCCTGCGGCAATCTGTGTGAACAGTTTTTCATTTGGCTTTTGTTGTGGTCCAGGCTGACTCTAACTTACAATCCTCCTTATGCAGCCTCCTAAGGGAGGGGATTACAGCTGTGAGCCGCCCAGCGTCATGCTTAGCTACTTAGCTTTTTAGAATGTCGGAGGACTTGACCATGATGGTACCAAAAGCATTGCTTGATATCTCTGTTACCATGAATGAAAAACAAAAGGATTGCTCTCTCATTCAAAGGACTGGAGGAGTGTTTCAGTTGTCACTTTGTCTATACAAACCAGAATCTTTCTTTCCCTTTATATAACCTATTACTTCTGCATGAAGTAGGGCCTCCTGTAGTTCAGATGATCCATGACCTCACTGTGCAGCTGAGGATGACCTGGAACTCTTTTCTTTCTTTCTTTTTTTTTTTTTTTTTTTTTTTTTTTGGTTTTTCGAGAAAGGGTTTCTCTGTGTAGCCCTGGCTGTCCTGGAACTCACTCTGTAGACCAGGCTGGCCTCGAACTCAGAAATCCACCTGCCTCTGCCTCCCAAGTGCTGGGGTTAAAGGCGTGCGCCACCACTGCCCGGCGACCTGGAACTCTTGATCCTGCTAACTCCCAAAGGCTGTAATACCAGATTTGAAAAGACAGTAATTAAACCAGACATTATGATATAGGCCTCACTATTGTCTGAGAACCAAAGATTACCTCAAGCTTGATTCTAACACCAGCTCCTTATCAAGACCTTTTTTTTTTTTTTTAAGGCAGTATTTAGCTTTGATTATGTTCCTTTTTCTGATTATGAGGCTGGACAACAGCATGGTTAAAGACTTGAGTGACAGAAGCATGCGCCTGTCTGTCAGAGCCTTGTCTGGACATGCAGGAGCTTGAGATCAGCCTGTAACTGACTGACTGCTCCTTTAGCACATTTCAGCTGGACTCTGATGCCACCCTGCGGCTGTTCATCGAAACCCTGCTCTGCAACACTACCAGCCAGAGCCAGGGAGATGCTGCCCTGGAGTTGACAAAACATCAGCATTCCAAACTCCTGGTGAAAGCCACTGAGATGATCCCTCTACTGAAGAGCACAAAGGACTTGGTGATCAGTCTTAGTGAAATCCTTTATAAGGTAGGTGAGTGGAAACGTAGATACCGCTGATCACCCTTCCCCCTCTCATCCTTAATTGATTGGATACATATTCTAACAAACTGCATATGTAAGTCCTGAATTTTTTCAGTTTTGGTGTAAGATAGGGTCCCAAATAGCCCAGGCTAGACTCAAGCTCAGTATTTAGCTAAGGATGGTCTAAAACTCCTGAACCCTCTGGTTCTACCTCTCAAGTATTTGGATTATGGGTGTGTGCCACCACACTGCTAAATCGTGTGTGTGTAGGTACTGATGCCCTCAGAAGCCATAGACTTACCAGTAGCTGGAGTTAGCAGCAGTAACTGGTTTAAGCTGCTTTGCATGGGTACTGGGAAGCCTTGGATCCTCTGCAACAGCACTAACCACTGAGCAGTCTCTCCAGCCTTAAGTTCTTTATTTTCACACAGCACTAACCACTGAGCAGTCTCTTCAACCTTAAGTTCTTTATTTTCACATAGCAGTCAGCCTTTAAGATAGCTCCTCCCTCTTGTCTTACCTTTAATTCTCCCCTCAAAATAAAGCAGCATTTTCCATCATTTTGTTTGTTTTGTTTTCCCTCAATATATCTCTTTTTGAGAATGGTCTCACGTAGTGCAGGCTATCCTGGATCTTGCTGTGTACCCAATTGTAACCTTGACCTCCTTTTTCTATCTCCAAGTGCTGGGATTAGCGATGTGTGCCACCATCCTTGGCTTCTCAGGTTTTGTTTTCATTTTACATTGTTTTAGTTTGCCTCTGTTGTGGGGCATGCTCACTGCAGTATGCATGAGGAGGTCAGGGGACAATTTACACAGGACTCCATGTCACTTGCCATGTGGGATCTAGGATCCAATTCAGGTTGTCAGACATGGCAGCAAGTGCTGTCGCTCGAACCCTTAGTACCTGAATTATGGGACTTTTTAATAACTATGCAAGCTTGGCAGACGCTCCACTAGCTCATCTATGTAAGCCCGGTCATGGGGCTCTGTCCCTGTGTGAGGCTTGTTAGTCACCGCTCCTTCCTGTTTGTCAGGAACTCCCAGAGTTCCCATCTCACCCACCCCCATGTCCCGCCTTTCCTCTTCTGCTCTGCTATTGGCCATTCAGCTCTTTATTAAACCAATCAGAAGGTGATGGGGAAGAATAAGGCAGATGACATTTCAGAGAAATAAATATACCAAAGTTCAGACAGTACTCAGAAATCTGCTGGTACAGAAAACAGCATTTGAATAATACAAAGACAATCTTTACAGAGTATACAAGTGTTTGTTATCCCAACAAAGTGCTGGTCAGCAATCTCAGAGTTTTTAAATAACAAACATTCTTCGTGGAAGAATCAAATGAGAAGGAAAGTATAAATCCCAAGGAGAAATTTACCTGTGGATCCTACTCTCTGGAGTGGGATAAACCACAGTGTGGTTTGTATATACTTGGCCCAGGGAAAGTGGCACTATCAGGAGGTGTGGCCTTGTTGGAGGAAGTGTGTCACTGTGGAGATGGGCTCTGAGACCCTCCTAGCTACCTGGAAGATAGTCTTCTCCTGGTTTCCTCAGAACAAGATATAGAATGCTCAGCTCCTTCTCTGGCACCATGCCAACCTGGATGCTGCCATGTTTCCTGTCTTAATAATGGACTGAACTTCTATAAGCTAGCCCCAGAGAAATGTCATTTTTTGAGTTGCCTTGATCATGGTATCTCTTCACAGCAATGGAAAGCCTAACTCAGACACATAGTGTACTACCATTCCACAGTCAGTATTTGGTCTAGTGCCTGTCCTATTTAGTACCCTGCTTACTGGGGGCAAACACTGTGTCTAACCAGACTTTCACGGATATATGTTTAAGCCATATGCTTTAGTATTATAAAGAGTTATGTTGAATGAATATATGTTCTCTCTCTCTCTCTCTCTCTCTCTCTCTCTCTCTCTCTCTCTGTGTGTGTGTGTGTGTGTGTGTGTTTTAATGAAATTTTTTACAAATTGGTATTTAAGTTAATCGATAGTTGGTTGGAGGATTGGGAGGTAGATAGCAAAAGTAAGATTATCATTAGAACTGTAAGGCGAATTTTAGTTTTATATTTTGCCTGTAAGTCAGCCAGAAATTATAGTCTTGCTTAAATTTCCTCGGTCTGATAGACTGTCTTCCTACATTGATAATTATGTGCTTTTAGTTGGCATTTAAAAAAAAGAAAGAAAGTAATGGTGTGTGGGCAAGGAGCAGAGAGAACACGTCTTCTCTTTTTGTAAGCCTGTACAGACACCATCCAGTTAATTCTTGTGTTAGGAGGATGGTGACGCTAAAGCAGAGTCCCCCAAGAGCCTCAGCCACGAGGGCCCACGTTGTAGTTAAGGTATCTCTGAGGCACTTTTCCTGTTTTAACTTCCATCATGAGTAGAACAAGTGGAACTTCAATTCCAAACTCTTAAAAACTGGAAACACTGACCATACGCTTATTCTTTCTGTATATTTAGCATCCGAGAGACAGATGTCTCCAAGGATTGCCTTGTACAGCTTTTCAACCTCCATTTCAAGACATGTTAAACATGGATGCTTAGTCTAGCAGAGGTAGCCGTAGATGGAGAACTGATCTGTGACAGGCAGCCTGGGCTGTGGTGCATGCTCAGCTTACTTACCTTTGCTCTGTGAACCAGTGAGCACTGCTAAAGAAAGCATCTGTGAGCATGACGATGCCTCCTAGTGTTTTGACCAATTTCTGCTTTTGTTGCAGCTGGACCCATATGATTATGAAATGATTGAAGTTGTCCTGAAAGTTATAGAACAAGCTGATGAAAAGATAACCAGTGTGAACATTAATCAGGTATAGAAGGATGTTAAAGGTTGAAAACTCATCTCTGTGCCTTGACTTATTATGATGATATATTATAACTTATCATATATGTTGTAATTATTATAAGATTGAGAATGTCTGGGTTATTCTTTGACCTCATTTTAGATTCTGAACTTAGTTCTAAGTAGAGTTCCTGGCTGTCCTAGAACTCATGTTGTAGACCAGGCTGCCCTCAGACTCACATAGATCCACCTGCTCCTGCCTCCCAAGTGCTGGAACTAAAGGCATACGCCACCATACCCGGCAATATGTAATATTTTGATGCTTTAAGAATCTCAAACATGAATGCAATGTATTTTAATCATATTTACTCCCTTCATCCTTCCCCAACTCATCCCTCATATAAACCCCTGGTTTTCTTTAATTCATTTATAATTTTTATTTAATAATTTTTGCTTTTTCTATTTTTTAAAAAAACTTATTATTAAATTTGTGTAAGACTGTGTGTGTGTGTGTGTGTATGTGTGTGTAGTCCGGCACACACATGTACCACCATGAACATGTGGAAGCCAGAGTTGGTTTTCTCCTTCCACCATGTAGTTCCCCGTGATTGAACTCAGGTTGGCAGCAGGCTTGGTGGCAAGTGCCACTGTCCCCTAGCAAAGACTGTGAGGAATGGGAAATGCACGTGGTGCAGGTATTACAGACACAGTGGGCCTTACGGGTCTCTTGCTCGTTTCCACACAGGCTCTGAATCTTCTGAGACACTTGAAGTCATACAGAAGAATCTCCCCACCAGTGGACCTCGAATACCAGTACATGCTGGAGCACCTGATAACTCTGCCGCCAGCTGCGCAGACTAGACTGCCCTTTCACCTAATATTATTTGGCACAGCACAGAACTTCTGGAAAATTCTCTGTATGCTCATTAACTTCTTATGAATGTTACTAGGTGGCCAACTAATTTGTTTCTTATCACGTCCTTTTTCTTCCCCTTCCAGCTTCAGAGCTCAGTGAAGAGTCGCTCCCAACCCTGCTCTTAATCTCTAAGCTGATGAAGGTAATGGGTAAAGCATCTGGAGAGGGCTCTTCGTCTCTAGTCGGGCCTCGGCCTGGGCGGGAGATCTTCTGCTACTTCCTGCCTCATCATTGCCCTCCTCCATTCTGAAGTTCTCCCTAGATACTCTCTACGTGTCTACCGCCAAACACGTGTTTGAAAAAAACCTGAAGCCAAAGCTCCTGAAGTCAGCACAAGCCAGGTCCTCCACCCTGATGAGCAAGGAGGTGGACAAGCTAATGCAGACCCTGGAGTCATACCTCCTGTCCATTGTCAACCCCGAGTGGGCCGTCGCCATCGCCATCAGTCTCACCCAGGAAGTCCCAGAAGGTGTGTAGCCCTCTGCTCTCAGGACAAGGAGTTTGTTGTTTTGTTTTGTTTTTTAAAGATTTACTTATTTTATGTGAGTACACTGTAGCCATCTTCAGACACACCAGAAGAGGGCATCAGATCCCATTACAGATGGTTGTGAGCCACCATGTGGTTGTTGGGAATTGAACTCAGGACCTCTGGAAGAGCAGTCAGTGCTCTTAACCTCTGAGCCACCTCTCCAGGCCAAAGTTGTGATGTTACCATACAGGGAGTCAAAGGCTGCCTGTGTGAAAACCAGGAATCCTAAACACTAGACCATATGGGAAACTGGTTTTGGTTCTTATCTCCTTTTTGCAGATAGATCTGGGGATCTAGCGAGGGTCTTGTACATGCTAGGCAACTGTTCTGCCCTGTATATTATTTTTCATCTCTAATGCCCGTCAGCTAGGTGCCAGCCGGGAGCTACCAGTCTATCCCAGGATTGAAGAGTTTGTCAGGAGCTGTCCAAGCCTCACCCTATGAGCAGCAAGGTGGCTGAGGCACATCAGTGACTTGTTTGAAAAGATATTCAAGCCGGGCGGTGGTGGCGCACGCCTTTAATCCCGGCACTTGGGAGGCAGAGGCAGGCGGATTTCTGAGTTCAAGGCCAGCCTGGTCTACAGAGTGAGTTCCAGGACAGCCAGAGAAACTTTGCCTCAAAAAACCAAAAAAAAAAAAAAAAGAACAAAAAAAGAAAAGATATCCAAGAGGATAACAGTATGGATGGTGTTACGCTCTTCATCCCCATATTCATAGAAACTTCCTAGAAATAAGAATTTAGTCATGGACTAGAAGCCGAAGAAGGATCTCTGTGGCCTTTGATTTTTGTGTTGTATCCTTCTGTCCCATTTGCCTCAACTTTAATTTTTACTGACTGTTCATTTATAGTTTTAAAGTTCTTGCTGCCTTGGTAACATGTATTGTCTCAGAAGATTCATATCTCCTTACAAACCTTCGTCTTTCCAGGCCCCTTCAAGATGACTAGTTTGAAATTCTGCGTGTATTTAGCTGAGAGGTGGCTACAGAACATCCCACCTCAGGTGAGTATGAGCTAGAAAACTGAAGTGCCTCTTGTTGTTTTGCCAAAGCGGTGATTGCTTAGCATCTGTCTCATCATGGGGCCTGAGGTTGCTGAAGGTGGAGTCTATCTCCCTTGAGATTTTTACAGTCGGGTTTCCTTTCCATTTCAAATGTTTTTAAAGGATGAGACGTGTGAAAAGGCCAAGGCCTTGCTGAAGAAGCTTTACCTCCAGTTTCGGCTCTCGGGAACAGAAGCTGTGCTCATAGCCCACAAGTTGAACACTCAGGAATATTTAAGAGTCATAGGGAAGCCAGCGCACCTCATCGTGAGCCTCTACGAACATCCCAGCATAAGCGAAAGACTTTGTACCCCATCTGGCAAAGCTTATCCTGGTGAGGAGGAGACGCCAGCTTCTGGTCCAGAAAAGTTGCTGTCTTGATTGCCAGTTGTCTTCAGCCAAAAGCTTGAGTTTCACTTTTGTACTTTTTTATCTTCGTTGTCTTAGATATCCATGCAGCAGCTAAAGAAATAGCTGAGGTCAATGAAATTAATTTGGAAAAAATATGGGACATGTTGTTGGAGAAATGGTTGTGCCCTTCAACGGTGCCCAGTGAGGTGAGTGGGTGAGTGAGTGACTGAGTGACTGAGTGAGTGAGTGAGTGAGTGCTCACAGCCCAGATTTGTGCTTTGATAGGAGCTGAGTTTGTGTTCTACACAATACAACCCTGCAAAGAAGGACACAGACTGGCCTTTCTTCCTGGCTTCCTCTGAGACAGTGTCTCTCTGTGTCCCTCAGAGAGCTTGCATACTTTATCCTAGTGCCTCGGCCTGTCGTGCGCTGAGATCATAGGCCTGCACCACCACACCTGACTGGATCTAAGATCACCTGTTACCTGGTGATTTTAATGAGGCCGTTTGTCTTTCCTTTCTGTAACTGTAGCTAATCTACCCTCTAGCCCCTGACTTCAGACACATACTCATATAAGAAGACTTTTTACCAGGATTCATGTGATTAACTTTTTGTCTTGAGATAATTTAAAATGAAACAGTAAAGTTTAAGAACAGTGCAGGGATACTCCTTGACTCCGTTTACCCATGCTCGTTGGTTTTTAATATCTCTCCATATTTACTTCATTCTCTAACTTTTTACTCATTTCTCACCGTTGGGGAATATATTACCTATGACATGTTATTGACCCCTTAAGTATCATGCTGCATAAATGATGTTAGTGTACGATATTTGGAAGAATAGGATATCTGTTTTGCCCTTATAGGTGGTATTAATTTACGTGTGTGTGTGTGTGTGTGTGTGTGTGTGTGTGTGTATACGGAGGTCAAGAGACAACTCTGTAGAGTCAGTGCTCTCCTATCTTTACAGGTTATATTAATTTAGATACATATCTTGGCTCAGTTTTCACTTTTTCTAATATATATATATAGTTCTTTTGTAGTTACTAGGGGAAATATTTTGAGACTACAGTATAAAGTTCTCTGCAAATTCATCCTTTATCTTATCTACCCACCCTACATGTTAACTTAATAACCACTGATGATTTTCTAACATGTTTTAATCATGGTAGTACATTAACAGTTTTGAAGGGTGCAGGCTGATTGCTTTTATAAAATGCCATTTTTGCTTTGTTCACATTTTTCTGTTATTTAACCTAGGTCATGGGCTTTAGTCATGCTGTACAGGTGCTGTATAGATGCTGTATAGGTGATGTATAGGTGATGTACAGGTGATGTGCTCTTCTCAGCAGAACACAGCAGGCGGCTCATGATGTTGATATTGTTAGAAATAGTGAATCTCGCCAGGCAGTGGCGGCACACGCCTTTAATCCCAGCACTTAGGAGGCAGAGGCAGGTGGATTTCTGAGTTCGAGGCCAGCCTGATCTACAGAGTGAGCTCCAGGACAGCCAGGGCTACACAGAGAAACCCTGTCTCGAAACAACAACAACAACAAAAACACTTATTAGAAATAGCGAATCTCACATTCCTGGAAGGAATTAGCAATCTCAATCCAGATTTTTCAAGAGTTTCTGTGAATTTTTAAGTAGAATTTAATAAGTAAAGTCTATAATTCTGTTCTTACGTAGGAAGATAATATTCTTGAAATGTATTCATAAAAAATGGTATAATCACTATGAAATTAAGTACTTATACTTAGTAAATTTGCTCAATTTAGGGTGCTAATAATATGTTACCCAAATTAGTTTCAATTCCCAATTGAAAGCAGTTCTGTTGCAGTCTCCCAGGCAGCTGAGGTTAGCTATAGTTGGCAGCCAGTTTTTATTTGTTTTTGTTTTATTGTTGTGGTTGATTGATTTTTGTGCTGAATACTGAATTCATTGAATGCTAAGCCTGTGCTCTACCACTAAATTATGTCTCCAGCCCTTGGCATTTAATTTATTTTTTAATTACACCCAAATTGCCTGAGGGAATTGGCTCTCTCCTACCACGTAGGTCCTGGGGAACGGATTTGGTTCTTCAGGCTTAGCCAGCAGGTACCTTTACCTATGAGTCAACTTAGCAGTCCTGTTGGATTTTAGTTAGTAGCTTTTCTTTTATATTAATTTTTCGTTTCATGCCACAATGTGCTGCTGCTGTTTTGTCAATAGATTTTGAGTACCCCAGGCTAGACGCTTGCTTACCATGTAGCCGAGGATGAACTAGAACTTACATACCTCCCAAGTGCTGGGGTTAGAGGTGTGTGCTATCACACATGATCTGTGCTGTGCTGGGGTTTGAACCCAGTGGTCCATTCTACAGTGCAAACACTGCCTGCCTGAGATCCAGCACTAGCCCCATTCTACCAAGAGCAGTGACAGCTTCAGTGGAAACAGAATGTAAGCATGTGTCTAAAACCAGCATTTCTGTGTTCCAAGCATCACATAAGCTCAGAGTAGTCAGCTGGAAGGATCTGGCAACTAAGAACTATGCCTTACATCAAACCTGGCACAGTGCTTTCTGAGTCCTGATGAATACACCTTAAGTTTACAAACAACTCATTTAACTCTCTGAAGTAGCTCAGTGACAGAACACTTGGCTGGCATGCCAAGACCCTGGGCACCTGGGAGGCTGAGGCACGGCAGGAGCCAGCCTTGGCTACATAGTAAGATGGATTGGAATTAAAGATGTGTGCCACCATGCCAGGCTCTGTTCATTTTAAAATTTATCCAACAAATGTAAGCTCCACGAGCACCCAAATGTTTGTTTCATTTACGTTGGCCATGAGTGTACTTAGAGGTGCCGCAGAGAGCGGGCCCTCCATCTAAGCAGTTGTCCACAGAAACATAGTTTGCTCTTTGTTTTTTAAATCATTTTATTATGTATACGAGTGTTTTGTTTGCATGCATGTACATATACCACATGTATGCCTGATGCCTGCTAAGGTCCAAAAAAGGTGTTCGGTGCTCTGGAACTAGAGTTCCGGATTGTGAGCCACCATGTGCGTGTTTGGGATCAAACTCAAGTCTTCTCTTCAAGAGCAACAGTGCACTTAACTACTGAGCCGGTTGTCCAGTCCCATAAACATTGTTTTGTAATTTGGGTTTTTTGTCTGAGCTACTGCACTAAGATGACAGTTTGTGTGGTCACAACCTTTAGTTTAACCTTTAACTTGTATTCTTCTCTGTTTTCAAAGAAAGCATTGGAGCTCTTTGAACTTGAAGAGGATGAAGTGCTACATAGGTACGCATTCCTTCATTGTACTGTCCTTGACACCCAGTAGGGATCTTATCAAGAGACTGATGGAACGTGGCTCAGAGTCTTGAAGAATCAGTGCTAGGCCCCAGGGGCGGGAATGGAGTCAGTAGCCAAGACTGTGGATTTGAACCCCTGTGAGTGTTCTCAGACTTCTGCAGCAGAGAGGGCCAAGCAAAGGAAAACTCTTCTATCAGCCAGAACCTTTGCCCCAGGGCCCTGTGTGCTCTCAAATTCTAGAAGATGGCATGGCTCAGCTGTAAGACACTGACTGTATCCTTTGTCTGAGACCCAGATCTACAGAGTTGTGTGCTTGCCATTAAACGTGCTGAGTCTGAGTGCTCTTGGCTTGTTCTATTGAGAAGACTATATCTAGGCTTGAATCAGAAGGAATGTGGTAATTCGTTGCCAGTACTTCACTCCAGCATGAGAAGAGGGCGTAGTGGTAGCTGCCAGCTTTTTACCATTCCTGGCCTCAACCACAAGTAGCTGAGAGGCCTGGGAGGCCCTGTGGTTTCTTCTTTCTTGAAAATCAGATAGTGAAGACAGATTTGCAAAGCCCAGAACAAGAAAATAATTATTCCTAGTTTTGAACAGAGATGGCTACCTTCCTATTCTCTGCCTTCCTTTGCTCTGGACCCCACCTCATGCTGCTGTTTGGAAATGGTGGATGTTTGAGAGGAGGAGTTGTTACTTTTACTTGCTTTTTTAGTCAGGGTCTAACTGTACTGAAGAGGCCAAACCTACTCCATCTTGGGACTGGCCTCCATCTTAAAAGAAAAAGCTCGAGAACTTGACCTACAGCTGAACCCAAGTACCAGAAGGACCCCTTGGCTTGCCCTTGGCCCACACCCCAAAGTTATTCCTTAGCTACTTCCTACTAACAGTCAATCCAAGATTAGTCTGATTGTTCAGATGTACTTTCAGGCTGTGTGTGATTGTTCACTGTCTTGCTTCAGAGCCCCCACCTGTCGGGTTACCATAGTCATTCTGTTAGATGCTTGCCGGGCTGGACACTCCCTCACTTGCCCCCATTTTCCTATAAAACCCTGTTCCAATGAGCATTTGGGGCTGCTTCACCAAACCGTCCTATGGGTCGGCTGTGAGTCGGCCCAAACTGGAGTCTGTAATAAAGGGACCCTAGTCGGATTACACTGGAGTCGGGTCCTTGGTGGTCTGTTGGGGTTCATAAATGCTTCCAGGCACAACATGGGTAGTTATACTGATCTTAAACTTGGGGACCTCTGCCCTAGCCTCCCCAGTGCTGAAATGACAGCCATGCAATACAAAGCCAGGCTTCCTTCCCAGCCCCACAGACAGGGTTTCTTTTTGTAGGCCGGCTGTCCTGGGACAGAGATCCACCTGCCCCTGCCTCCCAGGCACTGAGACTAAATGCATGCACCATTACAGCAGGCTTCTTGCTTAGACTTTTAAGGGTAGGTGCACCTTTCCAGATCACAGACAGTTTCTGGCCTATTTAACAGAACCAGTTTCGTGGAAGGCCCTCGAAGCAATTCAGTGACAGAAGAAATGTCCAAATCAGAATTTCTGTCTTTTCCATCTGTAGGCTCCTCTCCTCTGGCTTGTATGTCTAATCCCTCTGGGCCCTCCTCGGAGTGGCCTGCCAGCCCTAGGTCTAGAATTTAAAAGGAGTCACTTACAAGGTCCTCATGGGTCTCGTGAAAACAGGTTTTCCCATGTGTGACACTCACTGTGCTGTAAGCTGGGGTTCGTGTCAGTTCCATCAACCATACTGGAAGGCTAAGCGGCGGTGGCTCAGAGGAGAACCCTGAAGCCAGCATTTGTTCTGGGCGTTATCCTCTTAGCTGTGAAGGCAGCTCTCAACCGTCTTTGACTCCAGTTCCAAAGGACCTCTTGTCTCCTGGCCTCTGCAGACACCAGGCACACATGACAGTACACAGACATATAAGCAGGCAAAGCATGCACGCACACAAAATAAATTTTAAAAAGGTTAAAATAAGAGAGGCTAAACCTCCTTTGAAAGGGAAAACAAAAATGCCATCGGCCTGCGTCTTCCTGGCTGACAGCCAGGATGTTGTCGTTTACTGTGGGCAGAAACACAGCTCCATTGTAGTGGGAATCTATCGCTTTAAGTTTAAAAAATGTCTTTCTCTTTTTGTCCTCCAGAGTTGTGTATCTCCTCCAGGCTCGTCCGATTGATTACAGCTCGAGAGTGCTGTTTGTATTTGCCACCTCAACTACAAGTGTAAGCTCTAGAGACATGTTTGGAACCTGCAGCCATCTCTGCTTGACATTTTACCCCTGTGTATTTTTCACACTTGGCTTCCTAAACACCACTCAGATAACGCTCACTAATACACTTGTGGGTTATGTTAATCCGATAAGTGGGGACCTCTCTGTACACCACACTCCAGCTAGCGCTCTGGACACAGCATCTGCTCAACAGGCCACAGGATGCACCTGCCGTAGCTCTCAGAGGTGCACTCTGTGGTGATTAACTCCCTGATCAGTCAGCACTCCTGATACCAGGAGACTGTACAAACCAGCCCTGGGAAACTCTGCCTGTCTCCATGGCCCTGTATGACTTGCTCTGGCCCTAATCACCCACTAGCCACTAGCCTCCCTACCCATGTGAAACTGCAGTCTCCAGGGGGGGATCCACAAACTCTTGAGTCTTCTGGAATTTTCCTATAGCAATTCTATTGGTTGTTTGGTGTTGAGAAGGGTGTTTCTTTTTCTTTTCTTTTTTCTTTTTTCTTTTTTCTTTTTTTTTTGAGACATAGTCTTGGTTAGACTATGTACCCTAGATTGATCTCAAACTCTTGGCAATCCTCCTACCTCAGTCTCCTTAGTACTAAGATAGCAAGTGTGAGTTATCGCACCCAGCTAACAATATCTTGTGAAGCAGCTAAAGTAGAGGGTGAGGAACCACGGGGTACATGGTCCTTAGAAGGACGAGACGAAAATCTGAGATACCGGATGTACGCTCACCATGGTTCTTGATTGGAGTCTGTCCTTTAGTCATTCGATGGCCAGTTAGCGCAGGCTAAGCAGGGAGCTACTTGCCTCCTGATGTACTGTCTATAAGCAAACTGTTCATTTTGTTAAGAAGAGTATTAATGAACGCATCATCAGTAATTAACGATGACATGGATTCAAAGGTGGGTTTGTTCACGTGATATATACAGGAGTCGAGGAATTAAGAAAATTAAACTTTATTGCTTAATCAAAACCATTTCAAGGGGAAGCCCTCTTTGGTGTCCAGTGCTGGCCGTGGCTGGGGTCTCGGGTTCCTTCCGGGGGTCACGTTGAGCAGCTCGGCTCTATGCTAGCTAAGAGCAGAGACAATTGAGCTCAAGTAAAGTGGAAAATAACCAAGGGAAGGGGTGTTTGTATTTCCTAAGCTGAAGTCAGTCGCCTGACTGAGGCTGCAGGTGTGCAGCTTGACTCTCCAAGCCTCTTGTTTTTACAGACACTGGGCATGCCCCAGTTAACGTTTGCCCACAAAGCACGGGCTCTTCAGTGTCTCCTCTATTTGGCTGACAAGGAAACAATAGAATCTCTCTTCAAAAAGCCCACTGATGAAATGAAGTAAGTGGCACTTGATTTATTGTTTTTGAAGGAGGCAAACAGATTTTATTTGCTTATATCTGAACCATAACTTTTGAACCCTTGATTGAATCACATGGATGCCTACTGGTCGCTATAGAGATGCAGGCTCATTCTTTCAATTGTTACTATTTAAGCAAAGGTGAAACAGGCCCATGAGAACATCTTAGCAACATTTAGAAGGTGACTATTTTCCTGTTCAAATTGATTTCTATGTAAGCTGTATCCTGTGACGATACCTGCAGCCTAAATGCACTTGAAACAAGATAGTCCCCTGTCCCCCGCAGTAGTTTTGGTTTTAGATTTAAATGTGAGCCACAAGAATGACTCTTACAAGTACCTCTGTTTTCCAGATCCTACCTGAAATGCATCACTTTCCTGGCCTCATTTGAAACGTTGAATATTCCCATCACATATGAGTTATTCTGCAACAGTCCCAAAGAAGGCATGATCAAGGGCTTGTGGAAGAACCACAGCCACGAACCGATGGTATGTGTCTCCGGCCATGGTGCGCCTGTCTTTACATATGCAGTGTGTGTCACCCGGTCATCCACCACCCCTCAGGTGCCCAGAGACCCTTTGCCCTCAGTAGGTCCAATGCCCTAGACCTTTCTGTAGGTTTGCAGCACACTTCATGAAATGGTAAGGCAATGTGGCAGGTCCTTCCCATTCTTCTTAGAGTACATAGGCTAATCATGCTTGCGAGCAAGAAAGCACTGTTCACGCTTCCTTCCAAGACCTGCTGGAGAGGGAAGCTTCCATTCTCTCCTGCCTAGTTGCCTTTGGGAGACTAGTCACTGATGCAGTTGCAGCTGGGACAGGCAGGTTGGGTTTATTATTATTATTATTATTATTATTATTATTATTATTAAATTAGGAGCTGGACATTAGAGCTTTATAAGTTATTGTCCATGTTTTAAAAAGGTACCTTGCCTTTTCAAGAGGCTGGTTGGACTGACTTACCAACGTCTCAAAGCAATGTGATTTTATTGTTTTCTTTGGTGTTTTGGCTTTTAGGCAGTACGGTTGGTGGCAGAGCTTTGTTTAGAATACAGAATCTATGACCTGCAGCTTTGGAATGGGCTCTTGCAGAAGCTTCTGGGCTTCAACATGGTAAGACTTGGGTCTTCCTGATGCACAACCTCCTAACATATTCTAAGCTAACACCGGCTATTGATGTGTATTGATACAAACATCTGCTCTTGGGCTCCTGCCAGACTTAAGGACTATTAGAGGAAGTCAAACTCAGAATGACTTAGGGGCTAGGAACAGAACTCGGTGGCTGCTTGACTAGCAGCATAAAGCCTGACTTCCATACCCAGCTTCACAAAAACCAAACATGGGTCCCGAGTCAGTGATCCCAGCAGTCACGGGGTAGAGGCAAGAGAACCAGAGATCTGAGGTGAGGTTCATTTGCATATCTAGTTCGAAGCCATCCTGTGTTACATGAGACCCTGTCCCAAAGAGGAAAGTAAGTTAGAAGTGGCTGTACACCTGCAATCCCACCACTGCTGAGATGGCCCAAGAAGTTAAGGCCAGCCTGGGCTGTGGGTGAGGCCCTAGCTCAAAAATGATTCTTTAAAAGGTGTAAAACTTTGTGTTGGCATATTGAAACTTAGTACTTTGGGAGTCTCATTTTGGAATTTTCTTTTACAGATTCCTTACTTGAGGAGAGTTCTATCCTACATTTCTAGTATCCATTCCTTATGGCAGGTATGTGCTTTTCCTTTAAGGCACACTTCATTAGGTTTAACCTTTGTGCTAGGTAGTTTATGGGTGGCCTGCATCGAGCTGTCAGCTTCTTCCTTAGTAAAGAGCGAATCGGATCGGTGTAGGACTGTTCCGGCGTCCTCAGCTGCTGTTGCCCCCATCAGGGCTTTGCCTTCTGAGTTCCCCAGGCTGCATGAGTCGCCTGGCACTCCTCTAGCATTTGTTACAGTGTCATTGATTTTATTTCCGTGTTGGTTGGAGTGCCCCCTCAGACCTAACAGATCTTGAAAGTTGGGGTCTTTCTGTTTTACTTGTTCAGTCTCATGAGTTGTGCACCTCAGACTCATCATACAGAAGTAGATCATTTAGGGGCCAGTGAGCTGGCTCAGTGGGAGAGGCGCTTGCCACCAAGCCTCACAACTCGAGTTCAAATCCTGGGTCGACTTGGTAGCAGGAGAGAAACAACACCCACAAGTTGCCTGTGACTGGTGTATCCACACTCTCTTGCACATGTACACACACACACGTTTTTAAAAAGAAGTAGGTAATTTATTCTCAGTTTACTAGAACAGTGTGAGAATATTTTAAGTAAAACAACAATTCTCCTTTTCTTTCTAGAGACACTTTCCTATTACACAATCATGGGGAGGAATGTACATAAATGCATTTTATGTTTTGTTTTTTTTTTTTTTTTTTTTTTTTTGGTTTTTCGAGACAGGGTTTCTCTGTGTAGCCCTGGCTGTCCTGGAACTCACTCTGTAGACCAGGCTGGCCTTGAACTCTCGAACTCAGAAATCCGCCTGCCTCTGCCTCCCAAGTGCTGGGATTAAAGGCGTGCGCCACTACCGCCCAGCGCATTTTATGTTTTTAAAACAAAACATTTTAAAGGGCTGTTTTTCGTCAATTATGTGTATGTGTGTCTCGCTGTGTGCTCATGAGTGCCCATGCCCAAGAAGGCCAGAAAAAGGTATTAGATCCCCTGGAACTAGTTAAAGGCGGTGTGAGCCGCCCACTGTGGGTGCTAAGCACTGAGGTAGCAAGCATCCTTTTCAAAGGTATATCATTATGTGGCTTTTACTATGTGTATGAGCTTTAACAACCATCACTATTGGCTAATATTAGACTGCTTTCCTCTCTTCAGAAAGAAACCTCAGGGTTGGGGCTGAGAGTTGAGGAGGCATACTTGAGGCCAGTCCCCTAGAACTGCCAGAAGAAGAAAAAGATCCCCCATAGCTGGCTGCCATCTTCCCCTCCTTTTAACCTCAGACTCCTCCTCTTTGTGTGGCTTTGTTTGCTTTAGACATTTCACATCAAATGGCTCACATAACGAGCTCCATGTCTGGCTCCTCTCCTGTAACCTAACGCTGCATTGTGACATTTTAATTCTTCGATTCTTTTATCACCTGTAATAATAACAGACCCTTGATTTCTGTGAGGGTTACACTAGGATTCCACCACCCTGCAGGCGCTGTGATTTTTGCTTCAGTGTGTGTGTGTGTATGTGTGTGTGTGTTTGTGGGTGCATATGTGCCACATTGTGTGAGTAGCAGTCAGACAGCAACTTACGGGAGTCAGTCCCCACCTTCTACCACACAGGTCCCTGGGATCAAACTCTGCTCCGCTCCTCCAGCTCGGCAGCAGGCACCGCTACCCACTGAGCCAGCTGGCTAGTGTATTTTAAGTCAACTCTGGATTACTCATAAAACCTAACACTGTATTGCTGTGTAAATAGTTGTCATACATGTAGTATGTAGTAATCAGGCTCAATCCAGGCATGTGAAATAGAGGTTCTAGTATCCTAGACATGGATTCTTCAGTGCCCATATTTCCACAGATTCCCTACTTCAGCAAAGCTTGGCAACGTGTGATCCAGATCCCCCTGCTCTCAGGTAAGCGTCTAGCCTCTGAACACCGACAGTAGCAATTTGGGGTTGTTTTGTGATAAGACAGTGTTTTGCACTATAGCCCAGGCTAGCTTTAAACAGCTTCAGCCTCCCAAGGGCTGGGATCACAGGTTGAGCCACCATGCCTGGTAGACGGTAGCATTCTGATGTTTGAGCGGTCATGTGTTTCTCACCTTTTCTCTTCAGCTTCCTGTCCTTTAAGACCCAGTCAGTTAGCAGACTGTTGTGAGAGTCTTGTCGCTGTTCTTGAGTAAGTAGATGCGTGCTCTCTGACCAAGAGAATAGATTAAATAATTAAACCTTGTTACAAATGTGTATGCATAAGGAAATAGGTCTGGGGAGAATCCACAGATACAGCTGTCCAATGGAGGAAGTCTTGGAATAGAATCCCTACAAATAAGAAAGGGGGTGGCTCGCATGCCTTTTCTCAAGGAAGCTAAGCTAACATTTACTTTCATTAAATGCACCTATTACTTTTGTAATCCCTACTTTCCATGTGAACTGGAACGTTCTCTCATAAGTTTCCTCAGAAGCCGATATTCACTGCACTCTGAGATTGGCACCTGATATAAGTGTAAGTTTGGGGTGCCTCTTCTTGCTAAGTCCTAGAATGTTGTCACATGGACCCTGGGCGTCAAGGAATTTTGTTTGTTTTTGTTGCCCCAGCACTGCCCCAAGACAGAGTTTCTCTGTGTAGTCCTGGCTGTCCTAGAACTCGCTTTGTAAACCAGGCTGTCCTCAAACTTGGAAATCCTCCTGCCTTTGACTCCAAGTGCTGGGATTAAAAGTGTATGCCACCATGCCCGGCTTGAGCGTCTAAGAATATATCTTGTGCATCTGCAAGTGTCTAGACATGGCAGACAGCAGTCTGTGTCCTAGGAAAAGATTCTTTTTTTTTTTTTTTTTTTTCCTATGGAATGTTCTCAAAGGCTCTTTCCTTATTAGTAAGAATGTGCTGCGTTCCAGCGCATAGGCATTTAAAGGAATTGGCAGTGGACGGGAAACGTCTGTGGAAACGGAGAAAGGCTAATGTGGTCTAGTAAACCTGCCAAGCCATTAACTAATTACTGCGCCCTCTCAAAGATGTCCAGTTTCAGATGACCTCGACATGATGGGTGTTGCCAAGCAGTATGTCCAGTTAGAGCTTCCCGCTTTTGCACTCACCTGCCTAATGCTCATGCCCCACTCTGAGAAACGACACCAGCAGATCAAGGTATGCTGTGCATGCGCATGCTGTTCCTCTCAGGTTGCCAGGACATACCGCATAGCCCTCAGAAGATACCGCATAGCCCTCAGAAGAGGGCATTTTCTTTCACCAGACTCATAAAGCATGGATACTCGGTGTGGGTGAGGCAGGTTAATGAGAAGTAACGGGATTGATTGAAGTTCAGCAGAGGGATATCTCAGAATGAGTTTGGCCATTATTCTGTTATCTGTGAGAAACTGATTTTCTTGGCAGAGCAAAGTGAACTGAGAAAAGCGGTGCTTTAGCAGGCTGTGTGCGCTGAGCAAGCCAGGTGTGACTGGCCGAGGCTTTATCGTCGTTAATGCCAGCACTCAGGAGGCAGAGGCTGGTGGAGCTCTGAGTTCCAGCCCAGCCAGGGTTGCACAGTTAGACTTTTCTTTTCTCACCAAAAAGATAAGAAGGGGGAGTGGAGACGATGTGATCGGGGATGTGAAGTGAATTAAAAAGAAAAGAAGCAGAGCTGCCTGAGGAAAGGCCCTGAGGTGAGGTGAGACAGAGTGTCGTAGGCCCTAGCTAAAGCCAGAGGGAAAGGTCTCCTCGGTAGAGGGTTGGTCTTCAGATTGAGCGAGTTGAGGAGGCCTCCAAGGAGGGTTTTTTGAGTTTTGGGTGGTTTTTTTTTTTCTCCTTTTTTGGTTTGGTTTGGGTTTTCTTCTTTTTTGGTTTTCAAGGCAGGTTTTCTCTGTGTAGCCCAGGCTGTCCTGGAACTCACTCTGTAGACCAGGCTGGCCTCGAACTCAGAGAGATCCACCTGCCTCTGCCTCCTGAGCACTAGGAGTAAAGGTGTGTGCCACCACTGCCCTGCTTGAGACAGAACTTTTAAAATAACTGTTAGGACAAGTGCTTCTGAAATGTCTCCAGTTATTCACCTCTGGGTAGATAGAGCAGCAGGGGTCTGGATAAACAGGCAGGCGCGCTCTAACTTGCTGTCTGTCTCCCGTCTCATTCACGTGCCGTCAAGGCTGTCTGCGCTTGTCTTTAACTGTTTTGATTACTCAAAGGCATCTCACTACTTTTCAACTTCAGGATTTAAAAAAGTTTTGTCACAACAGATAAAGCCTGATAAACAGCTTTATCTTTTACATAAGTTATATTAAAAAAAAAAAAACCTTTTTTTTCTCCTTGTCTGGGTAATTTTTTTTTTTTGTCACTAGAAGTATCTTAGAAATAAAAGCATCTAATTTTTAAAATTTTTAATAGAACCGATAAACTTTTAGTTTAAGAAAAAGCGTGTATGGAAATGACCCCAAAGAGAGTTACAGAGCCCCAGTGACCCCCCCCCCCCCACTCTCCTGTCTTTAGTCTGGTTTTGTCTGCCTTTCCTCTCTCCCACCCCCATAACCACCCTTCTTTCTTGAGACCAAGATCTGGTGAGCCAGGCTAGCCTTAAATTCACTGTGTAGCCCAGGACAGCCTTCCTCCTCCTGAGTGCTGTGACTACAGGTACACTCTCCACTGTGCCCAATTTCTTAACTCTGAGGCTAGACCATGGGGCTTCGTGTGTGCTGGGCAGACGCTACTGAGTGGGTTTATGCCTGTCTTCCAAGTTAAAGAAAATCTTGAAGAATTTTTAAAAGCCTCCCAGACTCAACATCACAGCAATTGCTATCACAATTCTTAAATTATGTTTTCACTTTTTTCCTAGAATTTTCTGAATTCATGTGATGCTCGGATCATTTTACAGCAGTTAGAAGAACATATGAGCACTGGCCAGCTAGCAGGGTTTTCACATCAGGTAAGGACTGCCAGTTAGCAGGGTTTTCACATCAGGTAAGGACTGGCCAGCTAGCAGGGTTTTCACATCAGGTAAGGACTGGCCAGTTAGCAGGGTTTTCACATCAGGTAAGGACTGGCCAGTTAGCAGGGTTTTCACATCAGGTAAGGACTGGCCAGTTAGCAGGGTTTTCACATCAGGTAAGGACTGGCCAGCTAGCAGGGTTTTCACATCAGGTAAGGGCAGTTCGGCTTCATTTCTGCTCCGTCTGGATCACAGGAGGTAACTCTTATCCCCCAGATAGTTTTCTTTCACTCTGAATTAAAAGCTTCGGCTTTTAGTAGTCAGGTACCTGGCTGGGGCTGTGACGGAGTAGTAGAGAACTTGCCTAATGTACTCAAGAACCTCGATTCCATCCCCAGAATTACGTAAAAATGTGAAAGGCAGGTGCCCCAGCCATCTTGTCTACTGCTGTGCCCACTGGAGAACTGTACCCATAAGTACTGGTAATTAGATCCTCCTCCTCATTAAAAATAAAACCCTAGCACATAACACAGTAGGTTTCTATTTGTGTGCTGTGCTAGTCCACACCCTCCCTCCCAGAGCTCCAAGAATTCAATTTCTGACTGTCAGAAATCTGTGTTTCGATGAAGGACTTAGAATTAAACACATTTTTAATATCATGATAACTGTCATTCCTTAGATTAGAAGTCTGGTTCTGAATCATGTCGTAAATAAGAAGGAATTTGGGGTTTTGGCAAAGACAAAGTATTTTCAGTTGTTGAAATGGCACGTGATAAACACCGACAACATCACTGAATTGGTGAACTATTTGGCAAATGACTTCAGGTGAGTTAATATGGGAGGAACTTCAATTTACTGTAGAATTTCCTTAAAATGTGTCTTGATTCTGGAGAGAGAGAGAGAGAGAGAGAGAGAGAGAGAGAGAGAGAGAGCGCCATGTGTGGCTGTAGCTACCACTGAGCCATAGTGTTCCTACACATTCCTAGAGTTAAGGCTCCCGAAGCTTGGAACCTTGGGACATGAATCTGTCATCTACTAATTAAAGGAGCTGCTTAGATCCTCAAAACAGGTGTCTCATAGTTCCGCTCTGACCCTTACATTACAACTGACTCCTTAGATGCTTGCTCGGGGCCTTGCTTGCTAGTGTTACGTAACACGTGGTTCTTGCTGTGCTTGGTTAACTGACTTTCTACACCCACGAGGGAAGAAGCAGTAAGCTGCTTGGGCTGCAGCCAAGATTGCATATGGGAAGTTAAAAGAAGGAAAATACCAGCTGATGCTCTAGAAGGGAAAGTCAGAAGCAGTGGCCGTGGCTCTGTCCTCCCCGCATTGGTCACTCTGGGGTGCCCTGTCTCCTCCACACACCATGATTCTAGCTGTTTATTCATCCTCAGGCCCTCATGACTACATTGTCCTTTATGAGTAAGTGATCATTTTAGTTACAGTTGATGTGTGTAATAGGCTATACCTATGTGAAGAATACAGCTTATATGTTTTGACATCAATCTACACTGTTGACATCATCACCCCAGGAATCTCCGGCAGGGGTCTCCTCACACCTGCCTTGTTCTGTCTGGTTCTAGTTTAGATGAAGCCTCATCTTTGATAACTGAGTATTCAAAGCACTGTGGGAAGCCTGTGCCAGCAGATGCAGCTCCCTGTGAAATCCTGAAGGTAAGCCAGCTAAAGACTGCCTCAGGTCAAATCTGAGATCATTTATATACTTTTAAGTTAACTCGTGTGTGTGTGTGTGTGTGTGTGTGTCTGTGTGTGTGTGTCTGTGTGTGTGTGTCTGTGTGTGTGTGTGCGAGCAGTCCTTCCACCATGGATTCTGGGGATCAATGCAGAGCGTCAGGCTTGCCTGGCAAGTATCCTTCCATGCTAAGGGCCTTGCCATCCCTGCCATTTCTGTCTTGGCCTTTCATTTTTGCATCAGTGAGTGTGACTGTACGTGCATGTACATTCACTTACTGATGTAGGCTTCCTTCCAAGCACTGTGTTAGGCCAGCATCACAGTGTGTCTCCACATGCCGGCATGGTCTTGATACGTCGCCCAGTGTCTCAGCGTGGTCTCTCGATGCAGGTAAAAGTATGACAGGAAGGCGTGTTCTTTATGCAGGAGCACATGCGAAGAGATTGCCTTAAAACATCATTTACGATCATGGTCACCTTTTGTTTTGTTCTGGTTTGGTTTTGTTGTTTTGTTTTTTATCGTCCGAGACAGGGTCTTACTATGTAGCTCTGGCTGTCATGGAGCGCACTGTGTGGTCCAAGCAGGCCTGGAGCTCACTGAGATCCACTTGCCTCTGCCTCCTGAGTCCTGGGATTGAAGGTGTGCACCACCGTAGCTAACGTCACTATCAACTACTATGTGCACATAGTTTTCTGTACTCCGTGTGACTCGCTGACACCAACGTCCCCATAATCATGAGCAATGAGTTACTTGTACTAGGATGTTAGAGCCATCATGATGTCACTACAGCCCACAGGCTAAGTGACCTGCCAGAGTCATTTGCTGCCTAATGGCCCAGCTGTGACTGGAGCCCCAGGACCTCTTGACATGCCACCGTGCACCCTTCCATAAAGAACTAGCCGTGTTCCTGTCAGTCAGCTGTGCTCTGTGACGGTGTTGGTTAGCCATTGTGACAATTACAAAGGAGCAGAGAGAGGCTTGTTTTGGCTCCATTTCCAAGACTGCAGGCCACGGTTACTGACTCCTCAGCCTGTGGCAAAACAGAACATGATGTCACCAAGCTGCTGGCCTCAAGACAGAGAGTCAGGCATGGAGTGGCAGGGGTGGGAAACTCCTGTCAAGGTACAGCCTTAGTAAGCCAAGTCCTCTAACCCAGCCCAGCTCTAGATACTACCACCTCCCATTGGTGCCAGCAAACTGACTTGCAGTCACTGTTGAGTAGTGCCACCAGGTGGAGATTGGTGACACCATGCTGACACCGTAACAACACGGTATTAACTTTAAAAACGTGAAGAGTATAGAGACAACTTTGTAGCCTGTAAAGCTTGTTCTTCTCTAGCTGTCCCTGTCACATGGAGGTGCTTGCATATGTGTATTTTAACCCTGTGGCTGAGCCCTGTGCTCTGTAGCCTGTCTAACAACTTCCTGTTTTAAGAACTGAAGCGGGGCTGGGAAGATGGCCTAGCAGGGGAGAGCAGCTGCTGCCAGGCCTGAGTATGTGAGCTTGATCCCCACACGTCACGATGGTGACAATGAAGCCAACGCTCATGAGTTATTCTTCTGTTTTCCCCCCATTTAGACATTTCTTGGTGGATCGTAGTAAAGCAAACAAGTTTTCAAAACCAAGAGGAAGTTGGAGTCTGCCGCTAATTAATCCTGTTTATTGCAGCTTACAAATTGTGCGATCTGTATTTCATTATCCTGCAAGGAGTAAATACGACATTCAATATTGACATAACTGACTCGGGTATCTCACATGATGTATTAATAAATATTTTGATTTTGGTTTCTTGTGTACTTTGTAGGGGTTTTGTTTTGGAGTTTTGGGTAGTGGTGGGGGAACAGAGGTTGTTTGTTTTTTTTTTTGGTTGGTTGGTTGGTTGGTTCGTTGGTTGGTTGGTTTTTGAGACAGGATTCTCTGTGTAGCCCTGGCTGTCCTGGAACTTTCTCTGTAGAGCAGGCTGGCTGAGAACTCTGACATCTCCTTGCCTCTGCCCCCAGGGCGTTAGGATTAAAAGTATGCGCCTCCACTGCCTGTCCCCTCGTGTGATCTGTAGTCTGGGGGAGGGGGATGGGGGGGGAGTTGGCACTATGCATGAAGGAAACAAAATGTAAAGCTAGTTCACCTTCTCCAGCAGTTAAGAACTCTGAAGGCTTCCAGGAGACCTAGCTCAGGTCCCAATACCCATCTGGGAGCTCACAACTGGTAAAATCCAGTTGCTACGATTCTGATGTTCTCTTCTGGTCTCCATGGGTACCAGGCATGTACATGGTTCATATACATATGTGTATGCAGGCAAAACACTAGTACAGTTAAAACAAAAATAAAGAAGCTCCCTTTCCCTCTTGAGAAATAGCCCTATATTTAACTTCTATTTCCTCTCTATATAAAGATCCTGCATTGGTTTGGGGTGATGGTTCCCTTGGTAAAGTCCTTGCCATGCAAACATAGGTGACTGAATTCAGATCCCGGCACCCATATTAGAAGCCTGGTACTGTGGCTTGTGCTCGTTACAGAAGGATGCCTCAGGATTCCTAGTCAGCCATTCTAGGAAATGGCATAGCTCCAGGCCTAGTGAAGGATACTGTGCCAAAAAAACTTAAATGGAGAAGCAATTGAATAAGACACCACAAATCAAGCTTCATACAAGTCTGTGTGCACACACACACACACACAGCGGCATGTGCACATGATTGTTGGCACTATTTTTGAGTTATTTTTATTATGTTCTTATACTTCTCATCCTTCTTTCCCTTTCCAACCTTCATTCCACCCTGATCCCTTCCAACCCTCAACACTAGCTAGGAAGTTGTCTTTGTCACTATCACTGGACAAACTGCAGCAACAGCAAGCATCTACAGCGGGCAAAGGTCACGGCCCTGCTAGTGCACAAGACAAATCACAATCACCTGCTGCGAAGCAGCCGCTCATCTCACACCTGGGATGAAAACAAAAATATATGCACACAACATAACCGGGCTTTTAAAGAAACCAAAATTCTCACTACACATGATAGTAAATTAACCATCTCCTTAAGATTATTCTCAGTATTTTATATAATTTTAGTCTTTGATTATGTCAATCAATTGCCATACAAAAAGATGGAAGACACCTGATATGCTAGGCAGGAAAAGGGTTGAATACCAGGGATTGCCTACAAGGTGTTAAAGGAACTGAAAGAGTGCCAGGCATGGGCTGGAGAGATGGCTCAGCAATTGAAGCACTCTCAGATGAGGATCTGTACCACTGGGAAAAGCGGTGTCTATATAAGATGAGTTTGGGGTCATGCTTCTTGGCATAGGGAAACTCGGGCTGCCTGTGGTACTCACATAATGGCACTTGTCCATCCCTGCCCTATGGTGTCTCCAACACCTGTCATCCTTTTCAAGATGCAACTGCTTGCATGCTAGTTTGCTACCCACTGACTCCATGGACCAGTGCCCAGAATCATTCCTGAAATGAATTCTCTCACCCCTTGGGGATCTTAGGTCTATGTTTCAAAGTATATTGTCAAATTAAGAGACATTGATGAAGCAACATAGTGATGACTTTCAAATGTATACATTTGAAAAACGTGGCCGGGCAGTGGTGGCGCACACCTTTCATCCGAGCACTTGGGAGGCAGAGGCAGGTGGATTTCTGAGTTCGAGGCCAGCCTGGTCTACAGAGTGAGTGAGTTCCAAGACAGCCAGGGCTACACAGAGAAACCCTGTCTCAGAAAAAAAAAAAGAAAGAAAGAAAAAGAAAAGAAAGAAAGAAAGAAGGAAAGAGAGAAAGAAAGAGAGAAAGAGAAAAATGTATACAGAAAAATAACATTAAAGGGTTATATAAAACTGGGCTGGTGAGAGTGTCACAGTGTAGATCTGGCTGCCTGGAACTCACTGTTTAGACCATGTTTTCCTTATATTCATAAAGATTCACTTGCCTCTGTGTCTGAAATGCTGAGAGTAAAGGCGCACACCTCCACACCTGGCCAATAAAGTTGTTGTCTAAAAATGGACTGTTGGTTTTTTTTTTTTCCTTGTCTTTAGTCACGTTACCTGGCTGACCCTAGCTGTGTAGCTCAATATGGCTTCAACCTTATGGTCTTCCTGCCTCTGCCTCCCATACCCATGGTAAAGTTACTTTTGAAACCTTTGGGATAGAGCTGGTGAGTTTGCTAAGCGGATAAAGGCAGCTGCCACCAAAGCTGATGAGCTGAATTTAACCCCCAGGACCCACAGTATAGGAGAGAAGTTCATCTTTGACTGTTAGTTCGAAGTTCTAGGATACAAGAGACTACGTAAAGGTAGAACAAAAATTGTTTTTAGCTTAGCATGGAATTCATGCCCCTATCTGGGGGATAGAAGCAGGAGGATCTATTAAATAAATAAACACACACACACACATATATATATGCCAGCCAAGAATATGGTCCTGTAATGAGAGTTCCTATCTAGCATGTTCCAGGATCTAGAGTCAATTATTTCTGGTACTGTTGGTCTCCAGGTTGTATGTTTTTTACCCTCTAAATTTACCTCAAGCCGGGCAGTGGTGGCGCACACCTTTAATCCCAGCACTTGGGAGGGAGAGGCAGGCAGATTTCTGAGTTTGAGGCCAGCCTGGTCTACAGAGTGAGTTCCAGGACAGCCAGGGCTATACAGAGAAACCCTTTCTCAAAAACAAACAAACAAACAAACCAAATAAATTTACCTTGAAAACAAAAGTCAGGTGGAACACGTGCTTCTGGGAAATAGAATGTGCATACTTTGTGCTGTTCCACTAAGTACAGCTATAAACTCTACACATGAAACAGAACCAGAGAGATACGGCTGGCCAAGGGCCTCAGATCAAGGTCCACATATTTATTTGGTGGCATCTTGCTATGTAGCCCTGGGTTTTCTTTACAAACACCAATGAGCACTGCTGGGGAAAGTCCCAACGAAAGGTACTCTCTGCAGCCAAGGGACCAGGACAGAAGCAGCCTGATGAGATTTCTGTGCTTGTCCAGGCACATGCAGAAGCACAGCAGCACCCCAACAAAACATCTGGCAGTATACTTCAAATGGGTGAGTGACAGCACGCAGTCATATGTTAGTAAAACTGAAAACCTGTGAGTGACGTTGTCTGGAAGGCTACAGGAGAATCTACTGCTGAGAGAGAAATGTTTCTGTCTGTCCAATGTTAGTTTCAACTTCTCATGAAGACTTCATTTAGCAGGACAGTGGTGGTGCACACTTTTTTTTTTTTGTTTTGTTTTTTCGAGACAGGGTTTCTCTGTGGAGCCCTGTCTATCCTGGAACTCACTCTGTAGACCAGGCTGGCCTCGAACTCAGAAATCCACCTGCCTCTGCCTCCCAAGTGCTGGGATGAAAGGCGTGCGCCACCACCACCTGGCACCAACTTTTTTTTTTTTATTTTTTTTTTTTTTTGGGTTTGGTTTTTTCAAGACAGGGTTTCTCTGTGTGGCCCTGGCTGTCCTGGAACTTACTCTGTAGACCAGGCTAGCCTCGAACGGTGCACACTTCTAATCCTAGCATTCCAGGGGCAGAGATAGGTGGATCTCTTGTGAGTTCAAGGCCAGCCTGGTCTATAGAATTCCAGGATAGCCAGGGATACACAGAGAAACCCTGTCTCAAAGGAGGGAAAAATGCTCGTTTGGTTGGTGTTAGCCATAGCTGGTCTGAAAGTCCAAGGAATTCTCTTGTCTCTGCCTTCTACCTGCTGAGATTACACAGAGCACGAACCACGACTGTAACTCTGCAGATGTGTTATTATATACTCCAGGATGGCCTGGGGTCCATCTCCCTCCTGCATCTAGGATTATAGGTGTACATCACTAGACGCAGCCAATATGCTTTTATTTTGCGTAAGGAAACGTATATTTTTTTCAAGTAGACAGTCAATGATAACCAAGGGAATGAGAATAATGCATTTTGTATATGCTTGGTAATGCAAAATAATTTAGCAGTGGAGTGAGCTGACAGAATCAAGGCAGCAGCGACCAATACGACAGCAGCAACTTAGGATACAGATATATATTTTCATATAAAAATATATTTTTCATATCATGTGTTTATATATATATTTCACCAGAGGAAAAAATAGCAGCCAAGCATTTATTTATGATTTAATTTAACCATGTGTGTGTGCATACACATGCACGCATGTGGATGCAAATGTTCTTGGAAGCCAGAGGACAGGGTTGGATCCTCTGGAACTGGAGTCAGAAGTGGTTGTGAGCCATATGGCTGCTGGTGAATCTCTGCACGTGCTCTCAACTGCTAAGCCATCTCTCCAACCCCTACTATAAACCGTTGTTTTGTTTAGTTTTGTTTTGTTTTTGAGACAGTTTCTCTAGGATAGCCTTGAACTCAGATCCACTTACCTCTGCCTCCTAAGTACTAGAATTAAAGGCATTCACTAATGTACCTGACATACTATAAGCTTTTTTAAACAAATACAAGATTTCAGTCTTTCTTATTTGCAGGAAGGGTCTTCTTACATTACTCAGGCAGGTCTCAAACGTCCTATGGTTTTTTTCCACGCATGATCCTTAGATCCTCAGGTGTATTGTTTTCTTTTCTTTTTTAAAAAAAGATTTATTTATTTATTTTATGTGAAGAGAGCATTGGATCCAATTACAGATGGTTGTGAGCCACCATGTGGTTGCTGGGAATTGAACTCATGACCTACTGGAAGAGCAGCTAGTGCTCTTAACCCCTGAGCCATCTCTCCAGCCCCAAAGCATTGTCTTCAATGGTTGCCTATTCTGTCACTGGTATTGGAAAAAGACCATAGTCTGGAGAGCCAGGCATACTCTCAGGTTACACAGCTGCTTCCAACTATAGGTAGATTAGCTAGACTGGTTTGTTCGGGATTCCTGAGTACATGCTCATATCCAAAATGTCGGATAACGTATCTCCTTCATGGGCTGGGAGGAAAAGTGATGTAGAATATTGACTTCCATGTGACACATCCTGTATCCCTGTATCCTCCACTACCGAGTGTCCACTCAACAGTTAGATGGAGGATAAGATACATCTCATTAGTCTAAACTGACCTCAGCTTGCCATGCGTCCAATGATAGCGAACTCCTGTTCCTCTTAACTGTACTTCCAAGACCTGGGTTTACCGACATGCCCCACTGTGTCCAGCAACTTAGATTGCACTAATAGTGTTCTGTTCTGTTTTTTAAATGCTAGCCTGCCATGGTAGTGCAGTCCTTTAATCCCGACACTCAGGTGGCAGAGGTAGGTAGATCTCTGTGACTTCTGTGCATCCAACATTATATACTGAGACCCTATCTTAATTGATCCCTCCAAGAATATTTATATTTAATTATATGTGTGTGTCTGTGCCCACAGACATGCTTGAGTACAGGTATCAGCAGAAGACAACATCAAAACCCCTGAAGATAGAAATTACAAGCAGTTGAAAGCCGCCTTAGGTGAGTGCTCTGACTATCTCTGGTCCTCTGAAAGCAAGAGGACTCTTTCCAGAACTCACTAACATCTTTTTTTTTTTAAATAAATTTCCATATTTAGAATCATTGACATAAGATACATTCCCAGAGCCAGTGCTTGTTGCAAAATGTGAGTTACCTGAAATTAATTCCTAGGGCCTACATGGTACACTGAGTTATTCTCTGACCTCCACACGCATGTTGTGATGTACACATACCCACACACTTATACCCCCCCCACACACACACATGCACACTATGTTTTATTAAAGATACATTCCAAGGACAGACTTACTGGATACTACCACCTGCAGTGCATATTACTGAACTACATGTGTGCATTTCAAAAGATCTTAATGTCCTTGCCTGCTAGCAGAGGTAGGAATGTCTTTATTATATTGTCCCCAACATTGAGCAACCTTGTCTCTAAAAACCTGCTTAACCTCATAGGTGAACATAGCGTCTCATTATTTACATTTGTATTTCTTTTTTTTTAAGATTTATTTATTTTTTATATATGAGTACATTGTAGCTATCTTCACACACACCAGAAGAGGGCATCAGATCACATTACAGATGATTGTGAGCCACCATGTGGTTGCTAGGAATTGAACTCAGGACCTCTGGAAGAGCAGTCAGTGCTCTTAACCACTAAGCCATCTCTCCAGCCCAACATTTGTATTTCTTGAATATTTATGATGTGACTGAGACATGGCACAGTACTTGCTAGTATGTGCAAATCCCTGAGTTCAATCCCAGCCTCGCAGAAACTGGGCTTGTTGGCCCATGCCTGTAATCCCAGCACTTGGGCAGTGGAGGTAGGAGGATCAGGAATTCAAGTTTGAGGTTTGTGTGGACTATGTGAGACCCTGCTTCAAATAGGCACACACACACACACACACACACACACACACACACACACGATGAGAAGGCTCAGCAGATAAAAACACTTGCCCACAAGCCTAATGACCTGAGTTGGTGGAAAAAGAGAACCAATCCCTATAAACTGACCTCTGACCTCCACATGTGCTCTGCCTCTTAAATAAATGAATGAACTTAATTTTAAGATATATATATTTATGGATTTGTAATTGCATTTTCACCAAGCAGAAGGCCAAAACCACAAGGGTGTTGTGTACTTGGTTACCAAACGCACAAACACTCTAAGGGATCACACGGTGGCACTAGAACTCCACAAATGGAAATCAGGCTGCCAGCTTGGCTGAACCTGATGCTCAGCCAGTAGGAGCTGGTTCCCAATCTTCACTCTGGTTCCCTCGGGCAGAACGAAGTCTGATAGGATGGAAGGTTTGCCAGAGAAGTCTTGTTAGAGAACTCAAACACGCAGTTCCATGTTCTTTATTGTTGCGTTGATTACAGCGTGAATATATGAGGTTGTCTGTGTTATCCCATGTGTATCCATACAGCCACAGCTCTGCTATTTCCTGTGGATACTGTAAGTGAGCTGGATCCTGTCACTGCCTGCCTCAGGGCAGTTCACTTACCATGAAACCCATGGTGCCAGCTGAGGAACGCCAGGATCTGTTCAAACTGGAAATGGGAACTTTCCAGGAAGGAGAGCTGCAGAACACCTCTTGTTTTGTAAAGCTACTACAAAACATGCACCCAACTGAGGCCGATGGTGCATGCCTGGTATGCTAGCCTTCCGATGACAGAGGCAGGATTTGAGTTGAAACCCAACCTGAACTACATAGCAAGTTACAGACAAGCCGAGACTGCATAGTGAGACTCTATTTCAGGAAACCAAAGTAAGAGTCAGCAAGGAGGCTCAGTAACTAAATGCTCTTTCCTCGGAGCCTGTCAGCCTGAGTTCAATCCTCACGACTCACATGACTAGAAGGAAAGAACCAACCTCTGCAAGTTGTCCTCTGACCTTCACACTATACTATGGTGCATGTGTATATACACACACACACATACACACACACACACACACACACACACACACACATGTAGGAAGCCGGTGTGGTGGCCATTCCAAAATGGTGCCTGAGGCTAACACCTGACTTCCTCATATGCCCCTGAAGAAGCCACGCCCACAGGCAATATTGCGTAGGCTCACTGCTACGCATAATCAGGCCATCTACTACGTAGGGCAACATCAGATCTTGCCATACCCACTGTCCTATCACATGCACCGATGTGGCAGGCTCTGATTGGAGAAGGCAGAGGGATTTAAGGGCGGTGGAGGAGAGGCTCGGGGGCTTTTTGAAGAATGTAAGGGTTCCTGAATAAACTGCGTTGGGAAGAAGAACTCCGTGTGTCGCTGTTTCTTTCCGCGGGTCGGAAAAGAAATATATATATGTGTGTGTGTGTCGCGTGTGTGAATATATATATATATCCCTAAATGACAATATATAAAGACATAAAAGGCACATCTTATGAAAGGTCAGTTTTTCCACTTTATTTTTTTAAAGATTGATTTATTTTATGTATGAATACACTGTAGCCGTCTTCAGACACACCAGAAGAGGACATCAGATCCCATTACAGATGGACATGAGCCACCATGTGGTTGCTGAGAATCAAACTCAGGGCCTCTGGAAGATCAGTCAGTGCTCTTAACCGCTGGGCCATCTTTCCAGCTCTCAGTTTTTCCACTCTTGTGGTCAATAGTAAAAAGAATTTACTTATTCTTTTAAAAATCCAAATAGTTCAGAGACCACCCCCCCCCCAAATACCACAGGCTATTGACACCACTGTCGGTTGTCCACCAGAGCTTGGTGGCAAAACACTATTGCTGAAGACACCACACACTCTGACCGCAGCACAGGGAGAAATCAAGTTGGTACTAAGTAGGACGCTTCCTTCCTGCTGGTGACCTTTCATAGAACTAGAAGGTGCTATAAGGGTTGTAGGAATGTAGGAGGTGTTGTCTGTAGTTTTACCCAGATATGAACACCACGGGCTACTCTAATGACCTGTATGTCAAGAGAGTCCCATGGGTGCCATAGTGACATGATTGTCATGGGGGCAACCAACCTCCTTATTCTTAGATTTAAGGCCTGATCCACAAGAGAAAATGCATGCCTGGTTCTGTAATTCTGACCAGGAACCCATGGCGGTGTACACACCAGGAGTGACTCTGTCTTAGTTAGGGTTTCATTGCCGTGAAGAGACACCATGACCGAGGCAAGTCTTATAAGGACAACATTTAATAGGGGCTGGCTTACAGGTTCAGAGATTCAGCCCATTGTTATGATGGCAGGAAGCATGGCAGTGTCCAGGCAGGTATGGGGCTGGAGGAGCTGAGGGGTCTACATCTTCATCCAAAGGAAGCCAGGAACAAAAACTGTCCTCAGGCAGCTAGAAAGAGACTTTCAAATCCCACCCCCACAGTGACATACCTCCTCCAACAAGGCCACACCTCCTTCAAGAAGGCCACACTTACTACAAGGCCACACCTCCTTCAAGAAGGCCACACCCACTACAAAGCCACACCTCCTTCAAGAAGGCCACACCTACTCCAGCAAGGCCACACCTCCTAATAGTGCCACTCCCTGGGCCAAGCATATTCAAACCACTGCAGAACCTATTAATATTATTCTGCTACATGGACACAGTATCAATCTGCCCTCTAAATTTCTATCTATATGGATAGATTAGGCCCCAGTAGTTTCTTTGTTAACTGAAATTTCACAACTGACCAAAGTGTAGCGAATAAGTGTCAGCCATGTGCTCAGCCTCAAATGGGACATTCATATCACCCTCTCTGCCATGGCTCAGGAACCATATAGATGAGGGGATGGAAAGACCGTAAACACCAGAGGGTGGGGAGGACCCCAGCAGAGCAGAATCTTCTAGACACATCGGAACTGTTGCAGTCGTGAACTCGCAGAAGCTGTGGTTGCCTGAACAAGATCAAACCAGCTAACGTTCCTTTAGATACTTACGAAATTACTGAATTTTTGGCTACTCAATCTCAGGATAAAATGAGTCCTCGAATGTTTCATAGTTACAAGGACAAATGACACGGAACAGAAAGTGGAAGGTTAGCTAGCACCGACTAACTTCCAGGCAACATGTTGAGTTTTTGAGATTTACGTGGACCCGTCTATCATGTCAGTTGGAATGACGTCGCTAAGGTTTTAATCCCTTGACCGCTTGGAGTGGAGCATTCGCTGATGGGGTATTCTTTCACCCCTAGCGACAGAAAGTATGGCCTGATAAAAAAAAAAATAAGCCGGGCAGTGGTGGCGCACGCCTTTAATCCCAGCACTTGGGAGGCAGAGGCAGGCGGATTTCTGAGTTCGAGGCCAGCCTGGT
>NW_021604614.1:12543243-12587235 GCF_004785775.1 Grammomys surdaster | reverse complement strand
ATATATATATATATATGGTCTTAATGCTGTTTCTCCTCCATGGACTCTATTGTCTATGCTTGATAAATTGTATAAGTATGTTATGGCCTGCTTCTGCATCGTGTGTGTGTGTGTGTGTGTGTGTGTGTGTTGTACTGGGGACGAAATCAGGACCTCCCAAATATTAAACATACTCTATGACACCAAGTAACACCCATAGCCCCATTTGTTTGACTTCTTTCCTTAACTTTAGATTTCAAGACTTGCTTATTTTTGTTCTGTGCATTTGAAAGCATTTTATGTATATTTTCCGTTTCGCCTGCGGGTGGCGCCCACTGACGCGAAAAGAGGCCGTCAGATTCTCTGGAACTAGGGTTAGACACAGCTCTGAGGTCTCATGAGGGTTCTGGGAACCGAATCCAGGCATTCTATCCAGGTCTACTGCAAGCACTCTTAACCCTTGAGGCAGCTCTCCAGTCGGTTACTCTTCATTTATGAATATGTATGTGTATTTGTGTGAGTGTGTACAGGTGCCATAGAGGCCAGGAGAGGGCGTCAGATCGCCAGGCTGTGAGGCCCCAACCATGAGGGCTAGGTATTGAACTTGGGTCGTCTGGAAGAGCAATTTGTACTCCTAAAGCCTAAGATCTCTCCAACTCTGTTTACATAGTTTTAGATGGATTATTATTTTTTT
Organism: Grammomys surdaster; assembly: GCF_004785775.1. NCBI lineage: Eukaryota > Metazoa > Chordata > Mammalia > Rodentia > Muridae > Grammomys > Grammomys surdaster. The sequence continues at coordinate 12,586,562 of NW_021604614.1, read as the reverse complement.
TTGGGGGGGGGGGGTCGAGACAGGGTTTCTCTGTGGAGCCTTGGCTGTCCTGGAACTCACTCAGTAGACCAGGCTGGCCTCGAACTCAGAAATCCGCCTGCCTCTGCCTCCCAAGTGCTAGGATTAAAGGCGTGAGCCACCACTGTCCGGCTGTGATTTCTCTTAAAACTCAGAGTATAAACTGTCTGAGAACTTGAGTAAGTATAACTATATTGGGAGACTTTAGTCTGTTCATTTAGTGGTTCCATTTTCCCAAGTCCCACCTCCAGAACTTTAGTTAGAGATGTAAGCGAGTGCGGTCCTAACCACTGGGCCGCCGCCAACTCTTTAGACCCGCGGTTTGATTAAGACCCGAGGCTTATTTGAAAACCCACAGAGAGTTGCCTCACTGACACGAGACACTGATTGTCACGCAGGAGTTTACAAGAGTTTAGTAACCTGTCAAGATTTGAGATCAGGCCCCTTTCGCACGAGGAGCTGCTACGCACACCGGGGTATATCTTATTTTCTATGCCTCTCCCTTCCGGAAGCCACACCCAAGCTTCTTTCTTCGTTCTTGGCGCCTCTCTTAGTCCTAACTCTTGTGCTTAAGCTTACATTAAAATCTCTTGGGCTGGTGAGGTGCTCATTGTAACAGAGCTAGGACAAACAAGCTGAATTCCAATGCTGAGACCCACGTGGTAAGAGAGAACCGACGCCCACAAACTGTCCTCTGTCTCCCATAAGTGTGTCGTAAAATGTGCACATGCGCGCGCGTACACACACAGAGTAAGTAACTGAGTGTAATCTAGAAGGTGTAGAGGCAATGAGAGTATTCACTATGTATGAAGCAATAGCGCATCCTTTGTATCGGAAGATGGTGCAGGGAGGAAAAGGAAGGAAGTGGTATTGCTTCGAAAACAAGGCTTGTTGACTAATTTTTGCCAGTGTCCTGTATCTAGGCTTCATTTAGCATTTTAAGTCCAAAAATGGTTACATAAGGCATAGCAATACTATCTTTTATACCTCTGAAAAAGAGAAGTGGTAATTTACAAAACTTCCCCGGCTACTTTCGGCCCCATGATGTCACGGGCCTGCTTGGCACGTGATTTCGGCACGTGGTCATATGGGAGCCATATGTCTAGGAAAACTTGCATCATCAAACCCCTGGGAACCCGTACAATGGTGTGTCTTTCTCTGTTTCAGTGGCTCGTGACCATCAGTTAAATACAAATGACAGGGGCTGGAGAGATGGCTCAGTGGTTAAGAGCACTGACTGTCTCGAAAAGCCAAACTCTCCAATTTGCTTTTGGTCATGTTTCGTCACAACAGTGACCCTAACTTAGACTAAATCTTTGCTCCCTTAGGTTGTTTTAATTAGTCACTTGATCAGGGCATCTCCAAGTGACTAATACATCCCATTCCCCAAATCCAGGCCCGTGACTTCTGCAGGGACTGAGTCCGGAGCTGGAGACGTGGGTTAGTTGATAACGTGTTGGCCACGTAAGCAGGAGGGCCTGAGTTTCCATCCCCAGCACTCACATTAAAAAACCAAGCTCAGTGATTCAAAGGCCGTGATCTCAGCCCAGGGGAGGTGGAGAGAAGCCAATCCCTTGAACCTGCTTGCCAGCCACTCTAGCCTGGAGAGCAGCGTGGGGGTCAAAGGGACAGCTCAGTGCGTAAAGCACATGTTGTGTCACCGAATGTCCTGACTTCTATCTCTAGAACCCACGGTGGAAGGAGAGAACCAGCTCCCCAAAAGTAGTTCTCTTCTGATCTCTTCTGGTATATGGGTGGTGCCTGCATATTCTCTCTCTCTCTCTCTCTCTCTCTCTCTCTCTCTCTCTCTCTCTCTCGTTATTTACTTATGTATACAATGTTTTCCTTGTATATATGCCTGCATACCAGAAGAGGGGACCAGATCTTATTATAGATGGTTATAAGCCACCACCATATGGGTGCTGGGAATCGAACCCAGGACCTCTGGAAGAGCAGCCAGTGCTCTTAATCTCTGAGCCATCTCTCCAGCCCCTTCTTCTGTCTCTTACAAGAACAGTGTCATTGGATGAGGGTCCACCTGTCTGTTCTCTCATCTCAGTGCTAAACTATATGTGCAAAGATCCAATTCCACATCAGGCCGCTTCTTAGGGTCCCAGTAGACCACAGAAGAGAGTCAGTGATCTTAATTACTGATCTCTTTCCAATCCTTAATTTATTTTAAAGATTTTTTTTTATGTGTACAGAGTGTTTTGCCTGAGTATATGGACTCTACATACATGTGTACAGTACCCATGGAGGCCATAAGAGGGTGCTAGATACCCCCTGTAGCCGGACTTACTGATAGTTGTGAGCCACCATGTGGGTGCTGGGGATTGAACATGTGTCCTCTGGAAGAGCAGCCAGTGCTCTTAACTACTGAGTTATCTCTGAATATTTTTGAGTTATAGAATATTGTCATGATAGACAAATAAATGCTCTGCTACTGAAATACATCCTCCATTTTTCTTTTTCTTTCTTTCCTTCTTCCTTCCTTCATTTCTTTCTTTCTCTTTATACATTTTATGTCAAAACAGGCTATCTACTGTTAAGTAGCCCATACTGGCTTTGAGTTCACTCTGCAGCCCAAACAAGCCTTGATCTTCCAATCTTCCCTCCTTAGCCTCCTGAGTAGCCAGCCATTGCTTAGTTGAATTTATAGGGCGACACACTTGGACCTGATTTTCATCATCCTGTTGAATCTATAGAAACCCTACATAGTCCACAGGTACAGGAGTGGGTAAGGGTTTATGGTACTGCTCAGTGGGCCATTCACAAGGCCCTGGATTCTAGTTCCAAGGAAGTCAGGAAAGGGCAATTAGAACTGGGGTTTCTGGTGCTTATGAACCATCATGGTGGACGGTGGGAATCAATCCCGGATACTCTGGAGGAACAGCAGCACTGGCTCTTAACTGCTGGGCGACTGTCCAGTCCTTTCCGGTTTTTTGTTTTGTTTTTGTTTTGGGGGGTCGTTGTGTGTGTGGGGGGATTGGTTGGTTTGCTTTTCATTTTTGATGGGATCCCACCTGGCCTGTACCTCACTATGTAGATGAGAAAGGTCTTGAACTCCTGATCCCCCTGCCTCCACCTCCTGCTAGGATCACAGGGCTATGCCAGCACACCCAATCTATAGGACTCTGGGGACCCAACCTTGGTTCACATATTCAAGGCCAGCACTATTCTACCCAATGTGTCCTGGCTCCAAGTGTGTTTTTTGAAGCAGGATTTTTGTTGCTCACTGTATAACCTCACAAATACTGAGACTACAGCTGTTCACCACCACATCTAGCCGAAGGACAGGAATATGGAAGAATCCTGTATCTTTCTCCTCCTAGATCACTCCCAGGGAGCAGTCTCCAGGCTCCTAACGGCCAACATGCATCTATCTGCCCAGCTCCTGACAGTTCCCCAGTGTCCTGATACCAGCAGCTGTCTCAAAGTCGACGGGGTTCTGTGCTTTTGTTTCCTCTTATTTTTGCTCTCCCCCCCCCATTGTTTTGGAAATAGCTTACATTCCAGGCGAGTCAAGACTAAATAAACAGTTCACCTCCACATAGACAAGACCAATTGAACACAGAAATTCTCACAAATACTGCTGAAAGAGAAGAAAAAAGAGAGAGAGAGAGAGCCCCAAGTGCAGACAGACAGAAACATAATTCCTTTCCCCTAAGTTCTTAGAGCAGCGTTGGAGCCATGACTGCATGCGTGCTTCCGGCTAGAGCAGGGGTTCTCAATCTGTGGGTCGCGACCCCTGTGGAGGTCCGTAATCAGATATTTAGATTATGATTCATAACAGTAGCAAAATTACAGTTATGAAGCAGCAGCAAAATAACGCTATGGTGGGGGGAGGGTGTCACCACAACATGAGGAATTGTATTAAAGGGTTGCAACTTTAGGAAGGTTCATTTCCGAGTGTCCAGCAGTAACAGGTAGCTTATAGCTGCCTGTAAGTGCAGTTCCAGGGGGATCTAGTGCCCTCTTCTGACCTCCACAGACACACAGAGACACACACAGACACACACAGACACACACACAGAGACAAGGATGTAGTGTTGGTCAGGAGCTTCCTGGACCCTCACTTCCGTTAGCAGAGTGTCTACCTTCCTGTCCTGAGTTTCTCAGTCTTCCTGAGGGTTTTGAGTTACCAGAGCCGCAGTAGAACAGCTTGGTGAGGTTCGGCTCAGGACTTGTTTCTCTTAATCCATCAGCTGTGCGAGCAGGTTTTCCCGTGGACGACTTGGGACGTTGATTTTCCTAGTTGATGTGTCATACAATGGCTCGGGTGTTGGTGCTAATAAATGTAGGACAATCCAGTTCAACAGCACTTACAGCCATTAACCCCTAGATCAGCCTTCTTCACGCCCACTCAGAAGGCGGGTCAGTTTCCCTTCTCTTAAAGCGTCCTTCCATGTGGAGTAGCAGGAACCTTCTAGGGAGCTCTCCCAGAATGTTCCAGAACCACGGAAGTGTGAGTGGGGTAGCTGTCAGAGGAACTGTTCATTCTCTCTGCTTTTTCCTAGTCACACCCTCGAGATGTAGAAAGAACCCGAGGGCTGGCGATGTGTTTCTGAGGCAAAGCATTGTCTAGTATGAGATCCTGCCTTTGATCTCCTATAAAAGCCCGGCTGACTTTGAAGAGTGATGTTCTCGCCTCTCTGCACAGACCATCACACAGAAAGAGTGAGCTTTCTAGAGGTCGGGGTCATGCTTGGGAGTGGAACTGTACGTGCGGTCAGATACTGATTCAGCTTCCCTGAGGGAAACCGTACAGACAGAGAGGGTATGGCTCGGGACCCTATCTCACCTGTATACACTACAGCTGCCAACTGTGATTACGTAAACATCTTACCCAAAGTACGGCTGGCTAGGGATAACCAGGAGGATGATGGGACCTGGGTCTTCTTGAGCCTCTTTTCCGTCGCTCCCTCTCTTTCTCCCTCCCTTCCTCTCCCTCCTTCCCTCTGCCTTTGTCTCTTTCCTCTTCCCCCCCCCACCCCTGAGAAATAAATCTGGGGAAATTTTTTACGGGAATAGGCCCTCACTGTTGGGTACTAAAGGTACAGGCTCCCCACTCCCAGCCAGGATTATTTTTAAAAACATCGTTTAGGCCTCTACTCCGAAAAGCTGTATTTCTTCTACCTAAGCTGTAGCCACACAGGGGCTTGTTTATTTTATTTTATTTTTTTTCTGAAAAGAGGCCACAGTTCTTTCACCTCCAAGTCTTGCTCCCCTTTAGGTAAAGCTCTTTCTTGTCTTCTGTTTCAGAACCTCACTGTATCACAAAGAGTGTCTTTTATTGTTGGAATGTAGGGGAGACGTTTAACGGTTATACAGGGAGAATCAGGGTTGCTTCTTGGTATTCTTTATAAAAGAATTTAAGAGTGGACTCAAACAGAAGCTCAGAAACACTGTCAGGGAGGTCAGACACAAAGCAAACAGACAAGCAGCCACAGGGCACAGAGCGGGTCTTCAGAGAAAGAGCGAGGAAACCCAAAATTCTGTGGGAAAAAAACCCAAAGGGTTAAGAAAAGCACACATAGAGAGGCTACATTTTATATTCTGAATAATTCAGAAAAGTGGGCACACCCCGGAGTGACTACAGCTCATAATCCACTCCCCTAGGAAAACTATAGCATCTTATGCATGACAAGTTACTGTCCGTGTCTTACGCATGACGTAAGATGAGCCCACCTTCTGAAAGCATGGTTTCTGGCTAAGTGAATGACTGGGTCAAACGGGAATGTTAGGTCTCCACCCAGGCCAGAGATCCTGTTCTCTTGACTAGGAGGTGATTTCGTTTACTCTAATACATTGACTGCATAAGATAGATATTCAACTAGAAATGGCTTCAAGGAAAGACGGCACCTGTGATTATGTATAGTCAAGAGTTCTGGAACAGGCTGGGGATAGAGTCAAGAACCTATTCTATTGTCTTTTTTTTTTCCTGGTATTGGAGATGGAACCTAGGATATCATGCATGCTACTTAAGCATTCTATCACTGAACTAGATCCCTAAGCAGTAAGAACTTAGATTTGTTGGGGTTTTTTGATTGGATGATTGGTTTTGGTTTTACCAGACAAGATTTCTCTGTGTAGCCCTGGCTGTCCTGGAATTAACTCTGTAGACCAGGCTGGCTTTGAACTCACAGAGATCTGCCTCTGACTCCTGAATGCTGAGATTAAAGGAGTGTGCCATCACTGCCCAGATAAAACTTAGTTTTTTTGGTGTTTCTCTCTTGCATCATGGAGTGCCCTAGTTTGCCCTGTGCTTGTCACCTTAAGATACAAGAAGGGCTTGAGTGCCTGGCAGTGGTAGCACATGCCTTTGATGCTTCTGAGGTTCATCTGCATGACAGTGTGTGTCAACACTCCCTTTGTATGGCTGCATCATATTCTACTGTGTGAAGAGACCATGTGTTGTTTATTCATTCATCTGTCCCTTTGGGGCTACTTCTACCTTTTGGACAGTGCTAAATAGTCATGCAATGCTCTTAGATACATACCTGTATGCATATTGCTTTGGGTAACCTGTTTTTAATTCTTTGGCCATTTACTTAGTTGCTGGATCATATGAGAATACCATGATTCACTCTCTGAGGAGGTGCCATATCTAAAGCCCTGAGATAGAGTCTCATGTAGCCCAGGCTAACCTCTAACTCCGTATGTAGTCGAGGATGGCCTTGAACTTATGATTGTCCTGTCTCTACTTTCCAAATGCTGAGATTATGGGCCTGCGGCATAGTGCTGGGAATTGAATCCAGAGCTTCATGCATGCCGCAGACACTTGTGAACTGAACTACACCTTGGGCTCCCAAAAACTCTTTGGAAAAAAAAATCAAGAAAATCTGTGTAAAGCAGCCTTAACTGTCACATCTCCATGTCCACAGCATTGTCTAGGCAGGCGGCCAAAGCTAATCACACCCCACTCTGTAGCTTGGTTGGGATTCAGTCACCTCCAAAAAGGCATAGTTGCTGGAAGAGGGTGGTTTTTTGAAGACGGAGACAGTGGCAGTGATGACTATGACAGCCAGGTTCGGTGCCAACAGAGCCTGCCACTGTCCTTACAGCCATCTGCATTCCAGTCCAGGTTATCAGTGTGTCAACCTCTCTTTGGGGATTATGTAGCTCTCTTTGTTCATTTGTGTGTTTATTCTATAAACATTTGTACGGCTGAGGAAAGTGTGGGAACAAGAGTCATGGCAAACAGCAAGCCCAACTCAAAGCTTCCCGCCTTCACGCCTGCTCAGAGCCTGGCTCCAGCAGCCAGTGGCTGTGGTTCCTACCGCCCCTCTGGCATCGAGGACCACAGTTGCTTACTTCCCCTTTGGCCCTGGCATGTATGTGTGCAGGCCCACATCGATCCAGTAGTAAATAACTTCTGTTTTTGGCCAGGGTCTCTCTGTGTAGCCCAGACTGGCTGAGAACTCACTGGCTGTAAACCAGTGTGGCCTCGAACTCAAGAGACCTGTCTGTCTCTGCTTCCCAAATGCTGGAATTAAAAGTTTGTGCAACCATGTCCGCTAGCTGTACACCATTTTTCTGTACTGTTAGTGGATGGGTCCCACCATCTCTGCCTCATACTCAGTCTTGCCTTACAGAGTCAGAGCACACACGTGACCCTGGACAGGTGGAAGGAGAGACATCCATGATTGCAAACTCTAGGAAGGTTCACCCTCTCCAGTCATGCTGGGGCAGGGATAATTCTGAAAAATAGGCTTTTTGTATTTTATACTCTGGATGATGCAGTAGACCCACCCCTGACCCCGGCCACATTCCAGGAAAATGGTGTGTATGAGTAGCAAGGTGGCTTGGCCTGTGGGTTCCAGTTTGCCACTTGACTTTCTTCAGCCCCTTGTTTCTCAACTCCCAGGAGTTTCCCAACCTCTCCAACAACTGTCTGAGTTCTTTGTTTCCCTGGGTTGACATGAATTCTTCCACTGATATTTTTTCCCCTTGTTTTAGAAAAACAGAAGAAGACATACTTCTTCTCCTCCTCCTTCTCCTTCCCCCTCCTCTTTGTCTTCCTCCTATTCCTCCTCTTCCTCTTCTACCTCCTCCTACTACTCCTTCTTCTTTTTTGAGATAAGGCTTTTTTTGTATAGTCCTGGCTGCCCTGGAACTCACTCTGTTGACCAGGCTGGCCTTAAATTTACAGAGACCCACCTGCCTCTGCCTCCCAAGTGTGTACCACTCGGTTATAACATGCATTTTATATATATATATTGCATTTTTTGAAGCATAATTTTTTCAAACTTTCCAATAACTTCTGGAAATAACATAAATCAGAGACTGTCATTAACCTCAATAGTTAACTAAATACCCCATAAGTAGGACATAGCATAACTCATTCAATCATTTCCCAGATTCTTTGGAGGGGCATTCCCTCTGTGGCCAGTTTTCTGACTCCTCCCACCACCAAAAACAAAAAGAAAAAAAAAGAAAAAAAACAATCTCCCATAAACTTCTTTTAAAAAATACTTGAATATTGCTGTCCTTTTATTTCTCTGGGACAGCTTCCCAGGAATGGGATTAGCATGTCAAAGGGGACGGTCAGTTTCAGTTTAATAGGATTTGCCAGATTACTTTCCCCAGTGACCCCGGAGTATATGAGAATGTCCTTTTCTCCACATTTCTGAGAGCAATTGACACCATTTCCCTTTCCTGATAACAGTGATACCTTGTTGCATCCTTCCTTTGCTGTCTGTTCAATTTATCTTCCTTTGTGTGTGTGTGTGTGTGTGTGTGTGTGTGTGTGTGTGTGTGATGGGGTGTCAGATCCCCATCCAGGAGCTGGAGTTAAGTGGTTGTAAGGTGACCCACATGGGTGCTAGGAACCAAACCTAGGTCCTCTTAACCCCTGAGGCATCTCTCCAGCCCCTTGTTTGTGTTTTTCTGAGTACTGTTATAGAATTTGAGTTTCTTTTCCTAAGTCTGTTAGCCGGTTGGATTTGTTCTTCTGTAAACAGCCCATTTGGCTTGATCAGGTCAATCTGTAAAAGCTCTTTAAATAGCATGTATTTGGCTCTCGGCTTCCATCTGAGGGGTGACAGCAAGGGCTGCCAAGGGTCACATCTTGATTCTGTCCCGCCTGCCCATGTGACCTCAGCAACTTATTTAATCTTGTCATGCCTCAGTTTCTTCATCTGTGGATTAGCCACTGCCACCGTGATCCCTACTTAGAGTAAACAGACGGTTGCCTGGAACACAGTAACAATCAGCAGATGTTGGCAGCTGCTATTTATATTGCAAATATTTTTTCAGCCCCGCCATTTGAATTGGCTTTATTTATGGTGTCCTTTGTCACACAAAACAGTTGAATGTTTATGCAGTCAAAAATCCATTTTCTCTCTCATAGCCTCCGAGTTCCCAGGCTTAAGTAAGCTCTCCCCCATGCCTTTCATGACAAATCTCCCTCTCGGAAAATCAGAAGTATATGATTATTCCCTACACTGCCTGCCGTGCACCATTCTCTGACCTCCTTGGTTTGTTTCCTGTAAGTCCATAGTTTCTAGTATGTTCACGGCGGTTCTGTGGCCTTTCCATACCAAGTGAGTCTCCAGTTCCCTTTGGACATCGTTATGATTTGAATCTGAATTGTCCCCCACAGGTTCGTTTTGAACATTTCATCCCCAGCCGGTGGAATTATTTAAGAGGAGCCAGGAGACCATAACTTGTGGGAGCAGACCTTTGATGGTTACTCTTGGCCTCTGGCTCTGCGATGCTGCTGGTTCACCATGGTGTAAACAGCTTCCATCACACAACCCCGATGCTGCTGGTTCACCATGGTGTAAACAGCTTCCATCACACAACCCCGCTGCCACGAACGGAGCTGCGCAACTTGACACACTGAAACCCTAAACCCCAAATCAATCTGCCCTTCCTCAATTTGTGCGCCAGCTCCCTTTCTGCTTGGTTACTGTGATAAGACACCAGGACCAAAAGCAACTTAAAGAAGGATGGGTTCATGGTGGGGTGGGGTAAGGGGGCGGGTTAGAAACCATCGTGGCGGACAAGGCATGGCAACCCGAAGGGAAGGCATTCCGAGGATGCCATCTCACAGGGCACGGTTGCTTCCATTGAACAAGAAGCTCCTGCAAGCTGTTCGCTGTCCTCCATGCATACAGTGGCACTCAGAAGCTGAGGCTGGGAGATGGTGCCGAAGGACAGCCTGAGTTACAAAGAAGAAGGAGACAGCTCCTTCCACCCATCACCCAGGATGGTCAAAGGCCATCAGAAGCCCCATCAGGAACCAGTGACAGAGTCGAATGTGCATTTCATGTGGTGTCTCTTGCTTTCTCCTTCACCCCAATAAAATGAGAACTTCTCAGTACTTTCTCTTCTCCCTTTATCTTCTCTCTTTTCGCTCACATTCCTTCATGGGCTGTGAGAGACATTCATTTCTCACCCTACTCCCTGGGGCTTGCCTGAGAGAATGGCGTTTTGCACGGTTTCCCTGACAGAAGGATTTGAAATTCTCTTTTGCAAGCGTCTGATATAAACCTGCTTAGATTTTTTTTTTCTCTCAAGATGGGGTTTCTCTGTGTAACTCTGGCTGATCTGCAATTCCCATTGTAGACTAGGCTTGATTCAAACTCATAGAGATCCACCTGTCTCTGCCTCCCAAATGCTGGGGCTAAAGGTGTGCGTCATCAACGCCTGGCCCTGTTTAGATTTAAAATGTTGGGAACACGCGTGTTGGAAACACTGTTTCTCTCCCTCACTTGCATATTTGTCTCGGTTTACTTCCTGTTGTATCCCAGACTGGCTGGGATCACAGGTACCTGACTCCACCACACCCAGCCCTCTTGGGTTTTCTTTTTAGGTTCAGGGCGGTTGGTAAATCTTTTCTTCAGTACTTTCATCAAATGGTGCCCTTGGGGATACAGCCAAATTCTTGGCTACCCCTTTCTGGTTTCCTCTTGATTCTTTAGATGATAAGGATGTTTAAGCTACACAGAGGATGCTTGGTTGCAGAGTGAGTGCGTTTTGCCTCCCAATTTTTTTCCGTAATTGTTCTTTCTTTTTAAAAAAGCAAAACCAAAACCAAAAAGCATTTCTTTTGAGACACAATCTCTCTATGTAGCCCTGACTGCCCCGAACTCTCTATGTAGAGAATTCTATCTGCCTCTCCCTCTCCAGTGTTGGGACTAGAGGTATACACTTCCACACTGGCTATTTTGTTTTTTTTTTTTTTTGAGATAGCCCATCATGAGGATGGGCTTGCTATGCTAACTTAAAAAAAAAAAGTCAGGCAGTGGTGGTGGGCACCTTTAATCCCAGCACTTGAGAGGCAGAGGCCAGCCTGGTCTATAGAGTCAGTTTCAGGACAGCTAAAGCTACACAGAGAAACTCTGTCTCAAAACAAACAAAACAAAAAAGAACAAAACAAGCCGGGCAGTGGTGGCGCAGGCCTTTAACCCCAGCACTTGGGAGGCAGAGACAGGTAGATTTCTGAGTTCGAGGCCAGCCTGGTCTACAGAGTGAGTTCCAGGACAGCCAGGGCTACACAGAGAAACCCTGTCTCAACCCCCCACTCCCGCCCAAAAAAAAAAAAAGAACAAAACAATATGAATGAATATTTTGTGCCTGTTTGTCTGTCTGTGTACCACATGCATGCCTGGTGCCCTGGAAGGCCAGAGAGAGTATCAGATCCCCTGGAACTGAAATTACAGATGGTTGTAAGTCAAAATATGGGTACTAGGGATCAAACCAGGATCCTCTGCAAGAGCAGTAAGCACTCTTATCTACTGGGCCATCTTCAGCATCCAGTTTTATTTTATTTAATTTTAGTTTTGAAATCCTGACTGAAATATCAGATCTGCCTGCATCTGCCTCCCAGGTGCTGGGATGAAAGGTGTGTGCCACCAGCACCACCTGGCTATCTTTCTTAAAATTTAATTTAAACAAATATTTGAGTGTGTTTGTATGTGGCAGTCAGATGACAACTCTCTCCTTCCACCATGTGTGTCTGGGGATTCCACACAAGTTGTCAGACTTGGTGGCATGTAATTCTGTCCACTAAGCCATCTTACTGGTTGAGTGGGTTGGGTTTTTTGTTTTAAGTTGCATTTTAATCGACTTTTGTGATTGATTTCCATCATCGAACAAGGAAGATAGGCAGATAGGGGAAGCACTTGAGGTATGTTTGCCTATGAAAAGTCAATGTGTTCCTGATGTAATTCTGCTTTTCCTGATATTGAATTTCTCTGTTGTCCAGCCTAGCCAGGCCTTTTTTTAGAAAATTCTATTCAGACTTATAGCTGATAAATCGGTTTTTAAACAAACACATATGGTGTTCTGTCCTGGATCCACTAGCCAGTCCCCACAGAAGGCTGATAATCAGATTTCATCTCTGTCACCCAGGACTTTTGTACAGAGCAGTCCAGCCCAGGCAATGTCAGTGACAGACATTTATCTCCTTGTAGTTCTGAGTGTGATGGCTTGGATTAGAACTGAATCCCACTGGCTCAAACATTCCCTGCTTGTTCCCCAGCTGGTGACACTAAGTTGGGAAGCTGTGACAGCTTTAGGAGGTAGGCCCCATCTGTCAGAAGTCAGGCAGTCATGTGGGGGAATGCTATGCCTGCCCACTTCCGGTCTGGCTCTCTGCTTCCTGACACCATGATATAAATACCCACCACTGCTACTATAGCCATGTCAGTGAATGGACGTGTTCTGCCACTTTCAAATCAGGAGCCAAGACAGAGCTGTCCTCTCCAAAGTTGTTTCTGTCAATATTGGCTACAGAGACATGAAAGCAAGACAGGGACCAGCATGGTGCCCCACACTTAGAATTCCAGAAAGCATTCTAGAGGCAGAAGCAGGAGCAGAGGCAGGAGGATGGTTGAAAGTTTAACACATCACATCTTGCTGTGTTCTACAGTAAGACTGTAACAGGTAGGTAGGTAGATAGATACATACATACATACATACATACATACATACATACATAGATACATAGATAGATAGCTACATAGATAGGTTAGTTGATGGGTAAATAGGTAGGTAGATAAATACACACACACACACACACACACACACACACACACACACACACACAAATGTAGAAAACAAATTTTTTGATAGAGTCTAACTAGGTAGTCCTGGCCTGGTCTGGAACTTTCTAGACCAGGCTGGCCTTGAACTCACAGAAATTAATGTGATTCTGCCTCCTAGTGCTGCAATTAAAGACATGTGCCACCAGGCCCCGCAACCATTTTTTAGATTTATTTGCTTTATATGTATAAGTGTTTTGGCTACATGTATATATGTGCACCATGTGCATGCCCAGTGCCCGCAGAGATCACAAGAGGCTGACAGATGCCCTAAACCTGGAGTTGTAAGTTGTGAGGCACCATGTGGGTGCTGGAAATCAAGCCGGGATCTTCTAGAAAATCAAGAACAGCTCTACGCCACTGAGCGACTCCACCTCCAGTTTTCTTAAAGGATTTATTTTACTTTTAATAGGGTGTGAGTCTGTGTGTAGATATGGACACATGAGTGCAGATGTTCTTGGAGGCCAGAAGAGGGCTGGAGTGAAGGACACCTTTAATCCCAGCACACTTGGAACCCTGTAGAAGCCATTAGAGGTTGGGTACCACCACATGGGTGCTGGAAACCCAACGCAGGCCCTCTACAAGGGCACTCTGCACTCTGAACCTCTGAGTCATTTCTCGAGACCCGAGGGGGAAACAAACATTTTAAGAAGGGAGAAAGAAAACAAATGCACTAAGAACCTTTCACAAGGAGGAGTGAGGTCATCCAAGAGTCAGCTTTGGAGATGGGAACCAGCCGTTCTAGAACATCCTCTAAGTTCTAGGCACAGTGCCAGGCAGCCTGGAAGGGGCTGAGGCTCTAATGGTTGGGAGTCTGGAAAGTTCTAAAAAATTTCTGGACCCCCTGATGTGAGTCAAGGCTTCCAGCTTGTTTTCCGGGTCATTATCTGTCTACCTCTCATTTCACATGTGCTCAGACCGTGAAGATGCTTGCACTTGCTCTCCTGGTTTATGATTGACCAAGAATGGCTTTGAACAGGTTACTCAGAGCCTCTGTGCCTCCGCCGATTTCTCTATGAAACAGGGAAGAGCATCTTCCCTATGACAGCATCATTATAGGGAGTCATTGGTCTAGGATGAAGTGGAAGGGATTGTGGGAGCTGAGCATGGGATCCACCAGATGTCAGAGAGCAGATCTCGGGTTTGACAGATAACCCTGGATTATCAAACACTGCCAACGCCGACACTGAGTAAGACCCTCTCCTCTCCGATAGAGCCTGTCTTTTGTGTCACTTCATCAAAGCCGTTTTGCCACCAACCAAATGTCACATGTTTTGCAAATGCTGAGAAGAAACCAGCTGCTTTTCAACCTGTCGACGTCAACAGAAGAGTTCAATTTCTCTTCTTTGCTGACTTGTCTTGAGGATGTCAGGTGCTGTTTCCAGTGTAAACTCTCATCCGGGTGTGGTCAGGGCTCTGGGTAAATCAATATTTGTTGAGAGCCTAAAGGGCCTTCTTTTGCCCTCACACGGGACCGTGGGATTGTGGGCCTTAGGTCAGGCCCTGATGATTGCAACGCCCCACGCCCGCCCCTTCCCCCGCCCCCCAGAGACAAAGTGTAGCCAAATGTTACAGTTGGGCTCGAAGAGAATCCAGCACTGGTTATGAAATAGTCCCTTTGGTCATCAAAGACAAAGAAAGGACAGGACTTACAGAACTTCTGTCTGTCTGTCTGTCTGTCTGTCTGTCTGTCTGTCTGTCTTTTGTGTGTATGTGTATGCATGCACATGCGGAAGCCAGAGCTCAAGTTTGGGTGATAACTCCTCAGGAGCCATCCATCCTATTTTAGTGTGTGTGTGGTGTGTGTGTGTGTGTGTGTGTGTGTTAGTCAAGTGAACATGAGTGCCACCGAGTACAGGTACTCAGGTCTTCCAGCTTAGTGACAAGCACCTTTACCTGCTGAGCCATCTTGCCAGTCGGTAACTTTAATGTTTTTCAAATCCTAGTTTTAATGATGGTTCTGAAATGCTTTAACCTTCCTTGTAACCCACCACCCACCCGAGGTAATGGAAAAGAAAGGATATGGGGAAAGTGGACCTGTTTAGAAAGGTTCTTCAGAGCAATTCCCATCAGCGTTGTCTGGAAATCAGTGTTCAGTTCGCAGGTCAGCAGTGGCAGCTCGATCCACTCGCAAACACTTCATAGCTACACCAGCAGTCCAGTTCGGTAGAGTCGGGTTAGCAACCGCAGTGACACTACCAAGCAGAGACAGCCAGGGCTCAGCCTTGGCTTGAGTCAGTAGGAGGGACCAATAGGAAAACCAGAAGTACTCGGCTGTGCCCTTCTCAGAGAAGGAAAGATCAGCAAATACTTGAGACCCCCCAAGCGTTGTACCAGTAAACCAAGCTCTGTCTCCGTCACTCCATGGAGTCCTATTTATACCCTCCAAACATCACGTGTCCTCCACATGCCTTCCTTGCCTCAACATGTTCATCCAATCAGCCCGAGTTCCTGGGAGCATTAAGAAGCCACAGCACACCACCAGAAGTTTTTTGGTCCATTTCTCTCTATGGAGTCCTGACAAATGCAGCTCAACTATGCAATACAAGGCGGACCAACACATGTGGGTCGTTAGCAAAGGATCCTTCATCACATGCTTGCTTTAGCAGAACATCCTCTCTCCTGTGTCTGCTTCAGTTAAACATTCCTTCACGAGTCAGCCTTAGCCATTCACACCTGTGTCCACTTTAACGAAACGTTCCTTCCCGTGTTTGTCCCAGCAAAACGCCATCTGACGGACTTTCCAAAGAGCCCTCAAGTTTCCACTTCAGTCACAGCTCAGCTTGATTTCTGAGACAGGGTCTCTCTCTTGGCGTGGAGCTAGACAAGTAGGCTAATCTAGCTGGCCAGCCTGCCCCATAGGTCTGTCAGTCCTCACCTCCCTAGCACTGTGACTACAAGTGAGTACCACCATGCCCAGCGTTTCAGCTGAGTTCCGGTAACCAAACTCGTGTCCTCATATCTGTGTGGCACACATTTCACCAACTGAGCTGTCTCCTCTCCCTTCTTAGTCCCAATCTTATTAAAGCAAATGTATATCACGACAAAGACCTTCTTCATTCTCCAGGAAGACCTTCTCAAAGCTCTTGACTGAGTGTCTAGAAGGTCACAGGTGAATGGGTTTGGGCTGGCATGATGTAAATTGCTCCCAAAGGTTGGTGAATAGCACGGCTGACACAGCGCAGTTTTTCCAGAGAGTTGAGGTGAGCTTGGCTAGAAACCCAGGCTTACCAGTGAAGCGCAGAGGTCCCTGAATCCTGACCCAAGAAACAATTGGGAGAGAGTGTGCCTTCGTGCACACTAGTTTAAAAACGCCATTTGTGCTGCAATGGAGACCAAGGTGGTCCAGAGACACTTCACTCTTCTGAGAATGCTGGGCTAGTGGGTCAAAGCACAAAGTGTCTGGGGCCCTCTTGTGTTCTATCACCATTTGGCCACTACACTCAGGGGCCACCAGGTCCACCCACTACTGCCACTGCCCCTCTTAGATTATAGGATCTTGCCCAACATGCTTTGCACTAGTGAGCCCTCAGGACCCCAGCTTGGAATACCTGAAGCTGTGATCACCTCTGTTGGCAGGAAGGAGACATCTACCCTACTATCCCTGATGAAAATATAAAAATGAAGACTAAGGATGTACCACAGTGGTAGAGCATTTGCCTCGTACTCCTGAACTGCTAGGATCGATGCCCAGTACCACAATAAATAAATGTGCAAACCAAAAATCGCACATACACTGTGATGGTTTGTATATGCATGGCCCAGGGTGTGGTGATATTTGGAGGTGTGACCTTGTTGGAGTAGGTGTGTCACTTTGGGCGTGGGCTTTAAGACCCTCCTCCTAGTTTACTGGAAGCCAGTCTTCTACTAGCAGCCTCCAGATGAAGATGTAGAACTCTCAGCTCCTTCTGCACCACACCTGCCTGGATGCTGCCATGCTCCCACCTTGATGATAATGGACTGAACCTCTGAACCTGTAAGCCAGCCCCAATTAAATGTTGTCCTTTATAAGACTTGCCTTGGTCATGGTGTCTGTTTGCAGCAGTAAAACCCTAACTAAGTCATACACACACATATACCACTATACACACACACACACACACACACACACACATCTGTGAATGGCCAGTACTAATTCTTTGAATTTTTTAAAATTTATTTATTTTATATACATGTATACACTGTCGCTCTCTTCAGACACACCAGAAAAGGACATCGGATCCCATTGCAAATGGTTGTGAGCCACCATGTGGTTGCTGGGAATTGAACTCAAGACCTGGAAGAGCAGTCAGTGCTCTTAACTGGCGAGCCATCTCTCCAGCGCCGGATTTTTTTTTTTTTAATTTGAATTAACTATCACTGTGTATGATGTGAGATTGTGTGTGTGCATGTGACAGAGCCCTTCGATGCTTAGGGACAAGCTCGGGGAGTCAGGTCTCTCCTTCCTCTGTGTTGAGGAAGTCTTTCTTGTTTCTGGCATGCTTTTTGTAACGGGCTAACTGGCCGGTGAACCTCTCTGCCTTTCGTCTCACTGCTTGAGCTTTGTGATGAATGATGCGCACTGCCACCTCCAGCTCTTTTATGTGGGCTCCAGGGCTTGAACTCTGGTCATCAGACTGGTGCAGCAAGCCCTTTTACGTGTGGAACCATCTCACTGGCCCCCTTCGGGGCATTTTCTAAGCAGTGATTCGGGATCAGTGGTTTGTCCTGTGTGGAAATCTGACTTGTCTGACTTGTACGTAGGCTGAGTCACACTCATGGCTAAGAGTGAGGTGAAGGACTCTGTACTGGCTTGGAATTGCCCAAGTCAAGTTTATATTTCTTTAAATAGGGATTCGCCATGTGACCCTAAATGCACTGTGTAGTCGAGGCAGATCTTGAACTCACGATTCTTCTGTCTGACCTTCTAAGTGCCGGCACTACAGATGTTTTGCTATCACATCTGGCCTGGTTTACTTTTCTTAGTCTTCTCTGACATATCCTTCCTCTCTCTACTTTTAATTTCTTGCGCAAGCTAATCTGAAGTTTCGTGAATTTCCCCGAGAGACCGTGTAAAGAGCTATTTGCTCGACTCAGATAAGAAGATATCTTGGACAGACAACAGAACAATCCTAATTCCGCTTAAGTCAAGCTGAGAGAACCAGTGAGTTTCTTGAGGTTACTCTCAGGAACATGGCTAAATAAAAGGCAGCTTGCCTCACTGGAAAGCCCACCCCAGCATGGCTGACATCTTACACAACTGTGTCTCTGGAGCGCCAAGCACAACTTGAAGGCAGTTCTACTGGAGGGCTTCCCCCCCCCCCACACACACACAGCAAGTATTTGCTGCTTATAAATCCTCAGGGAAAGCTCTCTTGAGTTTGCCATTTTCTTCTGAGTTCCTTGAGCATCCTCCCTCTCAAGGTAATGTTTCCAGAAGAAGGACACGGCTACAACAGCAGGAATATATTGCAGTTCTTTGTAGCAAGGGGACCCTTGCATTAACTCAAAAGAGCAGACACTACTCTATTGCTATAACAAAAAATAAATGCAAGTGAATGTTGAGACCAGGGGTTGATGGAAGGTGCCTTCCCCAGTAGCCTTTCTTTCTTTTTAATACAAAATCTTTCACTGAACCTGTAGCTATCAGTTCTGCTAGGCCAGGTGGCCAATAAACTCCAGTGATTCTCTTTCCCAACCAGGCCCCTCGCTCCCACTTCTTTGCCTTCCCAGCCCTAGGAGTACAGATGTGTGTTGCTGTGTGTTGCTGTGCCTAGCTTTTTGCTTGGTTGTTTGTTTTATTTGGTTTGGTTTTGGGGGGGGGGATCTTTTGTTTTTGTTTAGTTTTGTTCTGTGGCTGAGTCACACTGTGCATACTGTTGGCTGACCTGGAACTCTCTATGTAGACCAGGCTAGCCTCAAACTCCAGAGATCCAGCCTCCCAAGTGCTGAGACGCGTGATTTGCGCCACCACACCTAGTTCTGTGTGGCAGGCGCTTTAGCAACTGAGCCGTTTTCCCAGCCTCGATTTTTGTTTTTGTGTTTGTTTTGAGGCAGGGTCTTCCCGTATTGATCAGATTGGCCCCAAATTCCCAGGCTTAAGCCATCCTCCTCTCTCAACCTCCCAAGTAGACTACAGACCTGTTCTGCAGGGACAGCCTTGTTCCAATGTGAAGACATCTCCAATTTGAAGCAAAAGCAAGGCCAACCGGAGCTGACCCAAATCCCTTGATGTTGGTGAATGGTAAATCTCTGTGACTTTGCCAACACTGCCACACTGTCTGAGGCACCTTGAAGAACTGGTTTCTCAAGTCACTGATTACAGAAGCAAAGTTGGGGGTGTGAGGATGAGGGGTCAGAGGCCCCTGAGCAGCTGACGCTTGTCAACAGTGAATCCCACACAGCACCAGATCACATTCAGGAAGTGTTTTGAATGTTAAACTGAGCCACAGTTGAAGGGCCAAGCTGTGTTGCCCTTAGAATCCTGAATGCTGTCTAGTGTCCCCCACTCTAAGGAAGGTCCCAGAGCGGGGTAGGGGATAGTCTAGTAAGGGAGTCTAGTAGGGGATAATCTGAAAGGGAGGAGAGTTACTGACATCAGGAATGGGCGTGGTCTTGAACCCCTGGATTCTGGTTCTAGACCTAGAGGATGATTTGCCCACATTTGGAAGAGGTTGTTGGGAATAATAAAGAGGAAGTCTCTCTTTACAGAGTTAGGAGTAATTGGAATGTGCAGCCCGTAAAACTGTCATGCTCCTGAAGTAAAGAAACCAGCTGCAAGACAGATGTAGAGGGCATGAAAGAAAATACAGACATATATTATTGTGACACAGGTAACCGGGGCCAGCCAGGTGCCTCAGAGGGTAAAAGCAATTGGCTGGAAGTGGAGCTGAGTTTGATCCCCAGAACTGAGTTAAGATGGAAGGGGAGGGCTGGCCCCACAAAGTTGTCCTCTGACCTCCATATGTAAACACTGGTGTTATACACACCAGTCACAGAACAACAATACATAAAAACTTAAAAATTAGGGGGCTGGAGAGATGGTTCAGCGGTTAAGACCACTGACTGCTCTTCCATAGGTCCTGAGTTCAATTCCCAGCAACCACATGATGGCTCACAACCATCTGTAATGGGATCCATGCTCCCTTCTGGTGTGTGTCTGAAGACAGCTGTAGTGTACTCAGATAAATAAAAATAAAATAAATCTTAAAAAAAAATGTATCTTTGCCGGGTGGTGGTGGCACACGCCTTTAATCCCAGCACTTGGGAGGCAGAGGCAGGCGGATTTCTGAGTTCGAGGCCAGCCTGGTCTACAGAGTGAGTTCCAGGACAGCCAGGGCTATACAGAGAAACCCTGTCTCGAAAAAACAACAAAAAAAAGTATCTTTAAAAAAATAAATAAAAAATAAAACCTTAAAATTAAAAAAAAAACTATTATGACTACCCTTTCCAATATGAGCCTACACATACATGCATTCGCACACTAGGTTCCAGGATACCCACAGTGTCACAATCCAAGGATGCACAAATCCCTTGTATAAATTAAACAATATTTGCATATATGGCCTCAATGAGTGGAGTGCTTGTCTAGAATATAAGAAGCCCTGGTTTTGATCCCTAGTGCCACATAAACCGGGCATGGTAGTACATACATACATGCCTGCAATCTCAGCACGCAGGGAGGGGAGGATTATTTCAACAAGCCAAATAGCAGAAAGATCGCTGTCAATCACAGGGGTTAGAGAGAGATCTGACAGAACTGGTGTTAGGAGTCAAACCCAGCCAACACCTTAATTTTTGGATACCTGTCCTCCAAAAATTATCAAAAAGTTTCTATTCTTTTAAGTCACTCGGTTTGTGATTCCTTGTTAAGGCAGCCCTTAGGAGACTAACTCATACCCAACAAATTCATAGTCACTTCAGGACCTTTGCGCTCACTCCCCTCCCCCACTCCTCCACCCCAGCCTAGAGTTTTTCACAGGCGGCACTGTCTAGTTAATCCTGGCTCAACTCAATGTCACTTCCTCCTGGAGGCCCTCCCAGCTATCCCCACCCTAGTCATCCTCTCTGTTCCCAGAGTCATGCCTGACTGCGTTCACAACACCAATTGCTTTTCATTCATTTCTTTCCTGCCTGCCTCCCTGTCTTGAATTTGAGTTCAGTGTGAAGAAGACCCGTCTATCCGCTGTGCTCTTGGCTGTATTGCCACCACCCAGAACTGTGTCTGGCACACAGTTGCTGTTCAACACACAAAAACCAAACAAATGAATGTAAATTGTTGACTTCAATCGATCAAGGACCAGGAGTTTCACTGCCTGGTTCCCTGTGACTCATCTGAGCTGGGGAAATCCCTGCTCGGCCCCGAGCTTCTGTCTGCTGCCTGCCTTCTGTAAGAAGGCAAACCCTGCTTTTAAATTCCCACTGGTAGGAGCTGAAGGAAATAGAGACAGAAAACTGCAAACACTTGAACAAGAGATGGTCCATCTGGCCCTGGTTTCTTGCCATCCACTGAGGGCTGAGAAATCCTAGTACCTAAATTCTTAATTTGCATCCAGCTCAGGAGGAAAAAAAAAATAAGCCTCATCTTGCCAAAGGATCTAGGAGGGACAGAAACTGGAAATGAAAGTATAACAGAAACTTCTTGTTTCTCAACTGGCAAGACACAACCCGGTACATCTCCTTTCTGGCTCTGAACTGGGAACTGAAACAATTCCATAGGAAGCTTGCCTTCCTTCTCCTAGAGGCAGAACAACAACAACAAAAAAGTCCACTCTGGTCTCATTCTTTTTTTAATATACAACTGTTAATAGCAACACTCACCAAACTGTAAAGGGAAAAGTTCCATTGCTAACTCTTCTGTACAGCCTTTCCAATCGTAACTACCTTGCGTATTCCCCACCGGTGCCCATCTCCTTGGCTGTCTCACGACAGAGCTCTGCACCCTTCTGTATTTTTGCAGTACATCTGATTATCCTGCTAGGATACAGTTCATAACCCAAGTCTTAAGTAAGAAGACCGTTCCTGTGAACCCTAACCCAGACAAATGCCGCAGCAGCCTGTGTCTCCTGTCGAAATTTACTGAAATGGTAGATGTTAAGTACAGAAACTCAAGTAATGAACCCGTCGTTTCCCCCCCCCCAAACCCTTAACCATGGACACAGTTGAATCCCCTTTAATAAGAAAAGCAGACAGGGGACGGTAGTGCTGTTTTCCCCAAAGCCTTTTAACTGCTCAGCTGAAATTGTTACTGATTGAGTCTCTCTAGCACTGTGGGTTCAGACCCTCCTGGGTCTGTCTATCCCCCTCTTACCACCATTGGAGGGAAAACAATCAAATCTTTTGAATCTCCTCCCCTCTTCCATTTCTGCTAAAGTCTGGCTGAAAGGTAAACTGTTCCCACAGAGCACAAGTGACCAACTGGCTTATCAATGGCACCTGGGTAGAGATCCTCTGGCTCTCCTTGTCCCCACTGGGGCCCACGGACAGGCTAGGTAGGGCCCTAGCAGTGAAGACCATCCATGGTTTTGAGCAGAACTGAGGAAGGAAGCTAACAAGCCATAGGTACGGATGGTGTGTCTGGGTGCATCTAGGGCGCAAACTCTGCGGGACTCTGTCTCCTTCAGCCTAGTAAGCTTGGGAGGCTGAGAAGTTTCCACTGTCTGGAAACTTGGCTTTCTGTTCCTCTGAGATTTCGACGGCCACACCTCGCAACCAAACCGCTCACTGCACCACGCTGTTTCTCTAAACCCGATTCTCCGAATCTAGAAGTTCCAAGAAAGCGTAAGCCAAGTCTGAGGATGTTACCCTGTGCAACAGCCAAATTTCCTCTCCAGAGAGCATAGGCCTGAGTGGCAATCTCCCTTCTTGGCATAGTGACTTAACGAGATGTCGAAGTCAGATAAGAGGGCCTGCCTGGCTCATTGGGGTCAGTCATTAGCGCCCCTGGAATACTTCTGATGGTGCTGGGGTCCTCCGTGAGCTCCACGCTAGTGCTTCGGTTATTATCTGGTTCGCCCGATGTTTTCTTTCGAAGGCAGCGGTTGATACAGGTGGAGAAGAAGTTGGGGAAAGATGGGCTGGAGAAATAGTAAACCACTGGGTCCAGCATGCTGTTCATGTAGGTAAAGCTTAGAGTGATGAAGAAAGCCAGGTCCACAGAGGAGTAGATATCACAGCTTCGCACGTTATGTTTGTAGAGGAGCCAGAAGATGCGGATACGCACAGCCACGCTGGGCAGGAAGCAGATGACGAACACAATAGCCACCACCATGATGAAGTTGATGGCCCTCTTGATCTTGACATGTCTGTCCATCTGTCTCTGCCGTAGGCTCCAGATGATCCTGCCTGAGCAGAACAGGATGATGCCCAGGGGCAAGAAGAATTCCAAGAGGAACATTGCGTCGTGCCACCTGAACGTGTAACAGATGCTGAAGCTGCTACACAGATTTGCCTCGCCATTTTTGGTCATCATGTTTGTATAGAGGAGGTGGACCGTCAGGCCGATGGTGATAACCCACAAGAAGCAAGAGATAACGGCCGCTGTCCGGTTGGAGATCTTGTTCAGGAAGTGGTGCGGATGAACCACCCGGAAATACCGGTCCACAGCCACCACCGTGAGGAAGATGATGCTGCCCTGTCGGTTCATGGCCAACATGAAGAGCATCACGCGGCAGGGGATGGATCCAAACCTCCAGTTCCACTTTTGGACATAGTTATCCGTCAGGAACGGCAAGCAGATGATCAGGAGAAAATCAGCCACGGCCAAGTTGAACAAGAAAATCCGGCTGGATTTCCAGGATTTGAGATGGAAACAGAAAATCCACAAGGCAAGGCCATTGCCCAGGAGTCCGAAGACAAACTCCAGCCCCAACACGGGCGGCAAGATCTTGGCAATGTTCTCATCTCGGAACACACAGCAATTCTTGCTGTTTATCACCAGAAAATGGTTCGGCTTGCTCATGAGTGGATCTGGCCAGTCTTCCCCAGAGCGCCTCACCTAGCCAAGGCTTCAAGGTAAGTGTGTGTCTGTGTGGTGAACGTGCGGTTCAGCCCTCAGCTTTATGTCATGTCAGGGTGTTGAAAGAGATGACTGAATGGTTACCAGGAAACTACGAAATCATTTAAAAAAAAAAAAAAGCTAGCAGGCCTCTTATGCAACTTGCTGTTTGCATAAACAAGTAATAAAAAAAAGTCCCCTGGGCAGACGGGAACCCACAAATTTTCTAAATGTAAAGGATAAGTTTAGGCAAGCCAAGTGTCCGTGGTGAATGAGTCAAATGTGAGGGCATTCCTCCTGAAGGCTGCACGCATGCACCCTGGCTAGTTAATTGGCCTCAGAGAATTCATTCACTGCCGTTTGCTTGGCTGACATAATTAATAAATTAACAATGGCAGCAATCATGCACTGTGCTAAATGAACAGCAAGGCTTTCCAGAAGCAATAGAGTTCATGTGAAATTGTACTATGCATTAGTAACGTGTATATAGTTTCCTGTCTGTCTGTCTGTCTGTCTGTCTGTCTGTGTCTCGCCCCCCCTCTTCCTTTTTTAATTTCTATGATTTACTTTTATTTTTACTTATTTGTATACATGCGTGTCTGTGTGACTATGTACACGTAACAGCAGCCCCGGAGACTGTTGGACGCCCTGGAGCTAGAGTTATAGACAGTTGTGGGCCGCTACCCAGTGTGGGAGCAGGGAGTGGAACGCAGGTCCTCTGCAGGAGCAGTGTGTGTTCCTAACCTCCAGCTCAGTTCTCTAGCACTGTGGGTTTTTTTCTTTTCTTTCTTCCTCTTAGACAGAATCTTGCTTCGTCTCCCAAGCTGGCTTCTCCATCTTCCTGCTTCTGCCTCCCGAGTACAATCCCAGGATTTTACAGCGCCTGGGTGTGTGATATTCGTAGAAATAGCTCTGATTTTAAGCCCCGAGAGGGTGTTGAGCTCTGCCTTACAGAAAGACATTTCCTATGAGTACACTGTAGCTGTCTTCAGACACATCAGAAGAGGGCATCCAATCTCATTACGGATGGTTGTGAGCCACCATGTGGTTGCTGGGATTTGAACTCAGGACCTCTGGAAGAGCAGTCAGTGCTCTTAACCACTGAGCCATCTCTCCAGCCCCCTCCTTTTTTTTTTTTTAAGTGTGATTAAGTGTCATCCTACAGAATATCTACCGTTGAGTATTTTGGCATACTCGAGTGAGCACACACACATACACACACACACACACACACACACACACGTATAACGTTTATAAATTTTGTTGTTCTACTTTGAGTCAGAAATTAGAAATTGGAAATTTACCGGATGGTGGTGGTGCATACCTTTAATCCCAGCATTTGGTAGTCGGGAAGCAGCTGGGTCTCTGAATTTGCCTGGTCTACAGATTGAGTTCCAGGACAGCCAGGGCTACACAGAGAAACCCTGTCTCGAAAAACTAAAGAAAAAAGAAAAAAAAAGGAAACATATCCCTTCAGTTGCATACCCAAATTCTCTAATGACATTTGAAAGACCTTTGTAGACTAGACTCAGGGTGACCTAATCTTGGGTCCTATAGGGTCAGGAGACCGTGAGAATGAAGATGACAACTTTGAGACCAGTGATGCCTGCAATTGCAGTTTCCAGTGTGCCAGACTCCGTGTCTTAAAGATTTATTTGTTTGCTGTTTGTTTGTTTCTTGGTTCTTGTGACGGGATTTCTCCTTGTAGCTCTGGCAGTCATGGAGCTCACTGTGTAGACCAGGCTGACCTCGAACTTGAAGACTTGACTGCCTCTGCTTTTCAAGTGCATGGGCTAAAGGTATGTGCGACCCCACCCAGCCGGTTCTTTTTTTTTTTTTTTTTTTTTAATGTGTATGAGAGTTCGCCTGTGCTAGAATGTTTTGTGCACCACATGCTGCGGTATCCAAAGAGGCCAGAAGAGGATGTTAATCCCTGGAAGTAGAGTTACAGGTGGTTGTGAGCCACCATGTGGGTGCTGGGAACAGAACCTGGGTCCTCTGCAAGAGCAGCCAGTGATCTTAATAGCTGAGCCATCCTTCTAACCCTTCACGCTTTCAGTATGTCATCTCAACTTATGATCTGTACTCATGGTTTCAAAAGTCTTGTTGGTTATCATTTCCAAATGAGGCAAATAATGCTCAGAGAGGTTGCTAACATTCCTAAGATAACCCAGCGGAACTTGGGTTGATTCTAACAGACCTCCAGTCCTTTGCCCCTCATCATTGAGGTTTACTGCTCTTTAATTTTTTTTTTATTTACTGGAAAATTTTAATTACATTCCTTTATTTGGGAAGGGAGGGGATAAATGCCACAGCACACGTGTAGAGGTCAGAGACAGCCTAAAATAATTGGTTCTCTGATACCTGAGTTCTGAACTCAGGCTGTCAGGCTTGGCAGCGTGGACCTTTACTCAGTACGCCATCTTGCCAAACAATATTGTATTTCTTTAAAAAGACTTATTTATTTTATATATATGAGTACACTGTTGCTGTCTTCAGATACACCAGAGAGGGCATCGGATCCCGTTACAGATGGTTGTGAGACACCATGTGGTTGCTGGGAATTGAACTCAGGACCTCTGGAAGAGCTGTCAGCGCTTGTAACTGCTGAGCCATCTCTCCAGCCGCACAATATTGTTTTTTTTTTTTTTTTAAAGACTTTTTGAAACATGGATATTTTTTAATTGAGAGAGAGTCTGTGTGTTCGTGTGTCTGTGTGTCTGTGTGTTTGTGTGCCTGTGTGTCTGTGTGTCTTTGTGTGCATATATATATATATGGATATATATATATATCCATGTGAATACAGGTGCTCTCAGAGACCAGCAGAAGGTGTCAGGTTCCCTGAAGCAGGAGTTGCAGATGGATATGAGTCACCTGATCTGGGTGCTAGCAATTGAATTCGAGTCCTTGCCAAGAGCAAGTGTTCTTAACCGAGACATATATCTCCAGTGTCTTAAGCAGGCTTTTGAGACAGCATCTCCCTAGGTATTCCAGGCTGGCCTCAAGCTTGTGATTGTCTTGTCTGCACTGAATGCTGGAATTACAGGCTTATAACATGAACCCAGGTCACTGCCTCTTCTCCTGCAGAGTGTTAGCTGGCTCTGACAGTTGCCTGCCTTGCTGCCTGTGGATGCCGGGAATCCTTCCTTCCTGGAAAAATGTGAACTTATTGAGGGCATGAGTTTTGGTTTGATGTAAAAGGCCCCCATGGTAGGCTCCCAGGTATTGAGCATTGGGTCCCCAGAACCTGACACTGTTTTGGGATCCTGGAGAACTTTGGTAGCTGGTAGAGAATTACCAGGACAGGTCCTGGGAGGCGATATCCACTTGGGGTTGAGGCCTGTGCTCCTCTCCCTCTGGACACAGCCACCATAGACTGAGCTGCTCTGTGCCACACCAAAGCAAATCGCTTTTCTCTAAGTTGTTTCTGTCTCGTATTTGGTCACAACGATATGAAAGTATCCCACACAACACCGGTGAAGAAATCCTATGGGGTTCGGTGAACTAGAGAGAAACTGCTGGCATCTAGAATCTGAAAGGGAGTCTCCTTAAGTTTTAGAATTTTAAAAATGCGTGTGTGTATGTGTGCGTTTGTGCGTGCGCAAGCGCACTTACCTATGTGCATACACACGGTAACTGAAGGCTTTGGGTGGCTTCTTGAGCTGCTGCCTACTTTCTTCTTTTGAGCCAAGATCTTTTACTAAACTCAGAATTCATTGTCTAGCCAGCAAATCCCAAGAGTTACCTGTCTTGACCCCACCAACCAGCACTGGGACGACAGGAATGCACTACCATGCCCAACTTCATATATGGGTGCCGTGGATCTGAACACAGATGAAGTGTTTGTATAGCACTTACCAGTCCCTGTTAAAATAAAAATATGTAAACATTAAACCTAGGAGTCTGTAATCCTAGGTCTTAAGAGACAGAGGCAGAAAGATCAGGAATTCAAGGCCCTTCTCACCTCTAGATGGAGTTCAAGGTCAGCCTGAGCTACTTGGAGACGCTGTCTCAAGACAAAGGCAAAGGAACTAAGAACAAGAAGGAAAAAGTAACCATTATAAAGGTTAGCTTTAATTACCAATTTAACACAACCTAGAAACAACTGGGAAGAGTTTCCATGAGGGATGGTCTCCATGAGGTTTGCCTGTGGGTATATCTGTAGATTGTCCTAATTAAGTTACGTGATATAGGAAGACCTAGCCCACAATGGGTGGCGTCATTCCCTAGGCAAGGTGGTCCTGAACTATTTAAGAATGGAGAAACTGAGCTGAGCTTAACACAAGCAAGTGAGCAAGTTTGCATACGTTCACCTCTCTGTCTGCTCTAAGTGCGGATATAATATAACCAGCTGCCTCAACTTCCTACCTTGACTTCCTCACAATAGCAGACTAGAATGGCAAACTGAAAATAACCCCTTTTCCCCCCCCATGCTGAATTTTGTCAGGGTATTTTCTCACAACAAACAGAAATGAAACCAGACAGTCATGAATAATCCTTTTTTTTTTTTCTTTTTTTGACACTGGGTTTCTCTGTGTAGTCCTGGAACTCCTTCTGTAGACCAGGTCTTCAACTCAGAGATTCACTTGCCTATGCTTCCTGAGTTCTGGGATTAAAGATGTGTGACACCATCACCCAGCCTATCACAGATAAAATTAGAGTAATAACGAATAGTTAAATATGGCAAAGTAGCACAGCTAACTCTGGATCCATCCTTAGTGGGCTGTAATGTCCCGCTCTTGTCCCCTCAGCTTCCTCTTGTGGAAGCTGGGGACTTAGGTGACACCCTTCCCTCTCCACTCCGGAGAGCCTCCCTACAATGCTCCCATTCAAAGCTTCTAAACAGGAAGTCTGGAGCTACTCAGAGGGAATGTAAATTGAGGCCTCTGGGTGCCAGGGCCTGCTATGGAATTTCCAGTCTTCCCACCTCTGGAGGGCATGCCCTGTCTTGTGCTGGTCTTTCTTTTCTTTCCTTTCTTTTTTTTTTTCCCCCTTACTGGTGCGTGAGCTGTACAGAAACTTGTTACAACGAATCACTCACTGTGATTCTGCAGCTTAGTGGAAAGGAAATTATACTCACAGGTATGACTTTCAACCATCCAGAGCCCCTAAGCTGGGTGAGACAACTTGAAGGTGTGTCATGGTTCTCACAGAAGTTACTACTAATTTTTCAGATGAAGAGGGTCTCAATATGTTGCCCAGGCTAACCTTGCGTTCCTGGATCAGAGGATTCTTCTTCCTCAGACATCTGGGTAGCTGGGACTCTAGGTGTTTGCCACTGCTCCCAGCAAACAGTTTTAAAACTTTGGTAGGTCATGGTGGTATATGCCTGTGAGCCCGGAACTCAGGAAGCAAGCAGAAGCAGGAGGATCTTTGCAAGTTTATGGCCAGCCTGGTCTACATGATGAATTCCAGGCTAGCCAGGAGGGATAATGTAGACCCCGACTCAACAAAACAAACAAGGGGGCCCGGAGAGATGGCTCAGCAGCAGTTAAGAGCACTGATTGCTCTCCCAGAGGACTCGGGTTCAATTCCCAGTATCCACATAGTGGCTCGAAACTGTCTGTAACTCCAGCTCCAGGTCAGGTCATCTGAGACTCTCATACAGACATGTGTGCACATAAAACAAAAAACAGAACCAAAAATTAACTGATTAAACATGGGTAAATAAAGCCAAGGCGTGGTAGCAGATGCTTTTAATCCTGGCACTGGGGAGACAGAGGAGCTATCTCTTTGAATTTGAGGCCAGTCTGGGCTACACATCAAGTTCTGGGTCAACCACGGCTACACGTGGAGAACTTCTCTCAAAAGCAAAAACAAACAAAACAAAATAAATAATTACACAAATAAAGCATAATATGGTCAGGGTTGTAGCCTAGCGTACCTGACACCCTGAGTTTGATCTCTAGCACTACAAAGGTACAATAAGAGTACCAGCCATCCTCTGTCAACGGCTTGCTGTGCACCCGGCATTTTACTGAGAGATTTCCACATATCGTCTCATTTTATCTTCACACATGTCCTGTGAGAGAGTTGTTGTTGTTATCCTTGCCTCACGATTGGAAAAACAGGACCTAGAGCAGCGAGCGCTTCTCAACCCTCCTAATGCCCTGACCCTTTAATACAGTTCCTCATGTCGTGGTGACCCCCAACCGTAAGATTATTTTCGCTGCTACTCCATAACTGTAATTTTGCTACTGTTATGAGTCATAATATAAATATATGATATGCAATCTCTATGAAAGAGTTGTTGGACCTCCTCCCCGCCCCCCCAAAAGGAGTAGAGACCTACTGGTTGAGAACCATTAGCTTAGAGACTTTAAGTAGATAAATGTCTCATGTCTGCAACTAACCTGGATTTCTGTTTTAGTTATCTACGACTGGTTAACAAATCACCACCGAAACCAGTAGCTTAAAATAAATGCCACTGTCCTTTTTCTTCAGGAGTATCTGGGTATCATGGTATTCGTGGGTATCATGACTGGACTCAGCTGGTCTCCTTGGGAGCTTTTCAGATGGGGCCTAGGCTAGAGTTTTATATATATATATGAGGTATTATTAGTTAGTTTTTCTCCTTGGCATGCATGACAAGATACTCAACAAATGCAACTTGAGGGTTTGGTTTTGGCTTACGGTTTGAAGGGATACAGTCCGGCATGGAGGGGATGTGCCGCAGCTGTGAGCAGGAGGCATGGGGTCACCACACGCTGCAGTCGGGAAGCAGAAGGAGATGAACTTGAGGTGACTTTCTCCTTTTTATCAGTGTGAGACTCCAGCCTATACAATGGAGCTGCCCACACTTAGGGTGGGCCTTCCCTCCTCTGTTAAACCTCTCTGAGAACACACACACACACACACACACACACACACACACGCCAAGGAAAGTGTGTCCTCCTAGATGATGGGTGATGAGGATGAGTCCTGGCAGATGGTCTGGGATGACACAGAGACACATGGGTTCCTCACTCTCTTGATATAGTTGTATGCTTCTCCATGTGGCTTCTTCACGGGGACCTGCCACGTGTTCCGCACACGGGGTAGGCTGGGCTGCATGTGGGTTTCTCTAGGTTTCCAGATAGCCACAGACTGACCTTCTTAATGCTTGCCTTGGTAATCCCAGGACACCACCACTACCACATCACAGCGAGGGGTCATGTTCCACTGAGACAGGAGACACTCGGAGAGTCCAGAGGCAGGAAGCAGAGATTCTTGGAAGACATTTTGAAAGATCACTCACTGCAGACTGAAAATGTCATTGAAGGCACATGTGACTTAAGGAGACAGGACAGACCTGGGGCTCTAATAAAGGAGACGAAGTGGTAGAAGTGGAGAGTAAACATTAGTTGTACAAACATATGTATGATATATATATCAGTGTACATGATATATATATATACATATATGCATAAATTCATATATCACACATATATGTGTGTGTATATATGAATAATAAATACAATGGGTAGAGAAAGTGAGAGTAGAATTTTTCTATTTTCTTTCTTTCTTCCTTTCTTTCTTTCTTTCTTTCTTTCTTTCTTTCTTTCTTCCTTTCTTTCTTTTTTGATACAGGACCTCACATAGTACAGCTGAGAATAACTGTACTTCTGATCCTCCTGCCTCATGAGTGCTGGGGTTTCAGGCATGCACCTCCACTTCCAGTTCATGCCAAACTGGGGATTTAATCCAGAGTTTTGTGTATGTGAAACAAGCATTCTATCAACTAGGCTCTATCCCAGCCTTGGGGTTTTTTGTTTATTTGGGTTTTTGTTGTTTTTTTGTTTTTTGTTTTTGTTTTTAATGTTCATTGGTGTTTTGCCTGCATGTATGCCTGTGTAAGGATTTCAGATCCTGGAACTTGAGTTTCTGACAGTTGGACGGTACAAAATGGGTGCTGGGAATTGAATCCGGGCCTTCTGGAGTGATAGATAGCACCCTCAGGTTGAGAGCTTGGCATGATGGTTTTAAACCAGCCTGAGCTACAAAGTGAGACACTGTTTTATTTTTTTTTTATTTTTTTTAAGATTTATTTATTTATTTTTAAAGTACTTTTTTTTCAAGACAGAGTTTCTCTTTTTTTTCTCTCTAAGATTTATTTATTTTATTGTATGTGAGTACACTGTAGCTGTCTTCAGACACACCAGAAGAGGACATCAGATCCCATTACAGATGGTTGTGAGCCACCATGTGGTTGCTGGGAATTGAACTCAGGACCTCTGGAAGAGCAGTCAGTGCTTGTAACTCCTGAGCCATCTCTCCAGCCCCGAGACACTGTTTTAAATGACACGATGACGACAACACCAACACCCTGCTCTCAGGAACCAGGGCTGTTAGTACGTGCCACTATGCTTGGTCCCATCTTCAAATTTTCAATGCTTTCTTTTTATGGGCCCTAAAATTTCCATTTTGCATTGTACTGTATGCTGCAGACTGTGGAGCCAGCTCTGTGGCTACAGATGCATCCTTTGTAAGATTATGGACTTGCATCATCCTGCAACTGGATTTGGAGCTGAAAGCCCAGAGGCCAACAGGGTCAGACCTTGAAGCACGGTCCCTGTCTCCCCTACAAAAACTTTAACAACGGGTTTAACTCCTCATGTGCCAGGGATCTAATCCCTTCCAGCCCCCCCTTTTTTTTTTTTAATGTACTTTGTACTTTTTTACTTGCTTGTTATATGTATTAATGTTTTGGCAAAGATTTTTCCATTTTTTAAAATTTATTTGTTTGTTATATGTATTAATGTTTTGCCTTCATTTAAGTGCACCACACTCGTGTTATGCCTGTGGGGGTGGGGGGGAGGCTGTTCTGGATCTCCCAGAACTAGAGTTATAAGCTGTTGTGAACCAGCATCTGAGTGCTGGAAACTGAACATAGATTCTTTGCAAAAGCACCAAGTGTTTTTGAACCACTGAAACATCTCTCAGCCCCGGCACACACCCTTAATCCCAGTACCCAAGAGGCAGAGGCAGGTGAATCTCTGTGAGTTTGAAGCCAGCTTGGTCTATATAAAAAAGTTCCAGGCCAGCCAGGGCTACATAGTGACACCTGCCTCAAAATAAAAATAGGTTAAGAACATCTATTCTGAGGCTATTCCAGGACTCCCGTACTTTCTGTTGTCATTGTCAATTAAAGACCCTTGTTGGTTGCTCTGTATTATCCTTATAGGCTATCATTTCCTCTAAACCTACCATTTTCCCATCTAACGATCAACACTCAAAAACAAAGCTACACCCTCCTCTTCCTCACCAGTTCTAAAGAAAGCTCTTTTGTAAGACAGACATGGCTGCACTCTGCCAGCTTCGAGGGGGAAGTGTGTCTAGAGGCAAGGCTATGCTTGTGGTTTTGTTTGACTTTCCTGGCTTTTGGTTTGTGGTGAGGGCCTCTGTTTGTTCGTGGGCCTGCTGTGGGCTCCCGGGTATGGACCTCATTGAGGTTTTGTCTTTTACCGTTTATCGTAATGCTAAGTGCTGGCCTCCAAGGCTTAGAGTCAGCCTTTGGTACCCTGCCCTCAGTTAATTCTGATTGGTAAATAAAGATGCAGGCAGAGTAATTGCTGGGCAGCTGCCTCCCCTCCGTGTTGGGTTAAGAGCAGCCAAGATGGAACATAGGAAGTACTAAGTGATAATTTGGGGTTATCAATGGGAAAATTGATTCTGACAGCTCGGAGGGTAGACAGCTGCCCAGCTATTGTGCTGCTTAAGATATATTCAAACATAAAGGCCGTGTGTGTGTGTGTGTGTGTGTGTGTGTGTGTGTGTGTGCACGTCTTTCATCTGGAAACATAAATGGTCAAAGATGGGAAGGAACCCTGCGCCAGGATTTTTTATTGATTTTTTTTTAACAACAGGATTTTTAATTCCTCCCCTTGGAGAACAACATCATAAAAAGTTTTCTGAGCTGGAGTCCCACGTAAAGAACAGGCTTTCTTCAAAATCCACTTCTACTAGGATCAGGCAACAAAGGCGTGAAAAGTTATGCCTAAGGATAGAATTGAAACCAGGCGTTTTCACTGGGCTCTACATATTTTTGCGGATAGGATGTATACACACACACACACACACACACACATATATGTGTGTGTGTGTGTGTGTGTGTGCATTTGAGAGTATGTGGAGACTATACATCAACCTCTACTGCCATTCTTCGGGAGTGACTTAAGACATTGTTTGTTTAGTGTGTGTGTGTTTGAGCACATGCATGTGTGCACACACAGGTAGAGCAGACACACACTTGCAGAATTCACCCCACTTCCTCCGCTTATGTTCCTGGGTGGGTCAAACTCAGGTTATCAGCCATGGTGGCAAGTGCCTTTACCCACTGAACCATTGTGCCAGCCACTACCATGTTTGCTTCTTGTTGTTGTTGTTTCTGACATGGAGTCTCTCACTGAGACCTAGGGCTCACCCATTCAGCTGTGTTGACCAACCATTGAGCCTCTCTTGTCTCTGCCACCCAAGCTCTGGCCTCCCCAGAGTGTGCCACCACAGATATCTAGCATATTGCAGAGACAGGCAGATCTCAAGTTCAAGATCAGCAAATTAGCCAGACGTGGTGGTGCATGCCTTTAATCCCAGCACTTGGGAGGCAGAGGCAGGTGGATCTCTGAGTTTGAGGCCAGCCTGGTCTACAGAGTGAGTTCCAGGGCAGCCAAGGCTACACAGAGAAACCCTGTTTTGGAAGACCAAAAACAAAGTGATGATGATGATGATGATGATGATGATGATGATGAACATGACAAAGAAAGACGGTATGTGATCCTTGGTGCTGGTGAGAATTCTTGGCTTGACTCCTTCCCAGGAAGCAGGAGAAGTTGAGAACTCAGGTGATGACAGTGGAGTAAGTGTTTAGGGGTTTTTGACTCTTTTGTGTCTGCTTCTTTTTTTTGTTTGTTTTGTTTGTTTGTTTTGTTTCCTCTATGTAGTTCTGGCTGTCCTTGAACTCACTGTTGTAGACCATGCTGCCCTCTATCGAAGGCGTGTGCTGCCGCCGTCTAGGCTGTGTGTCTGCTTCTCTCTATGCACCACACACTAACGTGTCAGTCACTAGGGAGTTGCCGTGAGATCCTGAGTCCTGGCTCACAAGGCACATGTACCCTTTCTCTTCTCTGTCTCTCCCTGGCCAGCGCCTAAGCACCCCATCTCTGCCACCCTGGGCTCTCCCACCTTTTCCCCGAAACCCTCCCCCGAACCGTATGGCTGCCCATCCACTCTGGCTGTTGACAAAAACCACAGCTTTCTCTCTTCCTCTTCTCCGTCTCCCTCCTCCATCCGCTGAGATTTACAGCTTGCCTGCCCTGGAATTTTTCTTTTAGACTTTAATAAAATTACCCTCAAGCTTAAAAACAGCAAACCACATGTAACGTAGCAAGACATTGAGCACATGAAGCCAGAGATTCGTGTTTGGAGTGACTATAGTCACTCAGCAACTGTTTATTTATCACCTACTATCCACACATGGGCTTCTTCTAGGCACCTGGGAACAACAAATTCTGTATGCTTATGAGTGTACAGTCATTGAATTGCCCCCCCCAACCCTTTGGCATCAGTATTACCCCTGTTGAACAAATGGAGAATTCAAAACTGAGCATGGTTAAATAAAATCTTTCCTACGAGCACGTGTCTAATAAGTATTTAAAGTAAGATTCAAACTGAGATCCACTTGACCGTGTAGCCAATAAAGTAGTTACTGCATTGATGCATGTAGCGTGTGTGCGCGCATGCGGGTGAGCGTATGTGGAGGTCTCAGAACCACCTTTGGGATTTGCCTTTTACCAGGTGGGTCTCAGGGATACTCAGGTTGGTGGCTTGGTGGCAGAATTGTTTATCCACTGAGCCGTCTCCCCGGCCCTGCATTCAGACTGATTTTTACTAGGCTGGACAACACCTCTGGCAAAAGAAACCATGGGGGCAAGCTTGAGGAGTGTCTCGGGCTAAAGACATAAAAGTTGTCAAGGTCCCTTCCTGGGGAGAGTACCCTGGGAATTGGAGAAAGTGAATGACTGTCACCACTTTTGCGGCTTAAAAAGGGGGAACTAAGGTTAACACGGAATCTATTTCCCCTTCTCCAGGACAGGAGCAGCCCGGACTTTCACAGAACCACCTAGCTGTGAGAACTCCGGGTAGTATTTGGGGAATATACGTAGTAGCCAGTGCTTGTCTAGCTCAGGTAAGGTCCCAAGTTCAAATGCCCAGCACCAAAGACAAAACAGACGAGGCTGCTGGGCAGAGCGGGGCAACAGACGATGGATTCAGCAAGGACTTGAGAATGACGGGAGGATTTCAACTCATACTCATGCATCAAGCAATGAAAAACAACCACACTTGAAGTAGCCAGTCCCAAATACCAGGAAGGACCCCCTGGCCATGGTACCCAGGCTCTTGGTTTCCACTAGAGAAACATAGCTGATAGCCTGTAGCTATGTCTCTCAGCTTATTCTTTGAAATGCAAACAAAAACAAAGAAACAAACCACTTAAACTCAGAACAAATCGTGGCACCCGGAAGGTTAGAATAGATTCTTTTTGCTCCCTTCTTGGCCACCTGGATGTTCAAACATTGAAATGTGTGGCAGCTCCCCAGGGAAGATAAAAAACCAGCTAGGACTGGGTGTCCTGCAGTAAAGGGTCTCACTCAGCTGGAAATAAGT
The DNA here is from genome assembly GCF_004785775.1 of Grammomys surdaster. Taxonomy (NCBI): domain Eukaryota; kingdom Metazoa; phylum Chordata; class Mammalia; order Rodentia; family Muridae; genus Grammomys; species Grammomys surdaster. The sequence goes on along the minus strand of NW_021604614.1, from coordinate 12,549,875 downwards.
GTATTGACTCAGTGCAGTTTCTATTTTTTTCAGTCCAGGAAATACCGACAAGTTATTGAGATCATTAACTCTCTCCCAGCTAAAACAAGACCCAGCAAGGCTCATACCGATTTTCTCAGCCGTGCAAAGCGACACAGGCTCTGGGTAGTTCCTAACCCGACACCCACGGCTTTCCTTCACACTCACACGCTGCCCCCTTACCACTGCAATCAGACTATTTAAACACAACCAACTCATTTGAAACCTTCTGGAAAAGGCCGAGCGGCGTGGATTTCATTTCTACCTGAGTGAGAAAGATACAGCTGAGAAAAGAGTGGGGGCATTTTCAAGTCCCCCACCCTTCAGATTTAACTCACAGTTGCCCATTTCTTTGCCTCGTTGTTGGGCTGTTTGTCTTAATGGCATTCAACACACTTGGAGATCCCACTGCCTGTCAGATGGCCTCTGGGAACTATTGGCCACATCGATGAAGCTCTTACGACAGATATTTGAAATTGGCATCTCTTCGGACCTCCGAGTCTTTGAGCGTCCTGGGCGTTTGGGTTTCAAGCTGCAGATTTTGATCTCGGTGTAGAATTTGGGGAACGAGGGACTTGAGAAATAGTATATAAGGGGGTCCAGCATGCTGTTCAGGTAGGTGAAACTCAGGGTGACATGGAGGGCTATGTGGACAGAGGGGTCACAGGCACTGGAGGGCACCGTCCAGAGGAAGTAGAGCCTGGCCAACACACTGGGCAGGTAACACGTGATAAACACAGAAGCCACCACCATGATGAACCGAGTGGCCCTCCTCATCCGAGCCTGTCCGCTCAGCTGCTGCCTCTGTCTCAGGCTCCAAACAACTTTGAACGAGCAGAACAAGATGATAGTCAGGGGCAGGAAGAACTCCAGCTGGAACATGATATCATGCCACCCGTTGGCCGACTCCATGATGAAGCTCTCACAAGACGACACCGTCCCCCGCGCACACAGGTGACTCTCCATCAGAAGGTACACAGTCCCCAAGATGACCAAAGTCCAGAGGACACAGGCGGCGGCAGCTGCAGTCCGGTTGGAGATGACATTCACCATATGGTGGGGGTGGACCACTTTGAAATACCTGTCCACAGCCACCACAGTGAGGAAAACAATGCTCCCAGCCCTATTCATGGCCAGCATGAAGAGGACCAGGCGACAGGGGATATCTCCAAAAATCCAGTGCCTACGTCTGAGGTAGTAGTCTGTCCGAAGGGGTAAGCAGATCATGAGGAGAAAATCGGCCACGGCCAAGTTGAAAAGGTAAATTGTGCTCGACTTCCAGGTTTTCATGTGAAAGCAGAAGCCACACAGGGCTATGCCGTTGCCCAGGGCACCAAGAACGAAGACCAGGATGAGTAGAGGCGGCATCACCTGGGAGATGGGTTCCCCCTCGATGAGACAGCACGACCCGTTGTCCATAACAGCTGGAGAGAGGACAAGCATCCTAGGTGGCCAGCACAAAGGCACAGCTGCCTATCTGAACACTACGGCTCCCCTAGCAGCTGGGCCCCTAACCTCATCACCCTGGGATGCAGACGCTGCGCCTACAAGAGCAACCTCAGCCAGGAGATGAAAGCCGGCAGCAAGTCCTTTCTCCTCAGTCTGGATCATAAGCTGCATGTCCCTTACAGAGGTGAAGCCTGCAGCTGGGTCAGGCTCCAAGGCACAAGCAATTTTCCATAAGTGTACATTTCTGGGTTGCAGCTCCGGGGTCTGAGGCTAGACACGCTACAGACTTGTTGCTAGGTCTAGCCCTGGAGATAATTTTTCTTTTCTGGTTTGGTCTTTTCCCTCACACTGTGTTGCAGAATGTTCTGAGCTGCCAGAAGGCTTGGGGGGTGGGTGGGGGAGCTTGTTTGCCCTCCCTCCTGGTGGAGAAATCTAAACATTTCCTGGAGTCGTTCTGGGCCTCTGCCTGGCTGCTTTCCTGCTTTCCTCCCTAACCTTTGCCTGACTACTCCGTCCTCCCTGAATCCCCTGGGACACTCCCATGCAGTGCCAGAGAGGGGAGACTGTGTTTTGCAGCCTCTCAGGGTCACTTCCTGTGCCCACACCCAGAACGACACCCTCCAATACTGGGAGGGGTCTGCAGAGAAACGCAGTTTGAAACATCCATACGGTATAAGAAAAATTCTTTATGGGTTGAGGGTGTAGCTTGGAGATGTCATGTGCAAAACTCTGGGTTTTGGGCTCCAGTCCTACTACCACCCCCCTTTAAAGAGATATGAAAATGATTTTCTCCTGTCTCCATGGAGGCAGCCTCTTCTGGAGGAGTTGGGTCTCTGGCTCTACTGCGAAGTAGAATCTAGTTACTTACTTTTGCAAAACTTTGGCTTTGTTTCCAATCCATGGCTAAGAAGAGGCAAGCATCTCCCCATAGCCTGTTAGTGATGTGAGCGGGGAGCCAAGAGGTTGCTTAAGGGGTTAATTTCTAAGATATTCATGGACAAAATGAGACTGCTTAAAAAACTGGAATCTTTGCTAAAATTTCCTGTCCTTTGGCTTGAGAGTGTCCATCTGCCGCCTTTTCCAATTTACGAAGAGTGGAGATGGGGGAGGGCGGTATACATGGAAAGAACACAGGAGTACATTCTTCTACATGCTGATTAAAGCTAGATTTGAGCTGGACATGGTGGTGCATGCCCAGAACATGCAACATGCACACACACACACACACACACACACACACACACACACACACACACAGACACACACTTTAAATATTTTATTTATGTGTAAGTGCTCATGAAGGCCAGAAGAGGGCGATGCATCCTGTGAGATGGAGTTACCGGTGGTTGTGGCGGTGAGGTGGGGCTGGGAACTTTTTAACGCCAGTCCTCTGGAAGAGCAGGAGGTGCTCTTTCTCTTAAAAATCAGTTTCAAGCCGGGTATGGTAGCCCACACCTTTAATCTCAACTCGTGAGAGGCAGAGGCAGGAAGATCTCTGTTTGAGGGCAACTTGGTCTATAGAGTGAGTCCAGGACAGTCAAGGCTACAAAGAAACCCTGCCTCAGGAACGGGGGGGGGGGGGCGGGAGGAGAGAATCAGTCCCAAGTAGCCCAGGTTAGTCCTGAACTTGTTCTGCAGATGATGACCTTGAATCTCTTATCTTCTGTCTCCCAACTACTAAATTAAAAGCTAATGAGTCACTAGCCAGCTGGAATCCCCTTATCTATATCTCCTTTCTGTTTTTCTTTCCTCCACCTTGTCTTTCTCCTCTTTCTCCTTCTTTCTCTCCCCTCCCTTTACCCCTTCCTGACTTTTTGAGACAGCATCTCTGTAGAGCCCTGGCTTCTCTTGAACTCTTCACCCTTGGTGTCACCAGGCCAGCTGCTCACGTTTTCCCAGGTGACTACTAGACTCCAAACCAGCTCCATGTATCCCCCTGCTACCCCACCACAGACACCGTCACCTCTTGTGGCATCGCCCACCACTCCCCATCACTGACACAGTCACCTTCATCATGGCTGTAGAAACTGTGTCCTACCTGCCTTCACTTCCTCTCTGAGATTCAACTGCCACGGAGAAATTAATGTTGTTTTGTCCTGTGGATTGAACCCAGGGCCTTGTGTATTCTTGGCCAGGGCTACCACTGAGCTGGGGTGAGGAGTGTGCCATACCGTTTCTTCCAGCCTTTCCCTCCTTCTCTCCTCTCTTCTCCTCCCATCCTTCTCTCCTCCTCTCTCCTCCCTCCTCCTCCCCTCCTCTCTTCTTCCTCCTCATCCCCTCCTTCTCCTCTCTGTCTCCTCCCCTCCTCTCCTCTCCCCCCTCCTTTATTCTGAAACAGGATCTCTCTAAATTGCTCAGATTATCTGTCTCTGACTTCTGAGATGCATCTCTCTCGAGCAGATCTTGAGTCTGTGGTCTTCCTGCTTACCCATCCTCAAGAGCCGGAATTACAGACTTATTGTGACCAGCAAGGCTCAGATATTACAGTCTTCTTTCTTTCTTTCTTTCTTTCTTTCTTTCTTTCTTTCTTTCTTTCTTTCTTTCTTTTTGTTTTGTCTTTCGAGACAGGGTTTCTCTGTATAGCCCTGGAACTCACTCTGTAGAACAGGCTGGCCTTGAACTCAGAAATCCACCTGCCTTTGCCTCCCAAGTGCTGGGATTAAAGGCATGCACCACCACCGCCCGGCTACAATCTTCTTTCTTTTTTTCACCTGTGGGCCTTGCTAACTCCATCTAGTCTGTGAAAATGCAGGCAGAGCACAGATGGTTGAAAAAAAAATCTGTTTGGTTTGGTCCATTTGTTCATTATACAGTGCTGGAGAACTGAACCCAACACTTGCTCAGAGAAGGTAAATGCTCTACCCCGAGATACATCCCCAGGTGACTTATTTTACTTTGTTGAGGCAGAGTAGCACCTTATATATAGCTCAGGCTGTCCCAGCTTCCTGAGTTCTGTTACAAGCCTGAGCCACCATGCCTGGCTGGTTCACAGGTTTTGTTTGTTTGTTTGTTTGTTTTGTTTTTTCCAAAGGGGAGGGGGTTTATTCAGGACAGAGGGCAAAGGTGGGGGGAGAGAAACAGAAGAAGATGGAGGGGAAAGAGGAGAGAAGTGGAGGCCGGCCATGACCACGTGGAGAGAGGGGGAAGGGAAGGGGGGAAGGGCAAGGGAACAGAGAGAAGCTAGAGGCAAGAGAGCAAGAGAGTAAGAGTTTTTTTTTTTTTTTTTTAAAGAGATTTAAATTGTCTTTTGAAACCCGCATTTCTGTTGTTTTAGTTGGTTTTGTTTGAGACAGAGTTTCTCTGTGTAGCCCTGGCTGTCCTGGAACTCATTCTGTAGATCAGGCTGGCCTTGAACTCACAGAGATCCTTCTACCTTTGGTGTCAGAGTGCTTGGATTAAAGGCATGCGCCACCTCTGCCCACCTCACATTTCTGTCTTTTTGTATTTTATCTATTTGCTTCTTTATGCTGACCGTTTTGCTTTTGTTTGTTGACAGCATCTCTTTTTGTAGTTCAAGTTGGCCTGGAACCCACTGTGTGGACCAGGTTGGCCTCAAACTCATGGCAATCTTCTTCCTAGCTCAGACCCCTAAGTACTGGGGTTGCAGGCCTGAACTACAGCTCCCAGCTCCCACTTTCTCATAGACAGTTGGCAGATCTGCCTCGCTAGGCTACTAGTACCACACAGCAACAGCCCACCAGAGAGCAGCAGGATGGTGCCTGCCTGGTCTCTGAAGCTTTTCAAGTTCGCCATCTCTGCTCTCAGCTGGAGTTCTCATTTCTTGGATTAATCACCAGGTTCTTCGTGGCTGATTCCCTGTTTACTCCTTCTCTTCCATATCATTCTTCGGCTGCTTTTCTTCTTGTTAGTCCTTTTATTTTATTTTATTTTATTTTATTTTATTTTATTTTATTTTATTTTAAACATCCAGACCACAGTTTCCCCTCCCTCCTCTCCTCCAAGTCCCCTCCAACCTCCCCTCTCCCCCCTCATCTACTCCCTCGTTAGCCTTATAACTTCTAATAGATAAATGTATTCACCAAAACACTTAAATCCAGTTCCCTCTGGAAGCTTCTAGAAGACAAATTCTTTTTTGTTTGTTTGTTTGTTTGTTTGTTTGGTTTTTCGAGACAGGGTTTCTCTGTGTAGCCCTGGCTGTCCTGGAACTCACTCTGTAGACCAGGCTAGCCTCGAACTCTCGAACTCAGAAATCCTCCTGCCTCTGCCTCCCAAGTGCTGGGATTAAAGGCGTGCGCCACCACTGCCCGGCTGAAGACAAATTCTTATATGCTTGTCAGATGGGGCACAGAATAAGGACCCTATAAGTGATTTTTAAAGGATGTGTTCAGTTTTATCTTATGTGTATGTCTGAGCGTATGTGTGTGCACCACTTTCATGCAGGAGCTGATGGAGATCAGAAAAAACTATTGGCTCCCCTGGATCTGGAGTCAGTGCTAATCACCCTTGTAGAGGATTCCAGTTCAGTTCCCAGTATCCATACTGGGAGGTATCGCATCTTCCTCTAAATCCAGCGTCAGTATTTCTGACACCTCTAGCCTCCTCTGGTACCTGCAGCCATGTGTACACACCCACACAGCGACACACAGACACACATACAATTAAAAATAATTTTTTACAATGAATATGTGGAAGAGGGCATGGAGATACACTCTCCTAATCCCAGCATTCAGGAAGCAGAAGCAGGTGGAGCTCTGTGAGTTTGAGGCCGGCCTGGTCTACAGGGTGAGTCCTAGAACAACCAGGGCTATATAATGAGACCTTGTCTCAAAAAAGAAAAATGTTGAGTGAATGTATCCCTGGGGTGTCCTTCTTGGTACTTCAGGACATCTCAACAGTCACATGATGCCTGGGGCAGAACATAGCAGGGGGATAGTACAGATGCATAACTATCAATAAGAAAAAGCAAAGTCCAACTTAGGCTAGCCTGTGCTTCTACTGCTGTGAAGAGACACCATCACCAAAGCAATTTACAGAAGAAATCATTTAACTGGGGGAATTGCTTATAGTTTCGGGGGTGAGTCTGTGGTCATCATGGCAGGGAGTGTGGCAGGCGAATGGGCATGGTGCTGGAGACTTAGCTGAGAGCTCACATCTGTTGAGAGAGAGAGAGAGAGAGAGAGAGAGAGAGAGAGAGAGAGAGAGAG